>NW_024519206.1:27246377-27846377 GCF_017590135.1 Pyrgilauda ruficollis | reverse complement strand
AACATTTCAAGGCTGAATTCCTTTCTTTTTTTAAAAAAATGCTGAATGGCAACATACTGAGAACCATTAACTGGTCTTCCAAAACAAACTCCTGTAGAGTTCTCGTACTTTTTCCAAAACGTAAGTACTATTCTCCCATGTTTAATTTTGTCCATATACCTGCTGTCTTTGTATGATTTTATGCTCTGTATGATTTCAGAAATAGACCTTTAAAAGAGACAGTAACTGTTTATATCAACAGCATAAGCAAACCTATCTTTCCAGTGAATATGATAAACTGTTGTGCTTCAAAAGCAAAGCTTGTAGCAATTTATTTAATTACAAAGATTTTTTTTCCTTCCAGAGTGAGCAGCACATATTCATTTGCATAATCATATTTCCCTATCTAAAATATGGGACAAAATAAATTTCAACATCTTCACTAAGATGAAATGCAGTAAAATCATCACCTACACTGCCCTTCAGGCTACCTTTACAGTCCCACATATAACACATTTAAGACATTCTGACATGCCCTACAAGGCAATAACCCTGTGAATGAGCAGATAACTTCTTCATCTCCTTTCACTTTTCACAGACTGATGTTACTTCCAACTACAGACCGTTTCAGGGTTTTTATTTTTTCCTCAAACACAATAAGCATACTTATGTATATACTCTACACATGTACAGGCTTTCCTTACCCAAGCAGCATGTGAACATTGATATAGTCCTTGATAACATAAATCCATATGAAATATATGTTCACCTAGTGCAGCTGAGTAAATAATATATAATTCCTCCTCCTATATTTAACAGGAGGAAACTTTTCCTGTTAGAGTGATTTGTTCAGTTACCAGTGTTAGTCTACTCAAACAGCTATAACACTTAAGTTCAACTACATTTGAAGTCAGCATTTCTTGGATCTGGCAATATTAATAAACTTTCTCAAATATTTCTCTGTGCTCTCTCAACATTTTTTGGGGGGGGTAGGGAGGTGGATGAAGAAAAAAATTCTGATTGTTTCTTCAAGAAGTATGGCTAGCCTTTCATAGGTACAAAATAGTATTAAGACAGTAGAATTGGTAAAGGTAAAAATCAAAGAATACGAGACTTGAAAATGTAAAAACAGCTCTGGAAATTTTCAAGACAAAGGAATAAATACATTTTGGAGTTTTGGACACAGCCACTCTGAAAGTGTAAAAAGCACTACAGCACTGATTTTTGTCATCCCTATCCACTATATACCCATCCCTATATACACCTATATACATCGCTATATACATCTATATACACTACTTTCTCTGTTCTTTCCTAGAGAACAGCCAGAAGAACAAGGTGACACAGGCTATGGACAGTAAGTGAATCCAGTGTGAACTAAATTCACATTGAACTTGTGGCAGCTTCATTCACAAAAATCCCAGAATGTTCAAGTTTGGAAGGGACTTCTGGAGGTCACCTTCAGCAATTGCCCTGCTCAAGGCAAGGCCACCTACAGCCAATTGCCCAGCACTAAGCCTGGCTGGTTCTGAGTATCTCAAAGGATGCTCACTGAGACCATACTTCATAAGCTTCTTGGTAAAGATCACATGGGAGAAACCAGCAAAAGCCTTACTGAAGGAAATCACTTGTAAACAATGCCTACTACCCTCTCCTTGTCTACCAAGCTACCCAGTTCAGCACAGAAGTTTATCAAGCTGGTCAAGCATGATACCCTCTCGGGAAATTTGTGCTGCCTACTCCTGATGACCTTGTCTTTTATGTACCTGGGCTACATAAAGCAACCTGGGGTAGTGGAAGGTGTCCCTGCCCATGGCAGGGGGTTGGAATAAGATGAGCTTGATGGTTTCTTCCAACCCAAACCATTCTGTCCTTTAATTCTATGATTTTTCATTTACTATCAATCCTCAGAACTGTGTTTTGGTTCCCTCTGCAGGAGTGGAACCCTTCAAGCAAGGAGTACTGCAGCAGTATGATGTACCAGGAAATGGGTTACCAGGAAACACTGCTTCATCACCTTCCCAGGAAGCCTGTAGTTTGCTGGGTCCTCCTTTTTGAAGATCAGAGCAACATTAGCTTTGATGTAGTCTTTCGCACCTCTCCTAGTCACCAAGATCATTCAAAGACTACTAATGGTGGTCTCACAGTGACACAGGCCATTGCCCTCAGCACTCATGAGTGCATCCCATCAGGACCTGTGGATTTATGCATGTTCAGTTTGGTTAAGTATTCCCTGACCTGCTCTTCTTTCACCAAGGGTACATATTCCTTGCTTCAGACTTTCCCTTCATCTCTAAGGCCTTGGATTCCTAAAGACCAGTGATACCAGAAAGGACTGAGTCCAAGAAGGCATTCAGTACTTCAGCCTTTCCAGTGGCCTGTGTCATCATGGCAAATGTCCTGTTCAGCAGGGGTCCACTTCAATTGTTTTCCTCTTGCTATTTACATACTTACACAAGACCATCTTGCTTTTTACATTTTTCACCAGATTCAGGTCCAGCTGGGCTTTGGCTTTTCTGACTGCACTCCTACAGGCTTGGACAGTGTCTCTGTACTCCTCTCAGGTTACCTGTCCCTACTTCCACATTCTGTATGCCTATCTTTGGTATTTGAGTTCCCTTGCTTACCCATGCAAGCCTCCTGCATTTTTGCCTCACTTAATGTTCATTAGGATTTGCTGCACTTGAGTTTGGAGGAGCTAATCCTTGAACCAGCTATCTTGGGCCCCTCTCCCCTCCAGGGCTTTATCCCCTAGGACCCTACTCTCCTGAAGTTCAAAGATGTGATCTTGATCTCCTGCCTTGCTTCTTCCTCTCAAGATCATAAAGTCCTCCATCTTAAGGCAAACAAGCCTGACTGACCTTGACACTCGCAACCCCAATGAGCCTTTCCCTGTTCCATGAGGTATAGCAGAGCCATCCTCTACCACTTGGATCAGGAAGCTGTCAATCAGCACTTTCCAGTCACACCCTGATGTGCTGTCCCTGCAGGAGACATCAGGGTGCTTGAGGTCCTCCTACAAGGACCATGGCCTGTGAATGTGAGGCTACTTCCAGCTCTTCAAAAAACATCTCATCTACTTATTCATCTTGGTCAGGTGGCCTACAGCAGACCCCCATTACAATGTCATCCATATGACAAAATCCATCTATAATCCTTACCCATAAGCTCTCAATTGAAACATTACACATCCCTAAGCAGAACCCCAGATATTTCAGCTGTTCTCCCACATAATGCTTAACCTCCCCTCCCTTATCCTCTTGTTCTGCCTTTCCTTAAGTGCTAATATCCTCACACTGTAAGGTGGCACTTTGCAAGCCATCCCAACATGTCACCATGATCGCAAGATCACAGAGATCTCTAAAATCCTCATGCTTACTTCCTATGCTGCTTGCAGTACTGACATGTGCCCACTCCAGAGGAACCTCACCATGCTGATTCACCACAAAGGGCTTTGGTGTTTCCTTGGAATGATGCTCTACAGGCACTTACTTGCTCATATCCAAACACTGGAGATGACCCTGTTTAAGCCTCCTTTTGTTGATGGCTGTGTTCCCTTTCACACTCTTTGCTTATCAACCATGGCACTCACTCCCCCACAGTGCTCCTGTCAGTCACTCCCTTCCTCACTGTTCCTACTCCAAAGCCCTCTTTACCAGGTCAGCCACAAGCTGGCTAAGATACCTTCACTGCCCTTTCCAAGTTGGATTCTATCTCTCCCAAGCAGTTACTTGCATTCACAGAACTCCAGGCTTTGCTGCACTGTGTAAACCAACCTAAAGAATGCTTCCCTTTTAAAAATTCTCTTCCATACCACTTCTGCTGTTCCATATATATCTAGCTGAGCAGCAGCCAACCCAAAACACTGTCCCACAACTCCAATATGTTTCCAACGGACCCATTTAACAGATTTCACAGTAAGAACCCTGTAAACCCCTGAACAACCAACCATCATCGCTCCAGGATCTGAACTTCTAGAATAAGCTTCAGATGAACATCTAATCACTTTAAATATTCCATCACAGTCTACTGAGATGTAGAATCAAAATCCACAAGACAAAAAAAGCTGAACTAGATAAAGGATTGGAGATCCTAGGGCTTTAGAGCCAGAGGAGGGGGAAGAAGAGGTGGGAGGGTATGAAGCCATTGATATGGTCCAAAACAAATGATAAATGATTTTGAGTTCAGAATACTAGCTGACTAAACTTAGGATACCAATGTAATTTTCAATGTGAACTTTCTCAGAGAAAGGTTTTATCTTATGGCAATGACTACATTCAGATTATTCTACCCAGCAGTCAGTGGTCTCTCTAGGAAAAAAAAAAAACAAAAAACAACAATTTTCATGCAAATTAAAACCCAGGAAAAAAGGAAAAAAAAACCCAGCCTGATTCACATGAAGTATTTATCTAGTTAATTTCTGGTAAATGTATACAAACTCCAAAGGTGACTGCACTTGTGATCATGTTTAAACATAACACAGTTCTGGACAGACATGTCTGGCTAATTTGAGAGCTATTACAGTGGTTCCAACACCTCAGGGACTGACATCTTAACATTTATTATGACTTTTGAGGGCTGTCTGTGTGTACCTCATGCATATATCAAATTAACTTGTTCTTATCAATCAAATTTAAACATAAATGCCAAATTAGTCCCACATTTTCAGCTATTACTGCCTGAAATTTGTCTCCTAAAAGCTCTGTTGGCTTGATTTTATTGGGGGATGAAGAGGGGCAACACACAACAGGAAAAAAAAACCAAAACCAAACCAACAAAGGAAGAAAGACCACACCCCCACCAGAATCCAAAGGGAAAGTAACACTATATTATAGCTGTGAGCCCACAAATTGGACAAAAAGGA
The DNA here is from genome assembly GCF_017590135.1 of Pyrgilauda ruficollis. Classification (NCBI taxonomy): domain Eukaryota; kingdom Metazoa; phylum Chordata; class Aves; order Passeriformes; family Passeridae; genus Pyrgilauda; species Pyrgilauda ruficollis. Next base: position 27,841,534 of record NW_024519206.1, on the reverse strand, counting down.
CTACTAGTAAGGCATCCTTACAACCTCAATGTCCACAACCTCATTTCTGACATGCATTTATTTTGGATATAGACATGTGTATTAAAACATGAAATACCACTCCAGTTTCAGACTTGCACCACAAACTGCATTCACACATGTATACCAACCTTGATTCAAGTATGTGAGAGTTTCATCATATAATTTTACTGCTGGAGATGTTGCAGCACACATAACATACTGGAAAGGTGGATGTTTGGTCTCATTTTCTTGTGGAAGGCTGGAATCTTCTTGTTTGAAAATAGGCAGCGCCAAAACATCACTGAAAAGGAAAACAAAAACAGACAACTTCAAGATTGTTGGCCCTGTTTTGACTAAAGTTAAAGAAAAAAAGTTATTTGTGACTTAAAAAACCCCACAGTGAAATACATACAGAATTTTGTTACTCATTTTCTTAGTAAAATCTATATGAGCAGTACCAAAAACATTTTCCACCAGAACTTTAGGCGAGGATACATAAACAATACCATGGGACTTAAGCAGACAAACAGCTGGGCCGATCCTTTGAAAATCTAATCTTTGTATCTGTCTCCACTTAAAAAATTCAGTTTTCTCTTAACTTTTCACAGGTCAACACAGCCAAACTTGTCTAATAAACATGCAAATGAAAGCAAGGCTTTCATTTTCTTCTTTGAAACAATTTATTTCCCAAAGTAAGTTACCTACACTGTGAAAGTACCTCTCTCCTCATTCAGTACCATTATGTCTAAGCTATTAATTCTCTTGGCATTCTCAAGCTTTTCTTAGGCTTTCACACACTGATTAGCTCAAAAATGATTAAGCAGCAGCATATTTACAAAACATAAGCTATATAAAGTTTATGCCAGGATTCACTTCACTTATCTACGATGCATAACCACCAGAAAAACTTTGGAAATGCTACATTTCTAGAGAATAAAGAGCAATCCATGCTGTCCACAAGCTGTGGTAAGAGAGATAGCTTCACTACAACCAGCAAACACATTTTCTGCTTTCTACAGAAATCAATAATCTGTATTGGTAATAATCTTCCTTGTATACAAAAATACTTCATAAATTACAGTTTTAGGAGTTTTTCTTGCACTGAATTTTCATTCATGATGACATCATCTGCATATCCATGCAACTTTCTTTAAAAATGTTTCCAATGTGAATTAATATCTCACACCATCTCACCTGTTCATTTAGTTTTTAACCAACATGTAGCTTGTTTGTATCTTTTGCACTGATCACAAACATGTTCTCAATATATTTTGTAAAACAGTTATAATTGCCTGTATTGCACGACTTTGTAGGTTGTACGCTAAAATTTTTGAAGTAAAACTGGTTTTTTTACTGTTTCTAATGTCTGCAAGTCTGCTCTATTTAAAGAATACTCTATTAATTGCTCTTGAATTCCAGCTCATATCTGAAGAACGTATATCATAATAAATTCAAAAAATGAAATGACAGTCAATATTTTCGTATCACATAGGCTTAGAACGTAAGACTTGGTCTGCTTAAGTCTTAGATATGCAGAGTGCAGGTGGGGCACCCCAACTTTTTTTCAGAGCAAGTGCCACATTCCATTAGGGATATTACTCCCCAGGCCACTTGGAAGACATTTTATTGACAAGAAAATGTTTATGAAGGATGAAAAAGTCTAAGAAATTTGTCTATACCTTGGAGAGACTGTACCATATCTCCCCAAAAAGAGAGCAAAAAAAGACACCCATAGAGGTTCCCTTTCACTAGGAAGAAACCATAGGAGATGCTACAAAGACTGATGTAAGCAGGACAAGGCAGTACACTGTCCAAAAAAGCATTACAAGCCTACTGAACCGTGTCCTAGCTACTTCTGACACCACCTCCTCAAACCGTAGCCCAGAGAAGAATTAAGTAAGTTACAAAGGAATATGTGAAATAACCACTTAAGAGAAGTAGACACCCTTAAAAGAGTTTTCTCATACAGAGCCAAGGATCCGTGAGTAGGACAGCAAAATCCATATATATAATCCATATAGGTGGGTGCTCCTTGAGGATGACTCAGAAGAAACAAGGAGCTGCTACAAGCCCTGATGTCATCAGGAGGGCAGCACGAGCAGCCCAACACAAGAGGGAGTGCCGTGACAGTGACAAGCAGAGGGAAGCCTGGTCCCAAGACAGGACTGCTACACCAGGAACCCATGCTCGCCACACACTTCAGCACCCAAAACACAAGTGTCATTATGAGGAGGAACTTTAAAATGGCAAGAACACGGAAACAATGGCAATGTTTAAAATACACACATGAGTCAAAGTGCAACAACCAAAGCACGAGGAGTATCTCACCAAATAAATTAGCTGTAATTCTCTGTTGCAGAAACAACAATTCTCGACTAAGTTCTGCAGCACTTGCCTTCACATAACACACAAGATAAAAGAGAAGTCTTTTGTGTATTCATGAAAAATATCTTTAAAGCCTTCATTTTATACTCACAATTTGAAGTTTAAAATGTAGCTATCTGGCTTAAGAAAGCGTGATGTGGTTAATGAATTAGCTAAGAGACATGGCATTGGAAGCCTACAAATACAGCAATTTAGGCAGCTTTAAACCAGCTTTTGCTAATACTTACAAAGCATAATGACTAACTGCCACTGCAGAAGAAGAAGGAAAAATAAAGACATCCAGCTCTACAACCCTACAATTCAGCTGTAAAGAGAGCACAATGTTCATTCTTAAATGTCACCATTCTAAAAAATACTCCAGAAGACAGCACAAGGCAAGTTTTTCCTGTAACACTCTTCTGGATACTAGTACATTCCAAAGGAAAAGACAAGCCAATGCAATGTAAACTCCTTCCTAGACCATCTTTAAATAAATATCATTTAAATAATATTTTGATTCATTCACTTGCAAAGAATGAAATATTAGTGTTTTCTGCATTTCAACATACACTGTTTCCCCATCTAAAAACAGATTAAAGCTGCAATTAAAACAGTCAATAAGGCATGAGTAAAGTACTTCAAATTAAGACCTGAAGGATCAGTTTAAATAGGGACTAGCTACATTTCAGAGCGACAAGCATTTTCTACAAAATAAAATTCATTGCAGCACAGGTGAAGAAAAGATGCAAAGACTTTTCTCACAATGGGAAACAGAAACTTAGTATTTTTAATAGTGCTCTTTACTTAAGCTAAAGATGATAAACTGCATATAATATATGCTATTGCATCAATCACATTACCAGAAACTATGGAGGTGCTAAATCAGTCTTTTTACCACCTCTAATCTTATACTGATTCTATTTTAACACCCAACAATAAGAAACAAACAATTAAAAAAAAAAAAACCACACAAAGACATCCCATAAACACAATACAGAGAACAGATTAGCCCTGTCAGTTCCAGCCTTTTTCCTCTCAGACCCCCATTACAATGAGCCAATGTCCCTGCAAAACAAATCATCTGCCCACAGTCAATCCCTGGCAGCCTCCATGCTTATATATACTCATGTAGACATCCTTTAGTCATTTTCCTACTCACCTGGTGAAATCTTGTTTTTGCTAGGCCAGTACAGAGACAGGGACCTGTAGTGCCAACTTTGCTTAAGTTATTTCACACAGCAAAGAACCTCTTAACTAAACTGAAGCGCCCACTGGCAGAGCAGCCCAGATGGAGGAATAGCCAAGTGTTCCAAAATAGTTACTGTTGGAATTATTTCAGACTACAGGACAACAGAGAGCTTGAAGAGACTGATTCTGTTCCTTTTTTGCCATTATTAACTTTTGATCTTGTGAAGTAAAGACTCATTCACTTGTCTCATAAGTGAACTTTTGAACTGCAAGCAAGCTGCTGCATGGGCGAGTAGTAACCTTTGGAAAGACAAGTAGCACCTTTTGTTATATTTTCTGGCATCATTTGAGAAAGTTCATCTAGCAGGGTTTACTCTCCTCATGGAAGGAACTCTGAGACCAAGTTTTTGAAACTATTAGCTCTAGTAAGAAAAGTCTTATCTCAGTTCCTCAGCATGTGTTATCTAAAGCATTCAAATGAAAGGCATTCTTTTCTTCCTATAGGGAGGAGGAAAACTTACCCAGAAAAAACCCCAACAGAAACAGTCTTCATTACACCGCAAATGCAGGCAGCAAACCTATTCTCCAACACAAGTCTTAGCTACTTATGCTACAGAGGTGCATACATGCAACATCACCATACAAAAGCAGGAAGGCTTAGAAGAGGAAGCAAGGTGAACACTACCACTTGAACATCCAGAGGGATGCACCATATGTGAGAAGCTGTCCTGTGTCATGTACTCTAGATGAGCATAGTACAAAAAGACCAAGAAAAATGTAATTTATACCCCCCATGCTTGTGAAATGTGTTTGTAAGCCTTCAAAATCACCTTCCTTAAAAATCTGAAACCCTCTTTCCACACACTGTCCAAAGCATTTAAAAAAAAAAACCTAACACATACATACAAAAAAAATCCCCCTCCCTAATAATAATAATAGGGTCAAAAAACAAATGAAGAACTTCCTGTTCTTACAAGAACAGGACTTACTATGTCAACAAAATTCAAACTGATGTTCTATCAATCATCTGCCTTATCTATCTTCTGGATTGTATACTTTTGGGTGTGAGTACTAAAGAATCCCAAGGCCTTTTGAAACTTTAAAGCATGTTTTTTATGAGGACAAATACCTTTAAGAAATTTTTTTCTCAAGCAGTCTTTGAATTAAGAGTTATGATCCCAAGGCCAAGCTCTGAACTGTTCAGAGGTATGAGCAAGCCACAGGAAAATGTAAGGCAATGGGAGACCTGGTACTTCCTAACACTTTCCCTATGTCCACAAAAGCAAGTTTGATGGGGAGAAAGACCCATGGAATTAATTTCTGGGAAACAACCTTCTCTGCAGCAGCTGTCCAAGAAATCCAACACACAAGAAACAAGTGCAAATGTAATGCTGTTTCTGGGAATCCGACAGACCATCACACAGAAACTCAGACGGAGAATGGCTTCAATTTAAGGGGAGTCCGGCACAAAATACAAGAAACCACAAGTCAAAGAAACAAGAAAATACCAACAACAAAACTTGTGTCCTTCCTACTAAGGAAAATAAGTAAGAATGTTCACCATAACAAATCAATTCCTCTGACACAGGGAGGTCAGGCAGCCACTCTCATGTGCAGCAGGCTCCAGTACAGATGGCTCCTACGCAGGAGAATGCTTGAAGTGCACATGAAAGCAGACGTGCTGCCCTGCTCTCCATCTGCTATGTCCATCCAACATGAGCGGTGACAGGGGAACAGTTCTGCACTTTGAAGTCTTACCCTTAAAAATTAAACTGGCCCCTGACTTTTTGTAATGTATTCACACACTCAACTTGGAAGAAAACAACAACAAAAAAACTCAAACCCAAGCCAATGTCAATGATCTAGAACATGAGCTTTATCTTTCAACATGTTTTTTCTGTGCTAATAAAACAAGGAAGCTTAGGTTTATGGATACGCTTTTCCTTCAAATGCCTATTTCCTCACAGGTATTTACTTATTTGTGTGCTTGCACAAAGAATCCAGCTCCAAATCTAATCAGTACCTGACATTTCATTTTAGAGTCTATATGTGAGTGAAAATTATTTTTTCTACAGTGCAATGCATAAAAAAAATAGAACAGACCACTAAAACAGAAGCTTTATAATGTATTCTGCAGAAAACACTTTGTACATCTAAAAAAGAAGAAAAGAAAAAAAATCAGGATACCATCAGTAAACATTCCTCTTTCAAAAATCCAATAAAACCAGCAGTAGAGTCTCAAAAGAGTGGGAGACATTAGGGGAAACATAAACAGCAATTTGCCTGTCATAATGTAACAGCAGCTAAAACCAGGGTCTGAATGAGATAACTCTTTTTTGGTTCTGCACAGCAACTATGAAGTTAAGGCAGTAACTGTCATGACCCAATCATGTTTACCAGAAGCCAAAAAGGCTGTCAGGGACCCAAAAGCTGTGAGAAGAGAACAGCTCTAATGAAAAGCGAGATCCAAGTTGTAAGACAATGTTCCCCCAGCTCCTGACTAACAATCTTGGAGTTACTTCAGCTTGAACTGTACTTGAGAGGTTGGCACACAAAGTCCCCCCACCAGCCAAGGCTCCCCACACCACAGTAAGGAGACAAGGCTGAAGACTGCATTAGGCTTTCCCTCTTATCAACCAGCAGACAGCTGTGTTCTCCAAAGACACTTGAGTGTTTGGGAGATGCAGCAGAGTCAAACTGACTTGATTCTCCAAATACAACCCATTCTTCTGGATGTATTTTCATATAGTCTTTTGTAGAGACTTTTCCATTTCAGAACCAGAAGTCATTCTTTTTTATTTAGCTTGATAAACTTCAGGTTTTAACCTACAAATATGTACCAAAACAGCTATTTTGGAAAAATTTTCAAGTTCCCCATGACAGGGTTGCATTGTACCACTACAAACACCATTGGAACTGCAAGAATTTAAATAAACCCATATACTAAGCTTTCAAATTACACATAAAAATTTAGTCATTAAGGTACTTGTCTGTCTATTAATGCTCAATTAACCCAATATATAGTGATTTAATAATCAAATAATAAATTTGATTAAAAAATGGAATTCTGCTAGAAAGATGACAGGCAGTTCTTTGAAACTTGTCTTTAAATAGCATTCATTTTTTTGCAGTTCATAGCAACCATAAGTGATCCTCAAACACACACAACTACTTTTGTGTTACAACAGATATTATGAGGGATTCATAAGAAAACATGATGGGTGCCATTATCAATGGAAATTAACTCCCTTAAATTAACTCAAAACTCAGCATCACTGAAGGGTACAATGTTTTTATATGGGTTTTGGTACAGGTGTTATTTGACACATCTGACAACTGTTACTATCAATTGAATTTAATTTAGTTTTGCGATTACAGGCAGTTTCTTATTGCATGAGAAGGTGCTAGAACAGCAACCAGAAAAAATGGGTTTTGAGACTTTATAAGGAAATTTTGAAAACTATTCAAAACTGTGTGAATCTGCAGGGAAATTTAGGAGCCACTTAGCTGCCTTCTAACAAAAGTCCTACAATGAACTGATGATCAATGAACACGTGCAACTTTCTCAGGAAGAATAAACACAGGAGTAATGCCACAAATTCTGACTAAGGGCACTGACTTATCATAACCTCCAGGAAGTATCAACTCCTTTATATACAACCTCAACAGTTAAAGAAATTACATGCAGATCTTCCTAACAAAATCAAGGGAGCATATACCTTGAGTTCTCTGAGGACTATCCTCTAGGCAATATTTAATTTTCTTCTTTTTTTTTGTTAGAAAGCAACAAGTAACTAACTTCTAGTGGCACACTGAACAGTGACAGAGCAGTATCTTTCCTGCTTTGCCACTTCTCTAGGTTTTCCCCTCTCACATCACTTGACAGACCATAATTTCTCTGAAGCAGAAATCTAACCACTACATAGAATAACTTACACACGTGCTGAGAATCACTCTGAACCCAACAAACACTAATGGCAATTAGGTGACCCCTTTAACTATAGGGTCCATAACGTAAGCTACAAATACTACCACTACGCTGTATGTTTCCCAAAGATACTCCACAGACTAAGTGTGTAACAAGATTCAAGACTAATATACAGCTTAGCTTATACAATATTACTTTTTAAGTGCTGCTTTTAATGGCTACAACTCCTTCTGTGGTAATTCAAAATGTCCCAATAGACAGGTATATGTAACAAAAAGCCAGTCACCATAACAGGATTATTTGACCAGAAAAAAACAATCCCACAACAATAAGGATGATAATTCTTACAGTTCCTAGAAACTGAAGTAAACGCATTAGTGGGATGAGAAATGAAGTTATGAAAACACAGGAAAACATAAAAAACCTAACAGTCAAAATGCAGAACTTTTAATCATAAGAGTTCTAGAAAGAACTTCATCAAGATAGAGAAGAGCAGTTCTTGAACATGAGCACATGCATTTTCCACTGAGGTCTGCACTTAGAACCCATCCAGGCAACAACGAGGCACAGCTGCCCACAAAAACTGGCACACCACTTCATGGGATCAATGTCTGATGGTTTGCTAAGACAGAAACGGGACAGAAGTGGGATAAAATCCAGAAAAGCCGAGTATAAAATCAGGAATATTCTCTTCTAGAGAAATGAATCACTTTCTTCTCTGAACTGGCAAGTTCTCAAAGTTATTTTTAATTTAAAAAAAAACCAAAACAAAACAACAAAAAAACAACCAACCAACCAAAACACAACCTAAACCCCACACAGAACAAAACCCCCATCAAACACATGTCCCACCATAAACCCACTAAACTCACAACACCAAATTCTATCAGAACTGTCCGCATTTCTATCCAGCAGAAGCCCTTTTCTGTAACTTTCAGCAAAGACACTGTACTGCCAAACATTTTACCTGGGAAGTACTGCCTCAAAGCATACACAATAGATGAAGCTTGTGGTCACCTGCAAGCTTCAGTTTCCCCTGAGAGAGAACGTGCCTTTTATAAAGGCTAGGCCACCAAAACTATCAAACGCAAGCGTTTTACTTCTCCAGACACAATCCTTTAACACCAACAAACCCTGTCGAAAACCTTGGACTTAAAATGTCTGTCGTTGCCTCCAAAACAGTTTCTCTTTTTCACACTAAGTCGTCACTCAGGAATCAGCACAGTCTGCCCATGAGCAAGCTAAAATTTACTCAAACAAGTACACTTTTAACTTAGTTTCGAAAAGGCGCATCCAAATGCTACTTTAACTTTGTAAAACCTGGAAAACAAGCAAAAGGTAAGGAAACCGCCAAGTTGACTACGAACAGAGAGCTACATAGCAAGAAAAAAACCCCATCACTAAGGACATACTACATAGAAAAAACCCTATTGCTACACAGAAATACAGAATAAACAGACGGAATAAAGTGCAACCATACTACCACTCTATTAACTACAACGTTTACCTGGGCGAGAAAGAACATTTTTAAACCCGGCAGGAAACACCTATTGTTTATCACGAAAGAACTACATTTACCGAGTGTAAGATGACCATAGTTTGGAACGTGGGGTCCGGTTACACCCCGAAGGCACAGCGAAATGCCAGTTTTAGGGCAGGAATTTCTCATATAAAGGGAACAGCACCCCAGCGCAGGCAGCTGCCCGCCCTTCCCGAGCCGCCACCTGCCAGCAGCACAGGAGGGCAGGGCGGGAGCCCCTCCGACACGTGCCCACGCCTCGGGAAAAGCTTTCAGAATTAAATTATTAAAAAAAAAAAAAAAAAAAAAAAAAAAAAGTGGGGGGAAAAGGAGACTCTCCGGCTCCTTCCCGCGCAGCCTCAGCCTGCCCAGGGGCACGGACAGGGCTGCGCGGCCCGACGAGGCCGGCGGGGACGCGGCGCCCAGCGGCGGGGATGAGCTGCGGGGCGAGTTACCTCATGCTGTAGGCACCGGCTCCCAGCTCCTGCCCGATGCCCGAGAGGCTGGCGTCGAAGTCGTGCACCAGCCCGGACTCGATCACTTCATCCATCTTCAGCACCCACGCCATGTTCCGCCAGCCCCGCCGCGCTCCCGCCGCGGGAGGAGCCGGACGGGGCGGAGCCGCTCGGCACCGGCGCCGCCGGGGAGGCGGTGCCGGGCAGGCGAGGGGGCTGGAGGAGACGGGGGGAGAGGGGGGAAAAGCACGTGCGGGGCGGGGGGACAGGGGCGACTCCGCGCTCAGCCCCGGCGGGGCCCTTTCCTCGCGGCGCGACCAGGGCGCGGGGTCGCTCTCAGCATCCTGCGCCCGCCCGGCCGCCGCGGGGCGCTGGGGACCGGGCGGCCGCCGCCTCCTCCTCCTCCGACCGGACACTGCCCAGCGCCGCCGCCGCCGCTTCTGCCGCCGCCCGAGCTCCGACCCAGCCCAGCGGCGCCTCCCGCCGCATCATTCGCAGGGGGAGGCTGCGGCGGCAGCAGCAGCAGCAGCACCGCGGGCGCCCGCCGGGGACGAGCCGCCGCCGCCGGAGGTCACGGCCGCCCCGGGGGCTCGCGCCCGCCGCTTCGGCGCGTCCCGCAGCGCCCGCCGCCGCCGCTCACGACAACATGGCGGCGGCTTCCACCCCCGAGCGCCTGCCGGGGCGGCGCCTGCACGCGATCGGCGCCGCCGATTGGCTGGGCCCCGCCGGCAGGGCCAATCAGGGGCAGGCGCGGAGGGGTGAGGGGGAAGCCCGGCCAATGAGGAGGCACTTCCTCACGCCAGGTGACGTCAGCGTGACGGGCGCGAGCGATCCCTGCGCTCCTCCCCAGCCCCGCGGCATGGCGGGAGCGCGCCCCGGAAGCGGCGGGGCGGGAGCGGGGAGCGGCGGCGGGCCCGGGGCCCGGAGCTCGGAATGGCGGCTGCCTGCCCTCCCGGGCCCACATCGCCTCCCAGTGACCTCCGGGGCCGTGACTGCCCTGAGCAGCCGGGGCCGGTGTAAGGTGGCCCTTCCCATGGCTGGGGAGGCTGGAATGACATGAGCTTTAAGGCCCCTTCCCAACCCAAACCATTGCATGGTTGGTTTTTCCAGAGAACACCGAGGAGCCTTCCCAGAAAAACAGCCAAACCCCACAGAATCACTGAATATTCTGAGTTGGATCTCAGGTCTGGATCCTCGAGGAACACCAGGGTCAGGTTGGAAGGGACCACGCTGGGTCATCTGATCCAAGCTCCCTGCTCAGACATGGTCAGCCTGGAGCACATGGCACAGGATTGCATCCAGATGGTTCCTGAATATTTCCAGTGAGCGAGACTTCCACAGCCTCTGTCAGCAATCTGTTCCAGTGCACGCTCGCCCCCAGTAAAGAAGTTCTTTCTCATATTTAGGTGGAACTTGCCGTGCATCAGTTTCTGCCCATTACGTTCCAAGAACCTGGCTCTGTCCTCTTGACACCCTCTCTTCAGATAGTGATAGATACTGATGAAGGCCCCTCTCTATTCTGAAAAAAAATCTCTTCATATTTAAAAATTCAGAGAATACTTACATAATTTTAGGAAACATTAAAGTATTATGTCTGGAGAACAAACTACAGAACAGTATTAAGACTGTAAAATGTATTTTGATTGTATAGTAACATGCGTTAAGTACAATTGCACAAGTTTTGCAAAAGATAAAGGCAGGAAGGCCCTAACTTCATTAAAGGTGAACAAAATACTAGCTGTTGTTCAAACTGTGCATATGGGATCCTCAAAGATAAAGAGAGGTACACAGACCATGATTTGTGATCTTCAAAGGCAGTTTGTAAATTAAAATTACTGCCATCTTCTCAAAAAAAAAAAAAAAGTACTGGTGTTTTTCCTGCTGTAATTGCTGTAAGAGTTCTCTGCCTGTCTGGGCAGTTCATCTGCATCTAAGGGGAAGCTTAGAAAAAGTGAAATTTATTAAGAAGGCAAGGGCTCATGGACAAGCCACTAACATGGGCACTAGCTACCATGTTAGAGCTTTGAGTGAGAACTGAAATTACCACAGGCAAAATTCCGCTTTTAAGCCTGACAAGACGACAATACCCAGGCAGCAGAAATAACACAAAACCCTGTTTTTGTAAGTTTTACAAAAGGAGGTTTGTGAGAAACTAAAACACTTTCTACTTCTGACAGATAAGACAGGATATAAGACCAGAGAGGCCACATACAGTTCGATTTATGCATAGCAGAACTGGTTTCTCTGCTTACTAGAGCTATGCCAACATAGCTACATAGCAGTTACGAGACCATAAATTGCTGATTTTTATACTGGGAATTGTTTTCTTGTGACATAAATTCCAATCATTCCTGAGGGTATCCTGAGTGGACAGAGTGAAAGCCATCCTCTTGCATTTCAGTCTTGAAAAGTTGGGTGTAGCTTGTCTGTGATAAACAAAGTGACTGCTAGTATTTCTGCAGACGTTATCTTCGCCTGTTTTAGGACACAAAATGCCCTTTTTCTGTTAAAACGTGAATATTAAAGGGAAGGTATATTTTCTTTAGCATTATCTGTATCCCTGGCTCATTGGCAACAAGTTTCCTGTATAGGTGTGCGTTGTTTGGTTTTTGCTGTTTTTAAAGTCCAGGCTTGTGATGTGTTTCTTTGGGGCAGGTTCCTTGATCAGTGCCATTCTCAGATCCGCAGCTGAGGATCAGCAATGCACACAAACTGCTTCTGAGCAAGCCAGATCCACAAGTCTAACCTGTCAGAGACAACACTGCCTGTGGCCCTGCCATTCCACTTCTGCAGACCCAGTGACTGGAACTGGAGACATTATGTGGTAGAGAGAAAGTGCAGGCAGTGGAAGTCTGATTTTGCCAATGCAATTTTGCTTTTGCAAAAAAAAAAAAAAAAAAAAGCATTCCAGTTCTGCTGGGATGTGGGGATCCTGGGACATTCCTTTCTCCCTCTGCTTATCACTGCTGTTGGCTGGCATCCTCCCCTGAGGTTGATTGTTTCTCTACCAGCCTTACTGATGTCCAGGTGTGGGACTGAGGTGTGCTGTTTCACTAAAGGTGGACTGAGGACAGAGCCAAGCAACTCAGTGATTCAGACCAGACTGAAGCCTCGTGCCTGAACTGTTTATGTTCTTTCTCCTCAAGGTATTTGGCCTTGAGGGGCAGTTTCATTAGAGATCAGCTCGTGTACACAGCCCATAATTGATGGTGGAAGGGTCCCCCCTGCGCTGCATTTCAATACCAAAACACAGATGCAGGCTGCCATCCAAACCTAAAGGCAGCTGCTCAAAAGTGTGTGGGAAGAGCAACTTCAGAGGGACTCAAATGGCAGCTTTTTAGATAAGGGTGGGAAAATAGAAGCAAATATAAGGAGCAAAGGCGAGGAAAGGAAAGGCAAGGACATGGTGAAAACAAACCCTGAAAAAAGCTGTGAGGGGACCAACCTCCTCGTGGCTGCACAGAGGCTGAAGAAGGGAAGACTGGAGGAGTGAGTGGACACTTCCCACCCTCACTTTCCCTTGTGGTTTTCTTCCTTTTGTGCTGGAGCCATGCATGTCACTTGTAAACAAGGTTGCGTCAGGGAATTCGCACCCGTCCTTCATTTCTGCTTTATTGCTTGAGTCAATAGAAACAGCGCTGTGTTTGCTATCTATTTGTGTTAGCCAATCTAAATATCAAATCACTCTCACCTTTGTACTGAGATGGATTGATTTTATAAAACTCCACTGCAGTTTCATTAGTTTCAGACTTTGGAACCCAAATACAGCCTCAGTTTCTTTGAGTTTCTTTTTGGCTGGCTTGTTTGTTTTAAAATCTAAAACCTAACATATTTCTAATAAAAACATGCTACTCAACAATTCTGCAAGAGAACTAGTAATTCTGTGATTCAGCAATAGTTTTAAGGCTACCAATGTAGAAAGAGCCATGTCAAGATAAATGACTAAACACTGTCATGTTTATGTACATTGTATTTAGCCAAAAAGTAATAAGCTAAAGTTTAATACAAAGAGTGAACCACATAATAAATTGAAACTTAATTAACATCAAGATTATCTGTAATCTATGAGCCTAGCTCTTGTCAAAGCACAATATTTTTTTTAATTATAAGAAAATTTGAATACTGTACACAAATAATGTTTCAATTATGCAGAGGTTAAGTAGGTTCGTAGCTCACAGGAATATGCTGATGCAATAAGCTGTATATTCCATGAGAATTTCAATGGAAAGCATTTAGCTGCACTGATACAACAAGCAGCCCAAACCCTGGTCCCGCAGATCAATTGAGCTCCAGGAAATAATCAAAGTAGATATGAGACATCAAGTTATTTCTAAGTCTCTGTTATTTCATATAAACGGAGTTTTATCTACAGACTGCAAGTGTAATTAGAAAAACCCAACCAACCAAACACATCTGTGAATATCATATTAAGCAGTAGAATATTCCTAACACTATTAGCAGCATGCACATACAGTGACATGGCTTGTGAAAATTGTAGGGCTACAGCAAAGTAAGCCTCCACCATATTGACTCTACTGCTCCAATTACTTTCAAATCAGCAGCTCTATTTGAGGGCTTCAACTTGTGGATTAGCAAAGATTGCACGTACAATCTGCATTCCTGTGTATTATAGCATTATAATTATTATGATGATTAAAAGTCACCCCCATTCTTCACTTACCGCAGGTAGCTGTTACTGGCGGGATACTGGTGGTGGTGATAATGTTCAGGCTGGCTGTGCCAGAAAAGCATTTTGGAGTGAGGTGAAGCATTGTGTTCAGCTAAGAGATGGTCGCTGCAGTGATGGGAGATAGGAAAGAGAAAACAAACATGCAAATTCAGATGACAGTTGATGTCGGGTTGCTCTCAGGCCCTTAATGTTCAGCTGCTGCCAGCAAGTTGTCCCTCCCTCCAGGAGAGGCAGGTAGCCAATGGCTTTGGCTGCTCCCACATGCTCTCCTGCTCCCCAGACTCACTGTGCTCCTGCTGCTGCCCAGCTGCAGGGCTTTTCTACTACTAATGTGACATAAGTGCAGCTCAGACCTCACCAGCATCCCTGTTTCTTTCCTCCTGTGCCCCCACACTGTCCTAGTGTCACTAAGCAAACCCTGTTTCACTGCACTTGGCCTCAGAGAGGCACCCAGATCCCTCTTCACACAGTCCAGAGCCCTTGAGCACTGTAACCTGCATAGGCACGACTGACTGCAGAGAAAAAGAAAAAAGGTGGAATACACAAAGATCTCTCTAAGGGAGAAAGATGCCTTCTCAGCAGTGTTTAAACAGCAGCCTTTTTGCCTGTTCATTTCACTCTGGTGTCAGGCACACTGCAACCTTATAGTTACCTTCTTGCCACAAACCAAGATTAAAAAAAACCCCAACCTAATGATGAAAACACTGTCAAATTGCAGGAAAAATATTTACTCCAACACCAACCCAACACCACTCCTCACACCCACACTTGAGGTAAAAATCATATTTAGGTGCAAACCAGCTGCTTGGTGCACTCAGTGCCATTTGTTTGCTGGAATTTTCAGCCAGGATTGCAGTATCAATTTTAAAACACACAGAATAGTACAGGTTGGTACTGGAAAGACCTTGACACTCAGAAGTAATAGGAGGCACACATCTAAAATCCTCATCTGAAAATAGTTACCTGCAGAGGGCACCCATTCTGCTTGACACAGGAAGGACTACTGACAAATAGTAGTTCATTGGTAGTTTTGTTATTTTTGGTTGGTTTTTGTTTTTTTGTTTTTTTTTTTTTTTTTAAATACCACCTCATTCTATAAATAGATACTTTTAAAACATATTACAATATTGTGGCAACACACAAGCTATAAAAATCAGGACATCAGAGAGCAAGATTCTGGGAAACAAAAAGGAATTATTTAATATTAAAATTATAATAATATGTAGCAGCCAAAAAAGCTTCAAATAAGCATAATTGGTTGGGGATTTTTTAATAGCATCTCAGACAATTATCCCTTAATTTACTTAATATCAAACAATGCAAACAAAAAGCAAAGATTAGAATCATAGAATGGGTTGGGGTGGAAGGGATCGCAGAGATCATGCACTATGGGCAGGGACACCTTCCACTGGACCAGGTTGTTCAAAGTCCCATACAGCCTGATCTTGAACACTTCCAGAACCGGGCAGCAACAATTTCTCTGAGCAACCTGTTCCAGCGTCTCACTACTCTCATCGCAAAGAATTTCTTTGTACTATCTTATCTAAACCTATATTTACTTAATATCAAACAATGCAAACAAAAAGCAAAGATTAGAATCATAGAATGGGTTGGGGTGGAAGGGATCGCAGAGATCATGCACTATGGGCAGGGACACCTTCCACTGGACCAGGTTGTTCAAAGTCCCATACAGCCTGATCTTGAACACTTCCAGAACCGGGCAGCAACAATTTCTCTGAGCAACCTGTTCCAGCGTCTCACTACTCTCATCGCAAAGAATTTCTTTGTACTATCTTATCTAAACCTACTCTCAGTTTGAATCCATTCCCTCTTGTCCTGTCACTACATAATCAAATGTCTCTCTGTGTCTTTCTTGTGGGCTCCCTTCAGGTACTGGAAGGCTGCAGTAAGGTAACCCTTAAGCCATCTCTTTTCTAGACTGAACAAACCCAATTCTCTCAGCCTTTCCTCAGAGGAGAAGTGCTCCATCCCTCTGATCATCTTGGTGGCCTCCTCTGGACTTGCTCCAACAGGTCCATGTCCTTCCTGTGCTGGGGAACCCAGAGCTGGATGCAGCACTGCAGGGGGGGTCTCACCAGAGTAGAGCAGAGGCAGAATCATGTCCCCAGCATATAATGATACAGAATAATAGCAGAGGAACTGTAAATGTGGGATGAGAAACAAACACCCACAGGTGACACTGCCCAGGAAAGCAGACAAGAATTGGGACTGCTGCCTTAGTGATTCTGAGAGATTACTCTCCTCCAAGCAGCACATAAATACCTCGAGGAGAGCTGTTATGACACAGATCTGCTAGTGCACACAAACTGATCTTTGGTCCAGCAAGGATGAGAGCTGGATGAGTCTTTTCAAGATTAGTTGTTCCTTTGTTCCTCTTACATGTCTCTGTAACGACAGACTTGAAACAAGCATCCTCACAGATTGAAAGAGTTGCTCATGTCCCAGTGATCACTGTTGTATTTTTTAAATAATTATTTCGATTTCAGTGACTGTAGGAAAAGAATATATATCCTGGTATCCCGTTTGCTCCATAAACCAGTAAGTTGTAAAGTAAAGCTACTCTCTCTTCAGCCCTAGATTTCAGCAAACGAGTTAAATGCATGCAGTGCATTTATTTGGAAGCTCCTTTTCCATCTGCACTGATTATTCTCAGGAAGAGAACTACACATCCCACAAAACACATTCACAACCTTCCCTTGGGGTTTACAAGAGCTTCCCAAGTAGAAGGCAGTCATGTTTTGTTCTGTGACTTGTGTTTCTGTGAAATGGAAAGGGCAATACCACAGATTCCCTTTCACTAGGAGAGCTCTACCACAAAATGGCTCCCACCTCTCTATGCATATCCCACAGGGCTCATGTGGCTTTAAATTGCCCAACACTTTTTCCCCTCCTCAAACAGCCCACTGCTTTTGACAGATGCTCATTTGTCAGAATGCAAATGAGAAGGAACACTGCAGTTTTGATTAGTCTTTTTTTGTGAAGTCCAAGACAGAACTTGGGAGCAAAAGCATTTGAGACACCTGTTTTTTGTCTTTAGCATAGACTTGGCTCCTACTCCTTTTAGAATTTTGATATTTTTAAGTAACACAAACACCATATATCAGGGTTGCAGATTTGTTCTTAATAACAAGATAGAAAATTTGCTGTCACTGAAAACAACCACCCCAGGGGAGCCCAGGCAAGCAGTTGCAGATTCAGCTACTGGTCTGGGTTCAGCCCATGTATTCTGAATGCAGACAGTGAGCAAGAGCTTTAGTTCTCTGATTTCAGTTCTCTGTCATTAGCTTGCCCAGCTGTTATCAGAGCTTTGACTCTCCTGACCACAACAGAAGGCTGTAATAAAACACAGGTGCATCACAGCAAATGTGCCCATTCAGTCTCTTACCTTCATTTGATTTTTCAAATATTACCCTTATGTGGACAAGTAAGTCATTGATAATATCCAAAAAACTACTGCCTCGAGGAGATGGGGTGTTTGTAGGGAGGGTGAAATAATGGCAGCTTTTCTGATCTAAGTACCTGCTTCTTACAAAAGGCAGAAGTCCCAAGGCTTGTGTGACAGGTGTCCCTCATGGTATGCCAACTATTTCACACTTGACAGAGTGTGACCACAGAAGCTGCTGCAACAAACCATCCTATCCCCACCATGACCACTGTCCCTGATGGTATAACAGAAGCAAAGCACAACCAGGTCTTGTGGACTTCTACGCAAAAGCACTGTGAAAGAGGAAATTTTGCCTTTTTTCCCCCTCCAAGGGTTGACAAGATCATTATCAATAATAGATGCTTTGAGTTCCTTGTATGGAATATAGTAGATAGAAAATGTATTAAAAAAAGTTATTATTCAAACTAATTATTATTCAAAATAATTCCATGTTTCTTTTCTTTGTCCTATTCAGAGTCTTGTGTTTTGACTGATATCTGTTGCAAACAGTACGTGGGTACTGCTTCAAGTACACTGTAACACAGTTTTTAAAATCAGGATAAACTTCTCAAGTTACATCTAAATCTGGTATTTTGCCTTATGAAACACTGGATATCCCCCACACCCACACCTGCTGCCCTTGACTAACCTCTAGACATAAAGGTATGTGGTTACACGGTCCTTCAAGTTTGGGGACAAATAAGGTGAGTTTTTTACCTTGTACTGTTTATTGTTAAGGGGCTATTTTTTTTCTTGCTTTATGATCTGCCCAGTAAGTACATACATCTCAGCAAAGGAGCACTGTATACACAAACAACAAGGCATTATTTATTTAAAACATCTCTTGCTCTAAGGCTTGTGTATGGCATACAAAGTCCAACCTGAAATTTAAGGTGGGGAGGCTCATGTTTTGCTAATGGGTGGATATGAAGTTAAGTACTTTAGCATATAGTACCTGATAATTTTATTGGATTTTTTTCCCATGAGCTGCATTCAAAATGATGAAGTCTCCTAAGGCATCACTCAACTTGCTAATCTTTTTTATAGTGATCAGACTTCTCACATAATTTTCCTGATTGCTCTTCTGAGAACTACAACAAATGACCTTAAATACTGGCATTATAACCGGTTAATAGGACCAAATGTCATCTTTGCTCTTTGCTTTCACCAAGTAAAATTGTTCTACAGACAGCACATGAAAAACTTAATCAGGCACAATATAAGACACTGTGAATTCAGTAACTATTCTGAAAATTTTGTTTAATGGAAGTTTTTGCTGTCCAGTGATTTTTGTTGTGTTCAAAATACTAAAGTTTTAAGGTTTTCAGTTAAAAGTCAGAAGAACGTTTTATATTGATGCAGAAGCAATCCCTACATACTTCATTCCCAAAACAGAGTTGAGAAAAGTATTGTTATTTGGTCTTTGGACTCTTTGGTTGTACAGCACTTGCTGCCTAACGCAGGGTGACTTTGGGTAACAGTGAGTTAGTTATCTGTGTCTAGATGATACTCCTGGCTTGGATGGGCTATGAATCCATCATACATCTCTGTCAAAAGTGCTGACATACATTTCTAGCCCCTCTATTTTTGAGTACACAACTTCTCTGTCTCTCCTATACACCTTGTCAGTGAGAGTGTATTCCCTCCTACTGCAGTGAACTTAAACAATGCTGGATAACAGCCACAAGCAGGAATAACTTCTGCACGTGATCCATCACTGCACTGACCTGCAGTTCTCCACACACCTCCTGACACATTAAGGGCTGACCCAGCCCAGTCCTTTTGCTGTGTCTGGTCATCTGAAGGTGGCAGAAGTACAGGGTCACTGCCGACAGCCTGAGAAGAGCAGTGCACTGTGTCCATGGAGTGCAGCAGAAGATGAGCACCAGTGCCCCCACCTGCTCTCCATATCTACCTGTCAACTTTAATCTGGATTCTTGGATATTTTAGGTGTTGTAATTTGGGCCTGTTGAATGCTGAATGACTGATGCATTTACCAGCCCTTCTTCTGTGATACAGAACTCTTGAGAAGCAGGCCTGCCAACAAAAATAAAGGAGAAATGGGAAAACCCACAATGAACATTTTTAGTGCAACTCCCAAGTCTTAGGATGCGGCCAGAATAGAGACAACACAACACATCACAGGATATCTGACCAGAACTCTGCATGATGCATAACACTGCTGAGCATGCTAAATTCTTCAACAGCTCCTTCTAATCATTTTGATCAAAAACATCAGATATATAGCAGACTCTGTGGACTTGCTTCAGTGTCTCCTTGATATGAGTGCTCAGCTGGAGAAGTAACTTTGTAAAGGAGAAATATGGATTGCTCCCAGTGCTCAACTGTCAGGTTACCATAGATTTGGCTGCTTCTGAAGAATACAGCAGGATATGCTCCTTTCCTCATGGGGTCTTGTCCCCTTTTAAGAAAGTCTGCATTGCAAGGAATTCCTGGTCTGTAGTTTGTTCCTCTATAGTCACATTCCTCACACCATCTACTTCTCAATCTCAGGATGCAGTAAGGTGCTGAGGTATGAGCTGAGGAATAAATGCCTTACTGACTTCACACCTTACAAGATGAAGCATGGCAAGTATTACCTTTGCTTTCTTCTGTTTCATCTGCTGCTTTTTAGGAAGACCATGGCATACAAAGAAACCTATGACATGCACATCATTTGTAGGCACTGAGATTTCGACAGCATCACTGACCAGAGAGTATTTTGATTTAACCCATTACGTCATACCTGAATCTAAACTAAAGTTAGCAGGTTTTTATGATGGTGGAAAAGGGTGGAGTCCATTTTATTTTAAGATGACTCAGAAGTCTGTAAAGGTGGACAAGTTCAAGTTGTTGTTATTATGCTATTCTGTGCTTGGTAGCCTAAAAATCAGTATTTGGACTCCCAGACTGCTGTGGCAATGTAGGCTGCCTGACACAGAAAACAGAGCTTCGTTATTTCTCAGTCCTAATGGACTGACTCCCTTTTACTTGTGCCTCTGCGGCAGCTTTGGTACCCTGCGAAGTCTAACATTTTCTAGCATTGGGCTGGCTTGGGTTTGTAAATAAAGTCCTCCAGTATCAGTATTTTCCTCTCAATTCCCAAAGCAGAAAGCAAGACATAGTGCATTCCAAGAAAATTCCCTTCCTAAAAACTTCACAAATCGCAAAGGGGCTTTAAGGTTTTTAAGGTTTTTCAGAACATTAGTTGCAATATACAAGGGGTTAATTTAAGTATATACACCTTGTCTTTTTCCTATTATTTTCTAGCAACCCTGCATTTTCCACCTCCTAACAGTGCAAAAATCTTCTTACATGGCTCAAGCAGTGGCTAATTAACAGATTTTTGAGAAAAGGCAGCCTCTAACAGTACTAGCTCTTCAAGTAAGGTTTTAAAAAGTTTAAGCTGGCACTTTCTGAACAATCAGGTAATAGCCAATTTAGATTTCTTCTCTAGGGCAGGTATAGGCTATAATAAATGGTGATGCATGAAAATTCCTTAGGGAAAGCAGGTAATTTTGTCTTGGAAAAGTATTTCAATTGATTAGTTGGCCAGTGTGGCCGTAGCTGTCATCTCAAAGATCAAAACCAGCATCAAACAGCTCAGAAATTCTTTAGGAAAGATACAACCATCTGTAAAGACATTTACTGTAGTGTAAAAATGTATCTGCATCAGTTTAAGTTGTGCTGAAAGGACACAAAGTAACAGGCCAGAAATCACTCTTTTTCCAGCTTAGAGGCTTTTTGTATTTGCACATCATTAGTAAGTTTCAAATGTATTATTTCAGACTAGCATATAAATTAATTTTGGGTTTTAAAACATGTTGATCTGCAGTTTCAAATGGAACACACATCCATTCCCCCACAAGCTTGCACTTGAGTTATTTATCCAAGCCGAGATGAACAGTCTCCTCATCTTCCCTGGTATTTTGACATGAGCTGTATGTGCTCAGGTTAAACACGCTGTGCTAAGAAACAGGTTTTCTCATATTTCCTCCCCCACCACTGCCCCCATACAGGCAGACCTCCTCAGCCCACGACAGACATTCATCCATTCTCTGGCACAGGTTTGTGAGTCCTTGGTGTTGCTGGAGGACCAGTCTGAGATTATTCCAGACAAATCAGATTGGAGAACATATTAGGGAAGCTCCCCCGTAGGTATTCTGCCACAGGCAGAGATGAATAGACGGTGAGGGAATACCTAAACCAGTCCAGCTGACTTATGAGAATATGCGTAACTTAAATCTGCCTATTTGTTTTTAACTGCTACAGGTGTTCCTTGGACAGAAAGGGACTGCTTTTGAATTTAGGATAGGTCAGGATTTTTGAATCCTGACATAAGGTTATCAGAACCATCTCCAGTACTGGCTGTAATATGAGTTTACACAGGTCCAAAAATCAGCATTGGTGGAAAATATCATGATCTAGGTAAGAGGATACTGAAAAAGAGAACTTGTAAAACTGTGATGCCCAAGATCAAGTTCAGTTACCTTTTCATCTCCTATCTGATATCAATGTAAGTGGGTATCAAACATTCACATGCAGGTATGTTCCTTTTTCCACTGAAGAAGTATTTTCCTTATTTCACCATCCATAATTTTTTCCAATCTTACTTCCTCAAAGTATTTCCACTAGGATCACTTATATCTATCTAAAATACATCAAAAGTGACAGAATTTTTATATTCAACAGAAATCACACAGTATTCAAAACTGCTTGCAAATTTCTTAGAAAATACACTTACTATCCTAAAATCCCATTAGCAAATGAAGAAACTTCTTCAACTGGGATAATCCAAGCTGCACAGCTTGGAAACTCTGAGCTCTTAAAGTACACTAAAACATAGAAACATTTACAAAATATAGGAAAAGAGTAAATAAAGTGTGATTTTTTGCCAGACTAGCACAATTAGTTCTTCAAGCTTCCCACATTTCTGAAAATCTTATATGTTTTAACAAAAAGAAGAAAACATATAAATTATGAAGCAAATCTTGAAAGTATGTACTTTTAATGAGTTGGAAAACTCATGTGGGGGAGAATTTAAAGATGCTTTCTTAACTGAGCTCAATATAAGTATTGACTTTTATCTTACCTGGAAGTAGACTGCAATTGCAAAACTCATCAGTTTACTGTTTTAATTGGGAGAATAACAACAGATATTGTTCTCCAGATAATCCTCCAGTTCCGAACTGCTTATGCATCCCCATCACATTGTTTATTGTTTGTCTGTGTTTGTGAAGTCCCAGCCTAACACAGTGCAAGTTATCACAGCCAGTGGAACCATTCTCACTCACCTCCCATAGGGAGTAAACTGTAGCATAATTCAACAGATTTATTTCTCAAAATTATTTTCTCTTTTATGATTGTTTCCAAAGGGACAATGCCACATTCAGCATTTGAATTCCTTTGCTGAAAATTCAAACTGTGAGCAGTTTAGGCCTGCATTCTCAATAGAATTTTTTCATGGGTATGTTTGTGACTTAAATGTTTAAACATGGATAGAAACCATTAAGAATATGTAAGTGTTTCAGGATCCAGATGTTTGTTCTTTTTGCTCTGTGACTCAGACCACAAATAATAAACACAACTCAATCTGTTCCAACCTTTATCTTCAAAAACAAACAAGCAAGCCAACTCAGGAAAATTTACATGATCAGCTCTCCTTTCAATTTACATTTATTATCCCAACTTCCTTGCTAAGACTTCATCTGAACATAATGTGTTACTCAAAATTCTTTAAAGCAAATGACATCCAAGTCTGAGACATCCACAATATTCATTTCCCATCCTGATTCTGCATGTAGCTTTTCTTCTCCTTCCTCTTTTTTAAAGCCCAAACACAACCTTAAAGAATTACATTTTAATAATCAAATTACTGCAATGACCTATCTTCACAGGATATTAGAAGGAACATATAGAAACCCTGTCTGAAAGAACAGCAACTTATAACTGTCCTATTTTTTCCCAGATCTTTATGCTAATCCATTAGAGAAACCACCTCCAGCAGGAACATAAGGCATGACTAATCACTGATTGAATTTAACTGAGCTAATATCTACTTATAATATAGGAAATGAAGGCAAAAAGCAATGCAGTGAATTTGATCAACTGGCAGCTGTGGAAATAATTTTCTTTCCAAATTCTTACATTCAGATGGGTTTATGTAATATAAATAGATTCTATCTGTTTACAAAGATAGCAACCCCATCTCTGCTGGAAACAAAACTAGTCATATCATAAGTAAAATATTCATTTAAATATATTGCATTGAGATTTTTAATACATGGGATATCTTCACTTAAAACATTTAAGGCGGCTTCAAAGCAAAACTGAAGAACAAACTTGGGGTAAATATCTTCCTCCCCCCTATCTGGAGCAAAATTTTTCAGTCATATAGGGGATAAAAAACGTATTTTTTGTTTACATGTAAAAAAACTAGGTTTCATCCAGAATATATACTGTATGTTTCAATAACTTACATTTTCAGTATGAAATAGCATCTTCAAAAAGATGACAAGTAACAGTCATCTTGCAATGGTTCTCTGAAAATAAATATTACCTATACAAAATGCAGGAATAACATACAGGGCTATTAAGCTTAGAATTTGTGCAATTTTTTGACACGACCTTTTGTATAATTAAAATGTAAAAACTACAAGAGTGCAGACTGAAAAATATGTTTAAATATTAAAAAAATAAAATGCAAATGATGTATAATGTACAAATAAATGAAATAATAAGCAAAAAATCTGCCCATATGAAGGAAGCTGTGTTCATAAAGATTCTATTCCATTTTTAAAAAAGTTGTCTAATATACCTGTATTCACAGCATGTTCTCAAATGCCAAGTCAGATTTAGTAACAAAACTATATAAAGAAACATCATTTGGACGCACAAAACATGAAGATAAATTTTTTTAACCAATGCTGTATGAATAACATTTATAATTTTTCTTATAGCATGTGATCAAATAAAACAGAAAAACCAGAATGTATACATTGCTAATCTTTTAAGTAATGTTATGTACATTTTATTGCCAGTATATGCACAACAGTAAGCATAGAACTATAAATACACAATGTAATTAAACAGTAGAAAACAACAAGGATGTTACACGTAACAAAGGAAAGAAGGAGGAGATACTATTTTCTTCATGTAGCTGCTAAAAAGGGCTAGCAATGAGTTATGACAGTCTTGGGTTTAAGTCTTTACATATATTTCTACAACTTGTCCTCCAAATAAATCTCTGCAATGTCATTGCTTCTTTAATAACCACATCTTAGCTCTTTCTATCGCATTCACTTCAAACTAAAGTAAAAACAACCTTTCATGTTAACTACAAGCATCTGACTTAATTTTTTATTAAGTTTTGTTTTTCAGGGTTCCTAGCAGGTAAAGTATGTAAGTAATTTCTTATGATATTTGGCTGCAACGTTGAAGAATAGTTTTGAATACACATTAAGTGATAATTTGGAAAAAAAAAAAATTTTTCTGTAGATAGTTCTTCTACTGGGTGCTATATGCAGCAGCTCAGTCAAAAGTTAGTCACCCTGAAGAGGTAGAGAGAATTTTAGCCTAGCATAGGTCATCATCCTTGGCACCACTATTTTCTCTCTTATCAGGATACACTTCCTCCAACTAGACAAAATCACAGTCAAAGGGAAAATAATGCCAGGAAAAAAAGTTCCACTATTCCTGGGAAGGGCACTGTTTCATCCCATTTCTCACTTAATTAGCTTGCTGCTTATATAAAAGAAAAAAAAGGAAAAAGAAAGGAAAAAAAAGGAAAAGACAACATTTAGGGACACATTTACTTATCTTTGTTCTCTTTCCATTATCAACTTCATAAATACAAAGAACCATTATTCACAATATACTAACTCTTTTTCAAAAATGGAAAAACAAACCCTTGAAACATTTCCACATCTTAATCCAGATGGGTCTTGAGGATGCTATTCAAGAAAACCATGCAAATAATTTGGTGCAGCTTTTCCTACTCATCCAAAATATATATTTTTCTTTAAATTAAAAGGTGGCAAGATCCATAGCATTTGTGACTATTCCCCCCTCCCCCCATTTAAATTCAATGCAGAAAAATCTTGGTGCTTTTCGGAAGATAAGGAATAAATAGTTTTCTGCACTGTTCTCATAAGATCCCATGTGAGTTACAATACAAGACTACTTGTTCCAGCAATTAGGTTGAGAGGAAACATTCTAGTGATAAAGATAAATACATACTGAGCATGCTTGGGCAGAGCACTCCATTCTGAAGCATCCTGCTTGAAGAACGAAAGGTGACAAGGATGGTTCACATCCATCAAGTGACCATGAACTCTGCTGCTCACCAGCAGGCTGCCACACTGTCACCAGCTCGGCAGTGCTGCCCTGGCAGGGCTGTCTCCCACATTAAGAGGTACTGGTTGTACCAGCCCTCTGCTGCGCACACGAAATTCTTATTTATGCAACAAACATACAACCAATGAACAATATCACTGTGACAGAACTGGATCGATCCAGCTTTCTTTTTATAGGCATATTTCTCAATCTCCAGAATATCCCAAACAAGCTGTAAATAAGATGATGAACCACCAACACAGTGAACAAGTCTCACTGCAGTTCAGACTAGTTCAGCCTTGTTTCACATCACTTCTTGTTTCTAGCAAAGGACATGATGCTCAAACAAAGCAGCAATAAAAAAGTAATGTTATCTGCAGCTGAAGAAAAGCAACAGAATTTATATTTTAACTTCTGAAGCTTAAAGCATACCTTTTTAATTAGCACTAAAAAAATCTTTTAATACAGTAACACTGGCAAAAGTTAATGGGAAGACACAGAGGATTATGAACAGGGTAACTGATGGATAAGATTATTTTAAATTTTTATTCTGTTTTGATCACCTGATGTTAATACTGTTTTTCCTTAGATTTGGAATAATTCTATTGCAACAGTCTCATGCAGGCTGAGGACAGCCACTGGTTAAAGGGAAAAAAAAAAAAACCCAAAACCCCAAACACAAAAGAAAAATAACAAAAGAAAGGGGGGGGGGTGTTGAACCAAAACAAGAAAAAAGTTCCAGAAGTTGCATGTAAGGATTTTCCTTTCACTGAAGAGGGCCTTGCCCTTCCTTTAGGAGACCTGGTTAGCTCTTGTCAGCTTCATTAGCTTTGTCCAGACATATCTGCTGCTGTATCCCCTGCTCCAGAGCCTGTTTGTGCACGTTTGATGTAAAGGTTCAATAATTTCATCTGCAAATTTAAGCCAGAAATTAACTCTGTTTAGTATTCGCAAGCTGTACAGACTGACTACAGGAACAGTACAACAAAACAGACATTAATCCTTTTTCTTTTCCCTAAAAGTCAAATTGTACTTTACACAGTTATTCAAAAGGAACATACATGCCAATGAAAACATCAAACACAACAAAATTTGTCACATGGAAACTGCTCAAGCCTCTCTAAGGATGTAAATAATATGATATAAAGTAGCTAGTTTAAGATAGATGGAATATTTTCTTCCAATTATATTGCTTTTCTAAGTATGGTAGTGGTTTGGGTGTCTGTATCTTCTAAGTTACTGCTGAGGTTTAAGCCTCTAGTCAGAGTTGCTAATATTGGTATGTACTAAAGCTTCCACTATTGTCTGGAGTCACTTGAAATACAATCACTGCCAGACACTATTTAAAGATAGAACTGTCTTATTCACAGATACACAAAATTAATTGTCCTGTTTTACTCCCAAGGACAAAGAGATTCACAACTAACCTACAGCTGTTTAGATGCAAAAAACTCCATGAAAAAGATGTCAATGAAGTCATAAATATCCTGAAATAAAAAGGACCAGAGACTGGTTCTTATTATTTCAAATTAGAGATACTGAAAAGACTGGTGAAAGCAAAATAACAAGGAGGAAGAATAAAAAGAACTGCTGTATGTAACATGGGCATACTATGTTCCCTGTTTTTGAATCAGAACTTGCATGAAAAGAAAGACAAGAAACACGGATAGAAAAGCCTGCTGAGTACAGCCATTATCACTGCTACCAGCATACAAGGAACTGACTGCATCAGAAGTAGTAAGAAACATAGTTTAGTAATTATCTTTACACAAAAGTTTGCACACTTGCATATAAAAGACCTGTGAACTCTCAGTTTTGAATATTTTACAGCAAAGCCGTATTAATACAACTGACAGTCTCTTTCAAGTATACACTTCTTTGAAACTTTCTGGCAATGGCAACCAAAATGCAAACTCAAAGATGCAATTATGAGCCAAGATTTCTTTGAACTGTATCTTCTACTTACTTTACTGCCAGTGAGTTGACTGAGATGTGGTTTAAGTTCATCACCAATTACTGCATGAATGGCTACAAGGCAGAAAACACATGCCTTACGAACGCTGCTCTCTGAGTTATCATAACCCTAGAAAGCAATAAAATTAACATTAATACCTTATCAGTTAATGATTGAAAGCCCCAGAAAGCTATTTACTATAATAAATACATTGAAGTCTATGGTAAATTAATGCCAGTGTAGCCCAATGAAGCATTCCAACAAAAAAACAAACACACTAATACAGAGCATGCAGTTAAAAAGCAGGCTGCATATTAATAACCATTGATAATCATTTTCC
This sequence comes from Pyrgilauda ruficollis, assembly GCF_017590135.1. NCBI lineage: Eukaryota > Metazoa > Chordata > Aves > Passeriformes > Passeridae > Pyrgilauda > Pyrgilauda ruficollis. The sequence continues at coordinate 27,813,317 of NW_024519206.1, read as the reverse complement.
AGGGTGAATTTAAAATCCACACAGTCCTGTTCATATGTTAAACTGAAAACTGAGCTGCTGCCATGCAACAGGTTGAGCACATAAGAGAACTTTTCTAGGTTATACAGCTATTTACTTAAAGGAAAAGACCACTCACAATTTAGAGCTTCCTGGCTCTGAATGAAGAACTCTTTTAAAAGCTAAAGGCTCTTTTGCTAACCCTCATCTCATTCTTCCATTATTTTTGTTTCTTTTGCCATTTTTCTATCATTCCATGCCTGGCTGTCTCACTCAGACTCCCTTCCCAGTGGGCCCCTTCTCTGTCTCTATTTTCCTGCAGATGTATGACTGGATCACACTCATTAAAGACAGAAATCTGCAGATGCCAACTCTAAAGAGTTTTGATCTATGAAGGAAATTAATGTCTTCTGGTTCTTAAAATGATAAAAAAGTGGTAAAATTTTCAGTTTTAAAGACAAAAGAAGAGAAAACTTGGATATTCTTCTAATTTTATTTAACTTTATAAACTGCTCTTTTCTCTTGACTCCCAAAAGACCCAGCTGACAAACCCCTAAAATTATACAGAAAACACACACAATTTCACATCAAATTATGTAACTTGGAAAAAGTTACAAACAACAAAGAACTATCTTAGAACTGGAAGTATCCACCAAGCTTACCTATAACCAGGACTCTATATCCTACTGAGATTTCCTCAGTCCTAATCATGGTTATAATTTAGCTCCCTGCTAATCAAAGAGATTGTTCCCACTATTGAAAGTATTTTGGGTCAAGGCAGCCATCAACTATCAGATAAGTAAAATCCTTCATAAGAACCAAGTGGTAATGTTTTTAAAAAGTCTTTGCAACTCACATGTCTACAGTTTCTTTTTATTAGTCTGTTTTGTTTCTTCTTTGTTCTCTCCTTACCTGTATTAGACCTGGCACAATCTCTGGTAAGAGCTGAGTAAGGGTTTCTTTAGATACTCTTTCTATAACTTTTGTCTGCATTTTGATTGCAGCCAGATTAATGGGGTAATCTGCAGTTTGGATAATTGGACAGAGAACTTTGATGCACTGATCTGGGCTAATGGAAGTGGCCAGCATGGAAGCAGCTTCTTCAGCAGATCTCACCACCTAGTGAAAGAAAAAGACACAGAAAAGTGATTTGTGTAAGACTCTTACTCTGTGGTCTGTTTTCTGGCAGTAAAGGTCTTGAGCATGAAAATTTTCTATCAAGACCTCTGCAGTATTATAGAAATATGTAACAAGTTCAGCCACTGGACATAATTTTCTAAAACCACAATTCTTCTCCATATTCTGTGGCTACTATGCCCTTGGCAATACACATATCAGTTTTTCAAACCTGCTTGTTTAATGGGATCTGAAATTTCTATATTCTGCATACCCTCCAACTACATATTGAAATATCACCACCTTTGTAAGCCTGTAATTTCTTGTGTTGCCATTTGCTATTGCTTGTTAGGTCAGCGATCACTGATAAAACATGCTTTCGCATTCATTTCGAAGGTGTGTTTAATGACATGCCTAGATTGCTAATTGTAGAATCCAATCAAGCTGTTTTTCTTCCCCTATAATTTTGAAAGAAACTATGACAAGAGAGTACTTTAACCCTGAAGAATATGCAGAACAAGCAGAACAAGAATAATTATGTAGGACTTCAACAGGTACACAATCTCAAAACAAAGCAAGGGAACCACAGAGAAAATTAACATCTTATCTTCACATTGGTGCTGTGGTGGCATCTGCCATCTAACAAGAGGAACCACTGTACAGAATGAGTGGTACACAGTGATGTACAAAAACCTTCAAAATTTTCTCTCCATCCTTTACTCTCTCACTCCTAACACTCAAAACGATGAGAGGGAAAAAAGCACAGGAACAGAGAAGGAACAATGGGGAAATGACACTGTAATAAATACAGTGTATGAAACAAATCCAGAGAGCACAGGGAAAAGAGAAATGAGTATCAAATGAGTGATAAAGTCATGGGATGGAAGGAATTGCAGTCGACTTCAAAGCCTGAAACTCTACAGTAAATTCCACAAAGTGCCCTTGCATGGGGAACACGTAGTCATTTAGTAATAAACATGGATTCTTTCAACAGCATCAGTGACACTGATGTCAGAAGTTGAATACTGGGTTCATTATTGTATCTGTGTTTCCTACATTTACATGCATTGTCCTTTATTGTGTATGCAGGCATCACAAATCGCTCTGAGCAAGGTTACATTCAGCCTTCTCTTGAATCCCCTCACTGTTTCTAGCACAAGCACCTCCCCCACTGACATATTCCTGTGCATTTTCCCTTAACACCCCATGCAAAGCCACGCTCTCAACTGGAGCAAAATGGAAAGGGTTGACAATTCCTCGTCTTGTTTAGTGTCATCTCTCAACCATAAACCTCACTGCAATCCAAAAGCTTGTTTTACCTCTCTAGGACACTTATAGTTGGCTTAAGATGCCAAACAAGGAAAAAACACCTTTCAGTTATTCCTTGAAGAGCCATGGTGACACACTGTTGGTTACACAGTTCTGCGGGATGGCACCCAAGCCAATTGTTATTAGGGATGATATTAACCATTCAAGAGCTTTTAAAATTGCAGGGGATTTTTTTCTTGCATATCCATGTGAACTAATAATATCATTGTTATTAAACATATAATAATAAGCTCATTATTAAAAAAAATTACTTCCTCGGTAGGAACTGATCATTTCACATTTTCTGGACAGCTCTTTCATTTTGTAATAATTTTATAACAATAGAACCTTAAACAAATAAAATAACTGATTACTGACCTCCTTATGAGGATCCTTATGTGCTTCTAAGGTCTTCATGATTGTGAGCTCTGCATAATTCTTAAACCTCGCTGGCTGGTTTCTTAGAATTTCTCTTAGAACTTTCAGTGCCAAAGCTCTAATTGCATGCTAAAGATTCAATATTAAAATAAATGAGTTATGCATCTTTAAACAGACTTATGCTTTTAACATTTGTTCAGCTGCTGGAAAAGTCTTTCATAATGGAAAAAATATCTGATTATGCTTTGCACACATATACAGGCTCAATCTAGTGTTAACAAATGAAAGTAGGAAAAAAGTCTCTTCAATCTCTTTTTCTTCACAGAAAATTCAGGTGACATGTCATAAACACACTACTAAATTATTCTGACTTATCTATGCTACCCAGAAGTTAAGTTCCAAACACAAGGGCTGATAAAACCATCATGCAAATAAACACATTTTTAACTTTTTCTTTAAATAATTATTAAAAAAATCAAACACAAGTACTAGTGTCTTTTTGATACTGAGTAATTTCAGAAAAATGGCCTTTGTAGAGAACTATTAGATAGAAAGAACTCAGTCTCTTCACAACTAGTATTACTGTATTTTAGAAACAGATTTTTAAATGCTTTGCCACACATGATGTTTTGATATTCCAGATTCATTCAGGGGCTATAAACAGATAAGCTTCGAATCTCAGTGCAAAAATGTTTCATTTGATCTAATATGTCAGAATCCACAAATAGGAATCCTGGAGAAATTAAGTATCACTGATGTCCTTTTCACCATCAGAGGAATTGGACTTCATGGCATTTTTGTATTCCCACAGTTTTTTTGTTTTTTTCCACCACTAACTGGAATTTGTGCCCTTTCTACAACTCATACAAATGTAAAAGGTGCTGAAAATAAGTCATGTACTTTGTGAACATTCTGAACTGGATGTTTCCAAATTTACCTCTTTATCTCCAAGCGTTTCAAGCAGCAGAAGAAGTATTGTTTTGAAGTGCTCATCCCAAACACCAAAAGACTCTTCCTGAGTTAACTTCATGAGCTCATACAGGGCAGCCTTTCTTTCTTCAACTCTCTCATTATGGTTTGATAACTCTTTCAGTAGTTCTGCAACCAGATCAGAATGGTCCATGGGAGGCTCTGTCAAAAAGGAATGCACAAACACAGTTACTGCAGATAATAATAATAGTGCCTGTTGTACAACTAAAGGATATATTCTAGTATGACTTGCTCATTTTCGAGCATGCTTTTGTTTTTCCCCCCACATCTGCCTGTAAGAATTGCAGTCTGGCTACTACATTTTCAGTAACATTTCAGCCAACATTGCTGAACAAGATTACAATCCCTCCTAAACCCCTACAATGACACAGCAAAAGCTCCCTTGCAGGCTTAGTCTACTGCAGGAGTTTTTAGGCTTGCAGTACCCACTAAGTACTCTGCATCCTTTTAAATCTGATATATACAAGAAGGGCCATCTTTCCCATATGACCCTTCCATTCAAGATGAAAAAAATTATTTTCTCTGTTAGTATTACAGAATTGTTTAGACTTCTGTAAGCCATGTTTCCACAACAGCTAGGTTGCTAAAACAAACAGGGGGAAAAAAAAAGTACAACAATAGTTCTTGGTACAAAAGAGCTGAAATAAAGGCAAACCAGGGCTATTAGTCCCATAGATCCCAAAACCAATTCATTAAGAGATGGCTCTGGATTTTAGTTTTTATTAGAGAGGATACCATGATAATGGAAAAATACATTATTAATACAACCTGTATTTATAAACACTGGACTGCAAAACGGAGTGATCTGCAAACTGTCAAGAAACTTAAATATGGTCTTAATGAAAGCTGAGTGTCATCTTGAGTATCTTTATTCCATCATCGAGACCCATTTAGCCTTTAAGAACAGGAAGTATATAGCTTCCATCTATGCATTGAAACATTTGGATAAATTAACAGAAATATGCCTTTTCCTAAGGCATTGCACCTTTCCTGAAATGACTGAATGTATTAACTAACACATTAAATACACCCTCCATAACAAATTAATTACACCATACACTGAGAAATCACAACCCTTGAACATACAAATGCTGTACAAAGCACTTTTAAAAAGAACACAGTAAATGCTGAGTACTACAGAATTAAATATCTTAAAATCACACATCAGCTACTGTAAAAATCATGCTGCTTTTGAACCCCACATTCCTATTTGCATTCTGTTTTGCATGAATAAATAGGAGCACCAGCATCTGAAAGAAAACTACAAACACTTCTGCTGCCTCTGTGTTAATGGATGATTAATGTTTGACTAAAGGGCAGACTGAAATTGCATTAGGTCAGTTATTGTTTAAAGGAGATGTGCAGAATGGACAGTCATTTTTATGGAAGCAAGATGATTACTTTTACTGGCAGCACTCATACTTGTTCTACCAAACTGTAAGGATTATAGCTACAGCAAATCCAATTTCAGGGAATGCATATTGACACTTCATTAGCAAAACTACTCTCTTCTGTTTAAATAAAGTATTTTCATTGTAGTGTCATCTTAGATGAATGGACAGAAGGGTTAAAGAGACAGGGGAAGGTAATAGTCATGTCCATGCAGGAATAAGAGGAGGAAAGAAGTTCCAGTAGTGGACTACATAACTGAAAAACGTGAAGATAACCAAGAGGGATGTGCCTTTTCAGCTTGCCTTTTCCATTCCTTTGTATGACTTAGCACTTAGTATTTAATTTCCAAACATTCTATAGATAAGAATGGAGAAGGATAAAAGAAGTTCAAAGTCTACTCTCAAAATTTCTTTTTCAGAAAGGAAACAAAACACAAATGAAGAGGAGTAGATAGAACTCCTTCATTTGAATGAATTAAAATATACATTAGAGAGATAAATAATTGATGAAGAACAGCTCTTCTCAAACCAATCAAATAATATCCTTTTGACAGGACAAACAGCATAGGTTTAAAAGGGAACATGTAGGTATGTCCTGAATTTTGGAAGGATTTTCCTACTGCCACTCACAGCATCTTAATATAAAAGCTGTGCAAACATGATGGCCAATAAAGCAAATAAAGCAAGTGCAAAACTTGATGTATCACTTGCAGGTGACTGGATTATAAATGGCTTTCTATTAATGCAGCAGGATACGAGTGATGTCCTTGCTTGGATGTGTGCAGAGCCTGGTTCCGCTGGATGCATTTGTTAGTGCTACAAAGGAATGTGGAGCCAACTTAGAAAATCTGTAGATAACATCACTTTAGGAGCAATCACAAATGTTCTGAAGAAGAGAGTAAGAACTGAAAATTATCATGTTAAATCAAAGGAATGGTTTGAAAAAAAAAGATGCCAAGTGCAAGGCGAGACACTGAAGCAGAAATCTTAAGCCCATGTACAAACTGGGAGGTAAAAAGGAAGATGTTTGTAAAGTGCAATCCATGGAAGTAAGCTGAAATAAATAAGCTTCTTTGGAGAAGAGCACTGTTTTTTAAACAGAGACTGTGAACTGCTTTTAAGTCTGGAAGTGACTTGGAGAGCCAGGTTTCCCTATGCTTCAGATAAAGAGCATTTCCCTCAGGGAAAAAACAAAGTGGTTGGAAGATTTAGGCTGTTACTCTGAAAACCAAGAGAAGCAAAACACTCATCAATTGTGAATTATGTGAGGCACACTGTGGCATCTCTTCCACAGAAAATTTTCAACTGCCAGAGAAACTGTCTGTAAAATACAAATTCCTGCCCCAGTGCTGTTGACAAGACTGTAGGAGCAGCTAAGGTTTTCCCACCTGGCCTTGTATTTCCACATCCTTCTGTCAGTAATGCATGACAAGATAGCTGGGAATCCAGTACTAATGTAATTTTGTGTCAGGAACAAGCAGTAGTTCTGTGGAGTTTCCAAAAACTGGTAACTTATGTCAAATTAACCCTTCAGGTTTATGTGTGTAATTCTCAGCAGAGGAGTTGTAGGTATAAGGTATTTTGCCAATGTATCTTTTCTCTTGCAGACTTTTTGCAAATAATCCCAGTGAAATTCTAACAGTAACACACAAATAACAGAATGTACATGATACAACTGAATACTATGGGTCAACAACACAGGAATGAAACCAAGTACTTCATCAAGACCCATTAAAGAGCAGACCTAAAGAATGCATTGCACTACTCCTCCAACCAGGACAAACTCATAGTGGATGGGGATGCTTCACTCCAGCCAGTCCTGAATTGTTACAAAACTGGATCATGCTGGCACAGCACAGACTGCATCTGGTTTAATGCAATACCCAAAAATAAGCTGTCAGAAGGTAGGAGGCTTCTCCCCTGTAAAACAAGATCCCTTAATACAGAATCTCAAACATAACCTGGCTCTGTATGTGGATGGCAAAGCTATTTAATTATTAATATGTACATGCCATGATTTGTAAAACTGTGCTTTTCCCTCAATCTTTTTCAGAAGATAATATCTGGCTACACTATGTGCTTCTTAATGATATGTAAGAAAAACAAAGAAAAATGCACCATACTTGGATTTGGTTTTGATTTGATGCAAACTTAAAGCCAACTTATAGAATAGATGAATAAAACACCATGTCAAAAAATAACTTTGTTTTTCAACTGTTTCTGTAACACATCTTTTGCAGAATGACAAAACCAAAACAGGTAGAAAGGAGATGATGACTTTGTCCCTTGTTCCCTTGTTATTAAGAAAGTGCTTACTTAAAAACTTGATCTATAGCTGAACAACAGTGAATACCAGATTACGAGAACCACTGACTATTAATTAAAATAATGATAGTAGTGCTACTTTGGAACCTTCTTACCACAGAAATATAAAAAAAATTACCTAAAGATATATGGAGAAATATCTTAAAGAAGCTCTGGAAGCCTACAAAACAGCAACCCATGTTCCTAGATTTACATGGGCTAGATGCACCACATTCCTGGTAAAAAGCTAGTTTGTTTTGTTTCATTTAAAAATAATGTTTAGTCAATAGAAAATGCCAATGCCATGTTTCAAATACAAATATATTACTAACAAAATACTTAATCTTTCACCTAATTCCCAAACCTGTTTGATCCAGTTTTACTTCCTTGCTGTAAATCTTTTCTCCACCCTCCTGCTTTAAATTTCAATCATAAAACCATCTGATAAGTAAATTTATACTGGCAATACTGATAAAGGATGTGCTTCCAGAAGTATACAACATGGTTCAGCATTTCCTTCATTCTTACCCTTAGTCTCTACAAATACCAGGTAATCCAACAGTGTAACTCAAAGAGCTGAGTAACAAATAAACTAATTCAAAATATAGCATTTGTAAAAACCTCTCAAAGAAGTGATACATATCTTCCTAACAATAACTTCAGAAGCTGAACTCCCAGATAGAAAATCTCATCATTTTTCTTCTAGCACAGAATGTAATCTGAATCTTACCATCAGGAAACTGCTCTGCATCATCATCAAACATGGCTTCTTTCAAAGCAGATTTATTAAATGCACTGATACCATCAGAATAATTGTATGGGTTGTAATCTCGTGAGCGTGGTGAAGAGTGGGGAGGCATCGTGTTGAGTAATGACGTTTTGTTATCCAGAGCTGTCCGACCTGTATCGCTCACACCACTTCCTGCTCGCATGTCCACTATTCCAGAAGCACTGCAAATCTGCAGGAGAGGAAGTAGCACACGAGCATGTGTGAAACACAATCTTACACCTTTCCATTAACTACATCACTAATTCATTTATGTAGCAAAAACGTACAAATTTCAAAATGCTTAGAATTTTCAAACTAGCCTTCAAATAAGAAGTCTTACTTCCCTAAATGCTGCTTTCCTTAAAAAGCCAACCAACCAAAAAAAAACCAGAAAAAAAGGAAAGCGTATGTTGTCCAAAAAAAATCAAATCAAAAATAGTTGTATTTTATCCTACAAGTCTGATGCAAAATGATTAAAAATGTGTTTAAGCATATATATAGTTGCCAAGTTCAACAAATCTTACAGCCAAAGTTCCACAGAAACAGGAGTCTTAAATACTGCATCTTAACAGCCCACAGGTTGTATACAAAATAAAATAAAACATTCAGAAAAACATATAGTAGGATACAAACTTCTCAAAAAAATAATTTCAGCTGTTTTGCAAGATCACTGATTTCTAAACTTCTGACATGTTAAACACACAGACACTGCTACGTAAAATCAGCATTTACGTTTTCAAAATGCAATTTGAGATGAGGAACGTATTTTTCTAAAGCTTTAAAGTAATTCAGGAGAAATGCCCAGCTTAAGAAGAATATAAACCTCCTGAAACAGATGCTTTCTTATCTGTAATCAATCAGACACTAGCTTAGTTTGCTGATACCAACATGGACTGAGTTTAAATACTCACCGAATCACTGTCATCTTTTTTAGCATCTCGTTTTACAGGCTCATTCATATCTTCTTGACTACGAAAACTGAAATTCTGAATGGCTTCAGTGACTCCACGAAGAGAGCTGTAAATATCTTCAGAATTCATATTTTCAGTGTCATAGTCAAATGCACTGTGGGCCATGGAGAAAGACATAGGAACTAAGATGGATTTATTTTGTGATCTGTACTTTTAAATTGCATTAGCAGGTAACTACAGAGACTAAGGAAATATTACTAAAATTATTACTTTTCTTGAAAGACATTAAGAAAGTTGTCTCCTCACAATACAAATTTGTACTATCGTATGCCTTAGTAAGTGTACTACCACTGCCACAGAAAGCACTGAAAGTAGATAAGGGAAAGGTTACATTAGGTAACAGCATCTGCCTGAAGAAAAACTTATTTTGCTCTGCTTTACTCTGTTGAATGTGAAACAACTGGAATTTTTACACCATCCTCTTATTCTGAAAAAAGTCCTAAAGTAAGGAGCACCGATAGAACTCCACAGCAAGTTGACTGGTAAAAGCAAAATTACCGAGTCCACTTTGCTGACAACATCATCACTATAAAAAACACTTGTAAACTATTATTTCTTTAGTCTCCCCAATATTAAATCTGGTTAAAAGTGTGTTGCTTTTGTCTGGGACAGACGTAACTGTCCTCACAGTGGCTGGCTTGGGGGGCTGTGCTTTGGATTTATGCTGGAAATGGGGTTGCTAACATAGCACTGTACCAGGAATAGCTGAGCAGTGCTTACACAGAGCCAAGGCCCATTCTGCTCCTCACACAGCCCCAGCAGCGAGCAGCCCGGGGGTACACAAGGAGCTGGAAGGGGACACGGCTGGGAGAGCCGACCCCACAGACCAAAGGGATATTCCACACCATACGGCACCACCATCTAAGCATATACCGCTGAGGGAAGGAGTTCCCAGGTCACTGCTACAAGTGATGGGGCCCTGCTCTCCTGAACACCTGAACCCGCCATAAGAGGTAGCAAATTCATTGTCTGTTGCTTGCACATGCAGCTTTTACTTAATTGTCTTTATCTCAGTTTTCTCTCTTTTATATTCTGATTGCCCCCCATATCCCACCACGGAGCTATTGAGTAGCTGTATGATGCTTAGGTGTTAACTGGGGTTAAACCATGACATCAGATGACATGTTTTAACACTTGTTAGAGAAGCACACTTTGGTTAGTTCTCTTGCTAATCCATTTGCCTTCCAAGATGGACAGCCCTTTCCCACCTCAGGCCAGCACGTCAGACCCTTCTGGGAGGCTGAGCAGTTTCATTCTATGGAGGAAGAGGGATTATTTCTGAGCATCTGTCATTTTGTGCAAAATTTTGCCCATGCTTTCATTACTGGGGCTCCATTTTGGACAATATGTTGTAAGCCTTGGATGTAGAATTGTAACATCACCAGTCTGCATTACCTTGGTGACAAAGTGTTCTGTGATGTATTGGTTGGGGAAGTGAGAGGACTTGACCAACTTGCTGGGGAGCGTGGAGTAGGTCTTGTTAAAGGACTTCCCATCGATCCCTGGAGGAGGAGAAGTGAGAAAAGATACTCTAGTAGGACTAAAAGCTTCCCTTTTACCTTACTGTATTTATTATTATGTTTATTTTTCTGATGCCCAGAAACATTTAAAGAGCTTCAACTAAATTCCTGAATTGTGTAACCCATTACTAGTAACTTCAATCACGTGTTAGAAAGTACAAGATAAACTACTCTTAAGAAACACATCCAAACCTAGGAGGTCACTTGGAAGCAACATAGACTTAGAAACTGTAACTGCAGAGGAAAAGGAAAGGACATTCCACAGAGAGCTACTAAGTAGGCATTTACACAGTCACTTCAGAAAGAAGAGTAACAGAAGTGGATACCTGACCACTGTTGCCTGTATTCCGGAGATGATTATGGAGAAGCTTTGTGGCTCCATCCTGAAATGTTTTTGGTAAAGCACCCAACAGCATTGTAAACTCTGGAGTGTTGAGTTCAAAAAGGGAAATCAGCACTGACTGTGCAGCCTACAAGAAGAAAACACAAACTGAAGACATTATTTACAGTTTCAAAGTAATTTTATCCGCAAAAGATGCTGTAATGAGTAGTAATCACAGAATGTGACTTAAGTCTTGATCAAGCTTGAATAAAGATGTCAACAGATATGAACAAAGGCAATTCATATTTGCTGGCAAGCTGGAAGTTCTGATTTTGATAAATTCAGGCACACAGATATCATTCTAACAAGCAATCTTTCAGAAATGTGCTTTTCAACCCCCTTAGCCCCACATCCTTACTGAGAGAAAAAAAAGAAAAAAAGAAAAAAAGAAGGAATTTGCAAAATGGCTTTCAGAGTTTGGGAAGTTGAAAATTTAGAGAGAGAAATTAAACACTCCAGGCAGTAGCAAGCATGTGATCCTTTCTACTGAGTTCTGCAAGTGGTAATTACAGATGGTAACACACTTGCCTAAAAAGGAACAGTTAGCACTGTAGAAATTAAAACAAACCCAACCAAACAAGATACCCTAATGTGGAATGAGACAGTAGTGATCATAGCACTTGATGCTCCTCATAATTTACCCTACAGCCAAGTGAGTAAGTTAACCTTGCCAGAGCTCTGCTTCATTTAACCTTTCTAAAAGAAAGGCAAACGTAATGGGCAATGAAATTTAGCTGACTATATATTCTGAAGATGAAAACTGGAGTAGTTTGTACTGGATGTCACCTCCCATACTCTCAATTTAATCAGTTCATCTTTACCATCACAACCATCCTACAGCATGTTTTACATATGCTGGGGTGTTTTTTTTACCTGAATAAAAAATCAGCACTCTCTACTGACAAAGCAACACAGTATATTACACAAGAGTTGGATTCCCTCTAGTACAGGAACTGTTGATTGAAAGAATTAAGTAATGTTTGTACAGTTTGATGAAGATTCACTGGATAGCATTAAAAAAACCTGTCAACAGAGTAACTAACAAGTGCAAAGGAGAGCTGGAGAAAGTTCTCCACAATGACTTCTTTGTAGCAGAAGACTGTGGTTTTAAGATTAACCAGCTATGTGCAGTTTATACAGCTCACCATCAAGGTCTGCCATGCACTGGAGAGAACCAGTGCCTCATGCTAGACAGAATGATAGCATTCTTAACCACCAATACACTCCAACCAAGTAGTTTAGAAAATTCTTTCAGACATTTATTTCCCTACTTTTGCTTCCAGAGCAATGAACTGTAGCATTTTTTAATTAAAAATGGAGAGCCAAGGCATGAGCACACCTACCTGCACACATCTCAGTGTTAAGTTAAACAACAAAAATCCTAGCATGTCAGATTGCCACAAATTATCTTTGCATACTTGTGACTGGTTGTTTTCTTTAACATTTATTTCCTTTTCCTTTTGATAGCCTTCCCTTCAAATGATCACCCATAATGTCCTCTGCAATCTGTCTGATGTTTCTCTTGTCCTTGTCATTTTTAATAGTCAGTCTTTTCATCAAAATTGATACAAAGCAAAACGAAGACAAATTCAGCAGCTGAGCAGAGGTTTGGGAATCACCACTTTCTTTTTTCTGTCTAGTTAGCCAATCTCCACTCCCTAATACTGTGTCTATTTAAGCTGCTATTAAAAGAACACAACAGCCAGTCCAGGATTGTATCAGGATAGAAACTGATACCATCAAGTCTGCCCAAAATGAAGCTCTGCCTATAGTATCAAAATTGATACTGACTTGCAGAAGGTATCCAATGCAATTATCTATTTTCTCTCTTTCTTCCTTGCTGAAGAAACCCTGCGTTTTAGAGTATTTAGAGGTTTTTGTTCTCCCCAGCATAAGGTCTCTGCTGAGATTTAAATTCACTCACACAGAAATCATCTTTAAAAGAGTGAAATAAGGATTATAAATATTTCTTTGGTTTTGCTTTCTTCTTAGAAAATTTCTAAGAATAGATTAAAACTCTTTCCAGAAGCATTCCAATCATAGAAGAAATCTAAGTTTTGAAACAAAATTTGACCTTCCAGAAAGAAGTCCCATGTCACTGAACTATACTAAGAGTGCCCAATGTGAGACTAATAAACTAGGGTTTCTCATAATACTTAGTACTAGAACTGTTTTTGCTAAGGAAAAAATCAAACCCATTAATTACACAGAAATTACTTAGAAAAAGCTTTTCATTTAAAGAAATTACACTAAGTTCTATAAAGCTTATTAAACTAAATAAGATTAGAAAGCCTGTGATAGCAGATTGAGAAGATCGTTAAGAGAATTAAACATTTTATACTACCAGAATAACTCTTTTGACTTCTTATTGGCAAAATTTTATTTTCAAGCGTTGAAGGATTTTTGCAATTAGTTGCCTCAAAGAGCTGTGTTTTGGAAAGAAAAAATAAAATCTGAAAACTTACATGATTGAGGTGTTCCAGATGACTAAACTCACTGGTAATTTTTTGCATGATTCAGTTACTTATTCACATAAAAATGCTTATCAGGGTTACGAACCATCAGATAAGACAGCTTGCCACGTGTCTCAGTGCTAAAACTTCACAGATTTAGAAGATAGTGCTGCTTCAATTCTTCTGTTTTATGACCTTTTAAATGTTACTAGAACATGATACCCAGGCAAGGAAAGTCCATTGGATGTAATCTATTACTGTTTTCTCAAACTCATGAAGTTATACAAGAAGTGAATGACTAAAACACTGCCTCTAATACAAAAACTCTCTGGTGTTTTTTTTATTTTGTTTTACAAACATCCTAAATACCAAGAAGTTTTCTAAGTTATTTTTATTTTTGTTTTCTTCACATTACAATTTGTATGACAGCTCCTACTATTCTTTCCTACATCCCTACTAAACAAAGGAAATTGCTCTTTCCAGAAAAGATGAAGCTGCCAAAACTCAAATTTAATTGAAAGCAGCAAAACAAATCTCAACAAATTAATTGTTGCAGCTTTTCAAACTGCAGAAATGAACAGAAAAAGAGAGAGAAGAGTTAGCTCTGTGTGTCATAGACACTTGCACTGAAGAACCATAAAAGGTACAACATTTTTGTAGTGTTGACATGCTAGAAATGGCAGCTACACAGCATGACCTGCAACCATCAGAACAACAAAACTATTCCATCAAATCACAAATAAAATTGTATGTTTTTTTGCTTTCTACAAATCGAAGTGCTGTTTAGAAACCCTTTCCGAAGACAGCATTAGTACATTTCTTATAGTTATTTAGTATCCTTGCTGTATCTATGCAGCTCACAAATGTTAATTTTCACTTCACATCATTATGTGGAAAAGGGAGGTTTGCACTGGAAGTGCAGCATTACAAGAATAAGCCTATGACAATAAGCCTATACCTTATCAAAGCACTTTCTTTGTCCAAGGTTCAACAGCTGTCTATTTGTTGTTAAAAATAAAGGACTCTAGAAAATCCAACAGAGATTAGACTGAGTTTGCTACCAAATTTACCACTCCTGTTACAAATGTGCTACTTAGTATCACAAGGGGTGGTCTCTGAAGTAATGTTAAAACTGTACAAAAAATGGCCACTAAAGAGATTTTAGTACTAGATAGTACTTGCAATGAAGTAATAAATTATGAAACAGAATCTCAACATACGAACATATATAAAAAACACAACCCTAATGGAGAGTTTCAAGATGTTAATTTTATTCTTTTACTTAAATATTCTTAATTACCTGGAATGCTTTGCAATTCTAAGGACACATTAACAAACATACCTTCCTAACATCTGAGCTTTTGGGTTCTGTGGTCCAGGTGATGATTCGAGACACTGCTAACCTAGTTTCACTTGAATTTACAAAATCTCCTGGATCCATCTGTTGCGCGAGAGTTTCTATGTATTTTAAGATTGCAACTTTGACCTGCAATGAGAAACAGAGTCAGATGGACAATAAAAATGGTGGGCTGCAAGAACAACTGAGCTCACAGAGTGTTCATTCCCTAAAATAAAGATTTTTTTTTCCCAATTAAACTACACATTTTCAGCATTAATATAATTTTTCTTTGCAATAAAACAATCTACAAATGGATTTAACATTTGAAGAAGCAAGTTACTCCACAGACATTCAAATACTCATAGAAAGCTTACATCTCACTGATAGCAACTAAAAGACATAAATCATTGCATACGCAGAAGCTTATATTTAAAAAAAAAGAAATTAAGAAAAGATTAATTCAGAATTATTAAGAAAATTTTTCAAGTGCTAAAATGAAAAATGAACATCATCTGATGAATCAATGATCACTTCTTACTAGCTCCTACCAGGTAGTTAACACTTAGTGCTTTTTCACAAAACATCAGGTTGAGTAGTCACAATCTCTGGAAATAATAAGCCACAGGAATCTTCCCACTAAATACTAAAAAATGTATGGAATAGCATTTCTAGGAGAGACTTAAGATGGGTCACATGCTCACTTTGTCTGAATATATTCAGATGATAGAGACATGGATTTACCAGGAGGACAAAAAACCTCGTGAGCTCCCTCGTTTATCTGCTCATTCTCTTACTCCACAAACTTGTTTTATTCCTTATGCAGAATCCCTGTTTTGTACATCCCAGGCTGCAGCCCCTCTCTGCTTTCTCCAATACTGCACCACTGCACGGTTTTGGGCACCTATTACACCTGTGTATGTCTAAAATGTTTACTTACTCAGCTCCTACTACCTCAGAAATTTGTCACCCAATCTGTCAACAAAGGTTATGGATATTTATTTAGACCATCTGTCAGGTTTAGCTGCTTTAATTTCCACTAACAATTATAGTGAACCAAAAATACCTACCAGGAGGGAGAGACCTATGTCCATCACAACCAGAGAGAAAAAGAGTTCTGGGTGTATTTCTGGCTGTTCATGGCTTGCAGTACAACTGTTCTGAGCAAAGCTATTTAGAAATTTCTCTTGGTCATGAAACTTGTAAGTGATTAAAAACTCAAGATACACTGGCATACAAATGAGGATTAATAATGAATACTTAATTTCCAAAACAGCTGCTAAAACTCAACTTCTCTGAAGTTATACCAAGCAGCAGCTCAATGCTTTCATTTTATGCAGATCAATATCTACAAAAGCACACTATTTGCTAGCTATTTTCCAAGGAATAAAAAACAAGCCATGAACATCTCTGCAAAAAGCTGAGACCACATGGCTTTCCAAATTCAGAGCAATAGTTGACATTTCTAAATTACACAGGGAAACCATTGTGACACAATTACATTTGACTGTTGAGGATTTAAATAAATATCATGTAAGACTTGAAAACGTTGCTGTTAAGGACTGTAACACTCAGAACACCCAGAGGTATTTCTCCCAATGAAGAGACTCTGAAGTATTGCATCTGAGAAAGCAGGATTATTTAGTGTTTGAAGAACTGCTTCCTGAGGAACTTGCACAGAGTTCTGCAAAGATGGAGGCTCTTGGACAGAACAGCACTGAACAGAAAATGAATGGAGGGAGCTCTCACTAACAGAGCTTTTCACAGTGAGACAGATTCCCTAAGCCAAACGAGACAGCTATTTTGAGAAAAAACAGTTTTTACTAATTACTTTTGAGATAAGAAATTCTGGAAGGGCTACACCTTTGTATGGTCAAATATCATGAGCCAGTATTATTACAGATTAAAAACCCCACACTGAGGTAAAACTCCAAAAGACCAGCAAATCTACTTTAGAAGTATCTTTGCCAATATTTTTAGTAACTACGTACAGAGCTGAAATTTAGAAATAAAAAGGCTAACATCTTCAACAATCCATTTCATCTTTTTGAGAGAAAAACTTCTGGACTGCAATGAAACCATCTCCAGAATTCTTACAATGAATATTTGTTGTTAAGCTGAAACCACTCTCTGTGAAGTTGTTCAATACTGTCACTTTCAGACTGTCAAATCCCAGATGTCTGTCTCCAACTTACTGAATACTTAGGAGAGATTGCCTGTGCCATTATATAACCAAATTACTAAAATACACACTAAAGATAAATTGTTGTGAATCTGTATTACACAGGGTTTTTTTAATCCAGAAATTTTAATGCTGACTTAGGTTAAAAAAAAAAATCTTCCGATCAACTGAGGTAAAAATCTTTGTCAACAAATCAGCATTTTCAAAGTAAAGAAGGATTCAGAAACTTGAACTTTGGTCACAATGCTTAAATCAACTCCTCATTGAGCCTGAGATGATATGAAACCCAAGAAAAATGAAGTGATGATTGGAAGTGTATTTCAGGACACCGTTCTTTGGAAACTGTATGCTTTGCACCTGCAAATATAAGCTAAATAGATTATATCCCACCTAGGACATTTGACTCCTATGCCCATCCAAACATTTGACCAACACAGACACATACAGCTGGCACCTCTAAACTGTGTCTAGTAATTCACCACACCTAAGTGTAAAATGACTGCAGAAACATGACAGATACAGCACAGTACACTAAGCTGCATTCCTCATGGATTTAGGTCAGTAGAATTCTATCTTCTCTATTGTTGGCCTTCTTACTGCCTAGCTATCCAAATCCACCTCTGTGGCCCCTCTAAAAGCTCAAGTTTTACCGCCTGACTTAGCTGTCTTTTTAAGTATAAGAATGACAGTGACAGTTTATTCCAAAGGATGATGATTATTTACTATTATCATGTGAAAACCAGATGAAAAAGTAATTTTTTGAAGGGAATCACTACATGGCTCAAATTTCTAATCTACCATCCCCTCCCCTCCTATCTGACCATCTTTAGGGATGCTGAAAATCCCTTCTCTGACTTTTTCCTGCCACAGCCAATGCTGTTTCTCAATATTCCTAGAAGAAAAGCAATGAGATAACAATTTATCAAAGAACAAAAGCTCACGACTTCAACAACTGGAGTAGTTCTCTAGGATTATCAATTATTCAGTGGTTTTTGACCACAGCAATTATTCAATTGATTACATCAATTATTCTATCTGGGTGCACTGAAGATGGGATTTAGGAAATATACTCAACAATGTGAATATTAAACAGATACTTCTGATCTGTGGGCAAAAGATAACTTTACTGCCTGAATCTTGAAGCTGTAGTTACCACGTAAAAAAGAAGTACGGGGTAGATTCCACTTTCTTCTGGGGGAAAAAAAAACTTACCTTCTCTTAAACAGTTACATAATTTACTGTCCCAAAAATTCATTCTAAATACTCTTGATTTTGCTTCAAACTATAGTATAGTATAGAACTATAGGTGTTCTTCTATGGAGATAACTTTTACCAGCATCTTGATTTCAGAATTCTCTCTCAAAATTATTTTCAGAATGCCTTCCCATCAAGTGTTTCATATTTCTGAATTCCTTCTGGACCATTTAGGGAAAAATCTTGAACTCAGTCCCAAATCAGCCTAGTAGGAGTCCAAGTTTTGTTCCAAATCTACACTCTCAGCTTTGAAATGTGCTTAATATAGCTTTAACACCTACACACTACTGTATGGAAAATGGGAGTATCTCAACCATCAAATTCACCTTCCTGGGGAGGAAAACCAAGCAAAATACAACCAATCTCAATTTGTTCCAAGGATTCATTTAAACAACAAACTGATTTTTACTACCTCATTTGCTGTCTTCAATAAATGACAGCAGTCCCTTTTTAACACAGCTCTACGAAGCAACAGTGGTCAACGTATCAACTGTCCTCAAAAGCTTAAAAATATCAGTTTTACTGTATTGTAGACAAAAAAGGCATATTCATGTGACTTTAGGTTCAACATAACTCCGGAAAAGTCATATTCTTGTGCAGTATCAAACTGAGTAAAAATATTTCGTGCAGGATAGAGCAGAAGATGCCAGTTATCATATGCTTGTTATTTCCCCATTCTCATCACTTATAAATCTTCTTAGGATTTGATGCATTTGTTCTAAAAGCAAGACTCTTTGGAACTGCAAATGTACTACAGAATATGTTTTTACTTTTCAGATATGCTGGCACATCCATGGACTACAGATTCTTAGGTAAAAACGTGTGTAATTATAAAGCTACACACTGCTTTCAGAGAAGTGGAGTGTACCACAGAAGTAGCTGATGTTTAACATAGTAACTCAAGTTCACATTAATATTAGAATAATTTAAAATAACTCAAGGCCTATCAGGCTGAACACAGGAAAAAAAAAATATATATATATGAACTAGGGAAAAAAGTATGGGAAATCACAAACATAAAATTAGGAAAGACTTGATAGAGTGAGTTTGCATAACCAGCTTGATGTTAGGCAGCCACATTTTTGTTGCTCATTTTTACTGTACTGTGTTTTTATTAGATCTCTCTTGCAGCAAACATTTTCATACTAGTCATGTTTAAAATTGAGCATCTGCATGCTTAAAGTTTCTCGCAAAGGTTAGTAGCAGCATACAATGCATTCAAATAAAAATTATTGGTAACACTCTAAGGGTTTCACATAGGGTTAAGAATAAAGACAGTAATTCAGACAAAAACCTTTGAGCTCCAAAAAGAGCGAAGCTGGTCCTGCAGTGCTGGCTTGACTGTCTGAAAGTTTATAAAAACAAAATCCACTAATTGAAAACCTTGTATTTTTTTTGTTTTTAGACAAAACAAAAATAACAATCCAAATTCAAAAATTAAGATGAGCAAATTTTTATTAATGATGATTTCTGCTTGCAAAGCAAGCCTAAAAAGTCTTACCTTCAGACTAGGTGTTTGGGTCTGGTCAACAGTAAACCTCATTAAAATACTGAACTGGAGGTCATTTGGAAAAGATTCCCTGTAAACAAACAAAATAATGTTAAGTTACATTAAATTTTCTTTTAAGAACTGTTGAGAGGCACCAAATAAGCCCTCTCCCTTCTCAGTAAAGCTGAAACTGCTACCAGTTGTCACTGTATCTGACCTTTCAGAAACATTTACCTAGCATGTCCAGGACAACACTTAAGGAATTCCTGCTATGAAGCAATTATAGCTAGAACAGATAATCCAAATAATGAGGAATAATATAACAATGGTATGCTAGAATTCTGATTCTAAATCAGGCTGTTAGTGAAATCTGGGGAGAAGGAAGGGAAGACAGAAAGCAAATCCATTATTACCATAACTCCTTAAAAGTTAATACTGACACAGAGATTAATATTCCAGTGAAACTTCCACAACAAAATAAAGAAGCGCAAACACAATTCCTACATCACTGAACACAAAGTGAGACAACAAACATACAAGTCTCAAATGCACATTTTGGAATCAGGTAAGTAGTATCATATTAATTGTTCAGCACTGAGGACTCAAACCCTTTCAATTAGGAGTCATTTCATGAAACCAAAATGCGGAAGCAACAAGGTTTACTGAAGTTTCAAGATCTGCTATGAGCTGTGCATTTTTCCAGAAATCAAACAGCACACAAAAAAACCCCAAAAACAACCAAGCAGCAAAACCCTTGAAAATAGCTAAAACTATGTTGTTATTACTTTTTAAAGAGCTCATTACCTTGTGACATCAAGTGCCTTCTGAACTTTTGCTTGTACAGACCCAAGCAAATCAGCACCCATTTTTTTCAACAGCTGTGTCAGGAGTACAAACAGCCAGTCCTGCAGATCTTCTTTATGGACCTGGATGAAGTCGACCAGTGTCTCCAAAAACATACTGAACACCTAAAAGGCAGAAGAAGATGGAAAGAGGGTAGGATGGGGCAAAAGAGGAAATGACACTGACATATGCCGAACTTACAAACGAAGAAAGCAGTAAGGGAATCAGAGGCAGAGAAAGGCAGTGTTTTGCAGCCAAGCGGGAAAAAAAGAAAGGAAAAGAAAGAAATCTGCCTTGCCTTTTCACTGGATTGTGATATAAGAGTACATTGGAAATGTTAGCTGACTTCTGTAGAAGTTTGACAATTAGGTACTCCATGCAGTTTCGTCAAGAAAAGGAATGCTTACTGTGATGGCTGGCGCAACCTCAATTTTTCCAGTAAAAATTTTTTACTCTCTCAAGCTCTATCATTAAGTTGTCATATTCCTCGAAGACTACATAAACACTTTCTCTTTAAAACCAAAAATGCTGCTAGAATTCTTTAACAAAATATTAATTTTAAGTATCTGCATGATTAACTACTGCAAAATCATGACAGCTAGCCAATTCCTTTACAGAAAATACTTGTAGAACAGAACAAGCTTCTTCTACTATTGCAGGTATCCCAACACAAAATTATTCACCACAGTAGGGAAAAAAATCCACATGAGATTTCAGTTTGGGAGGTGTTTAAAACACAGAAATACTTTCAATTTTTGAAAAGATAATATCCATTGTCTTCTTTTCAACAAATAATGTTGAAAAGACTGCATTAGGTAAAAAAAACCACAAAAAACAACAAAGCAACAAAACCGAAGGAACCAAAACCATTTATTTTTTATTGGATTCACACCAGGAAGAACGACTTTTTTTGGAGGGAAGGGGTCAAGGAAGGTGTGACAAATAGGTAACTTAGTTTAAAGAGCTCTTTTAATATATCTGACTCATTTTAAGTTTTTTCCAGACCTAGGAGTGAAATCAGGATGTATACACTCTACACTTGTGCGGCCTATGGGTTTTCTGTTTCTCTGACAAGAAAAATGGGTGTTTGAGCTGAAAAAGGATCCTTCACAATACACACTCTAGCACAGAGCTGGGTACAGAAGTATTGCTGTGGTGCAAAGAGGGTTGGGCAGACATTGCCTCCTGAATATTTATGACACGGGTGCAAGGCAAGAAGAGGCTGGTGCAGAGCAAGGGCTGGAACCCCACATCCTCCTGCAGCTGACCTGCCTTGTCATTAGGCAAAGCTCTGCTGCTGCTGTGAGAGTGGAAAACCCCAAACTGTGATCACACCTCACACAGCTGCACACACTAGGCCACTGAAGTAGACTTTCTTCCGCAGCACTGATGCAAGTAAGGAGGAGCTGGCATAGACTGCTGCATGCCTTCTTTGCTGAGGAAATTCCATTGCTTTTCATGTTGATCATCAAGTCAGGGAAAGCAAATTCACACAATAAAGCGTAAAAAATCCATACAAGTATCTCTTAAAGAAGCGCCTCCAAATTTAAATTAGAAATAAAAAATAAATTGAGGTTCATTTTATCAGGAAAGTTTGGACCAGATCATCCTTGAGGTTCCCTTTCAACCAGGTATTTTATGACTCTTTCAGGATCTACTGTAGATTTGGGGAAATTTCTTAATAGATATCCTTAATACTGAATATCTGTGTTAGAAACAAAACAATACAAATCCCTATTCAACATAAAGCCCACCAGAAAAAAAGAATTTCCCTTTTGGGACAAACTACATTAAAAATTGGGAAAAAATATTGCCAACTTTTGTGCTGTCTGTGTAGATGTATATTCAAGTCTGAGGTTTCAAAATTACCCTGCCAGTAGTGGGACAAGACTTTTACATGCAGGACTGGAAACATCTTCTGTCTCAGGCTAAACTGAAACTATAAGATAATTTTGTGGATTCCCAAGCAGTAGCCACAGTTATAAGACAGAGACAAAACCAAACCAGTATGTATTTTCAGTATTGTAATACGAAGTCTTCGGCTTTCACAGCCCTAAAGTAAGGGGAAAATATACTTAGGCAAACAAACAAACAAATTCTGGTGCTACAAAGATTACATTGTGTGTATAGGGGGTGGGGGGCTGTCTCACAAAATCCTTCAAACTGAACTACACAGCACAGCAGAATTTAAACCTGCATCTGTTTGAGTTTGCAGACACTGACACGCATGGCTTTTCCATTAAAACATGGCAGGCCAAATAAAGTGGTTACAAGCTCCGACTTGATGGAGTAATATGGACTTCTTATGGTACTTCAAACATGTTAAGTGGCTTAAACTGAAATCATTATAAAGTGAATTATGATTCACTGTGGCAAAAGTACTCAGAAGATCCTGTGCTGATGTTTTAGCTGTTAAAAATATACATAATTGAGGACTCAGTTTTGTTTTCAAGCTTTGTTTCACTTTAGATTTACCACAGAGAATGTCTAGAGAAAAATAAGTCACGTAATTTTGTTGCATTTACAAAAAATACTAAACATATCATTTTGCCTCAGCATGAAGAATTTAAGAAGGCTGAAAGAGCATTTAAGGTAAAGGATGAATTTGGAATGGAAAATGGAACTCAAACACCTATATATTGAAGAATGTATGTGGATACTGCAAAAATGGCAGTTTCTGTTTTTATGATGCAAGCTAAAATTCTGAAATCAATCATCTAAAGTTGAAGTTCATAATAATTTGACAGTGGGAAAAAATAAACAGATATGGAAATAATTATAAGTGATCTACCTCTAAAGTGAATTATTTCAGATGTGCCAACCACCACAATATAAAGCAGGAATGCATAACCAAACAATGTCAGTTAATTAGTAGATAAAGCACATCTCGAAACTTTACCACACATTTTACTAATTGTTTATAGCATTTTATGATTGCAAAAGGCTTGACACTGCATGAACTCTTTGGGGAAGAAAAATAGAGAAAAGGGGTTAATTGCACATTCATGCAAGTAAGGTTAGGTTTCCAACAAATATTGAACCAACTTACTCTCTAAAGAGAGTTCCAACACAGGGGACAGCATGCAAAACGAAACAAAAACAGAACAGAACAAAACAAAACAACAAAAAAGGGAAAAAGATAAAAACACACAAATTAGTGGCCATCAATACGAAGTTCCTGTATGGAATATAAATCAAAATAAAACAAAAAAGGTACTTCAAAACTTTTATGACAAATTTAAGTAATTTTATTGGGATACCCAATGTAATTTTAAAATAAGCACGTGGCATGTCCTTTAAATTTTCTCCTCCAAATATTATTACTCTCTTATTCTATGTAATTCCCTCCATCCAGGCATCATGTTAAAGTAAACCTTAGAAAATCCCACGAAAGTGATGACAGAATAATTCCTACAAACACTTGAGTCTAAGATGAGATTTATGTAGGCGTATGTGTGTGATTAAAAAAAAAAAATCACAGCTCATGAACTCCTAAAGGGTTATTACATAAAGGGTTCTCCCTATAAACTATTAATAGTTTTCCAACACCAAAAAGCAGGCAAGGTTTCAGTGACTGGAACAACTGTACCACAGGTTACAACACAGGCCAAATTTTCTTGAAGCTACATTATTTTATATCACAGTGGCCAGTAAACAGAACAATCAACTAGAACAAGTCAATATAACATTTTTAAGGGGTTATTTAAAAGGTAAAACGCTCTTCTAGCTCTGACATATCACACAATCTAGCCTACATTAGTACTGCACTGTTGCAATACTAAGTACCACAGAACAAGCAGAATTAAACCAAGCTGCTATTAACAATTTGGTAATTACTTTATTTAAAAAGTAAATATTCTAGCAATATTTCAACATTTGATATTCTTTCCTCTGCTTTGACTTTTTATGTACTGTTTTTTTTCTTTTTAACTGCTTGGTTTAGTCTTTTTCTTCTGGATTTCTGCAGTATGTGATCAACTTTAATACCACATTGCTGTTGGCAGTGCAAGTTATTTCCAAAATACATGGTGTCAGAGATCGCAGCTGTCACCTTCTCCAACAGCAAAAATAAAGAGGACAGGTGAACACTAAAGTTAACCTGTCAAAACCTCTCATCACTCTGAATTTAATTTTCCATTGCAGCAATAATGAAGACTTAAAAATACGTAAAATGTATTGCATAATCAAACTAGTTTTTCAGGATTCTTCTGGGAAAAGTCAATACTTCTGAAATAATACCCTATTATGAATTAAACTTTATAATTTTATCAATTCTGAAACACCGACACAAAGTGGGACATGTTATACTCAAAATAAAAGATACCACTTCTTCCAAACAAGCCTATAATTAAATAAATATAGAGTTAGGTATTTTTTTACATTATTACATTTATTAGGCTCCTTCCTTAATTGCATTCCTTCTGCTATGAGAAACTTTAATCAAGCTGTACTAGTAACCCACCTTCCGCAAAAACTGTAAAAATACTATCAGGCAACGTAACTCACTTAAAAAGATTTTAATTGTCTTAGGAAACAGAAGCATTATTTTTCTTGTTATATCATCCATACTGAGTCATTACCTGAGTAAAACTGAATAAAACACCACAGTTTCTTTCATATCAAAGTATAGTCTCCTTATAAAGTATTTAAAAAATGATGTAAAAATTATTCACCAGTCTCAACTGCGAGCCCTATCTACGATATTCATGGAAGACATCATAAGCTATGATAATACACAATGTCCTAGAAAATAAATAAGTACACATTTGGCATAGTTTATCTGATTATGTATGATTTAGTCAGACAACTTTATTTGTAACTTGAATTAGTGCAGAGCCTTTTCTTCTCACTGAGAGAAAATCTATACTTTTGTTGAAGTGGTCTCTGTAAACAACAAGTTCTTGAAAACACAGATTTTGAGCACAAACTGCTGAACTACTTCAATGCATTTTATATGACATTAACCTTCACTTTATTTACATGATCCTGCAGAAAAAGGGGGGAGAATTATCTTGTTCAAAACTCCAAATTCAATTAATTGAAATCCGATACCATTAATTACTTCTGTTTGTGAAATTTTACATATGCAAATATCACTGATGTAATTTACCATAACTGCCTTTCTTTTAATTTATGTTTTCAGAAATTTACTGAAAATAAGAAAAACCTACACATACCTTACTGTGAGGATCAGCAAACATTCTTGTGAAGATCTCACACAATCTTTTCAACTCAACACGACTGTCAAAACGACAACAACACATTAGTCAACTCCCCTGCTTGTTCTGCTAGAACACTAATGCACAGCAATCAGTGAAATCAAGAGTAAATACTGAATCAAATAATCTAGTAAATTAAGTTTTGTTCGAGATATGGATAAAAATGTAATAGCTTTCAATCAAATAACCTAGTAAATTAAGTTTTGCTCAGACATGGATAAAAATATAATAGCTTTCATCTAAAATGAGACTTCAAACCTATAAATGTCTTTTAAACTGTCTCATACATTATACCATACTTTTGTAACAGGGCAAATAGTGGAAAAGGTGTTCTTAGAAACAAGTAGTAAACAATTTCTTCTGAATAAATACCCCCAAAATTATAGTAATAATAAAAAAAGGCCTTCTACTGAAAGTAGATGAAAGCATCTTATGAACGTTCTGTATGGTAAGAATTCACAATTTTTAATTCCCTACATCCACTAGTATTTAAATATACACTAGTAGCTAGAACTGAGAAAAGCTTCCTTGTCCCTTCCCCCATCTTACTCTCAAAGACACACCCTGCCTTCCCTCTCCCCCTGCCTCCCACCAACACTGAAACAAGATGTTTCTCTATTAAGACGCGATCCTACCTTAGAGTTCTCTGGTTCTTTAGTAAGTTCTGCAGGCCTAGAAGGCCTTCTTTCCTCTCTGACCAGTTGGTGCTGGCACAGCGGTTCAGGACTTCAGCCACGTCTTCTGTCTGCCTCATGTAGGTCGGTATGCTCCCGTTCCTGGAGCTGTAGGACCTTTCTGAACAGGCACTTGATGCATCACTGTTGGCATCATCATCTGAGTACATCCCGTATGATTCATACCTTCTTCGCACGGGCTTCTTCTATTGTACAGAGACACCCCAGATCAGCACTGATTCTCCAAGGGTAACACAACACACCCATAATGGGTCGAAAGACCGACAATTTCAATAACCAGTGTGACCCCTACTCCCTGCAGTGACAAATGGCTTCAACCATTCAGCAGGTCAAACCAAGTTAATGAAAATATTCTCAAGTATGGCTTGCATAGTATTCCAAACATAAACCCAAAGCAGACGCAGGGAAGACATATGTTTGATGAAACATTTAACTTTAGGTCTTCTTTCAAGAACCCATGAAATTGCCTAACAGGGTGACAAAAGACTGTTGCAAGTTAGTTATTTCACTTCATAGCTTTATACACATTACAGAATTTAAGAATCAGAGGTCTACACAAATTTTGACATTTTAACTCATTTTGTATCAAACATGTTAATAGCAAAATACTGAACTATTAAAGAAGAAAAATAGTTTCTATACCTTAGTCCGTATGTCTCCTAAGAGCTGTTAGCAGTAAATTATTGAAAAGAAACAGAAATTGAGAACAGGAAGGTAAGGCATAGCAGCACTGCGAGTAATAAACTTCCTGCCACTGGACAACACATAGTCTTACTGTAAATTTTCTTAGCTCTCTGTGTCTGATTAGCATATCACATATTGTCAAGAAGTAGTTTGCTAAGCTTCCATTTCCAGTAAAATATTACATATCATGGGCAGATTGGTAACAAAGACTCCTCTGTCAAAATCTTTGTGTCTTATGCAGTGATATTTGAGCATGAACATGTTAACTTAACACCTGCAGTCAACTGTTATTTTACAATTAACTTTAAGTTAAGTAAAAAACCTTGATTTGAACTATTTGTTTAGTATCTAAATTTTTTCACTGCAACAATTACAGTCAATATTCTACAAAAAACTGATTACATAATGCAAAATTTCAAATCTCCTAAAACAAAAAACAAGCCAACAAAACAAAACACAACATACCAAAGGTCAGAGGGGGAAAAAAAAAAAAAAATCTGTTTACACTAAAATGGAAAAAACCCACACACCTCTGCAAAACAGCTCTTGCCATTCAAACTCTGGAGCTGAAGTCAGCATTTAAAAACTCAGTGTTGTTACCTACTCAAAGAAGCAGCAGTATAAGTGACCATTTTCCCTTTACTTACCACTGCCATTTGCACCAGGATCTCATTTTAAACCATGGGATCACGTAAAGGATATCCCAATAATAATCACAAACTAATCAATACAACAGGTAACAAGCAGGCTTACTGTCAACAGAATGAGCATACATACATGTGTAAGAGCATAACTGAAGGGAAAAATGACAGAGATGTTAAGTGTTTTGGAAAAGAGAAATGAATCTGAAATGCCAAGGATGGTACTAAAGTAAAAGACAAAAACATGCAAAGATTTCCATTACTGCTGCATTTTATACAGCAATATTCAAAACAGATTTAGGCAGATGACTGACACCTCTTTGGCTTCATCACCACTAAAACTGGCCAAGTATTTTTCATAAAATAAAAAAGAGTAACACAATCTAGAATATTTTTGTACTTATTACATATGTCAGGACTCTACATTCTACCCTTTAAAAATACCACTATGAGTGTGAATCTTCAGTCTATGATAAAACAATAAGGGTGTTTATTACCAGATTTCCATCTACATGGAGCCAGTTGTACAGGACAACCTGTACCATTTAGAGCATGGCAAGGAACCAGGCATGCAAGTACTACAATAACAAAATGATGCTGTTCTTGATCCTTCTTTGTAATATCATACTCTAGTTAAAATACACAAACCAATTTTCCTCTAACATATCTAGCAGCATCATGATATTTTGGATCCAGGTAATGCAAACCAGTTTCTCTGAAGAAGCTTTATTCTTTCAACAAAGCACAACATATTCAAGCCTCAAGAGCAGTCATTGGAAACACGACTTTCTCCTCAACTTATGTTCTTACTATTTGCCCAGCAAATTTGAAAACTAGGAGGCTGCTAAAAGTACTGAAGATACTCTTTGTGATGCACCTGTGTGGAGAGGACCATAGCACAGGCTTTCCAGTTACAGCCAGAAAATTTCCATGTTCCATGGACTGTTCTTCTGTTGTTCCATATTTCAAAATCCAGACTGACTGCCAGTTTACAAACCAGCATTCACCATTAATGCTGAACTTTTAGCAAGTTTGTAATAACAGAAAGGGGAAAATGCACTCAATTTCACCATGACCTCTTATGCAAGATTTCACAGATATTCTGATCTCTATGCCAGTGAAGGCACACAAATTTTAAACTAATATGTCAAGAAAGAAGTATTAACCAAGAAATCAATAAATAATCATACTAAGAGTATGACAGAGTTCTGCAGATTTTGAAATTTTGTTTCTATCTATTGAGTTATATCTGACTGCAATTTAGAGTCTAACTCGTAGTTTTTAACTAACTTTCAAAATAACAGTTTTTCTTAAACCAGAGAAATAACCATTTCTTTAAAGCATTCTGGCAACTAGAAAACAGATACTTAAAAGTATGTAATGAGATGCAAATAGCATACAATAATTGATAAGAATGTACCTGATTCATAGCATCAGTATTTTAAATTAACTGAGGATTTCAGCTTGCTGATGTAAATATCAGAATAGCAAAATACATCATGTGTTCAGTCTGGCTTACATGGGCAGGAAGGCAGAGGAGCCACACCCACCTTTTTAAAGAACAGTACAGCTTAAAACAGAGAATAACCAGTTTTAACTTAGTGTAACATTTTGAAAACAAAGGAGAATAAAAACTAAACTTATGAGATGCTACCTGCTGTGCTGGTTTTGGCTGGAGTTAATTTTTCTCACAGTGGCTGGTATGGGGCTGTGTTTTGGATTTGTGCTGAACAGAGGGTTGATAATAGAGAGAGGTTTTGTTACTGCTGAGCTGGGCTCACACAGAGCTGAGATCTTTTCTGCTTTCCCTACTGCCACGCTGCCCAGGAAGCTGGGGGTGAATGGGACACAGCCCATTCACAGTGGGAGGAGACACAACCAGGACAGATGACCCAAACTGACCAAAGGGACATTCCAGACCACATGACATCATGCTCAGTATATAAAGGGGGAGGGGGGGAAAGAAGGAGAAAGAGGGGGATGTGTGGAGTGATGGTGTTTGTCTTTCCAAGTCACTGCTATGCGTGGTGGGCCCTGCTCTGCTGGAGACGGCTGAGCACCTGCCTGCCCATGGGAAGCATTGAATCAATTTGTTGTTTGGCTCTGCCTGGGTGCATGGGTTTTACTTTCCATATTAAACTGTCTTTATCACAAGTCACAAGTTTTCTGGATTTTACCCTCCTGATTCTCTCTCTGACACCAGTGGCAGAGGAGGGAGAAAGTGGCTGGGTGGGGCTTGACTGCCCAGCCATCATTTTCTCTCTTCAGCATCAATTTCACTTGCTGTCAGACAGAAAAACTTTAAATGGCAGCCAGGCTTCTGGTAAGCAGAGGGCTTTAGCTGTCATCATTCCCAGCTCTAATAAGCCTTTAACCTATCCTGAAGTTTTTCTGGCTGTTGTGAGAAACTGTTGGTTAGTTCTGCCTGCTCAAGTAGCTCCTTAGGCCACTCCAACCAAACAGTCCAAGACTGTTTCCTATCTGCCATGAAAAAAAGCATGCTTCTCCAAAGTTAAAACTTTTTTTTTTCTGCAGGGAATGAAAATTCCAATACTTGCAGCTCCAGCAACTCAGTTTCTTTCCTTTTTTTTTTTTCCCCCTCGAGAAGCTAATAAAACAGTAAATTACAAGTTCTCCTGCTTGCTAATGTACAGGAAGCAAAAACCCGAAGTGCCTGTAACCTACACAAGGTAGGTGTGTGATTCTTACCAAAGCATCTGCTACTGCCTCTTCTACATCAGAGCCTGTGTTCAGAACTCGCATAGCACTGACTGATGACGATAATCTACTCGACTGACTAATTCCGAAGCCAGTACCTGTTACAACAACAAAAAATAAATACCAAGAATTCAATCACAATAGAAAGCTGGGATGTAAACATCACACTTACTTATAAAAACCCAAGTAGAAGAAAAGCATTTGCTTAGCATTTTAAATAAGTTATGTATTGGATAAAATAACCATTTCCATTCTGAAGTCTTTAGTGGTGCAGACAAAAGTAAGAATTCAAGTAAAAAGCCAGTCACCTACAAACGTTCCGTTGCAACATCACATAGAAAAACCCCTATAGAACAATGGTTTTATTTGAAAGAAGTTTTGCTTTTTAAAAATTAATGTCTTCTTCATTTTGGGTTTTTGTTTTTATTTAGAAAGAAAGCAAATACAACAGGAAAGCTACTGAGACTGTTGATTAGAAAACTACATGCACAAAGAATGCTCTACAAATACTAAAAAATAGAAAACTAAAAAAAGGTTTTCTGCAAGTAAAAAAATGTTGTTAAGAAAAAAAAAGGATTAACATTGGAGGATGAGGGTGGAGACAAAATCTAGCAACATAAACACATCTATCTGGATTATTAAAACCACAAAACTCAAATTAATATAAATAATGCTTTCTAAAACTGAACTATGAGAATAACGGAGTGGGTGGGGGAAAAAAAATCCAGGATGACTGCACAGATGACAGCAAAGGGTACTCATCCTTCACCTGTGGCCCCATAAGCATCAGGAGCGTAGAGGGCACCAGTGGATCTGGAGTGATGTCTGGAAGCTGCAATAACAGGATTAAATAAACCCTATCTATGACCATGGAATCAAAGTGCTGCAATAACGGCTCAGACGAACAAGAGAATATTTATCAAAAAGATTCAGCTTAAGCACAAGAAATTGAGTATTAAACAGGAGCAAAAATCTTCAGAGTAGTTCTTTGATTATACCAAATATGATTATGTAGGTTTATGTACACTGGACATTTCATGCATAAATTTTTTTTAAATTTACAAGATTAAGAGCAGGGTAAAAGCAAGTACGTTTAAGTTCAAAGAAGAAAAGGTGCACAGACACACATGCACACACTCACACACAAACAGAATCATCAGAAAAAGTCATCTGTTCACTGACACTGGTCTTGCATTGTGGACTTAACTAAATCCTATGTGCTCCAGTCAGAGCCAGAGCTCACATATCAAACATTATCTGCAAAAAGTGCCTCCTGCACGAACCTGCTGTGTTGGCAGCTGACAATCTGTACACACTTGAATACTTGCCTATGTTGCAGACAACTCAACCTCAGTAAAAACTCACCACTACATAAATGAAGTCAAAATTAGCCAATTATAATTAAAAGTTTAACATAAGCCAACCAATGCAATTAATAATTCATATACTTACTATTTTATTTAAATAAATAAAATGTGAAGCTGAAACACATGTTAGTTACTACAGCTTATTAAGATTCTTTAAAGTTATAGCAACTGGAAACTGAAGATCCTTAAGGATTTCTGAATAAAACTGAGTACCCCACTCCTTATGGCACTTGTATAAAACTGCTTTTTTAGTGATTCTGAAGAAGCTGACTCACCATTGCTAGTATTTTCCTTCTTAAAACAAGTAATTTTTAAATTATATATGTTTTTAAACAATTCAACTTTTTTCTTCAGTTCACTTAAGTTAGAATTTTATCGCCACATAAATGACAATTTAAACTTGAATGGAAATGTCCATCCACAGGGGCAAAACTCCCAGATAAAATCTTACCATTTAATAAATAACTGTAAATGCACATATCTTACTCCTTCTTGATATATAAACTAGCACAAACAGACAAATCAAATTAACCATCCTTTTCTCTGACTAACAAAGACCACTCAAGAGTCTGATTTGAATCACATACAGGTGAACCATGGACCAAACAGCATTTTGGGAAGGACCTTTTAACCTGAGTGCACTTCCACAACGCACTGTAAAGATCCCAGAAACATCTCTGTGTCTTTCCACATTAAGTTCTCCACTCCTCACATAAGGTACAGTGATGTACTTTATTTCTAACTAATCCTACATGAAGATGTTTGAAGAGGGCATTTCAGTTTGGAATTAATGCTTCATGGAATGCTTGGCTCTTTAGAAAGTGCATTTCAGCATGGAAAAAGAGACAGGACTGAGGATGTCACAACACAGCTGACAGCTCTTTAAATACAAGCATTAATTGGATAAACCTTCCCCTTACTTTCCACCAATGAACGCCGAAAATTACAGGTTCAACCGGAAACTAAAAATTCAAACTTTACGCAAGAAACTTGAAACATCTCCTGCCCCTACATACATCTGAAATATGCTGGACAAATTTTTAAGACAGTGAGAAAAAGCACTACATATAGGGTGAAACATACCTCATTCCAAAACATATTTTCAAAAATATTCTTTGCACCCCTCAAACTGCAGAAATTGTCAAGTATTTACTTTTGCAGTTGCAATTTTTTAAAGTGTGAATCAAAATAAGACTTTAAATGGACTCCCACTAAGATGATTTCTTAGCTAAAATATGGACATTACACTAGTCTGATATTTAATACTGACTATATTTAACAAAAGTAGACACTTCTATATAAATTACAAATCACTTGATTCTTAATGGCTCTTATCTCCCAGTTAATAACATTATACTGAGATGTGAGATTACATAAACACTTCATACCAATGTATACAGTGAAGCAATTATGCAGCATTTAGGTCATTTTATACCCTAAAGGGGGATTAAACTAAATTTTATCTAATTTATGTTCATAAGCAAAAATTTCTGTGCTGACAGTGGCAAAGCAAGTTACATTTCCCTATTCATCCCCATGTCAAACTGCCTCTAGATACACAGAGCTGAATTTGCCTTATTTCATCTTTCACTTGTACCAACAAAACAATGAATTACATTTTAAATCATTCAAATAAAAAGTAATACTAAAAGAAATCTTAATTTATTCCCATTCCCAGTATAATTTCCTTTTTTTTTTTTTAAACCAGTGCTGGATTCCTATACATGTTACTTTGCATTCTCTGTACTACCAGACAATTCCATCTATTTCACTAGTATAGGTACTTGTTTTCATATTTGAATCATCAAACTGATCTCCATAAATAAGAATAAAACCTCCAGTGGCATCTATCCCAGTAACACATCTCAGAGTATTGCCTAATACGGACTTCTTAAGAGAGCAAGCATTTGACCAATTACAAAATGTAAATCTGATCTTGCACGCATTTAATTGAAATCAAGCTGTAATGCAGCAAAAGAAGCACCAAGAGTTCTGCAAAACACCCTTGTTTTTGAAAGAACAGAAGGTACATATGTACTTCAACACAATCTCCCAGCCATGTTGTAGAAAAAAATACAGGTTTCCTAATGGATCCTGCGTAACATCTACTTTTAGTATCATTTCCCAATTAAACAGCATCTGGGCAAACTAGCATTAGTTACCGTAACAGCTTTCATTCAATTAATCTGTACTCTCCCAATAAAACCATGGCTGGCAGGAAGCCCTAACAGACCACAACACATGTCCAGTGCTAATTAGGAGTACAGCAGGGTGCCTCAATTTGAGATAGAAACCAGAGATTTACTGTTTTCAGACTATTTTGAACAGCTAGTATTATGAAGTCCTTAACTGTAAACTGCACTGAAGAAAGCAAATAAGAAGGATACATACTGAAGACTATTTCAGACAAAGGTAACACCAAAAAGAGATCTGTTTCAGATTCAATTGCACAGAGTTTAATATTACCAAACAAGCAAAACAAAAACTCAATCAATAAACCCAATATGTAAAGGCACTTTAAGCAAAATTTACTATCAACTTTGTAGTAACCTTGACAAAGATACATGAAAACCTTCCCTAATCATTAATCAACATGTTAAGGTAATTACCAACTAATATCCTTGTGCCTCATTGGCATCTCAGAAACAGACTGATAATCTTGTAAAACCTTGTCATTTGTGTCATACCAACAAGCTGCTGACCATATAGCTAAGGGGACATAATTAAATGTATTTTCACACTAAAATTTCACACATGTATTGTACACACTAAAATAATCATTGACTAGGTAGAAAATTTTGAGCAACAGCTGACCCTCTGCACACAAGTACCTGAGCAATGAGTGCTGCAATGAAAACAGAAACACGCAATTTCAAAAAAACATCCAAAACCAGGAATGCCTTTTCAAAATGGCATCTAGACACCGTGCATCACACACCTTTCTAGACTTGGTACTTCAGCCTAAGCCTAGCAAAGCCTGTATTTTTCCTGTGTGCAGCCCATTCACACACTGGTCAATCCTCCATCGGGGTAAGTGGGGAGAGAGCCAAAGGAAGGGAGAACACGGTGGCCAGCTAGAAGCTAAATGAAGGAGGCACGGATTCGTTAGGCGCACGTAAGGAAGGGCAGGGACAGCCATGCACAACAAGGCTCCAGTACTTACCGAGGGGCGGGAAAGAGCGGACAGGGCTCGTGTCCCTGCTACTTTCACGGCTGGCCTCCCTGCTGCAGCCCTGACTCACACTAGGCCGAGGAATGCGGCTGCCTCGCGCTAGTATGATTCAGGGTGCAGACAAACAGCGGCACAAAGGGAGAAGACATAAGAAAAGTTGCAGTTTTAATGCAATTCTGTTCCGCAGTAAGATCAAAGATGCATTTCTAAGAAAAGACATTGATGATTATGTCGCATTTCAAGTCATAACCTTTTTTACAGACTTTCTTGATTGTGCTGGGTTAGTCTAAGTGTAGTCATTTCAATAAAATGATTTTTTTGCACAGCTTAAAATGGAAATTTACTAACTCTACAGAATGGTTGAAAGACCCTTTAGAAAGGACGGATAATAAACAAGCAACATTGAGTAATGATTCAGAATTTGTGCTCAAGATCAAGTTAATCAACAGTAGCACCAATGGAAAACTCCACAGCTTTATAAAGAAGGAAAATAAAATTATGTGGCTAAGATAAAAATCAAAAATACAAAGGAACAACAGCATCCATACCATTAAAATCAACAGATGTTTTTCAATAACATTGTTTGCAATGAAGTGTAATCGAATTATACTGAGGCTGAAGACATGTAACCTTCATTTTAGCATCGTAACATTTACACATGTGCGCACACATACACGGAAGACATGAAGTAATGAAGAACATACTTTCAAAATGATATTACACTTTCATTCAAAGGATATGGATATTTTGGACAAGAAGTGAAAAAAAGAGAAGGAAGAAAGGGAGGTGAGGAAAAGAACAACTACAACATTCTGACAAGAAAAACCTCAAATTGCAGCTTCAATTTAAAACTGTCTTGTGTATCAAAAACTAGTCTCAGAAAGCAGCCACATTCTGGGATATAGTCTATTTCGTTCATCCGCCTATAATTAAATACCAGCTGTCGATATCCAGCACTGAAAGCAAGAAGGGCTATAAAAAAACTAAGAGTTATTTGGTGACTCTTACCTACTGACAACCTAGAAGGACTAGCTTCTCTACTGCATCCCTGACTTCGCGGGATTTTGCTCCGTTTTTGTGCAGCTGCAGGATTCACCAACACTCTCTGAACTCCTGTGTTCATAGTGGAAAGTGTGGTTGTTGTCAAAACTCTTCCAGGAGACCCGGATCTACTGCCAGCTGAAGGTGGAATGAATAAATATTAGCAACAGCACAGTGGACAAACAATCATGGTTAAAAAGAAAATAATACCTGAAGTTAGTAGGAAGGTGGTGGCAGATTGAAATGATCAGGAAAAACTTACAAGATAAAAACATGAAATAGAATGCCTTGGTCCGAGTTCTTACAGTACTGCATACAAGGTAGTTAAAATTATGGATGCAAGGAAGCACTTGACATGGTATTTAGCACTACATGAGCACTACACCTCAAGAAACCACAATTATTATTTCTGGACTTCAGCAAGAGTTCCACGGTCCCTAAAATGAACATGTTTATTTTTTTTTTAAGCCATGTGGTCTCACTAACCACATTTTCTATTAATAAAGAAGGGCAAACAAACAAACCTGCTAGAAAGATAAAGGGAGAAATTTTAAACTAGGATTTCATAACTATCTCAGCTCTTCCAACGCAAGCAATGTTAGAATTAATTAATGTGATTTTCCTAACATTTGAAATCTTCTCCCTTGCTTTTAAATGCATGGTGTCTTCAAGGACTATTGTGACATTAAATAAAATATGACAGAAGACAGAGTACTCATGTAATTTCTGTGGAGATTACCCCACAAATTAAAGAAAATCTTCAATTAGTTTTAAACAAGCTAAAAAATTGACTAGGATATATTTAAGTGCCTTAAATTTCTGTTATTAAAACTGTATAGTACGAAGTACTACAGATGTTCCTGCTATAGTATCACTACAAGAAACTGTAGTTTCTGGTCACTTTTCTTTCATTTTGATATTTCAGTTACAGAACATTTAAGTTCTAAGTTCTTAACAAAGAATTCATTCTTCCCTAGCTGTAACTAATTTTTATCACCAGCTGATATTAATATATGGTTTCCAGCTGTACAATTCAAGAGATATGAACAAACAAAAAGCAAAACAGAATTTCAATCAAAGACTAATTACATACAGATTTGAACTCTTCATTAATCTTTAAAATCAGGTAACTGTATGACCACAGTGATGCTATCAGATTTACAGACAACATGCAACTTTTCAAGTGAATTTCATGGGTTACTTCTTATGAGACACGTTGAAAAAAAGATAGACGTTGACTAAAGCTTGACTATATGGCAATAGAAACAAAATCCCAAACAAAGTAAAACATATGCTGGGTGGAAGAGAGAAATCTAAAAAATGTGCCATGCATGTACTTTCAGATTCATTGTTTGAATTCAAACTTGAAATGATTATTTTGCAAAATCCCTTTCCAAACTATGAGCCTATTCAGCAGAAATAATAAATAAAGTGTTATGCAGCCTGGAAAAAAACAAGCACAACTTCTATAGCAACAGAAAAATAACCAAACCTGTAAAACTGCTGTGATGTGCAAAAATTAAGGTTTTGACAGTTTCTTCATATCAGGGTATTTCAACTTAGACCTGATATTACTATGCTTACTTCTTGTTTTATATCTCTTTAAAACAATAAAAATATTGTTGAAGGTTTCACTGTGCTGCAGACTTGTACATTTTCTTCAAGAGGTCTAGAAATCTAAAAGAACTTACTCTTCTCAGAATATTCAGAAGAAATGTAACCACTTGTTCTAGCACTTTATTTCATCTTTTTATAATCTGACCTGCAAAGTGCACCACTGCAGCATAAACAAACTGAATGCAGCTACATAGACTGAAAATAGCAGCATTGGCATACTCTTGGCAGTATCGCCACTACCAGCAGATCTAAGTGAGCTGAATGATGAAAGAAAGATTACTAAGGCACTACTCCAAAATGACAAACCCTTCCTATCTCTCCTGCTTTCTACATAAGGACTGCACATGTGCAGCATATGGAAAAAAGCCAGCCAGAATTTCTGCTGAATAGGGTCCTTAAATGAGGTATGTCAAACAGGTGATCAAACAATGATGTGTACACGAATTCTGTAGACTCTTACCACCAATGGGGTTAGCAGACTGTGATCCTGAACAAGTGTAAAGGCAGGATTAGGGTAGGGATTTATAATCCATGAAGAGGGAGGGAGCAGAGCAGATTAAAAAATGAATGGCAAATGGAAATAAGAAAGCTTTAGTCATTTCACACAGGAAAAAAAGCCACAAAGGAGTTATGCTAAAGCAGTGCTATTAAGTAGCTTCCACAATTGAAGAATTAAATTCAGATGCTATGTACAAAGCAGATGAAGCAAAGCTGCACAAGCAAATTACAATTCTTCAGCTTTCTAATCAACAACTCAACACTGAAGAATTAAATTTGAATTAAGCATGAAACTGTAGCCTGGATATTAACTGAAAAGAATATTACACTGCCAGAAAGGTTCAAGAAGTTCAACAGCTGAACAAAATTGCACACAAGATCAAAACTTTGTTTTTGAGACACAACAGTAAAGGAACTGAGCTGCAGGTGCGGTGGATGACCAAAACAACAAAACCAAATTCACAATGGCATAACTGAAAAGACTTGCATAGAATTCTTCGTTTTCCTCTTTAAAAGTAATCTTGAGTACAAAAGGAAGAATTTGCTTCCATTCAGAAATTCTCTGAATGTTGACTGTAATGCAATTTTAGCAGACCCTGTTGAATTACCCAACAACCAAACTGGAAAGAAGAGGAAAAAAATGTAACCATTTTTTTCCACAGGTAAGAGTAAAATAATGAGGCATTTAGTTTATGTTAATTTAAAAACAGAAGAGTAAAGGGCTTTTAAAACCCTAAAAAAATGGTTTTTGTAAAAGCATTCAAATTTGCAAGTCTTTCATCAAATGATTTTGGAACAAAAGATAGCTGTAACCCAAAAATTAAAAAAAAAGCATCTGTGCTAGAGTGGTTTAAAAAATAAAAAAAGCTTAAATCTAGTATGAAGCTATTCTCTCATTATATCAGCTGGGGAACCAAAACAACCCCCTGCATGGAAACATTAAGCATCACGCTTCACACAATGCTGTGAAAATTTTCAGTCACATAAAGAAGCATCACCCAAACAGCTGGCATACAGTGCCTGAGAATTCTTTCACCTGTCCCTTTGTATTTGCCCTGTTTATCTTCCTTAAAACATCTCAGAATTCTTGTTCTCCCCCACTGACAGGTTATAATGAGCTATTTGAAGCAATCGGTTTTGAACAGAAGTAGTAATAAAAGGCTGTAAAGATGCATTCATGCATTTAATTTTCACACATCATCACATGTAGTCAGATCTAGTTATCTCAATTTATCTCTTTAGCCATAAAAATGTGGAAAAATGGAAAAAAAACCCAACCCAACCCATCATTATTAGTAAAAAAACTGGAAAGGCCTAATTTTGCTTCTCTGGATATACAGTTATTTAATGTTATATGACAGTGATCATCATCTAATAATGAATGATGAATTTAGGTAGCATATAAAGTATTATATTGCTACCTAAATTCATCCCCTTCCCCAGACATTTATCAAACATATTCACTTTTCATGAATTTACCAAATCTATTCAAAGTACAAAAGTATTTTCAAAAAGCTTAATTCCAAACTTTCCTAATACTAATGAAAAAATTGTTACAGACACTGCTTATAGCTTTATTAGAAAGGAAAAATGGATTAGAGGGAACTTTACCTTCCCTCCCTCTAAAATTATTCACATATTCTTTGCTTATGGTACAGTGCAGCAATCTGTAAAACAAGTTTTGCAGAACTTTTGTCCCAGCCAATAACAACTCGTTTTCAGGCTCTCATTTCACAAACACTTCTGGGACTAGAGTACTGTCAAAGCCCTTAAGGGAACTTCTTCTACTGAATTTTAGTAGTAGTAGTAGTAGTAGAATTTTAGTAGTAACTCCACTGAATTTTTAGCATGGTACATTTATCTGTTCACATTGCTTGAAAGCTTTATTTCAGAAAACCTACAAACACTAGATCAGATTTGATCCAACTGCTGGGAAATTAAATTATGCAAAACGGAAAGGCAAGTACTCTAACAGGAAAAAACCAGCTACTACCTGCTTTTTTAACTTCTAAAATCATTCTATTTACAATAGATGCAGTCATTGCTATGAAGACAAATGCTTCTGCCATTAAACAAATTATTAAAGGGTTTTATTAAAGAAGGTGGATATGGTCAGTGATAGCAAAATATCAGTAATGAAAATTTTAAACCTGGTAAAACCTACTGGTTTAGAACATTAGATCTGACAATTTATACAAGTGGGAAGTTAATTTTAATTTTATTGTGCATTTGTCTTCTTTTCATTAATTTAGTTAAATTTCACTTAATTAGACAGACAAGAATCTGAAAATGCTACAGAGCTTAATCAGAAAATGTCTGTTGGAGACATCAGATATGTGGACGAATTGCTGTAGGTCAGCCCGTGCCAAGAGCGTGAGGTAATCGGGTCTTTTTAATTAATGACCAAGTGCTTGGCTAGATCTGCTTTGGTTGCTAAACACACACAGAAAATTACTGTGAATTAGCTGACACACATTAACTTGCTTGTTTTAACCCTTTGACTTAAGAAAAGCTCAGTAACTGATTGTAACATGAGGGGTTAGTATTTTTCCTTCAAAGAAGAGTTAAGTAAAGGTAAGAGCTGTAATACAAAAAAAAAGGGGTTTATACCAAGAACTACAGCAGTGCCTAGCCTAAAGAAAATAGGTATTTCTGGCTAAAATAAGACTATTTTAAAAATGGAAAATTAGGTCTCTCAGGTAACAATAAGGACACCATTCAGCCTACCTATTCTTCTCTATTACTAGTCCATGTTTAGTGGCCTTTCATGTTGTGGAAGTCAGAAAAGGGGGGAAAAGAATGTTGAGAAGTTATAATTGAAGACAGAATTTATGGACAGATTTCACTTCCTGCAACATTATCTAATTTAACTGGCAAACTAAGACCTAACCTACTATTTTGTCCAGATAAAAACAACATGAATCATAAAAGCATGCAAATACCACTGACCCAAAACACTGAAAAAAATACCTTCATTTTGGTCTGGCGATGATGAACCTAAGGCACAGAACAACAACTCAGTATGTAGCTTTTTAAAAAAAAATTAACTTTGACTGTAGCCATTGGTCAATGAATATATGCTTAAGCATTTGGTCTCTTAATGAGGTATAACTGATAAACAGAAAATACATACGCTGAGACTGTGACACCACTTTGGTTCTACTCCGTCCTCTGGAATCTGTTTTAGAATTTCCAATACCAACAGAAGGGGTTGAGAGCTTTGATCGTATACGACCTAGAAAAGAAAAATGGCATTAAATCAGTTTTTCACAGTCATGCAGGAAGCAGAGCATCAGTAGTATTTACTAATATTTTCTAAAGTTTCTGCATATAAAAGAAGCACAATGTAACTCAACTGGTGGCAATTCGCTTGGGATAATTAGTAGAAATTTGAACACCTTGAGGAATTTAATAGCTGAGGAAGCAAGATACTTCTCCTCTGATGCTACATGTTTCAGCAAACAATTTGCACATTACACCTTCAACACCCTGGACTGGCTAGCTAGCTCTTCCTTCCAACACATATATGTTGACTACATTAAAAAAGGGGAAGGCTACTCAATATAATGCACTGCAAACACTAATGTTGCTGTATCAGGTACAGTCTTCTCATGTTTACCTGAGCTTCTAATTTTGCTTTTGCTGTCATAAAACTACAGATTCTGAGCTTTCTTCCTAACTTCACTCCTCTTTTTAGAAATCTAAACACTAGCTTTTTTATTACTGAGGATTATACTGTTTTCCTGGCCCCAGTCATACAGATTTCTACAGGATTTCCCAAACCTTCCAGAGCATTTTGCAAACACTAAGTATAT
This sequence comes from Pyrgilauda ruficollis, assembly GCF_017590135.1. Lineage (NCBI taxonomy): Eukaryota > Metazoa > Chordata > Aves > Passeriformes > Passeridae > Pyrgilauda > Pyrgilauda ruficollis. The sequence continues at coordinate 27,771,167 of NW_024519206.1, read as the reverse complement.
TCAAGTACTTCTCATGACAACATGATATAAAGAAATACTACTCTTCCTACTAGATAGAAAAGCCAAGCAAGAGACAAATTAAATTAAGTCTCTACAAATAAAACAAGAGATTCACATTTGTCTTGAATGCCAAATGGCAAATTCTCTTGGGTTTGGTCAAACCTTTCTGCCTTGCTAGCCATGTTCCTTGTAACATCCAGCACATAAAAAGAAATTACAAACAAAAGGAAGATCCCAGTTGTCTGAATTATAGCTATCTGAAAGATCATTCATAAAAGAAAATAGTGGTGTTGTATACTACATTTCCCAAGCCGACCTCTCAAACAACAGAAAAACTAAATCAAAACCGAAGTCATGCTAACCACAATTCTTCTAAGTTGCAAGAACAAACCCCAAAAAGTCTGTACAGGGTGGATCTAGCTCAACACTTTCAAACACAGCATAATTAAAATATTTTCTAGACATGCTGAGTCAATATTTGATCTAGAAGAATTAGGTACACAGACTGTTTTTTAATTCTAGCCTCTTTAGGCTTTCCACAGCAGAATTTGGAGATCAACCAAGTTAATATTATTCATCCAAGTAGAGGGAATAGACATAGATGAGAGTCTACAGGAAGAGAATCAGGAAAAAGGGGGTTATTCACTAAAATAATAGGCTTAGCAAGAACTTAGATTAACTAGTCCAAACTCTACTAGTTATCCCTGTGCAATGGCAACTGAGAGCTGTGAGACTGCAAGGCATGTAACTGCATTCAGAATTTGGCCCAAATCCTAGGAATACAGAGTGCCACTATTTCAATACTATGTTAAAGTATCACTTGGAACCTGTTTCAGTTTTATCAATGTAAAATAAACCTGTTTGTGTCTGTGAGTTAAACGAACTGTTAACTCATTTGGAGTCTCTACATCCATTCACTAATGGCAGGTTTAAATGTTAATAACAGATAGAAAATTAGCTTCCAAGTCTCACCAAGATGAGTAATAGTAGCACCTGCTTCCCAGAGCATGAACACATTTGATGAAATATTCTGCGACAAGATTTGCTTTAAAAAATGAACACAATATTATAAAGCCCCTGTAATTTCACAGTAGAAATGTTAAGCAATGGTACTTAAGACTGCAGATGAATAATTGAGAATTAAAACAAAAGCAAAAGAATTTTAAAAATAGTACATAACAACTAAGTATTAGATGCATAAGCTGTTAGCCCATAAGCCCATATCTGTTATGAACCTCCACAAAGCCCAAGAAACACCAAATTCCTCTTTTAAAGCTTCATTTGTATCAATGAAAATACGAAGCTGAAAATATTAGCTAGTCTAATGAAGTAGTTTCTTACCATCTTCAGAAGCTGTTCCTAAACAGAAAAAATAATAAAATACATGATATTCCAAACAATATTATGTCTTTAAAATTTATTTTTGAGATTAATCTTGGGAATCTTGACAAATTTTTTTCAAGTCAAGAGAGCTAAAGCTTCTTTGTAGCAACTCCATAACTGAACTGAAGTAAAATAATCAAGAAAATATCCATACTACACTAAGAGCAATTTACAAGAACAAAATGCACATCGCTGCCTTTCAAACCACAAAAAGTTCAATAGAAGAAAATTACATCTATGAGATCAGTCAAAAAATTACATATACAGATCAAAACAGACATTAAAAATACTGCAATGCAAGCTCTTCTGAAAATATGAAACATAATGTTATACATAACCTCAGAGAAAAACACAGAGACAGTGTTTCCCACACTGGACAGTGATAATTTGATAGGAACTGCCAGCAAGGAGGATTTCTCTGAACTAAGCCTGTGATTACTCTGAAGATGCACATGCACAAGATCAAGTCTTGCTCAGAGACATGGAAGGAATATGAGCTTGCTGAAATCAGATCACACTTGGACAAGTATGCTGAACTTAACAAGGCTTGATTTTTGGTAACGTGAGAGTCAGACAAGCCTTTCTCCCATCAGTACCTAGGAACTGATGGGACCCTGCCTCATCAGCAGTCCTTCCTCTAAGTCCCTCTGAAACAGATCTTATTACAGAATAAAATGCATACTAGTAATGATAAAAATGTTAAATGCCCCTAAAAAAGAAAAATCAAAGGGTACTTCCATTTTTATTTTCACCCTCTACCATTTCTGCATTTCAAGAGAACTACAATGATGAAAACATCTGTTAGCGTCTTTTGCTAGCCTCAACTCAGTCAGATTTGCTGGGAAAGTTTTCTCATGTTACAACATCTTCACAGAACTATTTTTAAAAACTCCCTCTAAAAAACTAGTTCAGTGTATATTTCAATGCTTTTTCACAAAAATCAGTTACAGTAATATGTATGGAGGAGTGCCTCAAAGTACGCCAGATAAAATTTGTCAGTTTGCAAAAACCAAACAAAAAACCAAACCCTCCAAAGCCTGAGCTACCTCTCCAAATCCAACATTCTTGCAGGGATGGATCCTGGAAGGCAGATTCTATGCAACACCTAAGACAGGCTAACAGACTCCTAAAAGCTCCTCAAAGGGGTGGTTCTGTTTCTCATTCCTCTCAGCCTTGTGCTACCAGCTGGTCTGGATGGCTAAAGGCTCACTGGCAGCTCCAAAAGCTAAATAACAGAGTATTAGTCACTTTTATGAAATCAGTTTTATGGAGCTTGTTCACCTACAGTAATCAATAATGGAATATCACAAGGTGCTAACAAAAGAAGCCAAAAAATATGTGGAAAAGGTTAGTGGGCAAAGGAAAAATTATTAGTTCTTCCTGGTGGTGGTTAGATCAGAACAGCTGTATCATACAACTACAGCTGGACAGCTGAGCTATTTTCATTCCATCCTGCAGATCATATCTAGAGATAGCTTCTAGAACAAAACCCCAACCTGTTAACTCTGATCAATTGTATAGCACTTTCCTTGATATTTTAAACAGAAATGTGCAACATATTGTTAGTTGTGACTTCTGGACAGAAAAAAAAGAAAAAGCCTACAAGGCCCTAAGAACCTTTATTTCTGGTGGCAATGTCCAAAGCTCAAGATTTGCTATAAGTAACAGCTCTATGCAAACAGTTATAAATAAAGCCTACTATATGTAGCCTAAGGAAATGTAATGTGGAAACAAGCAATACAAACTCTACTATCCTGTACAAATGCTCCTCATTTTATTAAACTAGTCTTGACATCTTCAGTGCTCAAAACCAGCTCCAATTCTTTCAAGAAGCATCTGTGTTTTGAAATTATTCAGAATTCTGGTTTAGAGATCTACTTTCTTACTCTTTTAATTTCTATGAGATACATTTGCTTGCAATAAGCTACTAATTCTTCCAAACACGCATGGTTAATAAATACATCACACAAAATATTAAGTAAGCAGCAAACTTGTTAAGTGCTTGTTAAGTGCTCCCAAGCAATAAATTAGAACTACAATCACCAAGCAGAAGGCTGGAACTGTCACTTTATTATATGAGAAGCATTATTTGCACACACCTGAAACAGACCATTGCTATGAGAAGCTTGATGCTCAACTGCTTTTTAGTCCCTCCATGTGTTTGTAACAGAGTGAATTAAGAAAAAGCAAGTGCTAAAACTTAGGTGGAATACTTGATAAGTTATTTTAACAGGTAGGTCTTCTTCACAAATGATTCTTTAACAGAATTACATTTTACTACAGAATTTACAGGCACTTAAAATTATGTAGCAAGCCTAGATTTTGAGAGGAGTTTTTGGTTTTTGCTTTTTTTTATACTTAAGTGGTCAAGCATGTTCTGCTCTCCCACTGCTGTTCTGCTAAGTCAAAAAAAGACTTCACATGTAAAATTATGGAATCAACTGGAGCTAGAATAACTTCAAAAGCATGTATTTAACTAGTTAAAATCAGCATGTAACAATTACAGAACTGCTGTGTAATTAACAGAGTTTCTTTCAAAAAAGAGGGGTAATGTCAGATTTCTGATAACATTTCTGTTGCTGATACAGACCAAACATTCATGAAATTGACAGATACAGCAGTAACACATAAGACATCAAGATTACACAGGAGTTAATGGAAACAGCATAGTAATTTGTTAATGAACAGACAAACACATTAAACATCAATACTTTTACATCAAAGACACTTTATTAGATATTTAATAGAATTAGAGGACAGACTAAATAATTTCTTACCATCCATCTTGTCAGAAGTATCCTCTTTGTTGAAAAAGCAGGCAAAGAAACATGGAAAACTTAGTGTGTTAGAATAAAGGTGTTCACAGCAGAGTCATAAAACATTAATTGAGGAAAATACATTAATATTAAATACAGCAGACATGTTTATCTAATTAATGCATGTATAAGCTACCTTTAGCAAAGTTGGTTTTGCTCAGTGCAACGTACAAAATTACAAAACAGAGTACAAGTACCCGGCACAGTGATATTGATTCTCTATTTCCTAAATTTGAGAAAACCCTTACAAACATTTATAAATGATTTCATTCTTGGTGTAAACAGTTACTGAAGCATCAGTACATATTTATATCATTACTGAACCACATATTTATATTTCTTATGAAATTTGCTTCTGAGCATGAAGACACACCTGGGGTAAGGGACAGGAGGGAAAAAAGTAGCACAATTAAGACAGAGGACAAATAAGAGAAAGTTTCACTCTGTTTTAAAAGCATTAAATATTTACCAGTTCAGCTGGAAGGCAGGGCATAAATATTCTGACAGTAACAATCAAAATTAAAATATTTAGCACGAGACATATAATTACAGCTCAAGCCTCCTCAACAAAAGCATTAATACTTAAGGACATCAAAGATAGTCAACATTTAAAATAACTAGAGAGTATCCTTCTGCTCTAGCATAGTCTTTTAATATAAATAAGCAAGAGTTCTTGTATTAATAATGAAAAGGGAAGAGATGGGTGAATACAATTATGGATTACTATGCTTATAAGCTTCTGGCCTTCTGAGGCTTAAAATTTGGTAGCTGTGTAAGCAAAAGGTGGATGTTTCTCTGCAAGCCAGGCTGAAAATAGGACACAATGTCATTTATTTTGGTATTGACTGCAACACCTAAAGGCAGTGGCAAGACTTACAGAAATTAAGTAACATTGCCTAGGCCTTTTCGGACCATGGTCAGCATTAGCTTGATAGTTCTGTCATTTAACTTTCCATATTTGGGCTACTATAAACAAATCCTTTAAAATGAACAAAGAACTTTACAAATTAGCCCATTATCTGAAACATGGCACTTGCTTGGATTTGCACTCCATTCATTTAAAGGTTACCTTTTGAAAACTAATAGTAAACAATATTCTGAAGCTAATCCACAACAAACAACAGTCACACTGTCTACATGGTACGTATCCTTCCAATTACCTCACTACAGTCAAAAAACTGTTAGAGGAGACTGAGCCAAGATCAGTGAAGCATTTGCTTTTATGTGACTGCAAACAAACCTTGGTCTCCTTGACTACCACTGCCCTTTCACTGTACTTTGCCAGAATTACGTTATTCTGCCGTTCTAAATGACGTCACACTGTTCTCCCAAGTGACTGCATCTGCTAGCAAGGTAAAGCTTTCCAGCAACTCAAATCAATTTCCTTCAAACAAATAGGATCTGGATTTATTGCTTATTATTCTTCTCCCCCAATCCTCACTCACCCATTCAATACATTACAAAGCGAATAAGCTATTTCTGTTACTTTCCTGCTAAATCCACCACTGCTTACTTCACTCTATGCCCTTCTCAACCCTTGCTTAAAAAATTCTTGGCATGAATCAGATATTGCTTTAAAAGTTGTAAAACCAATCTTCCAATCAAGAGATAATTTTCTGTGAAAAGTATTAAGACAATACAGTCCCTTCATTTGAACAGCATAAAGAAGACATGAACAGAGCAGAATGTCTCTCTTTGTTTTCCGTTTGACTTTTCTCTCTGTCACCATGCTCTGCGCCACTTTTACTTCTCTGAATTCCAGCTTTGTCTGAGGTTCAAAATGTTTTGTTGCACATCAAAACACACCAAGCAATACTCTGATCTTGGAAAATGATCATCCCATATATTTCAGGTTTTTAGGCACTAAGTTAGGAGGAACTCAAAATTCCAGAATTATAGAACAGTTTGAGTTGGAAGGGACCTTAAAGATGTTCCAAACCCCTTACGGTAGACAGGAACACCTTCGACTGGAGTGGTTTGCTCCAAGCCTAGTGTTGAACCCTGTCAGGGATGGAGCATCCATAATTTCCCTGAGGCACCACCGGTGTATCCCCACCACCAAGCAGCCTCATGTCGGTGTCCATCTGCAACCCAGCAGGTTCTGCTGCCCCCTCTGTGGGCACCAGAGGGAGCCCACATCCAAAACTGCTATTCCAAGTACCAAGTATTCCTTTTAGTTCAGGATTGCTCACTCTTTAAATTAACACTAAAATCAATGCCGTTTACAGTACTTCAAGCGGGCCCTGACATAAAGAATCAACTCATTTTACGTAGCTTTTAACTTAACTTCTGATTTTAGAAAGCACAACTAAAACCTTTGCAAACCACAGCCTACATGTGTGTAAGCTAACACCTACCCAAACACAATGCAAATAAGAACTGTACAGTTTCTTTGTCTTTGTGACCACTTACAGCCATACTAACATTAGAACATGTCTCTCCTTGGTGGTCTAGCTGGCACAGAAGCTGAGAATAAAAAAACAGTTTTGTGAACAGTGGACCTCTTTTTCCCCACTGTTATCCCTACAACATGGATAAGCTAAAAATTTAGAACAAAAATATGTTCATAGTCCTCTACCACTGCCATTGGATGCTCTAGCACCTACACCACCACCACTACAATTATCAAATTATTTTCTGTACTCTTAAAACACTGACTTGTAACACTTTGTATGTCTAACAGCAAATATCAGTGGAGACCGTCAGCTAGGTAAAGCATACACATAGTTCCATCAATGTCCTTAGGAAGAAATTATGAACTGAATGTAGTAAGTTATTGTGTAAAACGCTTGTCTATTTCATGAAGAAGCCACTCTGACTGCCAGGGTATCTCTTTAGCACTCTTGTAGAATACCTGAAGAGCTAAGAAAAATGGACAATTAAGAGCTCTTACACTCATTTCCCTGCTACGTTTATGAACAAAAAAAGGCATGACCACCACGTGCTGTTAAGTAAAGGTACCACTCCTTCCAACACGTAATTCTAGATTAAGACATTCAGAGAGCATAGTATGGACACACTCTTTGCCCTGGCGTTCTTCCAGCACAAGAAAAATAAAGCATGTAGGAAAGTTTGCACTTACTTCAGAACACCTGCTCTTTTGCTATACTCCAGTGCTACAAACAACGACGACTGCTTTTCAAATACAGGAGTATTGCACTGTAACTTTTTGATCAAGAAAATCACAAAGACCTCTCAGAGCAGTGCAGAGGTGCTCCCCTTACCTAGGGAGGCGTAGGACCCCGGGGGCAGCCCCGCTGCTGAGAGGCGCCCAGCTCCAGCTGTCTGTCCAGCAGCATGGCGGGCCTTGGCGCCCGTGGCAGCGTTCACGTCAATGTCACTGCGAGACCTCTGCAGGGTGCCCGGGCTTGGGACACCCTTGCTGCTGCCTGCAGCTACCAGAAAAGGGGCGAGGGGGGCGGGGGGGGGGGAAGAGAGTTGATATTGAATAAAATGAATGATATTTGAGAAGGCAACATCTTCTACTACCACACCATGCTTGTAAGAAAGCATGAAGAACTATGTAAAAAAGGTTAAACTAGTATTAAACCAAGAATTACTGAGATTATAAAGTAAACTAGACCTGGTCTTGCCATGAATTGCATATAGAAACAGTTTGTGTGACAGTAGTACTCCTCTTCATTCAGCATGAAATTTTAGCATTATTTAATGCAAACTGTCTGTTCCCACCCTAGCACAAATGACATAATTCTGAACCTTCGTGTGATTTATTACATTATTGAACGATTCGCAAATGTAAGAAAATTCACATCCTTCCTTGAGATACTGAAGGAAGAAAATATTCCCACACTTCAGCTAAGGTGAGTTGAATGTGTACTCTGAAATGTTTTAGGGTCCAATCTTTAGTATTTTCGTATTCACTTCCTATAATTTACTGAATTTTAACTATCTGCTTAATTTTAACCACTACTTTAGGTATTCTAAACTTCACTCCCCTTATCAGTTTCAGTATCCATTCTTAATTACACTCCATTTGCAAAAAGCTGCTCAATGATTTACTCTCAAAGAGTTACTAAGACATTATGGGAAAAGACACTGAAGTTATTAAATTCCTAAAACTAAACACATAATTAAGCTCTTTGAATTACAAATATACCGTTTGGCTGTTGTTCTTTATTTATTTAGAAAGAGCACAGCTACACGGGAACAGATGAAAGAGACAGTGAGTCTTTAATTTCTAATTGCCAAAAGCCTAACCATGAACAGAACAAAGAATAATGTTTTGTTTCTTTGAGAATGACTGTTCCATAACAAAACTCCAGGAGAGAGAATCAATGAATTAATATTTCAAAACTAATTATGTCTTATAATTGAAACAACTGAAACTACATGAAATGTGAAGTGAGTGTGAGGCAATCTGAGCTCCAGGTACAGTTTGTAGTGACACATACCATTATTTATCTAGGAAACGGGGTAAATGCTGATACAGTCAAGTTTTAAGCTGCATTTAGAACTTTTAATTCAAAGAACATTAAGAACAATAACTAGGCACTGCACTATATTACCACCACCTTACCTCTGCCTGCAAGACTTGCTGGGCTGGCTGCAGACCATTTAGATGACAGAGGCCGACTGAAAAAATAATAAAAAATAAAAAAATAAATCCAGTAAGTCTCATGTACCAGATGCAAAAGTCAAAAATAAAAGAGAGGAAAAAAATTAAAATTCTGTTATTTTCTCCCCTTCAACCTCCTCAGCATATTTTATAGATAAATATTTGAAATAGAAAATTGTAAGAAAACCAGAATTATCTTTTCCCTTATATTTTACAAAACTACATCCTTATCACACAGCACTAATCCTTCAGCTACCGACAGGCACACTTTGCTAACAAAGTTCAGGTATCCCAGACCAGGTCACAGAAACATTTAAGGTGGTTGGTACAAGGTTTTAACCACAGGGCTGATCTTATACATCAGTCATCAAACAAGAACAGTGGGAGCTATCCAAAAAACTTCATTTGTGACATGTGAAGTGGTGTCTGCAGTAACAAGAAAAACAGGTGTCCAACTCATAAGCCTCCTCCAGTCCCAGATGTCTCAAGAATTAAGTTATAAATTAAAAAAGGAAATACTGATGCTTCCAAGCAGCTAGACTCCATTTCCCCTGTTGGAATGTAGAGGCTCTCATAACTTATAAAAGGAGAAAAATCCCATGTCTTTTCCTCTATGTTTTGTCTTCATTTCCTTCCCACTGCAAAAACAAGTAGTTACTGAAGCACAGTCTTCCAGTCTGGTCAAGTTTAATTGTGAGCCCATCCTCTGGCCTGTTTGGAAGGGTAAAATGCAGCTGGAGAGACCAGGGAAATTAAAAGAACCGGTAGAAGTAAACATAATAGCATATTCATTGGTTAAATATCTGACGGGGAAGGTTTGTATTTGATGAAATAGTCAAGTATTTCATCAACAGTCAAATTTCAAGCTGAGTCAGTGTCTCAAGCTTTAGTAAAAATAATTCCTTTAATTTTAAATCTAAAAGTAGAGAGAAAAGAGATGCCTCATACTGTGTATTTACCCCAGTTATTAGCTCAGGTACTCAGCAGTAATATAGAGGTCAGCACCATAACCTAAATCCTCACAGAAGAATATGTGTTTGCAATTTATTCTGAATAAACCTGCTTTTCTGACATGACTAACTAGTGTTTTGAAGGTACTTTGCCTCAAGTACGGTGAGGAGGCTGAGGAAGAGCTCCTGACCTTACAATTCCAGACAGCTGCCACAATCTATCGCAATAGATGTTTTATGTACACAGTTTCATATAGGTAGACAGAAGTCACCACATTTCTTTCTTATTCCTCCATCTTCTCTAAAATAATTCTGGATTAACAATCTCTATGAGATGTAAGTTCAGAAGGTCAAAAATCACATAGGATCTGACTTCTAGGAAATCATACCCATATTTCCTAATTTAGACTATACAGGGGGAATTCAGCATTCACTATACCTAAAGCCAGAAATAAAATTTTGGGTAACAAACATCCATCTGAATACAAAGTTTGTAATAAATCAATTAAAATTTCATGAATTTCCAATATCATCACCTCTTCTGTTCATTTCTTATTTTACCTCTCACTTCCTGTACTGTAGCACTCACACAACATGGGAAGCAACATTTCAAGATTTAAGAGTTTTTTAAGATTCTGATTTCCCTGAAATTTAGTTTTTAATAGTGTATTACCAGTAACTCATTAACAGCACTTTTATTTTCAGTCAGGGAACACAGATTAATTTAAACAAGAATATTTAATCTTTGAATAAACACTTGTGGAAAATGAAGTGCTGGCAATTGCTTGCATCACAGACAATTATTTTAAAACAATTTTTTATAATTACAAGTATCATAGGAAAGATAAGGTAAACCTCTGGTAATCAAGGGAAAAAAAAAAAATTCCACTATGTGAGAAGCAGTCTTTGCCTTCAAATAACAAGTGAGCAGAAAAGCTCTCTGGTTTTGATAATGAAGATCTGAAATACTAAAAGGTTGAAATACTTTGAGGAAGCTTTCTAGCATTTAAAGGCAAAAATCACCACATACTACTTCATATTTCTGCTAAAAAGCCAGTAGATTTCTTTTACTATTGGTACCTAAGAAAACTTCAATTTATTCAGCTCAAGACTGTCTATGCATTTTAATACATCACTGACTGCAGCACAGACCCACCCTGTAGTAAGTGGCAGAGCTATGAAATACTGCTAATATATATTCAGTACTGTGAAGACAGGGGAAAAAAAAAAAACCCAAACCAATCTCCAATGAATCTCACTCATTGTTGATGCTCCTTTTTCATGCTTGCCAGTGAAGAGATGAAAAAGGAATTACACCACTATAGTTTTCCTAGACCTATTCAGCACATCGTGGACATCAATATGAACGCTGAAGATATTCTGGGATTTAAAGCAGCTATTAAGGAATGAATGTATGAATACAGCATGCTATATCCAGTTAAAGACTGTCTGTACTTTGCACCTTGCTGGGGTAACACTGTCACACAGCAAAACACCAGAGAAGAAATTTTTATTAAAAAAACAGAAGTCACAAAATAAAACTGCAGCTTTGCTGTACTCAACAGGAATCTGGATAATTTGCTTTTGAGAAACTGCATTTGTTTCTTGGCTCAGAAACAGTGAAGTGACCCTTACTTGAGGCTCTCCTGTGAGCTGGAGGATGACCTGTCTGACTGAGGGAGAGATGCTATACTGCCAGAATTCTTCAAATAGGTCTGAAGGCTTCTTTGATAGGGTGGCTCCAGAGAATTGTACAGAGTCTCAGCTTCACTAGGAAAGTGATTTCTAAGACCCAGATAAGCCCTACAAAAAAGAATAACCACATGTAAATGTTCAGTATTTTCTTTAAAGGGTGGAGTCAGCAAGTAAAGATTACAGAATGAACCATAACCATGGACAGGAGGGAAAGGAACCGAGAGTACGTAAAGCACACAGCAATGCTCATCAAGTCAGCAACAGGGACTGAACTAATCTTTTCAAAATAGCTTAAGTCTATCCTCTGAATGTCTCACATTCACTTACCAGTTGTGTGGGGAAGCAAAAGGAATTGTTTTCTGGCCTTCTCACTAGTCAAAGTGCTGCAGTTTTTTAAAGAATTAATTAATGGGAGCAGAATGATTATGCAGCAATATCAACCTTTCTAACTCTTCTTTCAGTGGAATTATCAAATGCTGCACAACTGCATTGACTGACTTGGCTTTGAGAATGTCTTTTGCAAAAGAAACTGGGTAGCAATTCAGGACAAAAACATCAGTTTTCAAACAAACTTGCTTGTATCTTCTTCAGCCATGGATAGCAGCTCACCATGGATTAGAGCCTTCTATCACTCATTCAGCACATACAATTTTTCAGAGCAAAATTAATCAAAACTCACTTTCTTGCCTCCACTCTTGCTTCTGCATCAGCATCATGAATACCCTTCTTGATTGTTTCAACCAAGACAGCTGCATGCCTAGAAGAAAGACATTCTTCATGCTATTTTGCTACTCCAAATTCTAAGCAGTAACTTTACACTTTCATTAACATTTCACCAAGTAAAAAACAGCTGCAATGCTAATTCTTTCCAAAATATGCAGTAAACAAACATTTAAGCACACTGATGACATAACTGTACCTTCTGTAAAGGTTTAGGTCAGCTTACTCCTTCAATCTAAAAGGATTTTAATCTACTTCTGACATACACCCACCTAGCACACTTTAAAAGTTATTTAAAAATACCTTTTTTAAAGACACTTGCCTTCCTGAAATGGAAAAACTATTTCCACTGTTATATCAATAGTAGGAAAAAGGGAAAAATTAAGACCATAAGTTTTCTTTCAGCTCTGAAAGCTTTTGGCATATGAGTTTTAAACCTGAATGCAAGTTCAATGAACAGCAAAGTACCCATCAGAACAGAAACTTGTGAAGATAAACAAGTTTTAATTCAAGGTAAGTTTTGGGCAGGAGGTTTGTTATTTGGGGGTGGGGGAGATGTGGCAGGCTTTGTGGGTTTTTTTAGACACTTTGGCATAAATGTTTTCCCCATTACTCCCCCTTCTCAGGAGCACCCTGGGGAAGCAGCAATGTGACTGGATGAATTCTTCAGAGCCTTTTCTGGATGCCCTTTATTCTCTTTGCTCCTACCCTGTGTTTACAGTGACCAACCTGCAGAACTGATGCATGTGCTGTTTTCTATCTATCTGGAAAAGCCACAACATGCCCTTACTCATTAGCACAAGAAGTCCTCCACCCTAAGCCCACTTGCCCTCTTTCACAGCAAACACACAGATTTCCTCCTGCCAGGAGAAAACACAGATGCGTACCTGTATACGCATTGCTCACACGCAGGATAGGAGAGGCAGAGGGTAAGGAGAGGAGGCCACAGGAAGCCAAGGCTGGAACGTACAGCTCTCCTTCCCCCTGGCACCTGAATGAGCCGCATGACCTGCCGTGCTAGAAAGGCTGTCTATGCCAGAAAGGCTGGCCAACACTGAACAACATAATCCAATTAAAGGATTCAATGGCAATATTTCTGTCTTAAATTACATTAGCAGTTTATTTTAGGGAAAAAAGTATACTGGCCCATACCTTTCCAGTGAATGTGTTTGCCACTCTTGTAATAACAGGTCTAAAAATTCAAAGGAGCGCCTAAAAACATAGAACCAAAGTCATAATTAAATACTCATTTCTCTAATGTGCTTGTGGAATAAACACTAACTTTACTCTCTCCTCCTGAGGGAAATAAATGAAATAAAAGTACATTTATCTGTCAAGTAAGGGCATTGGTCACCTTATTGGAAAGTTAAAATGTTCTGTTTATTAAGCAAACATGCAGGCTAACTAATCTTCAAAATAATAGACATGGTTCAATTAACAATGTGCTGTTCACCATGTTAACTGTATTAGTCCCAAAATAACAGACATTAATGAAGTTGAAAAAACTGTACAGAGTATAAAATCCTAATATATTAAAAAAAAAAATTAAAGACACAATATAGGATTTCTGTGGCAGTATACTTCTGTCCCAAACACTATTCCCATTCTTCCATCTGTCACTACTGAATATGTAGCATAAAGGAAAACATGAGACCATTAGCAGAGGGCTCTGCATATAGAAAGCACTGCAAAAGATTTTCTGGCACTGTACTAATGAAGATGTCTAACTGTATTCATTATTCATTTGGGAATCTTGACAATTTAGCAAACTGCCATTAGCAAAAGGCATACTTTCAAAAACTGTGTCTGAAGCTAGATCCTGACGAAAAATCAAACTGACACAGATTAGGGAGGTGTAGATAATTTTCAAACATGTAGTGAACCTGACAGCCTGAAACTACCTCTTTTTCTGGTTATTCAGCATTTTTGGACCTGTTCTGGAGGGACAAATTTGGTTTTTATTCTGCCCAAATCCTTTGGACATTGGCAAGGCATGGCAAGAAATCCTGCAATGCTTTTCACTATTACAACCAATCTAGTGTTTCATTGTCTTTCCAAAAGAATGACAGCAGTATGGAGACAATGCCTTCACTGATGCTCACTGGATTGTGAACTGCAGTACCAAAGCCACCTACAGTCTATTCCTCAGTAAAGGCACAGCATGTGCAGGCACTGAAGGCCTGTGTTTAGCAGTCAAACCAGAAGGTGTGGCAGGTGAGTACAATCTGGGTTGAGGTAACACTTGCTTTGGATGCAAAAGCAGCTTAGATTCAAAGATGCTCAAGTTGTTTCCTGCACACATACTGGGACATCGCTTCCAGGACTAGTGTCAGTTCAGAAACAGCATTAACTGCTTTTGTGTGATTTGGTGCAGAAAATTACACTGTCAAAAAACAATTCATCTTCTCAAGAGCCAATCCCCATGTTCATGTTCTCAGAGAAAGCAACATGCTGGAGATGTAGCTGAGCTGTTGAACCCCCACCACAACACATGGATGCTTTGTGTCCTAAGGTAGCTGCCTCTGTCTCAAGGCTGAAATTAATTTCTGCAGTTTGCAGTTTACTGGCTAACAGTTTTGTGTGTTCAGCACTTATGGCCACAAATCTTCTAATGTGTTAATTTTCAACATATGATAATCATAATTTTAAAACCAATAGCTTTGATAATTTTCATTTATAATGTACTCACCTTCTAACTGCAACTGATTTTGAGGTACAGTTGCTTGTTATTAAAGGTATGAGTCGTGGCACATGAGTATGCTGCCAAAAAAAGGACAAAGCAGTTAATGAGAAAAGCATTCCTGAATCCTGAATTTGTACTGTGCTTATTAATACAAACAGAATTAACACCATAATAAAAACTGCAATAATTTACACTGCTTGCCAAAACTAAGTCATAAAATACTATTAAATGAAAGACTGCTGTTAGCAGGTCAGTTGATTAAAGCTCGTTTCTTCCAAAAGGTCAAGTAAAAACCACTTCCAGTGCCATCAACAATAACATCATGATACGCAACTTTGCTGTCAAAAGTAATATAAGAAGTTCAAATGTAGCTATCTCCTCAAAGGAGTTGAAAGCTGATGCTATTTCAGTTTTCCCACAGGAAAGAAAAAAAAGTAATAGACATAGCTGTCTTAAAAGTCAGGGTTATAGAACAAAAAGTGAATCAATGAATATGAAAATACAGACATTCTTACAAGGAGCAGTATGATTAGTACCACAACGATCAAATGTCCTTTAATGCAAAATATGTCAATAAAGTAATAAAAACACTGACATATAAGCAAGCTTATATATACAATCTATATGAAAACACCTGACAGGAGAAGAAAACTATCAAACTAAGCATAAGATAAACTACATTCAATCCAAATGCATTACAGAATTCAGAATTAAAGCTACCTTACTTCACCTTTTCTTAACTAATTGTAGACACAAAGCATAACCATTTTAATTTCAAGTAAGAGTAATGTGGTTCAACAAATCTGTTTTCAGGTAATTTCTTTAGTCCTTTCTTAATTAAATACCTACAGTAAACAGTCCCCAATACAGTGTGAAAGAGTAGGCTAATTTAAAAAAATCCAAGATCTTCAGAAGTTCAGTACTGAAGAATTCTTACTCTCTCATGTATCACAGCTGCAGGATATAAACACACAAATCACAAAAAAAGCAGAGATAATCATCAGCTCACAGAGTACTGCCAATTTTAGGATTAGGAAGGAATTAATCAAAAATTCTGGAAGAGCCAACAGTTGCATTTGTTTGTCCTGATATACTTTTAAACACAGTTTTAAGGGGTTTGTTTGTGTTTTGTATAGATTTGTATAGACTGCAAATTGAAAAGAGGTACATGACTTCCAGAAAGGGACAATGAGCAAATCAAAAATAAAGTTTTTTACAGATGGAGAAACCTGTACATTCAAGCTGTTTGGAGCTATCGATGTTGTAATTTCTAGAAAGCATTTTGCAAAGGAATCAAAGCTTCAGGCTTGCTTTCATTCTGTTTTTAACATGTCATACTTCATCTGCTGCTCCTTTGAGGATGTAATGATATGTGCTTCCTTGCAAACCACCTTGAAGATCAGCTGACAAAGCTGAATCCCTCCTCCTGAGAAAGATTTCTGCCACCATGCCATCCCTCCATTATTCCCTCCCTGCTCCCCCACCTTTTTTTTAATTGGCTTCCTGATGTACTAAGAGTCAAGAAAGAGAAATCAGACTGCAGTGTAAGAACTTCCTGGAGAAGAAATATGAAATCCAATGAAGGCACAAAGATGAGATGAAGCTCTTCAAGATCACTGGTACAATACAGCCTCTCTGTTTTTATGCAGACTCACTCTACAGCAATTACACAGTAAAGCACCAGAATCTGAACTGGCTGTCACTGGATGATGTCGCCCTGATTTTGTAAGACTTTGTTAAGCCTTCTGATGTTTACATTCTTTTAACAAACTTTCTCACACACAGTTCTGTAAATAACCTATGTTTTGCATTCTTTCATGGAAGTAGAGAGAATTGATAGACCCTTGGTTTGTCCAGTGGCATTGGAGAGGTGGCACTGTCACCCTCCAATCCACTGTCACCTTTGGAAAACTATAAATGTTGGAGTCAGAAAATAAAGTTGCTTCTTTTTTGTTCCCCTCGAGAGCAGCAGTATCTGTGTCATCATTTCGTGCCTTATCACAACAGGACGCTGCTGTGAGTTTTTGAGTAAAACACTGACTCCAAAACCTGCAGTAGCTTGGGTTCTAAATATTCAATTGATCAAAGACCCCTGACCAATACTTATTTAGTCCAAAGGACAGAAGCCCAAACAGGCAGGAGGCTGCACTTCTTTTTGATATTTAATTCTGAAATCTGATTTTTCTACTAAAAAAACCTCACATATGCCATTTATTGGTTGGGTATTTGAACACTGTGGACAGGATTTTCTTGTTTTTATGCTTCAAATCTACTACGTTAAGTCACAGCTAAGAAGAACAGAAATTTAAACAAAATCAGGGCAACTATAGCTGATGTGTAAGTTTGTCTTCAAATGAACTGAACCAATGAAGCCAATGTAATGTAATTGGTGAATGTTTATAACTTTTTACATGCCTGAGCTTGTCTTACACTACTGTGGCAAATGGTATTGTTCTCTTACAACTTTAATTAACCGTGTGTACGGTGTATTCCTTCCCGCTCAAGTCTGTGCCATTTCACAGTGGAGTGTGAAAGTCTGGGGAAAAAATACCAAGGGATTTTGTCTTAGCCCAAGTGCTGATACGAAGGTCATGCATGCAAAGGTCTCAGAGCACATTCTCAGGGGCACAGAGAGACAAAGCAAGTATATTCCAAACCATACTGAAGATGGCAAAAAAAGGTGTTAAGTGATGAAACCTCTTAGGTTTTCCAACAACTTACAAAATTAAAACCATTGATGAGATCATAGTTAATTGCAGTAAGTGCTTGGCATTAAGAACACCACAACTTCTAATGCAGAAACTACAGGCCATCTCCCACTTTATGTGAAACACAAAAATATCAGTACAAGTCCCAAAGCTCTAACTGTCTTGCCTGAGACATCAATCAGTAGATGCTCAAAGAACATTCAGCAGAAAACAGCTAGGATAGAGCACTCCTCTATTCCAAATGTTATAGATTTGGGGACTCAGCTTAGAAAGTTTTTGAATTTAAAAATTCTTATCTCTATTGGATTTTTCTTTCATGAACTTGTGCTTTCTGAACTGATCCAGGCATGTGCAATCTCTTCCATAGTTCCAAATTTTTTTGGGGGGGAGTGTATATGTAGAAAGAAATACCTTTTGTTTTGTTGTTTGCGCTATTTAAATTCTCACCAGTTTCTTAGCTACTAGCTTAACTTTGTATTTTCCAAGAAGGCAGTTAAAAGCAGTTACCCTTCGAAACACACTTGGTCTTTTTTCAATTAATGCATTATAAAAAAATCCAAAACCACAAAAACAGACTAGCTGTTCACAACTATTCTACCATCTTTACTGTGACAATGCTGCCAATTGGTTTCAATGATATGTAGTATTTGTCCACCCATTACTCCTCTGTTAAAGAACGATTTTAAAACCTGTATTTCAGTGTAGTTGTTACCTCTGCCAAGAGCCACCACCTAAAAATTCCTAGCAGGTGAAGTGAGATTGAAACACCTACCCGAATGATGAACCTGATGGCTGCACACCCAGAGGTTGCCATCACTTTGGCGCTGTTGGGGACCAGGTTAAAAAGAGTAGGCACAATTGCTTCAGCGCCATGGTCAAACTTGTTTCCCAGAACAGTTGAAAGGTGGCTGTTTAGAAGAAACGTGAATTAATTTCTTAGTCTGAAAATAACAAAGTTCATTGCAGATTTTAAAGATTCATCTTTCTAAACAACAGAATTTCTCAATTTCACAATTTCCAGGCACACTAAGTAACCAAACGTGAATAACTTTGTTTCATAATGAAAAACAAGTACTACAACTGGAAAGCCTAAATTTTCATGTCCACATAAAGTATCATTGTATTTTTGCTTTTTAACAGACTTTGAGATGTATAAATCTAAAATTTTAAATAAATTGAGATTTTTTTCCCTTTTGAATGCAGACAAAACTACTGAACTCACCACGATCAGCCAACCATAAAATTTGACTCCCTTGTCTGCTAAAGGTTACATTTTCAGTTTTAACAAATACAAAAACACATGCCATACACAGTAATTTAACTGTCCATTGGTGACAACAAATGCTTTTTTTTTGTGCAGGAGGACTATATAAAAAGGATTTGCAGCCAGCAGCAAATGACACATCAAATATATCAAAATCTTAGGGATCAAGGAAAATTTCAGGTTGTTAGGCCTGCATGAGAACATTTGCAGAGTACTTTTACACTGCTCCTGACTTCATGTTAGGAAAGGTTATTATAATTTTCTCAAAGTCTCAATTTCCTTGAAAGGGCAGTTGTATGCTTCAACATTTCCTCTTGGTCTGTTCAAACAGGAGACCAGAACAGCAAGGGTGAACTCTATGGTGGTCCTGTTTCAGATGGCCACTGAAAACCAGCGGTTACACTAATGTCTTTCCAGAGGATAAAAAAAGTCACAGAAAACACAGAAATGGGAACGACTACTCTCGTTTTCCTCTCTGCCCCTGAATTTAAAGGAGTCCACAAGATGCCAATGGTGAAGATTTTATTTCAGTTTAGCCACAGCTTCTAAAATTATCACCATCATCTGTCTCTTGCCCAGAGACAACCCTGGAAGTGTTCAAGGCTAGGCTGGATGGGGCTTTGAACAACCTGGTCCTGGGCAAGGTGTCCCTGCACTGCTAATGGGGCTGGAACTAGATGATCTTTAAGGTCCCTTCGAATCCAAACCCATTCCATGATTCCATGAGAGGTATTACCACAGCAAAATGCTCTGTGTTCAAACCACTACAGCGCTATTGGCATTGTCTTTACAAGCAGTGCCAGTGAAGTGCTGTGCCAATCACCCAAGCATAAATGATCCTAAGATAAGTCCCCAATATCATTCATAGCAGTTTGTATTAACCTGCACTAATGATGACTCTGCAAGGATGGTAACTGGTGATTCACATACAATTCGTTACAGGATTATCAACTACGTGTATCCCCTCAGAGAACAAATTCCTTTAAGCATTTCTTTTCCTCTGAAGCTTCAGATCCTGACTTGATTCTTTATCAGTCACAGAGTACAGCAGTCCAGCAAGAGAACCTCTCCTGGAACACTGATAAAGCACCTTTAAGCCAACCCACAGTAACATGTAGCAAGGTGCACAAAGGCACTCCAACTGTACTTACGCTACAGTAATGCAGGCTTCTCTAACCACCTGGGATCTGAGATCCTTGGCTGACAGCTTGAAAGCACCATCCAACAGCCGTAAGTGCTGGAAAAACCCATCGTACTGAGCAGCTCCAGCAACGAGCAAGGATCGAACCTTCTTCAGCTAAAAAAATCAACGTGGCTAGTTTAGGACACTGCCAATATGCATTAACAAAAGGAACAGCTTCACTATGCAAAAATACATGTTAGTATGTCTTTAAATCAAAATTTTCAAAATATATGGCAGTAATTAAAAAGAACTGTAAAAAATTTACATTAAGCTCTAGACGTAAAAAAAAATCTCAGAATCCAGAATACAAATACACAAACACATAATTCCCTTCACACACTTGTTTATAAACATTAAGATGTCATAAACCCGATTAAAAAATATAAATGATATATACACACAAAAATTTTAACTCTGTAAGTGGAACTTTTCATAGCTATTAATAGCTATTTCATGGCTATAAACAGATATTTCATAGCTATTACTATCTCATAACAAGAGATTTTAATGCTAGCAGTTAACCTGTAGAATATGCAATTTGCATAAATGCCAAACTTAAACATTTGTGATGGCTTTTAGAAAGGCTTCCACTTATATGTCAGCAAAAATGCATTTTAGACTTAAAAAAACCCCACAAACTTACCCGGTATACAGAAATTCAAGGTGTAAAAATTAAAATGAAAATTTCTTCCATTACATGGAGTGCAATGATTTTAGGAAAAAAAAAGTTTTTAAATATCTGGCTGTCTGTGCTTTATGAAATACACCCACCCAAGCCTGAAATAAGATAAAAAGTTTACCGCATTAGTTCGCTGATCCCAATCATGTTTGTCATCTGAGAGAATTTCCCTGATTTTGTTCAACGTTTCTTCAAGTTCTCGACTAGAATAGATCTGAAGTATTAAAAATAAAAATATCAGAAAGTTCATATGGTTAACATCCCGCATAATGTGATGAAGAAAAATAGCTTGAGAAGAATGAAAATATGATTCTAATCCCACCAATCTTACCCCTCAAGTTACAGAGATCTGTGTAAGAGTTATAAATGGGCATTTTAAGACCAATCTGTAAGGATATCACTTAATGAATAATGAGTAATGAATATTCATTAAAAAAAAAAAGGCTGAAAAAGCAACATTTTCCTTTCAGCATTTTCCTTTCCTTTTAGCTTATCACAAAGACTTGACCCTTCACCTTTGTGATGAGCTAATCACATCCACAATTTCATTAACTTCACATAAAAAAATAATTCAAGAGGAGCAGAGATTTTAGATAATCTGCTGCAATATAATTGAAACTCTGTTTCATTTTCATATTCTTAGAATGAAACTCAACACACACTTTAACTCATTGCAACTCTTTTGGAGCTGGGAAACTCTGGGGAACTAACTGGGCTGTGAGAACATTGAATTACAATTTGTCTGAAAAATTTAATTAAAAGCATTCCATAGCTTCTCTATGTATTGCTACCTTAAGACTATCAATTAGTAACTTATACAGTCAGTAAATAAATATAAGAAGCCACCTCTAGTCAAAATTCTCACTACACAGTAAGACCACCAATAATGAAGCCTGAACAAGCTAATCATGCAACAGACACTATTTGGTTATAAATGAATTAATGTCTTTATTGAACTGTAAATGTACAAAAACAGATTTTTAAAGAAGAAAGGAATAAAAAACCTACTAATGAAAAAATATTTTCAAATTGACTGATTTCACTTCTATTTTCCTGGACGTAACTCAAAGATGCTTTTTTCTGCTTCCACTGCATACACCAAATTTCAAGTTTTTTTCCCTTCAGACTGAGAATAAGTTTAAGAGAATATGAAGCAAATTACTAAGCAGAAACTTAATCTGGCCAGGGTCTTTTTTGTTTTGTGTTTTTTTTTTTTTTTTGTTGTTGTTTTGTTTTGTTTTGTTTGTTTGTTTTATAAAGTATCTTCAGCTAAACATTTCCAGTTTTTTGGATCAGAAGTTTTTTTACGTAATCACATTAGGCAAAACTCACTGGCCCATACACAAGCACCTGACACCACCTGAGACACCTTCAAGACACAGGGCTGGAAGATGTGAGTGAGGACTTGAAGGAAGCTCACCTTTCTACAGTGAAAGCTGGACACCAGCATGAGAACTTATGTAGCACCTAAACAGCAGGGCCTGATGTTCCCTTATTATTTAAGACACGATTTTTGTATGTGCAAGAGCACACAGAGGAAACGAGGGCCAGTGGTTAGGACACCTTGTTTTGCCTGAATTGGTTAAGAGCTGTGTCTCTTGGACACGCTGCTCCAGCATGTGTACATGCATCTTTGATCTTACTGTTAAAACAATGCCATGTCTTTCTTCTGTTCTGCAGTTATGTTCAATGATTATTTTCTTTACAATATCTTAATTTCCCAGGCATCTTCAAATTACTGTAAGGGTTATTCTAAATACAGTGTAGTTTTCCACTTTTCCTGAGCACATCAAATTAATTTAACCTACAAAAGATATGGAACCTTAACTCTATTGACATCTACTCTTTTTCCAACACTTTTAACAGAATATGGTTATGGAGGTATGCATATTTCATGCTGGAATATGGAGGAGGTGAAAGACATCACAGCTCTAAAATACCTTCATACTGGATTTCCAGAATAAACAGGGTAGGAACCTTTTCAGAAACAGATTAATTAGTAGACCCAGACCAGCTTCACTATAAGGTGGAAAACGATTTCTGAATATACTTTACCAATGAAAGTGAGATTTTTATTACCATGGAGCTGTGTGAGCTCTTCCAGGATACAGTGTGGAAGCAGCTTTGCACTCCTATACAGGAGACATGACTGAACCCATAAAAACCAGAAAGCTATTCCTCACAATTATGGTTTGCTTCACTGGAAGTCACTAAACATCTGATTTATAACTTACTTAAAATGAACAAATGACTTAATGAAAAATATTGGGTCCAAGTGTAAGATACTTTCTACTCCACCACCCACAAAACTGAACATGAGTTCTGTGTCACTGTTTAAGATATTTGTGTATACTGGTAGCCTATTAATGGTTGTTGAACAAACCTAGTGTATTCTAACACGAATTCTGTAGGTATCATACTCTTAAAAAAAAAAAAAAAAAGTATTACGTGTGTCTCAGTAAGCTTTTTTATCAAAATTAATTTCCATTCTGAAAGAAAATTTTTATTTTTCTTTGAAAGTGCAAAGGACTAGTCAGTGGTTAACTCAAGATGCAGTTTCATCTTACAGTGACACTTCATACCATCAGAATTCATGACACGATTCAACCTCCTCAGAATCTCCCTTTACCATAACTCTCTTTGACCTGTCTCCTGCTCAGTTCAGACCTTTAATACACAGAAAGCTCATCCTGCAAGAGGAGAGGCAAGAATTTCTTTGCCAACTTAGCATTTCTCTGTGAATTTCTCATAAAGCGAGGTGCAACAAGAAGGGAAGCAGGATGATGTCTCTTGGTAGCATCTAACTGAGAACTGTTCCATGCACAGTCAAATCTCAGTCTGAAGTCAATGTACAAAAACTTCTTGCAAGCTGTTTCATTAAGTCAGTCCCAAAAATATGCCTTCTTTTGTTGTCAGCCTCTGTGTCATAAGAGACTATGTTGTACAGTATAGTTACTGTTGCAAGACTAAAACATGCTGGGCACCAGGCAAATAGAAGCAACCTGTAACACAGGTTCATGTCTACCCTAACAGCATTTCCAGGCAAAGAATTGAATTTTTTCTTTAATTACCTGGCACAAATAGAACAGGACTTAGGAATATTCAAATTGGTATTGCAGTGTAGAATTTAGTAAGTGGTATAATTTTATTTTGTCATCAAATGAAAACTATAATTCCACTGAAAAATCCCGTATTTTCAACGTTGTACACACCTACCTCAATTTCACAGGAATAAAAGGCAATATTTTAATAATTTGTTTTCTCCCTGCCCTCAATTCATTACACTTTTAGGAGGCCAAGATGAAATTATGTGTTCAGCCAATGACATAATGTATTTTTTGCTCACAAGCTCCCACATCAGACTTTATAAAAACAACTGAACTTGTTTTCAAACCAATTTTAGCTATTAATGGGAGTTACTCCTAATAACTCAAACACAGAATTTTCTTCTGTTTCAGCAACAGCTTAAGTTGTAAAAACATTATGGTTGTAACCTTGAATACGAGGGCACAATCCTGTCACTAGAGTACTTTTTGGCACACAGATCCATCAGACTAGATCTAAAAATCACCCATCTTCATAAACTGCTGCTATCCGTTAGAGGGCAACATAAACATACCTCATTAAAGGCAACTGTAACATCAAAGACAAAAATTAAAAGCTCAAACACAAGTAAGAATAATAACTATACAGATGGAAAGTATTTTCAAGATGGGGATTTAAAAACTGGGTACAAGTAAACAATATGAGATTCCTAAAAAAAGATGAGCAGTCACATGAACAGCTTACTGGAAAGTCAGATCTACCTTTGGAGAGTTTTAAGGATGATTTAAAACACACCCACACTGAAAGTAACCTCAATTTATTTGATTAATTTAGATGCACTAAATCTTGATCCAGAATTGAATCTGGTTTTCCTTTCTTACTTTCATTGAAGCCACTACTCAAACACATAAATGTAATGAAAACAGAAGAGACACAGGAATGGGCCCAGTAACATCTAAACATCTCTCTCTCCTCATGCTGTCCTTTGCTTTCAGGATAATTTGGTAAACTACAGCTCATAAACATTCTTTCTTCACAAGTCCAACAGAGACATTTCCCACTTCCTTAGTAATTAACATGGTTGCAGAACATGAAATCTGCTTTGATTTTCTTTTTCTGAAAGATCAGAGACTGTTCACAACGAGAAGCATGAAGTTGGCCAAGAAGTCATTATTCCTAAGGACGCTAAAAAAAAAAAATTCGTGTTTTTTTTCTTGCATGCTCATCCATGAAACAAGTAGGTAATTTGGGAGTCAGCTACACATTTCTCTCCTGCCTCCCCACCTCAGCTTGTGGGAGATTACTAAAGACAAATGTCTTTCTCCTCCATCTTCTGCAGTTTAGAGAATGACCTGCCTTCCTAGGCCATTTGGCAGTCAGACAGAAAATAACATGTGTTTGTCTACGGCCTGTGGTCATCCCAGTTTTGCTCCTGCAGTGTTACCAACCAGCCCGAGTAACTAGAGAACTCTGTGCTTGGGACTGCACACACTAAGGCACTGAACTACAAGCATCACGTTCTCTGTTCTGTGGAACATGGCTCTGCTCAACATAACAGGGATAAACAATATTAAGAGCAGCATGTTTTTATCCTTCGAAGAATTCTTAACACAGTCTGAAGAGGCAAAGATACATAAAGATCTTACAGTGTTAGACAAAGACTTCCTTGATGTGACAGGGATCATGGAGATTGAGTGCTCCCTCATGAAAGCAGACAGGACTGCTGCCTGCAGATCTAACAAATAACAAATGCTTGGGAAATAAAAATAGAACTAAAGTACACATCAAGAAAGGGGAGTATTACAAAATCCTTCTGTCATTTGGGAACTATGGCTTACTGAGACTTTGGTTGTGTTCCACACTTCAGCTGCTCAAGAAAAACTTATGAATAACAGCCCTTGTATGCTACACACATATTAAATGACTCAACTATGTGAAAGTATCGAATACATGCAATTCCCACACTAAAAGAACAGAAATTCAAATCCAATCTTTTAATTAAGAACTCAGAATCCAACAAGTTCATTAGTATGAAAATAAGGCACTAGATTAATATTTTTAAAGTATTACTACAATAAGGACATGTACACCAGACACACATCATTACAATTCAGGCAAATTTGAAAATACAATTCTTGCTGTTTAAATTATTTGCCTATATTATTAAGATGCCTTGAAATTGTAGCCCTAAACTTTCCCAACATCATGTTAATCTTCTTAAAACATCCAATTATTTTCACTAGTTCTCTGAAAACGTTTGAGAAAAGCAATAAGGCATTTTAGCCAAAACACAATGTGGTAATAATTAGCAAGACAGTTAAGAAAAGTGACACTTTTTTTGGTAACTCCTGGAAAAATATAAAGAGCTTTCCATGGAGACTTGAAGGTCAGAAAGAGGGAAAAGTAATGATGCTTGCTTAGAACAATGTAAAATTATGTAAATTTTAAAAGCAGGTTAACCTATTATTGCAAATAACACATTTCTGAAGACAAACATGAATATACATAGCATCTTACCTGTACAGTAGGAACATCTGTAAATGCCTTAATAAAATCATCCTCATCCACAGCCCCAGCTCCTCCTTCTTTAGAGGAACCTAAATAAACATAAAATACTGTTAAACAGGATATAACATACATCAAGGTTTGAAATCTCTTACAACTATCTTTCACCATATCTACTTTCAAACATTTAATATATCTTAAAAAAATGCTTCATTTTTGTGTAGTATTGTATATTGTGCGTAGAATCACAAGACCTTGAACTCCCACTTCACCATAAGAAAAAAAATGACCTTTTCTTTACCCAAAATGAACAATTCCAAGTAATTTCCAATTTGACAAATTTAATGGCGTCATAATTTTTATTTTTGTGTCTAACTGGAAACATGTTTTGTATAACAATCCTCTAGTAGCTGTTTGCATCCAATTCTGAGACCTGCACCCTGACAATAAAAATGTTCTAAAATAAAGCCCCATATTTCAAATTATTTACCAGAGCAAGAGCTATTCATCACTAAATTGAATTCCTCAGGATGAATTTTCATCTTAACCTACGTGCCTTAAGTAATCAACCCTGAAAGTCTGGAAGTTGATTTTTGTCTTTTTCAGTATTCTCATGTGGAGCTAAGAAGTATGAGGTACATTTCTTAGTCTTAAGGTTACAAGAACTTCAACAACGAAAGAAAAGATACAGTGAGGACAATTTACACTGGAGCAAAATCTGAACTTCAGTGACCTTGTTTTCAGACCATTCGTGATGGAACTATTCTCACATGACAGCCAAAGATAACCAGCAGAAGGACCACGGAAGAATACTGACAGGTAACTGCCTGCCAGTTTCACCCTGGTATAGCTTGCAAATTTCATTAATATCTTGTCTTAGAAGCTAAGACAAGTCTAAGCAAGAAAACTATTTGAAAACAATGTCTAGATTTTGCATTCCTGCAAAAACTCAGGTTATCAGGAAAGCCCCCTTTTTTTAAAGAAATGAGCTCAAGTTTGCTATCAAAACAAAGAACAAGGTCATCAATCTAGGCTATGCTACAAGTCAAGAACTCCAAGCACAAGGTGAAGCTTGGCAGAATCCTAAAATATCTTCAATAATTGCATCAGGAAGGTAATACGACCAAACATATTAACCACATGGAATCAGTCCAGTTGAACATTTCCCTTCTGAAAGGAAAAACATAATCTGTCATAGCAAATGAGTATCTGGGAACAAGTGCCTCTTTCAGAGTGAGGCCTACAGGAGAGATGGCAGAATGTCCTCCCTAACTGGCAGAATGAAATGGAGGCATCACACAGAGAAGACACATATTTTACTAATTACAGAACAAACAAAAACCATGAAGAAAAAGCATTTAAGAGGCTGAATGGTCAACCAGAACAAAAAGCTAGGAATTCTTGATGAATCAAATGTTTGGTTGCTACACTCTAAGAACCATGGTTTACAGTCCCTGATCTCTTAAATCTAGTGAAGGAAACTATGTCTGCTGTGTCTGTATACATGTACAGTTTGGAAGCACAAGGGTGCACTACTACTACAAATTTGGTGGCAAACTTACTAGATCTCAACACTGCTGTGCAGAACAAAGATCTCTTACATACCTTTGTGGCTCATTAGTGTAAAACCACAGAGTCTGGACACAGTACCTGCAGTATGATATAGGAACATCTAATAGATTTTGAGCGCCTTATCTCAGGGATGCTGTAAAGAGATGCTGTATACAATACATTTCAACGTGTGTATCTCTAACACCATCTGTCACAATTACCAGTGGCAGCCAGAAAAGAAAGAAGAAATTATAACCACCTATTTCTTCTCCTTACAGAGAGTAAAGGGAACAAACCCTTCCAAAAAGTTAATGACTATTTGACCAGCTGAAAGGTCAAATAGACCAGGGAAAGATTCATTTACACCCAGAACACACCCTTCCACCACACAAACTTGTACAGCTCTTCAAAGGGAGAATATCCTTGTCAGAGCAGAATTTTGTGGAGAGACACCTTGAAAGAAGTAATTTGGCCCAGAGGCACCACGTTAAAGTAGGTAGTACAAACAGCTACTTAGATGCTCAGATCATAACCTCATTTGTTTGTCCACAAATACTCTGACATTTAAGAAAGTCTCATAGAAACAAAACAGTCAATATAAAATACCTACTTTAGAAAAGTAAATAGAAAACTAAGGTTATAAAAGTTCTCTATTATTATTCAGTTACATAAATACACAAACACCTATGCTAACACAGGGAAAAAAGTACTTTGCATTCCCATCCTTTACTTACCTATTTTTTTTTCCTAGGGAATAAACTAGAGAAACATTACAAATTGACACATATAGGCCATGAACACTAAAAAATTTAGAAAAATGTTTGGGTTTCAAGTATTTCTAGTTAACTGCTGTACACCATAAAGATTAAAAGATGAAGTTGCCCTTGCTAAGTAAGTAGATGCTGTCACCTTCAGTCTGCCCTAAAGTATCACTTTTGAAATTAGGAAACAGCATGTGTTACATGACAGATATTCCCATCACCTAAACACCATCTAGTAATTCATCCTGAACAGTAAGGGAAAATCCTTTATCCAAGGAATGAGCATTTTTTACTTCAAAAAGAGAAAGAGGAGGGACAGACTACTATTTAAAATCCATCTGATATAGCCCAGACACAGAGAACTTTCCATCTTCCTGAGTTTCAACAATTAGCTCACATATAAAAAACAATTTTCTTTTAAATTAATACTCTGCAAAAGTTGTTTCATTACCTCGTTGACTGGTAAAAAAACCCAAACATTATGTGGTTCAAAGTTATCTGTAAACCACATTTCATTTCTATTTCACTGATCTTTCTCTTCAACTGCATGATAGCATGTGCATATCAGAACAAAGTATGAAGTAACTTCTCTTCATATAGTATAGAAATCACAAGTCTACACTGCCTAAAGAGGAAAACTACTGCTCAATTTTTCCCTTCCCCTTCCAATCTCTAAGTATTTTTATCAATTCTGTTTACCAAGTCACTGTTTCTGTAGAGACAATCAAAAAATGACAGAACTCCACCTGGTGTTTCCCAATTCAGGAGAAAGTATTTTACTGTGCTAACAAGATACATAACAGTCATACACATGCAGATGCCTTCAAAGGATCTCTCATGCTTTTGTAAGGCTTGACTGTCCTCCACAAAAGCAACACCAGAGCTTTACTAAATTCTCAATTCAGACAGTGCTGCCTCCAGACCCCAAACGGATACATCTGACCGAGTACACATATAAGCTGTTTTGTTGCTTACCTTCTCAGACCCAGCTTGTGATTACAAATTTCTTATATCTCTCTCTAGTATTAATTCCTTCCACTGAACAGTGCATGTTCAAGGCTCCCCACGGAACACACAGTCTTCTAACCAAATAGGGACAAGTTCAGCTACTGCATTCCTAAAGGCAAGAACACTATAAACAATTCTAGGGGGTTTTAACCCCACTGCATTTTTAACATCTTTAAGTGCTCAGCACACAGCTAAAATTCAGAGTGTCATCAGCTGGGTAATTATATTACCCTGTTTTTGGAC
The DNA here is from genome assembly GCF_017590135.1 of Pyrgilauda ruficollis. NCBI lineage: Eukaryota > Metazoa > Chordata > Aves > Passeriformes > Passeridae > Pyrgilauda > Pyrgilauda ruficollis. Next base: position 27,741,397 of record NW_024519206.1, on the reverse strand, counting down.
TTGAATCCAATTGAGCTTTTTTTTCAGCTGAGACCCAGAAGAAAAGATTCTCTCATGGAGAGGACTAAAAATACACCCAAGACATTTATCTACATTGTTTGTTAGTTTTCATTCCTAACCTTTACTTTTTCTTATCCTTCAAGCCTTCCAGTTAGACAGACTCTCAGAGAGCCCTGGAAGCCTCAGTTCCAGTTCAGGAAGCTGTTGAGAATATACCAAACATAACAGACAGACTTGAAATGGAAGCATATCACAGCACCTGAAGTTCCTCTTAGTTTTATAGTGGAGTGATGGGGGGTTTTGATAGGTTTCTCTTTTTTGTGTGTGCCTCTTCAGGTTAGTTTTGTTTTTTTAAACTGAAGTTCAGTGAGTCTGGAAATAGAGGCAAAAAACAATCCCTCACTTGCTGCAGACTGCTAACAGAGATGACACTTTCCTGAGTTAAAGGTAAAGATTTCTAACACTTTGCAAGGCCCTAGGAGTCTTTTTTCGGAAGAAGGTTTATTCCAGTCATAAAGCTGAGTTCAGCACTGAGAATAACTCAACACCAGAAAGGGTACTGTATGCAAGCAAGGGAATTACCCAGCCTTCTGTGAAATCAATTTTTTCACCCAGGAGTTAATTCCTGTGGTTGAGTTCTTCCCCTCTTCAGACTAAAACACTTGAAATACTTCCAATATATCACAGCTTTGGAATGTTCACTTGCTCTACTGCCTTGATGTTCTCCCCAGTATTATCTACAAATCTGTACATCATGGGATGACAAAACAATATGAAAGAAGAAAGATGCTGAATGTGATTTTGGACTTGTATTCCTGTTTTGAAAAAGAGAACTGCTTATTCAAAGCATGCCTAACTGTTAAATGAAGTACACAAGTGCTGGCCTAGAAGTACAAAAAAATTTGCTCCATTTTTATTTGGTAGCAGGCCTTTGTAAATCAAATTCTTTTTTTTTTTTTTTCTACTTTCATAAGTCTTTTGACAAAAATTTCACAACAAAAAATTTCCCTGTGAAAAAAGGGAATTTCAGGTGTAGAAACTTAGGAGAAACAAACACTCTAAAACTCTGTTTCACTTTTTGTTCCTAAACCCTTTTTTCAAAATATTTCCCTAAAAAAATTTAACTATTTTCTGATACAACATGCATCACAATTTACCACTAGTAAACTCTGAAAGGGATACTGTTTCTCGGATGTCTTTTTTCTCTCAGAAATCTCTAACTGTAGGCAATAACTATCTTCCTTAAGAACATATCTACAGTAAAATGATGGGGAGTAGACGGGATTTTTTCTGAAAGACAACAAAATGTTATGCCTTTGTCGCAGCTAATTCCAAAACTTCATTTTTTATCTATCAGAGACTGAAGCAATAGATGCAGTTCATTCTGGACTGAAAGAAAAAACTACTGTTACCCTTTTGGCCTTATAGGTTAATAAACAATCAGCTGTAAATTAGGAACAGACAGCAGCTTCAGCTCTGCGTGGGATAAATGGCCAGGATAAGCTCAAATACTTACTCAGCTTTTCATATCATAGGTTAACTGGCAACTCCCACTCACTCCTACTGACCTCTCTCATTCTAGCACTGGTACAGCTGAGCACTAAGTCACAAAAGGGAGGGGCTAAACCAAGAATAAAATAAACTGGTCAAGATGAATAGTTTCACTGAGCAAGTTCCCTAGTCTGCCTCACTGTGGGGCCATACAAACACCAAGGCAGCACAACCCAGTGGCTGACTCAGGACACAAATGAGTTAGAGAAGACAGGAAGGAAACTAGCCCAGGCATCTTAAAAAAGTACAGCTGCTGAAAGTCTAAGTATAGGCTGAGGGGAATAGAGCAATACCTAAACAAAATGAACCCAAGGAAGGACAACTGCAGAAGCTACATGGCAAAATGGACAGCCTCTCTCACAAGACATGGAGTGGAGTGGATCTAAGGAAAGTGCTGATACCAAAGATAAATAAACAAACAAGCCAATGCACACACACAAGCTATAAATAATAGATGACAACAACCCTATCAATGACAAAGACACAAGACCTAATTGTTTCTTCAGCATGGTACTTGCAATAATAACCACATTCTACTCCCAGCCATAGTGGGCAGATGTTGCAAAGGTCATATTTAATTCTTTGAATGTATATTCTGTTGTCTGTTAGTCTCTGTAACTGGGATTTTTCCTGAACCTCCTGAAGCTCTCAGTCTTTGCAAAATCGACTTCTTTATCCTTGGGTCAGGCCTTATTATTTAAAGTGGTATCTGCTGGGGGCCAGAGAAGGAAATTTGCAGTGCTTCATAATCTGAATTACAACCTCTGAGATGGCAAGGGTGACTCTGATACTGTACAGACCCTCCTGTACAGACCGATCTCAATCTCAGTAATTCAGTAAGGACTCTCTTTATCTTTCCAGGTATCATAAGATTACAAAAATAGTCTAGAATAGCATCTTTTCATAAGTCTCGTTCTGTAAAACAGGAATCAAATGTTCAGAAAATTGGCTGGAGACTGAGAAGTTTTGAAAATTCCCTTCAGGTTTTAAACTACTGAGTTATCTAAAGCTATTTGATATACTGTGCATAGATACCTTGCTGTATTAACAGATTCGAACATTCTAAATGTTCTTATTCCCATGTTTGAAAATCTGACCTGCAAACTTCAACTGACGAATTTAAATTAAACTTCCCATAAAACTAGCAAATAAGTATTCTTCAGTCTCAAGTATCTGTATGAAGCACAAAGGTGTTCTTTCATCTTTGGGTGACTGAGAATCACTCAGTATATAGATGCTTTCATCATGCTTGCTTAAGTTAGGAAAACATTTGAGAGTAACAAAGCAGCAGCAGTTGCTCAAGTAAAAGCCACTTGGATTAACATTAGACAAGGGGTTTTTTTTATGGACAGGAACCATAGTTTCAGATAATTACACTGGTAAATCCTATAGGATGGATATAATTAGACCAACTCAGATAAAATTAAGCAGTAAGTAAGATAAAATTAAGTAACTTGTACTGTCAGCATCACTTACTGCCTTTGCCATGCAAGTTAAGAAACAGATCATGCTGCTAATAACTGCCACATCTCTGCCAATAAAACTTTGGGGAAGACCAAACTATGAAGAGCTGCAGAGATCCCAGCTTAGAAGTTTTCATCAACTGAATTTCAGCTGCCTTGTGTCCATTTCCTGAGAAAACAGCAACTGCATCTGCAAACAAGTAACTCCCCATTCTCCAAAACCTCTCTGTTATTATAAACTTCCGCAAGCACAAACCTTGTCTACCAGGGAAACCTCACAAACAGAACTTCATTGGGAGATTAACTTACTGGGTTGCTCAACACATTTGTCTTATGGTAGTTATTACCTGCATATAGGGAAACAGGAGAGTGAGAGAACAGCAAAAGGAACCTGTACCAGTCTCATGGGCCCCTGCAGTTCATGATTCAGTAACTTAGCCTAAAAAGCCTCTGACTGAAGCTGAACTACCTTTGACTAAGACACCCAGGCAGGCATATCAGCAAACCTGTTCAGTTATTCCAACACAAGCTACCAGAGTTTTTAAAATTAATTTCAGAAAAATGTTTTTAAATCATCAGATACAATATTATACCCAAACGAATCTCTTTTTTTCCCCTCCAGCATCTCCATTGGCAAAGCCTTCCTGTTGTTTTTAACAAGCTTAGAAAACAATTTGAGTGACTAAGCAGAATAGAAAAACATTCACTAGAAATCCCACTTTAAGGAAACTGACAGATGAATTCTGTCATGTTCAGCCCTGGTGACTGACATTCACTCTGTACTGACTTGTCCACCCCACTTCCTCCAATGCCAAAAGTCATCATCCCTGAGGCATCCAGAAAGCCATTCAAACTCGAACAGCAGCATAAACTGAACAAAACAGCACAGTATCTTGAAATACCTTTACAATGCGTTGTATTCCTTACTTTATCTGCCTGTGTTAGACACAGTTAGAGAACTTCCCAAGACAACCCACCTGTACTGCGCCTGTTCCATTAGAACATTCCTCCTACATGCCAGAGACATTGCTCATGAAGACAAGTTTCCACCGAACAATTGAGTGTGCTGTCTCTGAGGGCTGAGATGCTAAGCAGATCTCTCCATACAATTATACACCCCATGAGAGAATAGGAGCAGGAGAGACAAACAGAAATTAGGAGTGAGCTGCACTCAGAAGGAAGAAAGTGGTGCCAGGTTTTCAACTATTAGGATAGCACATCTCAGGCTTTGAGGTGTGACATGTTAATCAGGTACAAATATAGGACTCCTGTACTAAGAGGAAGCACAAAATAATTCTTAGTTGGACTGAAGATGACAGCACCAGAACGCATACGGTAAAATTTGAAGCTGCTCTTGAGCGTGCAAATTCCTTTGGAATTATGTATTGAATATAACATGCTTCAAGAAACTTAGTCAGTAATGTCTGAAGCTGATTCTTAACACTGAATGCATAGTTTCAAGTTTAGCCTCAATTCCTTTGTACACAGTTTCACAGGTACAAAAGATTAATAATCTTTTATAATCTTAATAATCATCGCTCCTCCCAGACATGCTGTGGCATCAATTCAATTAATAAACATTTACCAAGCACACAGTAAATAAGAATATTATAAAACAAGGAAAATAACAGTGCTATACTGCTAAAGTTTAGATAGCATATATTAGGTAAGACCAAAGCCTGGATGTGGAAGAAGACAAGCAGTTCCATGAGCAGCACAGAGATGCCTGACTTTTTAGGCTTAACTTGATTAATGTTGGTTTCTACTCAACTGGAAGCTCATGCAGTCATCTTTCAACTCATGCTCAATGTTCATGCTCCCATGGTAATCTTTCAAAGCACTCATGTATTTCTTTTCTCTACCCACACTCAGTTTTCATAAATAATTAAAAGGACATCCATTTGCGACCCAGGTCCATTTGCTCAGTTTCAACAGGTGAGTTTGGAAGTTATGCTATTTTATGAACATGATAGCATTAGTCTTATTTTCAGCTTTTAATGTAACTTCCTAATAACCTATTTACATTTTACTTTAATTTGATCCTAGTTTTACATTTGAATGGGGAAAATTGCACTAATTATTTTACATTACAGAAATTACTGAGAACAAGCAGGAACACAAACAATTGATTTGTACCATCTGTAATTCTGATACCAAAACAGAATGATTTGAGACACTGTGACGTAATAGTTTCAGTAATATAGAATTTTCATTACTGTTGTCAGTGTCCATTTGTGTATTCCACTCTGGAACAATTTAAACAGACACTTTATTAACAACAATCCACACCACCTGTCACCACAAACTACACCATTACCATTTTTACATTTTCTAGATAATACATTTTCATCCTCTAGAAGTTCATTAGGGCAAGACAGAAGGTTGAAGTAACTTGACTTTGAAGTGTTCTTTTTTCTCTTGTACTGTAAAAAAACATATCATTTTTACGTTCCAAAAAAAATAATTTCCAACACAGGTGCAAATAATGACATTACAAAAATAATTTCCACTCCCTGCTTCTCTGTTTGAAAGCATATACCTTGTCAAAAGAAATGAAACAGGTTTCTTAAGACTCTTCTCCCACACACCAACACACCACCCTATGAAGAGGAATCACACTTGCTACTCCACAAAGCAGCAATGCAGGAACGTTTTGGAATGGTTGTCTTTGCTAGCTCTTCAACACAGTCACAGTCCATAAGGACTCCAAGCGGGAGGGTCAGCTGATTTTAGTCCATCTTTCTCCTCCCTCCTTCCTCTTTTTTTTCTTCTAGACTAACCCACATGGAGATACAAACAAATTGCTTCCCCTTCCTATTGCTTCAAATAATCAGTACTCAGTGTCAGCAGCTAAACAAGGGCTGGATTGTCTTCCTTATTCTCATCACTGTCTGGTACAACCATGATTGCCACTAAGATGTCTGGGACCAGAACCCCAGGCAAAGATGTCACATGCAGGCTGGGCTACATCTTGTGGTGTGTTTTTATCTCCAGACCTCTTCTTCCATGCTCCACTGGTACTCTCTCCCTATTTTATCCATTTACAAGCTGACTTCCAGACTATGAACCTTTTGAGAAAAGACTGTCTGATATAGTATCATGCTTATACCAACATAATGAATTGTACAATTTAACTGAAACTTCTAGAAATTTAGTGAAAAACAGGGTAGTATGAACCATCACTTGGGTGACACACAGAAAACAGAGACTAATGAACAGTGTTATGGACACATACACATATTTTCTGAAGGTGTACATACACGTGTATGTGTATATATATATTTGTAATGTATCATGTTTGTTTTCATTCAGATTCCTTATTAAGGTTAATAGATTCCTTATTAAGGTTAATTTTTCAATCCCCCTGCTGAAGAGAGCTGCAAAGGAAGGTATTTGCTGCAGGAATGGAAACCCCAGTGATTGCACAACTATTTATAATGGTCCAAGGAGAACAAAGCACTGATCGTAGGGAAGGGATCCCTAACCTCAAGTGCCATACAGGGGAATAAACAACAACAAAATTCAGTAACTCTCAGAGAGCACAGAAAGCTGTAAATCCTCCTACCTCCCTGAACCCTGGATTAGGTTAAAATAGCTGCAGTTCATGACCATAGGACTGCAACCCAACAATTCCATGGGCAAAGGATCCCTTGGGATGGAAGTTAATTGACATTAACTGTGGGAAAAGGAAGCAAACAGGTATTCTGTAACAAATTGTCTGATTCAGACTCTGATACCCAAGGCTAATCTCTAAGGCTGCTCAGAATGACAAAAAGAGTTTTTAGCTGGGATGTTGAAGAAAAATCCTTGAATTTCACTATCACCTGGAAATCAAAAAGGAAACAAAGTGCCACAGAATGTCGGGGTGCTTTGCTGACTAATATTACCTCAGAGCAGCTTTACGTCATACAAAGGACCAGGGTAGAACAAGGAAAACCAAAAAATCCTAGTTTATTTTATACAACAAATAGAGCACTTTGGAAATCACTTAATGAGGGCTAACAAGAATAACAGAGGAGACATTCATGAACTTCAGAATTCAAATTTTTTTTTAAAAACCCTTGTGGGCATTGATTATGATGAATTCTTTTGGTTTTTGTACAAGTGAACATAGAACTCTCTTGAGTCTGGAGACAATCGATACAGTGAGCATGAGTCTATTATTTCAAGTTCATTCACTAACCTTGTGTATTTACAGTTCCACAATTCCTGAAGCCCTTCTAACACAAATGTTTCTTAACTACAGCACCTAGTTCTAGTGAGGTTAACTTTAACTGGCTGAGATTTCACCTATCTTTCAGTCTCACACTTGTTTTATGCAGGGTCTTTTCATTTAAATTTTGTCCTATAGAGCCTCTAAAGGTTTCAAAATGTCTTCTGCTAGGAAATCAAGCCCAAGAAAGCAAATAAGCACCATTTTAATACTTTTCAACAAAGCCCTGTATGTCTTATTGAGAAGGGGGAAAAAGCATAATGACAGATTGAAAAACCTAATTTAAAATTTCCTAAAGCTGGGAACAGCTTTCTACATTTCCTTCATGTATGGTGTTACTACAGTTCTCACAGCCTTTCATTGCAAATTGTTTACCTGGTTCAACCAGGTTTTCCAGTTACTTGATTTCTACAGATACATTAGATATGTCAAAAAGTGTAACAATATCATCAGTGTAAAACAATAACCAGTACATCATACTGTCAGCCCACCAATGTACTAAAGATTAAAAAAACCTCAAGGAAATACAGGTAAAAATACACCACGCAGCATCTTAGTGCTGAAAACACTGCAAAAAGTATGCAGTTCACCTTGTTTCAAATTACAACACGAAGACTAATGCTCCAGCCCCACAGAGAGTTTTGTAAAAAAAAAATTCAGAAGAAAGTTAACAACAACTTCTGTCATAATTATATTTCATCAGCAAGCATTTCTTCCAAAGGCCAAATGGCTCTCTTGAAGAATCATCATCTCTACATTAAATCCATTTTGAAGACTACTGACCTAAACTGACATATTGGGAAAAGAGAGGATGCCAGACTTCCTGTTAAGGCAGCCTGAGGTTTCCTACTAACACTTACATTACATAAAGCTTCCAAATGGTATACACGAAGGCAATTCCCTAGAAGACTTGGAACAGGGCTTTCACATTTGCAAGAGAACTTGCCAAAGACCTATAAGAGATCTTGAACAGCACAGGGAGAGGAATATAGCTCATTTGGCTGACATGAACTCAAATACTTTTCTACTGTAAATTGTGGTGTCCCTTACAATTAAAAAGCTGCTTGAGCCGTACTGCCAAGAAAAAGCTCCTGAGTATCCAATTTCTGCAAGGGCAGAACACAGAGTGCACACCCTCAGTAATAAGAAGGCTTTAGAGCAAAGACGTATTTCCAGAGGCTCTACCACCTGAATGAAGAGCTGAGAGCAAGTGTATCAGAAGTAAGTAAATCAGCTGCGTGCTTGCTGGCAAAGGTCTAACTTAGCAAAGTGTATCGACCATGGAATAAGAAATATGCCAAAAAAAGTACCATCCCATTAAGTGGAAGACCTATCATTTGTCATTCATCACTAACAAGTGTTGTGATAAGGCACGAAATGATGACACAGACACTGCTAACAAGAAGCTCAGTGTCTGAACATCTCCAAGCAGAAAAGCCAGCGGAGAAACAGCCTGCTGGATTCTTTATTCCCAGAGCAGGAAACCACTGTGGCTGGTACTTTTTTGGCAAGCTGTCTTCAGTAGACTTGATCATGCCCGTCAGCAAATCCACAAGTTCTACAAGCCTTCCCATCTCAACTGCCAATAGGAAAAGGTCTGGCACAGTCATTCCTAGCACAAGAAGAGAGAATTGCAGGCTGAGTAGGACTTGCTCACGTAAGACCTGTTTTACCCGCCTTCCTGGACAATGATGCTGCACTTCCAGTGCCACCAAAATACATTTCCTACATTAAAAGAAAAATGCCCAAAATCATGAGAAATTTTTTTTTTTTTAATGTCAGATGTATCCTTTCACTTGAACAGCGTATCTGGGCACCCATTTCTTCCTTAAGAACCATCTCCATGATGTATATAATGAAAAGCCAAGCACACAGGCATCTGAGGTATAATTCAGCAGGTGTCAGCAGGTAAGAAAGCCAGAGGCATGGCTAAGGAGTTAAATTTTCTTAGCCTCAAGACAGGGTAGCCTCAAACCCTTTCTGGACCCAGGGAAAAAAACCTGTACTTTGCCCCCTACAACTCATAGGAAAATACACCTTTGTCAAGCAACGCTCTATGAAAAGGATCTCTGGGATCCTTTAAAATAAAAAAGGCAGTTTAAATGAATGGAACTTGCAGTAATCTCAGCCTTAGCTCAACACAACTTCTATCTGCACTAAATTCTGCCTGGTCTCAGAAGGCTGAAGAGGAGAAACTGCAGTAAAAACCTGCTTCAACTGCAGGTCACTTACATGACTTTGGAGATTTTTGTGGAAGGGAAATAAAAAGCAACACAGTTAAAGGAGCTGCTCCTAGTTCTTCCTCCAAGGCTGAACTGCAACTTCTGAATATGGATTAATGGACATTTGAGAGTCGGAGAAAAGGGACAAGCAGGACCAACAGGTGGCAGAAGCACGAGGTGAGCAGTGAAAGCCTGAAATACCCATCCAGCGCTTATGAGGAAAAGGCGAGAAATGGCACACCCACTGACTACTGACTTGGAATGCAGTGGAAAGCACAAGGATTTGGGACTGTAGGATACAGCAGATTCTTACTACATCAGCAAGAGCAAGCAACTTCCAGAACTATAAATGTACTCCATGGAGATGGCAATTTTGAGGCTGGAGAAAAATCTTAGGTGTCCTTTAGGCACCTGCAAAATAGATCCTACAGAAACTGGATGTGAAAGAGCATCAAGGTTTTGTTGTAGTCATAAAGATGCAGGAAGTCTCCAGATAAAGAGAACAGGATGCCCTAAATGGGCTCTTCAAAGACCATGGCTCTCTGTGGAATAAAGCTTCCTACAACCAGCATTTTGTCCCATAATGACAGTGTGCCTCTAGACACTTCTGTTCTAGCAGTTGTTTCTGACCACTCTCATATGGGACAGTGGATTGCCCAGGCCTCTAGTATGACCTAGAGTCATTGTTCATATGAAGATTATTACAGGAAACTCCTCATTTCTGGACGAGACTATGTCCTTACTGTTTAAGAAATACATTTGGCATCTATACGAATGTTCTTGAATAGGCTAGGAGATGCAGGATTTGTAAATACTGTATTAAAATTCTGACTACAGACATCCTACAGAATGAAAAAAGAAGGGAAATAGATGGGTATGTAAACACACCCCAATATCTTCCTCAGTTGAAAGGAGATGGTATAAAGCAAGGAATGACCAAAGTAGTCTGGTTTTGGCATGCTTAATTTTAATTTTTTTAAAGTTTGGCAATATAGGAAAAAGAGAAAAAACAATGTACTAATTTTTAATCTTAATCTGCTTTACTACTGTATTTTTAGATAAATTGAAAAATCAGTGAGTGGTTATTCTGTTCTTATCTCCCTTCACCTTGTATCTTCATGTTTTTACTGCAGAGCATGTAAAGTGAAAGCCTACATGTAAAAAAAATACATTAAGAACCATCTACATTTAGTAAAATATTATTAAAAGTCCATATTGAAATAAAGAGGAATCCTAAGCATTCAGTTCTGGTGCTATGTATGTTAGTCTTGCATGCAAAAACCACCATGCTTCAGGTTAAAGAGGTTACATTATAATTAGTTATTCATTTATATTTACTCATTTGTAACACTATGTGCAATAATAACAACAATAACAATTATCAATGAGAGAATTTCTTTTATGGAGTCTTTTAGGTGGTATTTTCTGATACTATTCTGATATATATTCCTATCAATTCTCAGTTAGACTACGACAGTGTTGATCCAGCCCTATGGAGATCTTTTCAATTTATTAGGAATTCTTAAGATCACTATTGAAAACCAATAAATTTTCAAAACATCAGCTGTATCTTAGTAATGTGAAAATACTTAAGGCAGCTTGTTTGCCACGTATATCTTCTTCCAAATTTTATATTTGCTTTGCAGATCATATATGAGATTACATGAACAGGAACATGGAAAAATTACTCTTACAAAAACCCCTTACTAAAAGAATCACTTATTCATAAAAACCCTGTACCTGAAGCATGGTGTATCTCCACAGAATTATGTATTTTTTTTCTGAATGCGTACATGAACCATCAAAAAAGCAGCCACTTCTTTAACAGTAAACAGTTGCTTTTGTTAGACTACCCCCGCCCTAAAAAAATGCGGATTTCCCTGTTCTAAGATCATAATTACTAAGCATTCCTCATACACTGCTTTAAAGCCATACCATGCAAAAAAATCCTGCCAAGGGTTTTGGCCCTCATTTTTTATCTTTCACAACCAATTTCACAACACTGACAGTTAAAAGAATAATAATAAAAGTCATCCAGATGTAACATACACCTCTGATGAGGGCTCTGGGCAATGGCTAATCCTTTCTAGCCACGTGAAACAGTGCAGACCTACAGTAAAAATTTAATCTACACAGACCTTCTCCAGAATTTCACAGAATATTTATATATACAGTAAGTGCAGTGTGGATTCCAGCAGAGACACCCATACATATATATATATATATTTATTTTTTTCCTTTCACCAACATAAATGCTATCTCCAGACATTAATTTTATTTATAATATGAGAGACCTTTATAAGCTCAGTGTACACTCACAAAAATAGACAGATATGCACACACCTTTACAGATGAATAATTATATAAAACAGGGTCCCTCACTATTCTCAGCTCTGCAAAAATACTGCAGTCATGAATTAAACATCACCTTCTAAAGTTCTCTGTTTTGTGCCTCTCTGGCAAGGTTTCTGGGAACACTGATTAGAATCTGAATAGCTTTACATTACCTCCAACCTTAGGCCCACCAGCTGATCCTGGCTTTCTTGCACTGTTTGAAGGATTTCCTGGCTTTTTAGGTGCCGGAACCTTGAAGGCTGAAGCAGCAGATGATGGCCTATTTCCATCCACTGACTCTTCATCATCAAAGCTTTTGTCTAGAAAAAGATATGTTAAATAAAAATAGAGCTATTAGAATGGGTGTATTTTAATTTCCTAACAAAAATTATTTTCCTTCACATTGCACAAAAAATCACAAAATGCATAAATAAAACAAGTATTTATCAGTTTGTCCTGTCTCTGATCTAGGAATAAAATGACAATGGGAGATAAACAGCATTTTCCACATTTCACATTCTTATAAAATATTATTTTACCTTCCTAATTAACCACAGTAGAACTGAGCATAAAAAATGAATCCTACACATCCACTCCCACAAAGGAAAAATATCTTTGCACAGACTGAATTTTTTAAACCATTTCTTAATATTTTCCCAAAACAAAAGTGATAATTTTTATCATTCCAGTCTACCGAAGAAAAATGCTTCTCCTTTTCCTTCTTTCACTCATGCATGCATTTTCTGCTACACATCCTCCCACAATGTGTCTAACTAGCACTCCCTGTCTCCTTCCTTCCACCCAGATTTTTCAACTTACAATCACAGATCCTCTTGCAGATCAGCCGCCTCATTCCTCTGATAGCTCTTCAATCCCCTCACCCTAGGACGGACCCAGCACCTCACATGGCCACATGCAGTAAATTCTTAATACTAATCAAAGGTTCTATCAAAATCTGCTCGCAAACACCCTAGATCCACCACTGAGATTTGTGCCGGCATCTTTCTTTCCCTTCCCTGCACTAGGTGCTGCACAACCAATGAGCTGCAAGGTGACATCATCTTCTGGGAGCCAACGCCAGAGGAAAAGGTGAAAATTCTCCATGCAAATAAATTCATTCCCACACATGGTATTTGCCACTATTCCAATCCTTCGTTAAAAAAATTAGACAGGCAGACAATATTCCGGGGCTTGCACTCCTCTTTCCTATAATTTCAGGTTTGTGGATTTTTAATCATGAAAGAAATTCATGCCTAGTGACTAAACAGTCTCAATTCAAAGTATTGTGCCTTAAAAGAACCCCAGTATATTCCAACAGTAGAACATAATGCTTTCCCCACTCGCTTAAGGAAGAAGGATTTATCTATAAGCTTGAGCACAGAAAACATCCAGCCTATGGTTCTGATAATAAATAAAATGGGCGAGGCTGAGACACAGCTGCACTACAGTAATGAAATACTAATTTAGCATACTACCTGCTCCAAAACCTGCCATTTGTAAAAAAAACAACAACAGCAACAAAAAATTAATTGCAAAACTTCATCATCTCTGGAATGGTTAACTGTTTACCCTTTGCTTATTCAGAACTTGCTCCTAGGGAAATGTCAACTATATTTAACAATGCAGCCTCCCAGAGGAAGGCAGCTTACATTAAAGGGTATAGCAATGTTCTGTCCAGCAGCACTGGCAGCACCATCGAACGTCAGAGCACCCTGCATTTAACGTGTCCAAGATCACTGCTGCTATAGTTAGCACATTTTTCTTGCATTTGCCAAAAGCTGTGTTTTGCACTAATGAATCTCCATGATCAAAGAAACAAACCATCACAAGAATATGGATGCATATTAACAATTTTCATTAACATTATTTCCCCCTCTGCTATAAACACTGATTTTTAAGTGAATCTTGCTAAGAGTAATTGTTTGGATCTGTAAACTCTCCGAATGGGAGGAAAAGGCATCAGCCTTCCCCCTCACTGTCCTGTGTGTTGCCATGGAAACAGCACTCCCGCTCAGCATACGGGCTGAGCCAGAATACATTTTGATCCTGATGCTTTTACTCTCACTATCTTAAATAGAACCAGACATCAAGATTTCGAGCAAGGAGAACCACTAACACAAAGGCCAGATTAAGTGAAATGACTTAAACACTGTCATAGAAGGGTAAATGGCAAGGGTTAATATCTAGGATACCTGCAGCATTACAGGTAACTTCAAATTAGAAATATCTTGCAGATTTTTGAACAGCATGATCAGATCAACACTGACATGACTATGGAATCATGAAAACAGACCAAAAGTGAAAACAGGCTTTGCAAATAAAAATGGTTCTGCCGCTGCACTTTCAAATCTGATGAAGAAATAAGCAAGACACTCATGCTACTACCCAACACAATGCAGCACTGATATGCAAATATTGCACAAGCCTTTGAAACAATAACGTTATTTGCAATACAATCCTAAAACCAGAAAGTGAGCATTTGCTCATTTATGCAACAACTCCTAATCAAGAAAAATCTAGACAACCCCAAACAACTGTGTACTTTGGGAACCAGTGACTTAGACAAAATAATTTTATTTTTACCAAACAATTCATTATGAAGGAGTATCAAAACTGGGTAATTTTAGAAATTATTGCTCAACCCCACAATGTGCAAACAGAATTCCAGAAAAAAAAATGCAAAAGCAAATGCTTCAACCTACTGACGTGCTGTGTATATTAGAGGATACATGAAATAATGTTCTTGGTAATATTGTCAAATTACTTTGCCTAGCTAAAGAATGTTTTTTTTTTCATACATTTAAACAATTCTTAACACTGGATTAAAAATCTACACTATGAAATAGTTTATACAGTTTTTCAGTCCACACGAAACTCATCTTTTTAAAATAAATGTCTATTTTTTTTAAGATACACAGAACTGATTTAAGCCACTGATACATGGGTGTTCTTAACCAGACTTTTCATGGTTTATGTTAAAATAAATTAAAAATTGCTGTGCAGTTACTTGAAGTGTTCCAAAATTACAGCACAGTACCATAACCGTGTAAAATTAATGGCTGAAAAAGATCTGTTTGAATTCTATTAACGCTAAAGTGATAATGCAGCTGAGCCTCTTTTGTTCTGGATTTGTTTATTTTTTAAATAAACATAAGCAGGAAAACTTCACACTGTCTTTTAAAGAAACCAGAGGTTTTCCCCACACGTTCAGGCCTTTACTCGTTTATTTCCCTAGGATTTACCATCAAAATCCTGAATGATCTTTAGGGACATTCCATTTTCAATCTTACACCATGAAGATCCAAAACCTGAAGTCTGTATTTAGAGCACTTCATGAAAACAGAGCATTACACCTGCTTCCCCTATAATGCACCTTCCATGTGCTCTCACTCATCTGCAATGATCCACTTGCTGGTAGCTCCTGTAAAAGCATTTCCATGTACTTCAGCACCGAGAAGCCCAGCTCCAGTTGTAACTGTTGGTCCCCAGGGCATAATCAAGGAGCAGTTCTGCTCAATCTGGCTTTACTACGTGCCTTTGGCTGGCCAAGGGAGCAGGGATGGAGCTCCTGACAGCCAACAGAGAGCATGGGGGTCACTGTATTTCAGTATCAAACTGCGCCTCTAATGTTAGTTTTATGCAGCCTACAAACAAAATATATCTCTACAATGGAAGTCATAAAAGCCTAAATGTAACTGGCACTTTGAAACAAAACCATCTGATAGATGCAAACTTTTTTCATTCTAAAATGACTGGATAATTTTCATTCTAGGTCATTTTAACACTTTCAGAGTATCAAATTTTAGGTATGTAAATAGACCTGACAGCTGAAAAAGCATTATCCAAATAGTGTTTTAAAACAAACCTCCAAGTTACTAAAAACAAAAAGCTGTATGAATTGCTAGCAACCCACAGAACATATTGAAGGCAAAACACAATAAAGACACTGAGCCTCAGTGTAATCCCACGTTTTTGTACTTGATATGCAGTATTTTAAACCACAGTGCATAAGGAGTTTTGGAAGTAAGCACACCGTACAGAGAAGAGCCTGGAATCTTGTACTGCCAAAACCTCCTGAAGAAACCTGATGAGCAACAAATGCTTTCACTCTGGTACAAGCTCTCTTCCAGATGAGCAACTTCAAGGCAGGGGAAGAAAAAATTCAAGAAAAAGTTGTTTTTTACCTTCACAAAGCTAGGAACTCAGGATTCAAAATCTGACCATTAGAAATTTTCTCTTCTAATGGAGAGCAGAGATCTGTCCATAGAGGATGCTCTGCAGGTACAATGCACCAAGTGAACTGCAATCAATGAACTGCTGTGCATTTCTACAAATCTCTGAAGAGTTGTCTAAGAAATCTTTCAGTAAAAGATCTACCAAACCAACCTGCAGGACACATCAGAACCCAAAGTCGATCACACTTTCAGACCTTATGATTTATCAAAGTTATATGAAGATTAAGTCCATGCAGACAGACCAAAACTTGAACTATCACAGAGCATTAAACACTAAAATTCTTAAGAAACAAACTACGTAATTTGAACTAAAAATAAACAAAATATATATGCTATCTTCCTTATAGCATTACTCTTGGGGGCCAGATCACAAGAATGTAGTGTATGTTTTCTGAAGTATTCAGAGAGATCAAAGCATAAATGTTTATGATGAAACTTGACATTCAAAGAACATTTTAGCACTCCCAATATTTTAAACTCCAGAACAATCTACTTACTGTGATTTGCCTACACAGCACTAAAGGTAATTATGTATCCAGTAAATGTAAAGATATATACAATGACAAGGAGAATCTAGAGAGAAATCTAAAGTTTTTCATATCCAGAGAGAAAAAATATTTCATTTTCAAAGAAGATTACATTAGAATACATTTGTTGTTACTGCAACTCAAGCCTCCACCTTAGCTGGTCTGAAGATTCGTATAACTAGTGTGACATTGTTATGTAAGACTTTTAAGTCATAGTCAATAACAGAAAAATAAAACACAGTATCACCTACACAGCAGTACAAATACAAGATCTATGTTCTACCTGTGCTACTCAGCAGTAGGACATCAGAAGTTAACTGACTTAAAGTAGATCCTCAAGTGACATGAGGGCAAAAAAAATTGATCCCCTGCAGTAATACTTAACTAAAGCTGGCAATAAAGGCAAATCTGGATACTATTTTCAGTAGCAACATATTACATATCTAACACAACTAGGGCTGTAAATACCAACTTGCAGTATTTTACTGTAGATTGACAAGAGTCAAACTAGAGAACACAGTATACTTAATATTTACGTATTTAATAAAACTGCTTTTAAACTGACTGCTCAAAACATTTGTATCAATTTTACTTCAATAACTGATCATGATAAGCTTTACTAACAAATACTGGTTTTTACCTACTGTTAACACTTCCTCTTTCACACCACAAAATATTTATGAGGACGGCTGCAAAATCCTGCCTAAGCAAAAAAACCCCAAGTAGATGAACTCTTTTAAATTTCCTAGTCACTCCCCCTTTCTGTGCCTACCAAGACACTCACTGGCAGTCTCCCTTCAGTGACTTACAAACACAGACTGCATCAATTACTTGGAACATCTGGGACTGGATCATTAGCTCAATTCCAGATGAACTGGTGCGGCCTACAACAACTTCTGTCAAGCATGAAAATGAAGCCGCAAGCACTACACATGCATCAGGTTAGCTGATCCCTCTAATCCATACTTCAAGCCAATGCCCCGCATCATTTAGTGAGAACTTTATCGCTTACACATCAGGCATTCCATACAGTCCAAATCTGCTTGTCCTGACACAAAGGACAGGATTCATTTGCCTAAGCACAGTCATCTAAAACCAGTTTAGACAGTCCTGAGCATCCTGTCTGGCAGCCAGCTGACATTCCAGAAGGCCACAGATCTCTTGCAGTTCTTGTGTCACACCCGGTCGCTCTGTGTGGCTACTGAGGATAGTGCAAGGCACCCGGAGTGGCACCACACACCTATGGCTGGACAGATGAATTGCACTTAAGAATCTTCAGATCTGTCATAAAAGCATCATTACTTGGCATCCTCCCCGTGCCACAGCAGGTCTTGGGATCCTAAACCATTGGGAGACAAATCCTCATGCCCAAACAAAAGCCTGCTTCCCACAGTGATGGAGCACGGCACTCCTTGGGACAGTAGTGGAGGCACAGAAGTAACGTGAGGCCACATACTGACAGATTTTACTTCGTGTTACCCCCTTTGCTCCTCTTTGCCTTCCTGAAGGAAGCAACTGCACCAATGACAGTGCTGGCAAATGGGTCTCTTCTGTGCAACACATGCTGATGCTTACCAACAAAATCTCAAACTCCTACCAGAAGAGACTCCTCCTTCTGCAGTAACCTCACAGGGTATAGACGAGATAAAAAAAATACCAATGAGAACAGTGTTTGAAGAACAACAAAACTTTGTACAAAAAACCCCCAGAGTTCTTCAACCAAACATATTCTTTCACATGCTATTTTTTCAGGCAGTTCCAGTGTCTTCAAAAAAAAAAAAAAAAAAACCAAAAAAAACCCCAACCAAGAACCAAAAAGGCAGCAAGTAAGGGGAGCAAGAGTCAGTAATAGGAATAAGGCAAATACTTATCAGTTAAATTTTGCTGTTGCTCTGATCTCAAATTTTAATAAAGTTCCTTAATTTTTCAACAAGCAAAGCTCTCCTACAGTCCATTGATCAGTTACAGCACTGAAAGAGGCTCACATCTGCTTTTGGGGTTTTTTTTGTTCTGTTGTACGCATTTGATCTCTTTTAAAATATGATCCTCAACCAATAGGACAACATAAAAGAAGGAAAATGAGGAAGAAAATACTAGGCCTAACAAACATTTAAAAAAGAAATATTTAGGAGTGGCAATGGTACATGTCACAATAATTATCCACATTTAATATGGGCCTATTCTAATGACATTAGTAGTTTATCTATTCTGCTCCACAGTTTCATGAAGGACTATGTTACAAAAAGATTAATTAAAAAAAAATTAACATATCCCCAGTATTATTTTCCTAATTCCAAAGAAAAGTTAGTCTTACAGTTTATATTACTACTGTCTGGATAAAAGACAAGACTTAACTACAGGTTTCAAATAAAGCTGCAATAAGCTCAAATAAGCAACTGAGCTAATTTTGCTCCCAAGTAAATCTTCATTCCCATTTCTAGCTCCAGAATATCCCCTGTAAACCCAAGCACTTTTCTAATTTTTACCTATTAAAGACAGTTTCTGCAAATCTTGCCATATTTTACATTTTTACAATATCTGTGAAATTACCATAGTCCACATGTTTAAATTAATTAATAAATCACTTAGTCCTTTCTAAATTCTTGCAATTGGACTTTTGTCCAAATGTGTAACATTTCCCAAACGTTACTGAACATTTCCCAGCAAACTTACTGAAAACTGAAGATACAGTCAGTATCAGTGTGCTTTAAAAATCATCAATTTCACTTTCTTGACATCCTTCCTGAGGCACATTCAATGGCCTTCTGAATCAACACTTAATAGTCTACAACCTATTCACAAACAAAGCACCACTTTCTCAGTAAAAGGAGAAGAGAAAGATAATGAGGTTCTCCAGAATTCATGACAAGGCCAACATCTAAAATAGAATTCAAGACTAAACAGCAAGGCTGAAAATAAAACTACGTAACATTATTGTTTTTCAACATCTGTACTGTGTTATTGCTCTAGGCCATGCTATTTAGACCACACTGCACTATGTCCAGCATTAACAAGTCAGCTGCCTTTTAGGCAGGGGGAGGGCAAAAAAGGTGTAGGAAGGACACAGACTTGCCTTGCAGAAGAAATCAAAGACTGAAAGTTTTTGGCATTTTAAACACACAGGTTGAATCACTAACTGTAACACAGAAACTGATGGGATACTCCTCTCTTTTAGCACGAAGTAAAACATGCCTACCACAGCACAAATGTTTTGCTCTCTTAGGAAATACCAGAATTAAAGCTAAGAAAGACAGTAACCTCTGAAGCACTCAAGATTTCTGCTAAATGAGTGAGTATTCCCTCAGAGAGTTTCCCCTATCCAGACACTGATTAAAATGAAAGCAGGTAATTCACTTTAAAACGTGATAAAAAAAGAAAGAAAAAGAAAAAGCCCTAACAGAACTTTTACTTGATGCCTGGTGAATTTCTGTTAGCCACTTTATACATAAAAGATTCCTAATTTCCATCAAAAGTGATGGTTTATTTAACTGTTGAAGCCTTCCTGAATTCAGACCCCACTTGTGGCCAAACCCTTCACTCCGTTGCTTATGGTGCCCTCTAAAAAAGCTGCCACTTAAAGTATCTTCTTGAAGTATAAACTCCACTATTTGCATTTTAAATATTCTGTAAACCAACGGCCAGTCTTTGCTCAGTAGGTCTGATTTAATTTCTGTCTTTATTAGTTCATCTCCAGAAGTAATTTGATTTCTTTCTTCACAAATTCTTTTTGCTTATACATCAAGTATCCAGCTCTCAACAGCACTAGCATCTTCTTCAGTGAATCTAATGACCTATTTTACAACCAATATATTCATCACAAAAATACATTTTATCTAGAAACCACTATCCATAAACTGCAATAATACAGCTAGCATTATTGATGTATATAAGTAGAGAAAGTAGCAAAAAGAACCACCATATTTACCTATCTGCAGCTAAGTCAACCAAACAACTGATATCCATTGAGAAACTATTCAATTCAGGACATTTCCAGTACTTAATTCAGTGACACAGAAGCCCCTGAGCTTAATGACTTGAATTTTCAAACTATCAATTACATCACAGCAAGGGTAAGAGAGGCACTTCATAAGTACCATGTTCATTCATCTTTATTGTATATCACAAGTGTATGTGATAGGGAGGGGGCACTGGATATATGTAACATCAATGAGAAGGTTTACAAACAGGGAGCTTAAATTGGGATTTAGTATTAGAGCGTGACAGTGACAAATGTAAGTCTGCCATCAGAGAGATCGTGACAGCAGCTAACATTTGCATTAGTTTTTAGTGTGGCCAATTTCTGCATGTTCAACTCCACTTGCATGTTGAAAATGTAAAACAGCAAGGCAGATTGACAAATGAAACACAGACCCTAGAAGCAGAAAGTGCAATATGAACACACAGCAGATAAAATATTGAGAGATTTATTTTTCTGCAGCATTTTACATCCATGTAGTTTTGGAATTACAAGTTAGCATTTGCACATAAAAACATGCATGCCACAGCACAGAATGAAAGGAGTTGTTAATTGCCTTTCAGCTCACTGATCCACCTGACCTCTATCTCACATAGTTAGAAGTAGAGATTAAGAAAATATGGCAAATTATCTTTCTTTTACTCTCAATGCTGCCACTTCACTTGTGGGTAATAAAACTGGTGGTTTTAAGAGGCCCAACTCTCCTCAAACTAGACTTCTTAACATAGAATCATAGAATGGCTTGGGTTGTAAGGGATCTTAAAGATTGTCTAGTTCCAACCCTCCTGCCATGGGCAGGGACACCTTTCACTAGACCAGGTTGCTCAGAGCTCCACCCAACCTGGCAGTGAATTCCTCCAGGGATGGGGCATTCACAACTTCTCCGGGCAGCCTGCTCCAGAGCCTCACCTCCTCAAGTGAAGAATTTCTAGTCTAAATATACCTTTTTCAGCTTAAAGCCATTCCGCCACGCCTTTGTAAAACACCCCTCTCCAGCTTTCCTGTAGGCCCCCTTTAGGTACAGGAAGGTGCTGTGAGGTCTCCCTGGAGCCTCCTCTGCTCAGGGCTGAACAATCCCAATTCTTTCAGCCTGTCTTCACAGTAGGGGTGCCCCAGCCCTCCCATGATCTTTGTGGCCTCCTGTGAACTCACTGAACAGATCACCTCCCTTGCCCTGCTAACTACTCTGCTTCTGATGCAGCCCAGGACAGAACTGGGTTTTGGGGCTGCAAGCCCACATTGCCAACTCATGTCCAGCATCTCATCCAACAGCACCCCAGAAGCTAAAAAGCTCACACCAGATCAGGAAAATCTCAAGTGCTTGGTATATGGCTAGGCAGCCTTAGTAGCTGCCATTTCTCTAATTTTGTGGGAACATGATCCAACCCCCAAATAATATACAGAGACTGTTTCTCACAGTGTTTCTAATGAGTTTGTAAAAATGGACTCGACAATGCTAAGAAATTTTAAACAAAAACAACCTACAGAGAAATGTAGAAAGTTTGACCTTTAAGTTCAATAGCAAACCTCACGCTGTGTAAGTTCATTGACCAAAGGACTTTTATCAGGTCAACAAACAAGACAATCCATAATGATAAAAGGATTTTTTGTCAAATAGAAATCTACTCATGCTCATTGCTTAGGCAATCATGGAACACCATGCAGCTCCTGATGTGATGAAAGCAAAAATACCTCAATTGAAGAAAGTAATGTTTTTCTGCAGGCTCTTAAGAGCTTTGCTCTGCAACTTCAGCCCTTCTCACCTTTCCTCAGGCTCCAACTATCCATAACTTTGAGGGCCTTTAAGTGTTTCTCAGTTGAACATAAGAATTTTCACATTAATTAAATAGACATGAAAATCTTGTTGTCTACACTCCGTATAGCTGGGAAATTCCTGTGAGTTTTAAATTGTAGTTACTTCTTGTAAGAGTCTACATACACAGCTGGTTTTCAAAAGGCACTTCCAAGTTATCAACTGCTCTTTCCAGCTGTTGCTGTGAAAGTGTATTTTGATGAACAAGCTGGGCAAAGAAAGCAGACACAAAATCCAAACCACAAGTCTTTAAAACTAAGATGCATGCATAAATAGAATACACCGAATGGAATTTCTGATTTAGGTCAATACTACAGGAGACCCTTCACCTCTGAAGGTATTTCAGACACTGAAATGATCCAAATGTTGCTTACTTGCTCATCAGTATTTATTAAAAATAACATGTAACAGTAAGGAAATACTTCTGGTACTTCATAGATAACAAAGATGAAAATAAACCCTGCAAGGCAAATATCCAATCAGTCAAGTGGAAGATTTGTGCAACATCTATGAAAGGAAGCCCTTAGTAGGCCTTAAATTTCTCCTGTGGCTGTTCACAATTCTAATGCGGTTTTTTATTTTTTTTTTTTTTCCAAAATGTACTTTAAAAAATAATAACAATAAACAACCCCCCACCAAACAACCAAAAACTATGTAATATTACCAATAGTCTGAAATAAACAAAAACATGCAGATAGAATGGAAAACACCAAAAGAATTTTTTTTACTATGTGACTTGTTCTTAAAAGCTAATAAAAACTGACTCCAGCACTCCAGATAACCGACACTTTTTGATGATCGATTAAACATATGTGGAAATCTTTTTAGTGAACTCATGTTTCATGTTTAATGAAAACAACAACCACCACCACAATCCACAAAGTTCCCTGACATTTTGAAAATGTCATTTAGAAACAGGAAGACAAAACTTGTAGTTATTACCCTAGAATATATTAAAAGAAAATCAGGTGCACTTATCATTCTAGAAGCTATGCTGGTTTTGAGAAAGCAACTGCGTCTGTCATATGTTTGCAGCTCTGTTTTTTAAATAAAAATGCTCTGAGTTGCACCTTGAATTCTTCCTTGAATTATTTTTTCTATTCACATCAGTCTTGAACCTTGCTGTATTCATCCGTTCTCTCTCTCCAGCTTTTCATACAGCCTTTGGCTTGTTTACACACTCCCTCCCTCTCCCACTCAGCCGCTTCACTTTCCCACTGTTCTTTTACTGCTATTAGCAACAGTACTTGCACTCCATAGACAAAACACAGCTCAGAATCTATGTTAATCACCGGCAGTAGCATATGACCTTGCTGTGCAAAGAAGCTTTGCACTGGTTCGGAACAGGAATCCCATTCCAGCTCACGGTATCTGTCCTTGCTCTCTCAGGCACAGCCATGTCCCAAACCATGTGCCCACCAACCACTAATAACGGAGGAGGAGTGGTGGGGAGCAACTACAGGAAAAGGAGCCACTGCACGTGTGGTCAGCGTGGTAAAGAAAACACAGGCCCAAACAAGAACAGAAAAGGGAGCAAGTGATACACTTCTATCCCACACAAAAACTTCTGCTACTCCTTATATTCCCACACCCAGGAGATGGCTCTGAATGGTACAAAGTACCACAGTCACAGCCTGACCAATTTCTAGGCCAGTGTAGCAACTGCTTTATTATCATCATTCACAGGACTCTGTTGGTTTAAAAAGGTCTCCTACCAGTGGATAAGTAAAATCAGAAATACACCTCAGAAATCCACATGTACTAAAATAACATATATATTTTAAATCAAGCTAATATCTCAAACATCAATGTAACTTCTGTACCTTTAATATGTCCAATCCCTTTTTCAGTCAAAAGTAAAATATTAAAGCTGTACAGCACCCACTTCACAGAAACTAGTTAATCAGATTAAAGACTTAGGAAGACAGCCTTCCCTCAGAAGAACATCAGCGAATGGAAGATAATTGTTCTCATGCTTTAGGACCATGCATACATTAATCAAGTATTTTGAAAGAAGACAAAACACAAAATTTGATATGCATATGCAGTAAGAGAGAAGGATAATTTCTCTTCATAAACCAGTCACATATGCTTTATCATTTAAAATCTGGAAAGTGCTTTAAGTCATGAAACATCAATACATTATATGCCATTTACATAAAAATACACTAATAAATGAAGAAGTGCTTATTCACTATATGATACAAAACAGTATACCTACATACACTAGTGCAACAAATGTGTGTACCAAATATGTCCTCTTACAAAGCTGATTATATGCTTTTAGATAGCCCTCAAATACCTTATGTCTGGTACTGCAATATGTTTAGTACATCTTAAGAAAACCTATGTCTGATCTTCCCTGTAAGGCCATTTGTAGTTTTAGGCAGATAATTTTGTCTTTATCCTAATTACCTTGCTCAACTGGGATCAAGGCAGTTCCTCACCTACCAATCACAGGGTAACATAGCCATAGACTGCCAAAAAGATGAGGAAACACCAGTGGAAGCTGCTGAACTACAAACCCTGGAGAGAACGCAAATGCAATGTGCACACGGTGATTCTGTTCGCCACCTCCTCACAGCAGCCTAATCT
This sequence comes from Pyrgilauda ruficollis, assembly GCF_017590135.1. Lineage (NCBI taxonomy): Eukaryota > Metazoa > Chordata > Aves > Passeriformes > Passeridae > Pyrgilauda > Pyrgilauda ruficollis. The sequence continues at coordinate 27,716,468 of NW_024519206.1, read as the reverse complement.
GGTTACCAAAGGATAATGGCAGAGATGCATTATCCTCCCCAAGGAACAAGGAAACCAGAGCAAGGAACAGTTCCTGGCTGCTTTTCCTCAGCAGCCTCCACAACTTGCATGGCAATCACAGACCTCCACTCACACAAGCATGTGAAATGCCTTTAAGACCGAGGCAGCGCATGCTTTCCCACTGGCATGCATGCACTACAGTAGAAGTTACGGTCCATTTGTTTGCTGGGCCACAAGCACAGGATTATATTTTTCCCCCTCCACATTCTTCCAACAATAGCTTGGAGAGCTTGAGACAGTTAACATGGGGGCAAACAGAAAATCTGGTTCTTCCCTTTAATCTTCACTTGAGAAATCAGATTAAGATTCAACTGCTAAGCATCACATTTTATTTACATTTCTGCTTGTGCTCAAGAAAACTGGAAAAAAATTTCCAGAAAGTTCCAATAAGCCAACGTCTTGCATTCAAGAAAAAATTGACATTACCACTTCTAAATAGCATTTCCTAATATATTCTGCAATTCTGTAATACATCCAGGCTGATAAGGCGAGCAAACCAAACAAAACAAGTCAAAAAATCTGCTCTCTGGAGTATCTGCACAATGCCTTCAGCCTAGTCTCACAAATATTAAGTTAAACATACATACTGGCCACAACAAAGTGACATTTTGCCGAGAAAAGACATTTCTCAAAGGCTGCAGAATCACTAACCATAAAACATTTTCTTCTATGTTGCATCTGTTAGGAGGATATACAGAATATTTGCAAAACAAAAGACCACAGCCAAACCATCATTAAATTTAGAAAAAAATATTAAGAAGTTTTCTTAACAGTAACTAAGATTTTGTTTTCCCTTGCAGTTTTATAATACAACATCAGAAGACTGAATTCCTTGCAAATGTGGTAAGCAGTAGTTTTAAGAGAGACCAACAGCTACATAATCATCCTACACACTGTTAATTGTATCTGGCATTATTGCTCAAAGCTCCTACACAGAATGTCAGCTGACTGCCTGAACAGTACTTTGTTCTTAGTGCCTTTGTTAATGACGAATTAAATTATACAGAAGAGAGCTCCACAACCACCCTCACTTTATAAACCTCGACCATTACAGAACGACAAAAATCCTACAGCTTTGCCTAGAGAATGCAGTTATTTCTTAACATGCTACAACTTGTATTCTTAATCTGCAAGTTACCACAATTCATGTTTACACCATGGAGAACTGTGTTGCCTCACAGGAAGGAAACAAAGATGAAGAAAAACATTTCCAAGAAAAAAAAAAAAAAAAAAAAAATCTCAGCAAGAGTGAGCTTGGTTCATATTCAGTTCTACAAAGACCATGATTTCCCCTGCACCTTGCAAATGACAAAAATACAAACATCAGAGAACTGCCCATATTTTTTTTTAGACTGTGCAGTCCAGACATAATTTCTCTGTGCTCTGGTCACACTCATATTCTCTTTCCGTCTCTGATATGAAAGAACTAAGTGAAAAACACACATTTCAGGTCACCTCAATAAAGGGTCTCTCTCAGGACTCTTACAACTATTGTTTCAGCAAATTCAGATAAAAGATTTAATCTTAATCTGTGATCTTTATAAACCATCTTTTTATGTAAATCTGCATATATTGTCACTTGTGAAAGCACAGCCATCCTACCCCATCCCTAAACTTGCTGCAAGTCCAATGAATGTGCCTCAAGTCTCTCTAAAAATAATAATGCATATATAGAAAGTCATCATGGTATTAAGCTCAGAGAACCTGGCTGACACGCAAACACCAGAGGCGTCCTAAAGATAAAACATATGTCTAGTTTTTAACGAAAACACAACCAAATAGTCTGTATTGCTTTACTGACCTACTTTCCATTGGTTTGTGTAACAATACACTGTGCAGTGAAGGAAACGTAGTAACATCCCATGTCTTTATTAAATATACATCCCCACCTCTAGCAGCAAGGCTCTTCTTTTATGGCTATGCTGAATAAGTATGAATTTATTCACACAACAGGGCAGGTTAACATCCGCTTGTTTACAAAGCATAGTAAATTCTGCCTTATCTTGCAGAGGTGGCCAACACAAGTAACACCGAGACAGCAGGGGTAAACACAACGCCAACATAAAAATGCACAGAGGAATCAGCCAGAGTAGTAAATAATTGAGATCGCGGGCCATCCCAGAAACCCGGGCACGGGTAAAATTCCAAGAAGGGCTGCAGCTGCCACGCTCGGTGCGCCGGTACCCTCCGGCTGCTGCACGTAGCATCCACCGGCCAGCGCCCGGCTCGGGCGGAAGCCAAGCCCGTCAGCCCAAGACGCCAACCTGCCATACCAACCTCCCCGGCCCGCCCGGGCTGCCGAGAGCCCCCGCAGCCCTGCGCCGGTCCCCAAGGGCACGGCGGTCCCCACTCACCGTCCCCCACAGCCATCATGCCCGCCGGTGCCGCGGGAGGGCGGGCGCGGCGGGTCCCGGCCGGATCCCCGCCGGATTCCTGCCGGCTCCCTGCCGCCACCGCCGCCGCCTCGCTTCAAAATAGCAGTCCCGCCTTGCGAGGCAGCCTCCGCGCCGGCCCGGCCCCGGCCCCGGCCCGGCCCCCCGGGCGCTCCGCCCCCGCCGTCACGCGCCCGCCGGGTCCCCCCGCCGCGGCCCCCGGGGCACAGCGCACAGCCCGGGGACAGCTCTGCCCCCAGCAGCACCACGGAACGGGAAACGACAGGGAAGGAGCCTCGGTTAAGGACGAGCGCTCTGCAGAACAGAGATCAACCAAAACGTAACGTAACACGTAATGAAACAAAACAGTAAAGCCACAGGAAGTAGGAAAGGGCTGCATTGAAGAAAGCTGCTGCCTTTTTTGAGTTTTCGGAAGACTTCTTTGGAAACCCACCCCCGCAACTTTAAAAGAGAAACTGCTTCCAAAGCATGCGTGCAACACACGCTGGGGGGCATCAATGACAGCCTGCCCAGACCTGAGCTGCTGATCAGTTTGTACCTGAATGTACCTTTTGGGTGACATGCTGAGGGTAGAGAGTGCAATCCAACAGTGATCAAAAAAATAAGAGTAGCAAGTAAGTAGTACCAATTTACTTAGTCTTGCCAATAGGAAAGTTTAAAACTCAGGCAGACTGCAGCATATGCTGTCACACAGAGCATGAGAACCACGCATTTCCAAGGAGCCAGACACAGTTCCCTGTAGTAATAATCCAAAAACCCAGTCAAATTCCTTAAAACCAGTGGAAGCATCAGCCTGATGAGGCCCTTTTCTTGCAAATGTGCTTGAACTGACCAGTACACTTCACTGGTCAGTAAATTTTCCTATTTAAAATGATAAGCCATTGGGAAGAGCAGCTGAAATGGAAAATGATGTGGCTACATTTTGATCACTTGCATTGAGCACACCAAAGGAATACATACAGCTCACAACCTCCATAAAATAATCACGGCAGCTATCACCAGTATTCCCAAACGATATATATTCATGTTGTGCCGCACTGGTGAGCTCTATTAAGAGTATGTCGTCACTGTTTCCATAGTAACTATATTTCCAAATAGAAAACAGCAAAGGGAAATAAAAAACAATAGTGTAATGTGGAAAAACAGATACACACTAGTGCTATGGATTTTTATTTGCTCCTTTTTTTTTCCAGAACATGTATTTCAGCTGCACCTTTATCACCCATAACACAACTCCCCTACACCATGATACTAACATCACATATCCTACCTGTCATATTTTCTGTTTGTAAAGCCAGTCCTTTGAGCCATTAAATATTAAAATGGAAAAAGTGCACAGGTTGAATAAAGATGTGTGATTTATCTTCAGCCCAATCATTCTGCTGAGTGCAGCAGGGAGCTCACTATTAAGTTTGCCTACTTTTGTTTTAATTCCCTCTCTCAATAATGACACTACTATCTGATATAGGAATCTGCTTGAATTCTCTTAAAGAAAACAGTATTTACAATCTCAGGCAGCAGAAACAAGTGCTTTTGTAGTGCTGAGATTGGCTGCCAGTTCTGTTTCCATAGAAATGAACATTCACTTGCTGAAAAATGGTGGGGGGGGGGGGGGGGGGTGGTGCTTTAAAGAATCTTCTCCAGTTTGGAAGGCTACATAAAGTTCTGGTGGAGTGAAAGGGCAAAACTAGCAGCACGTGTAAGATACTGCTTAACAGGCAAACATCCTGATATGATTCTTTTAATACGCATCATTATGAATGTAAACAAATCCCAAGGTTTGCATAGCAGCTCACTCATTCACATAATTCACATTAAAGAAATTATCTCTGATTTTACTATACACACCTTAGAGCAAAAAATAAAAAAATCAAGGGTCAGCTGGAATATTATTTAAGGCTGTAAGCCACTCTCATCAAGCAAAAGCACTAAGATTCCTACCCAGTTCCCTTTTTAAACATGGCACCTCCTCATCTGTTGGCTTTTGAAACTCCTGGTTATATCCCACCCCAATTATTCCACTCATAAGTGTCTGAATGTGCCTTTCACCTCACCTACCCTCGAAGAGGATCTGTCAGTCCCTAATGGTAACTCATTTTCCCCCTGTTCTTTACCATCCCATTAGAGACCAGATTCAATAAAGAAAAGAGGTAACATAAGACTAAAGGGGCTGTTCTCACCAGATCCCCTCAAGCACACTGAAAAAGTAAGATATTATATCTACCAGTGTGCTAAGATGGCAGGAAGGAGACCTTTTCGTGTCCTACCTGTATTTCTCCCACATACCTAAGCATACCAACATGATGTCTTTTAAAACTCTCAAGTATTAGATCAGTATTTTTTAAAAGATACCTTTGTTTTGACTATCAATAAAGTATGGAAAACATTTTTGTAATCAGGTTGTTTAAAGCTGCAAGCTCTGAGAGTCATTCCTTTTTTTCTTCCTAAGTACATGCTGGATAAAAAGACTGAACAACTGACACCAGAATTATTTGATGAGAGAATCCTAAGTCACATCTCTGGATTCTCAGAAACTAGGTCAACACACCAAATATTCACTACCACAGCAGCACAACTCAGGACTATGAAGAAGATGACATCTCCTGGGGTTGTATTAACAAGTCAGTCCCTATCCATCACACACTGAACAGGACCCCCATCAGTACAGTCACCCTACTTGGGACAGTAATGCCACCTGGCAAAAAGCCATTCCTTTTGCTGTTAAGAAGGTCCACTATAGAGTTTAATGATATTAAAGCCAGTTGAAGTATTTTTGTGCTTTCCACCCTGCCTCTGCCTCCCCCCGCTTGGGAAAGACAACCCTGTTCCCCCCCACCATCCCAAACCCTACTACAAAATATACAAAGCACCAAAAAAAAAAAAATCCTCAACACTGTAACAGATGTATTTAGCCACTAAAATCTGGTCTTTATCCAGAGATGTTTGATAAAGCTCCTGAAAGAAAAGTTGGAACCAAGGCCACAGGAATTCAACAGTAACTTTAAATCTACACGTGCAAGCAGTAAATACAAACTGTCCTTCAGAGAATAATGAAGCACAAAGCCAAGATAAAGCACTAACAATGGAAGAATACCTTTAGAATAACATTGAAAAACTGTCTAGATGGAAGCAACAGATGAACTAGGTTCAAGCAAAAATACTGAAACCAACGTATTAAGAGGGATTCTGTAATTTATAGTACCAAAACAGAATCACAGTAACTTTTGCATAGAAATTGCCACCTACAAGTTAAAATACATGGTTTATACTGTCACAGATCAACATTAATATCTGTGTTTTGCACATAAGATAAAAACAGCTTCAAAATAAACTTTCTTAACTCTCTTAAATGGAGACAAAAGGGACAGAAGTGCTATGTTAACTAGTGCAGCAATGTGATATATATGTACATTTTCATATATTTTAATTATTTCAGTGCTTATATTCCACTTTGTGACTTTCTCTGTTCTCCTGAGAACTACTGACAGAAAAAATACATACGTAAAATGCATCTCTGAATCTGTCAAACCTATGAAACCTACACAGCTGTATTACTATTAAATGCAAAAGGCAATGGTTTACCCTTTCATAATGAGTAAATTTACAGTATAACAGAACATAAACATTTACATTTTTATGTAAAACATTCTTCCCCAAATTAGAATGATGTGGGTTTTTAAAAAAATATGATTTTTTACAAATCAATTTTTAAGTGTTCAAGAATAGCAGTCTTTTATTTCAAAGCAAAATGCAGCATAAAAACTCCTGCCATGTCAAAGAAAAGATTACAAAAACACTTTCCTTTGAACTTAAAGTCACTTCTGTTTTCACATTAACAAGAAAAGGGTGAGAAAATTTAAAAAGGTATATTTGAGTACATTAAGGAATTATATGCATTCCTCAAAATATTTCTACTCTTGAACAGTTACACTTTTTAGATACAGCAGACCATAATCAACATAGTGACTTTAAAAGACAAATTAATATGAGGAAACTCTTCCCAATAAAACAAGATCTATTGATTCCTTGCAGAAGACAATGAGGTTTCCAAAACTGACTATGCTAAAGCCACTGCCACACCACCTCCTCTGTTTTGCTGTTATGTAAAACTTATTTCATAATTGACTGTTTTTAATTAAATTTTCATACTAAAAAATATTGTAGCAAAACAGCAGTAAGAAGTAACAGGGATTTTCTGCACAACTGGTTGTCTTTCCTTCAAATACACCAAAATAGGAAGCTCAAGCTCAATGAAGTCTTAACTTCAACAATTGTCTTTGAATGCTGCAGTCTCCTATTTCTGTAATTCAAAACTCCATGTATTATAATCATGATGCATCATTTTAACAGAGAAAGTATCAAACACACCCATCACTGAAGTAAGTCTGTTTCTAAGAGAAAAACGAAGGAAAAAGGTTCATCTGATCTTTTTTCCCATACATGAACACTTTGCAGCATTCTTCTATCCTCTACTGAGCACATCTGTAACTCGTTAAATATTCACTGCTTGTTTCCATGCAGTTTCAACACCTTTTCCAATTGTATTCTGACCACAATCCAGCAAACAGTTCCAGTAAAGTGCACAAGCTTGTTTCATCAAGTGTCTCATTTTCCTAGCATTTACATGTTGCTATTCATCCATCTCCCACTGATAACACTAGTATTTAAATACTTATCTTGCATTAATCTAAAGCTGATTATTAATCTTTCATACTCACCACTGACGTTACTTAAAATCATATTGTCAGAGTTTCTTATTTCATCAAATTTTGCAAAGATTGTTTGCAACCTATAAAGAACAAAAACAACAAAGGGTTTTTACATCTCTGAAATCCCACCGGCTACTGGTAAAAACAGAAATCAGTTTATCAGCATATATAAAGCAGCAATGCAAAATATACAAGGGAATAAGTGTATGAAGAAACAATTCCTAAAGGATTCCTCTTTAGCTGAACATCTTCACAGAAATGCATAGAAAATAAGTAAACTTAGCAAAGAACAAAAATTGAGTATTGTTATTAGCATGATTAAAAATAACCTTCTATAGTTTAGGTTCAGTAATAGCACATATTGGGTATATATAGTGTACATATATATTTATTCATACTTAACAATAAAACATTAGAATTTGAACTATGGAATGTTCACTTAGAAGAAAAAAAAAAAGATTGCTATTTAATTTGTTCTAAGACTATTAATAATTTTCTTCAAAGTTTTTGTTCTACAAAATTTCCTTAGTTTGGTTATGAAAAGAGCTCTGTGCTAGTTAGAACTTCCACGAGGGGAAAAACCCCAAACAACAAGACTTTCTTCTAAACTTAAGATAGCCTGAACTCTTCAATGTGTCCAACCTGCACACCACTGACTTGAAATGTCACAACAGAGAATACACTGCAAATGTTCTGCTACACGTAAGCAGCAAACAGACAAACGAAACTCAGAATAAACCAAACCAAAAAAAACCTCCACGATCCTACACTTGCAACCTAGTCCCACAGGGCAAAAAATGATGTTCAATCAAGAAAGCTGGCAAAACACTTCAACAGCCCTTTCTCATCACTTCTGCAGAAAACTCAATAAAAGCAGTGGAAGTATCTCCCAGAAAAATGTGACCCACGCATTAATAATAGATTTGTACTGACACTGTTCAGCTGCAAACAACTGAGAATATTTACTAGTATTTCTCCAAAGGCTTCTCTGAATTTTAGACTACTTGGAACATGGTAATATGTAACATGCACACTGGATTTTTAGCTCCAGGACTATCAGGACTGAATCCTGATTTTAAATGAACAAAGTTATGAACTACAAATCACATGACAGTCTGCAGGTCTCCAAACAGGTACAGCTCAGCTACATCACAAGAACCAGAGCCTATACTACCCAATTCAAAATTTGCACTGATAGGCTGTCTTGACAATTCACAATCCAAACTGTTTTATGACAAAACAAGAAAAATGGGTAGGAAGTACACCTGGGTAGGAAAATTCTCACAAGGAGAAAAGTCAAGGACGCACAAAGATTTCACTTCAACATTTCATTATGCACACACCACTTTTATGCAGTGATCCATGTAGAGAGGCAATGCACTTAGTCTACACTCTCTGAGACTTGCATATCCCTTTCACCACTGGGATGTCATTTATCTAATAAACTAATTTACCTAATAATGGAGAATGTGATAAAAAAATGAAAAGACAACAGCGTAAAAAATTTGAGCCTTTCCCCCCACCTTTCCAACAATTTAGGACTCTCACAATGCATTATTTTTACTTTCCAAATACTTCAGAGCAGTATGCTACAGAGCAAATTTGTCCTGGACTTAGTAGGCCCACAAAAATAACTATGCAGATCTCCACAAAAAGGCCTACCCTACTGCAAGGATCTAAAACAACACAACCAAAAACCTCTTAATCATTTAAGTCAATAACCCCTAACACAAACCAGCAGTTATTCTACCATCTCAACTCATCTCAAAACTAGATGTAGTTCAGCAGTAGTTTGCCTAATCTTTCCCTAGCACACTCACCAGCTTGTGTCTGGAATCTATTATCCTCTCTCCCTTTTGCGCCACCATTGCATTTCTTACCACTGCTGCCACAGCAAAATGTCTGAAACAGCAGCAATTCACAGATGTCACTGCTTTTACTATTAAACCTCAAGTTTGGAAAAGATCAATTTTGCAAACCAAAGGCAGTGTATACTGAAATGGGGTTTTCTGCACTTCGACTTGAAAAAGTAAAATTTTTGACATGAAATGGTTTTGGGGTACTGGAATTTACTAATGACACATGAAATCCCATTAACATGCTATGTGCTTTCAACCGTATGAAGCGAGAAGTTCACACGAGAATCAATATCGACAACAATGCATTAAGCCATCTTGCTTTCATAACAAGAAGTTAATGTGTTTGCCTCATATGTTTGTGTTTATCAGGGATTGTTGTGAGTTCCCCTCAACAGTGCTGGATTCCATAGCAAACACTGCATTAGCAGTTCACCTAGTTAATGAGGAAGACTTAACAGTATATCTGAAAGGCTAAAACTGTTATCCCAAGAGAAACTAAATATGACTAGAGAGATTAACAGATTTGCCTTAAAATTTCACTTTGATTTTTACATCCTGTAAAGCTGTTATCCACTTGGCACAAATATTTCAGAGAATTCAAAAGAAAAAAATATTTCCTGCTCTTTTGAACTTTGTTTTCAAAAATGTTTTCCTGAGTGTTTTAAACAGAAGCTAAAAGCAAAATGCTTCCTTGTAAATATGTTAGAATAATATACATGTTGCATCTCACGCTGGGCAAAATATTTGATAAAGTATTAACAATAAAAAATGTGTCTGTCAGCACTGGACGCTATGTTGTCAGTGGTGCAGGCTGGAGAACAACACACAGTACTGCCACTCCTCAAACTTTCAAAGCATGTCGTTATGACCAGAGACACACTCTTCAGTATTTGTCATAATTGCAACAACAACAGAAGAGTCAATTATAACACAGCTGTCAACGTGGTAAAGCACTACTGTAGAACCAACCCTCTCTTTAGAAGAGCTTACAGGATCTGTAACTACTACTTTGCAAAGTCTCTCACAACAAGTTTCTCCCTCCCTTCTCCTCCCACCCTGCCCTTCTTACTACCTTCTCTTATTTCTTCACATGGTGACAAGCAGCAAGGCAGTATGGGCTAGAGTCTCTAAAATGACTGCAACCACCATCAATTTAAGAATATTTACTGGAGGTTCAGCTCCTGGCAAAAGACAGCCTGCCAAGAGGAGTCCAAGAAATTCTACAGGGCTGGATGGATGAAGACCAGTTTTATTGGCAATAAGGAATGTTCTTTGAGAAGGGAAGCATTATTACTCTTTTATCTCGTATCTGCAAGCTCAACTCTGGATGTGGCAATCACAATCAATCACTGAAGTCACTACATGTCACTGGTGGACAGAAATATTATCTCCTTTTCCCAAATAGCCATAGACAGGTGTGGACCTTGTGGTGAAGAGGCAAAAGAGCACCACTCCCCTATCAACAGCAGAAGGATAAAGAAGAACAACAGATGGTTAACTAGTCTGTTGTTTATGTCCAAAGTGAGTCTAAAGCAGGAAATGGCCCATATGAAACTTTGCAGTTGCTTCTCCATACTTCCCCCTTCCAAGGGAAAAAAAAAAAAAAGCCAAACTTGAAGACATGTGTCCACATCTGGACACACAGATGGACCTCATCTACAACTTGAACTAGACAAATAAGTAGAATGTGCATACCACATAAAATGTGGTATTCAGAAATGCATACTGCAATATGCTTCAACATTTTAGGAAATGAAGTTTTGGCCCTAGACATAAGAACTAAACAAATGACTGTTTTTTCACATTTCTGTTTCTCAAGCAACAGTGGGGAAATTTGTCAGATGAATTCCTCAATGATAAAAGCTTTTAACACTCAGACTAAGTAACTTCTATCCAGAGCCACGTATACTATTTCCAGTCAGGGAAGATCAGCCACGCAGATTCCATACTGTAAAACAGTCCGTTTGGCCCATAGAGAACAAAACCTCTTCAGTATTTTTGGCTCACTGAACAATAAATGTAACATTCATTTTCAGCATTCACAAATATATTAACACTACTGCTTTCAGGTCTGACACCAAAGACTGTCAAACCTCTCTGGCAGCAATTACAACAAAAGGGAAAACAACATCCAAATTTCCAACCACTGTCTTGATACTAATTGTTCTGGAAAAGGAATGTGCTTCAAGCAAAAAACATAATAATAATCTGAGATTTCTAAGTTAAAAAATAACAAACAGAAAGATGAACTCACTGATTTTATTTATAAACAAACTCACCAATTAATCTCAGTAAAGAAGAGAAATGCACTGAAGAAAAATAAACAGCAAATAAGTCAAATTGAACTACAAAAGTAAGATCCCATATTTTATTCATTAGATTCTGACAGTAAAGCCCTGTAGAAAATCCAGTATTTTCCACAAAGGCAAACCCTACCAGGTGGAGATTAGAAAACCTTTTAAGCCTACTATTATTAAAGTACTGACTGTATTTGGCTTTATACAGACACAATATGTATATACCATTTAGATATTTAAGGAAGTTGAACAATTTCTCAAAACAATGCTTGATTAACTTTCCTGCCTTCCTTTCAGCATACAGGAGCTCTTATTTTCAGTGCTCTAGGATGGAGTGCATTCAAGCAGCAACACACAGCTCTGCAATGTGTAATTTGTTATGCAAACTAAACAAGCCTATATGCTATCGATTCATGTGTGCACCAAACACTAAAGTAATAAATTTGTCTGCTAATATTTATGTTTACATGTAATTTTTAATGCACTGACTTACAGCAAAGGAGCTGCAATGCAGTTCTTTAAGGCTGAACTCAACAACTGAAAGCAGCTGTGTCTGAACTACAGATTATCTGTAATACTTAAAACCTACCCAGACACACACACATGAACATAGATTCCCCTCAAAATAATGATGCTACTCTACATCAAAGGGGTTCTTCTCACAGATCACAGCTCTGCATAACCCACCTGAAAATTTTACTGCATCTAAGCAAAGGGAAAAGCTTTGACAGGCACGGGGGAAGAAATGTCTTAAATGAGGTCTGCCTCTGAAGGAACAACAGTCTGAGCTACCAAAGAGCTAATCTGTCTTTCCTGAGCTTTGTCAAACGCCTTCTTAGTTGTGTGAAGGAGTAAGACAGGACTACAGGAACTCTGCTTTCTGTCAGGGATGGATGGGACAGAGAGTAGCAGTCTCATGTTAAACTCAAGCAAATCATAACTCCCCCCTTTATCCCAGCCTGAAACCGATTGCAGAGGACACAGCAGCTGACACTCAGCTCATGTACTACTTAACACTAGTCCTGACTGTCAGGTGCAAAACTGTTGGAGATTTAGTAGCAGCAACCATTTAACATGCACCAAGTAGAGTCTTGCTTCTTTATGTAAATGCAAATTACACAACCATGCTTGCTTTCAGATCAGGGGGAATTTTGTATTCAGCTGATTCAGACAGTAGAAACAACAACTTGGCACCTACTGCAACTAAATTAGAAGCTGTTGATTGTCCTGAGGATACAAAGCACCTATGGTGTTTAATCCTATTTGGATCCCAAGATGTACTCAGCTTGTATCACATGGAATTGTAAACAGTGAGTACGCAACTTAAACTTACAGTCAGACCCAACATTAATTGCAAAAAGCTTGTGGTATCTGTACTCTTTTATTCTCTGTTCCAAAAGATGTCCAAGGCCCTATCTTAATGCATGGAAGATATTCTCAGATATGTTCCACTTATTTGCTAGGAAACTTAATTTTTTGAATTGTAGTAATAATATGGCCTAACTTCTGTGGTAACCATATAATCCATTACTAGTTTAAAACCAAGACTATCATTAAATAGAAGAGAATGTGTGCAACTTCTCATTCTCATAGGCAGGGTAAACTTGTGTCTCAACAGGCTGAACTCTGCCTGGAATGAGAAACAATAAATTCAACACCCTTCTTCCATGGCACTTCTTCTTTCAAGGAACCATAGAATTTGTTTGGATCATCCAGTTCCAACTCCTGTGTCATGGACTGGGATAACCTTTCATTAGACCAGGCTACTCAAAGCCCCATCCAATCCTACCTTGAACACTGTCAGGGACGGGGTATTCATAGCTTCTCTGGGCAACCAGTTCCAGTGTCTTACCATGCTCACAGAAAAGAATTGCTTCCTAATATTGAACCTAAACCTATCCTCTTCCAGTTTAAAGCCTGGTCCTATCACATCCTTGTAAGAAGTCCCTCTCCAGGCTCTCCTGTACACCCTCTTTAGGTATTGGAAGGTGCTCTGAAGTCTCCTAAAAACCTTCTCTTAGGAGAGTTTAGTTTTTTAGATGGCTCTGATGAGGCACTCATCTGATATCCTCTCTGAAACCAAGTAGTAGACATGTTCAGCTTTATCAAAATCAAGAAGTAAGAGGAAGGTGATGGTAAAGTGGTATGCTAATATATAAGGGATTAACACCCTTTAAGAAATATAAATTGTTTTAACAAGGAACTTTACAATATTTTATGGAATACAGTCTTTCTCACTAAGTACAACTTCAAGCTCTGTCTAGCTTTATTAATTAGTCAAAGGTAGAAACAAAACGATGTTTTGTTTCATATAAACTAATATGATAATACTAACAATAATGTAAAAACTATTAATAATAATGAATTTTCTTTCATATAAACTAATCAACATACAACACAGTGAAGCAATTCTAGTAACATCATACTGAAAGGCAAAACTAACTAGAATATACAATAAAAATTACAGTAATTTTAAAACAGAGTTTTTTGTGAGTTTAAAGTCCAGATAAAGAACAGTAAAACATAAATGGCTCAGAATTACAAAATCAGAGCAGCTAGCTTACCTTCCAGGAGGAATTCCTCTTTTTGTAAGATCTATTCGTACTTTCTCTCCCACATGTCTATAAACCTCTACAATGGCTAGTATGGCAGCATCTCTCACCTGTGAACAGTTTAAATTGTTAATTTCAGGGTTACAGAAACCGAAACAATATTTGCTGACAGGCCACTCGTCTTACAGTTTCTATGGCCCTTTATGCCAATTCAGTTGAAACAGTGAGGGTGAAAAGGAAAGGACATACAACTATTATATCAGGATGGCATTTGTTCCAAGTTAGAGCATGCCCAGATGGTAAAAAATCCTAGAAATAACAGCTTTAGAGGGAATTTCTGGATCTGACATAAGAATAGCATTTGTGGAAAAAATGTGCTTTATCTAGGGCTCGCTCACAGCAGGCAATACTTTCAAAAGTTAGCTCCTACACTCAGTCTTGACATTTCATCTTGTTTTCATCTGTCCTGACACACAGCAAGGTCCTTTTGGAAGACTAAGACTGCCCACAAGAGTAGATCAAAGTGATCGGTATTTTCTTTATTTCAACTGGAATCAGGTGGCATGACATCAGCACAAGAAAGGGAATAGGGTAGGACAGTGGAAGGGGAAAGAACAGGGGAAAGAAAGGAGATAGAGTACCTCTTCAAAAATTTTAAACCATGTTCATCACAATAAAATTTGCCAAAAATGCATTTTAGTAAATGCCATATAAATGCCATTATTTTCTATAAAGAATGTCTGGAATTAATTTAGTATTGTTCTTTGCAGCAGCTCAAACTAAACATACAATTGCTCTAGCAAGAAGTGAACTACATCTTTAACTAATGATCAGCAAACAGGACAAATTCTCAACAGAAGATCTCTAGAAGAGAACAATGCTATGCAGCACAGGGGAGACAGGAACTTTGCTGCATTCAGAACTTAAGCATAAAGACCAATCCTGTTTAAAAGTCCATCTCCTACCAATGTTATCTTCTCCCTTACTGTATTCATAGTCTTTTCCTTCAAACACAACTTCAGATAAATCAAGATATTTTAACCATTTCCACTGGAAGATTTTCTCAGGTTCAGATGTCACCATTATGAACTACTTCCTGATTTTCACTGCAGATGTTTTAATGATTTTAATGACAGTCCTTGCATGCTCTTAAATGCATTTGGGTTCCAATTGGAAAATAATTACACGTAAGGTTAACTTCAGCAAATTTGGTAAACTAGCACAGGTTTCATATAAGGGTTGTTTCTGGAGGTAATTTTTTGTGTGAATAGCTTATTTTTATTTATTTCCTTTCAACATGCTCTGTAAGAAACAATTACTTTCAGCAATTACTAGTTTCAACTTCTAAAACAAAACTAAAGGGACCAGTATATTGTGATACTGCTGCCTTTGCAACTCTACTTTCATCTTCCAATGGATGGACCGATTAAGAAGAAATTTGGCTTACTTTTTCTCATGGTAGAAAATAATGATCTGCTGCACACAAGGACTCTTATCAGCTTTTCTTTGAATGCTTATTTTGCTTCACTGCTCTGTCAAAGTATAGTTGTTCAAGGCCCAGTAAGTACTGAAATCCTTACCTGACTGTTGGAGTCACCAAATGCTATACACAGATGTGGTACCAACTTGCTGAGGATTAATGGCTGTGCACCATAACTAAAAAAAAAAAAGAGGAGTGTTTTTAAAAAAAAAACAACAGAAAATCATTTTTGCAGAAGTGAACTTTTGGCTTAGATTTTATAGAATACAAACTGACATCAATCAAGCTCTGTCTCTCTCTTACTAGTCCTTGATCTACTTTTAAATTAGATAATATTTCTGTAACTTTAGTCTTTCTTTCAGAAAGCCCGCTACTTAGGTTGTTTGATTTTCCCATATATTAATTTAATTGAAGCAGACTCCCTAAAGGATTACTTTCAGAGAAAAATGACATTCAGAAGAAGGATAGAACCATTACATCTCCATAGAAACAAAAAGCTTACATGTTTAAGGTAGCAACAAGACACAAACACACTCCTTCTCGGGATCGGTAATTCTTGTGTTTAAAACCAACAGCAAGGCGTTCCCAAATGTACTATAAAAGCAGAAATAATGGTCTTTAATTATCAGGAGCACAATACAACGTAATTCTATTCCATATAATTACATTCATAATAGGTGCAAAAAAAATAACAGAAGGCAGGTCCACTGGAAAAGTGATAAAACTAACTTATGAAATGCACAATATGGAACATAACACAGATTTTACACCAAAACCAATTCCTAAAAAAAGTCCTTCAGCAATCTAGCTGAGTATTTTCCTTGTTTGAGAAACAGCTCTTCTAACATAAAGAATTGTTACAGTTAAGGCACACAAAACAAACATTCACATTACAAACTATCGACTCAAGCAGAAGTTACTATATTCTTTTTGCTTCATGTTCTGGTTCCCTGCCAAAATTTCCTCTCATCCATTTTAGCTTGTCCTTATCCCTACTCCCGTGGTCCCACTTCTCCCTTACTTTTGCTTTAGATCTATTTCTTCATGTTTTGATTATTTCTTGCCCCCTCGTTCTGATTCCTGTGCTTCCATTTTTGTTCTGCTTTCGGTTCTCCTCTCCGTGCTGGTGCCGCTTCCTGTGGTACGATCTCCTGGCTCGCTGAACCCTCGCTCACCTCCTTGCGCACTCGTTTTTCTCTGCCTGCCCTGCCTCTCTGCCTGCTGCGTTTATCCCGTTACCTTTCCATCTCCTCGCCGTGCTCTAGCTGTGTATCAGGGCGTTGGAAGCACAAACGTGGAGCAGAGGAGCTCGGGGATCCTCCTTGGGAGCAGATGCACGGGCTCAGCCCGCAACTCGCCCCAGCTGCAGCGCTGCCATTGCAGCCCGGCCAGCATCCGGGCAGCGTTGCCTAGCGATGGATGGCTGCACACTGCCAGGAGCTGCACACTTTGCAGCCCAGGCACCTCCCTCCTGCCAACTGCACCCCGGAGTGCTGCAACTGCAACCTATAATGACGCCACACAAAGCTGCTAAAATGTATTACATACTAATTATTGCAATCGGCTTTCTGGAAAAAAAAAAAAAAAAAGCCTTCACAAACAGCTGTTGATCAACAAAAACAGAGCATAAGAGCAGGGAATATGCATCCTCTTTATTAATGAGGTAGTACGCTTCAGAGCAGACATAAAATTTTCCAATTAGAGCCCTGCTTGATAATTTTGTTCCATCTGTGGTTTTTTGTTTGTTTGTTTTATACTTCATTGCATTTAGAGAAAACAAACCTTAGACGAACAGGATATGGCTTGCCAAAACTGCATAGCTTAACAACAAAGAACAGGATTTTACGGAAGAAAACATCCTTCCAATTAACCCACTGTCACAGACAAGCATGGGAAAAAGGAAATCTCCTTGCTAGATGTATAAAAACACAGGTAGAGAGGGAACTGCAGACTACTGAAATAAACAAAGCAGACCAAAGAGAAATTTAGTCTTTCACTGAATTACCCCTTAACAACCACATCTTTTTAAGCAGAGAAATTCAAATGGCTGCCTAGAAATTTTAACTCCTAATTAGAAGTTCCTAGCAAGAGTTGATATTAACCTCTGTCGCCCTGATTTTGTAAGACTTTGTTAAGCCTTCTGATGTTTACATTCTTTCAACAAACTTTCTCACACACAGTTCTGTAAATAACCTATGTTTTGCATTCTTTCATAGAAGTAGAAAGAATTGATGGACCCTTGGTCTGTCCAGTGGCATTGGAGAGGTGGCACTGTCACCCTCCAATCCACTGTCACCTTTAGAAAACTATAAATGTTGGAGTCAGAAAATAAAAGTGCTTCTTTTTTGTTCCACTCAAGAGCAGCAGTGTCTCTGTCATTTCGTACCTTATCACAACAAACCTCACTTTGCTCCTTTCATGCACATTTATACATATATATATATATTTTTATGCCTTCCTGACTATAAACAGCTACATTTCTTGCTCATAAAAGAAACAAAAAAACCCCAAACATTTAAACAAGTAAAGGGATTTAATATCAGGACAAATTAAATATTATTCAACAACACGCTAGAAGAGGCAAGGTGAGTTGACTAGAAAAAAATTTACAGGACTTATCCTCAAAAAATTATTCCATTCAGCTCTTCTAAAGGGATGCTTCACTGCAGCAGAGAGCCTAAAGCTCTGGATTTCAGTGTTGGAGGCACAGGAAAGACTCTACTGCTTTGGTCCCTGCTGTGGGGATAATTGATGCTTTTCATCCAAACTTGTAATGACCCATAAGCTCTCCTGAGAGCAGACAACCAAAGCCAGGCTTCTCCCACCATGGGGGAGTTACCAGGAGAGACAGACCTTGTCTTGCACACACATGCACTTCCTTGAACCCCACAAACCTCGTACACTTTCTGACACGGAGTCATCTTCACAGGGGATGGAAACTTCCTTCCATCACCTCTATGTACTGCCTAACAACTCTGCACCAACAAAGATGGATCAACAATGTAAAACTTTCCTGACAAGGGCTTAGCACAAAGCAACTATCACCAATTTCTTTATCAGCAGCTGTCCAAATGAAGGTATCTCCAAGGTGCTCTGCTGTGCACTTGTCCAAATGCTGTTGCTGTAAAGGTTCTGGTCTGTATGCCAGGTATTTGGGAGCACCTTGGGCACACTAACATGTCATTTATGAACCACTGGCACTCTGACACAAAAAAATAACTGCCAGGTCTCTTGGTCAATGAATATGACTGACACTGCAGCTTGTGAATAGATAAAGGCACGTCTTTGTGGATGATATTACTATACCCTGATGCCTAAATCTCAACCAGACCTGTAGCCAAAGGGAGATAAACATGTTCTATAATAGCCTAGCACGCTACATGTTTTATCAGACAAACAAAGCAACTGACAATAATTTTCTCATGCCAGATAAAGTCCACAACATCTTATTCACTGCACACAAACTCAAACTTGTATCTATGAATAAACAAAGCCAGGAATTAGCACATACAAAAACCCATTTTTTTTCCCTATTAACCTCTAGAATTAGAACTCAGAAACAGAGTTTCTTCAGGAACTAACAACTCAAATAGTAAGTTCTTACTCACATCAAAGGTCTCCAGACTTCCAAATAATATCACTATTCAAGAATATAATCTTGTTAAACAGTCCTCCATTTTTCAGACTCAGAGAGTAGAGATATAAGATTAAGCACTCAGAAGCTGCATAACGCTTAGAACTGAAGGCTGGGTAAAGCAAGCCTCCTTGCAACCAAAAATGACAAGCCAAAGGGCAACTTATCCCCACCTCAGTTTGTCCATGGTTCACAAAGCATCATTGTAATAGAGCTAGAAGGCCAGATTCTCCTAAGTTAGAAAATGTACACCTTAACTGTAGGACTAGTCCTGTATGTTCAAATACAAATCTGATTTTAAATCTATTTGGAGCTAATTAAACTTATTTATTCCCGTTATTCAAACCCAGAAGATGCTTCAAACATGCTTTAATTAACAAAGCTCTGTTACACAGTATAAAAACATCTACTCAGAATTAAGCTATGATGTGCAAAATATGCAGAATCACATCGTGCCAAGATTTTTATCTTTAGCTGAACAATACATCAGTGTCAATCCATTAAGAGTATCTTTAACATTTACACCATTAACAGGTGCAATAACATTGTGACATGTTCAAAGTTCATACAGAAGTCATAAGCTCACTGGAGGCCTCCATCTGAATCTGGATTAAACAATCATACCATGGGTGGTGCTGCTTCACACATCAATTTCAATATAAGATTCTGTGCTTGCTCTCGAACTTGGTCTTTGGCATCTCCCATACGATCTATCAAAGCCATGAGAACTACAAAACGGGAAAAAAAGAGAAAGTAAAAAAGATTAAACACCCAATGGAGATTTTCTAATGTGTAAAGATATTTTTGAAACAGATGTAATATACATGTCATTCGAAAATAAAAGCTGAGTTTAAGTAGGCCACAATATTTTAAAGCCTCAAGTGCATTTCTGAGTGTTTTATAAGACTAACAACAAATGCATAAGGCTGAAATGGAAGAAAATAGTAACTTTCAACAGGTTAAAAAGAAAGCAAGCTTCCCATCTTCAAAACTGTATTAATGACTTCGATTTCATCTTCAAAAAGTGTTCCAGTTAGCTTCAGAATGTCTGGCTTTTCTAAAAAATAATGCTAGGCATGGTGAGTGGCAAACAATTGGAATAGAAATATAAGACTATTTTAAAATCAGTGTGACTTTGCTGTTTATTGTAAGAAAATTTAAAGTTTAAAATCCCTTTATTCACACAGTGTATCTTCAGGAAACCCAGCCTTCCTTCAGTAAAAGTACTGTTAAAAATTACTATGTTAAAACAAGCATCCTCAAACAATATTTAAGTAAAATTGCAGGACAGCTGATGATTTCACACCATAAAAGTAAGTAAAAATCAAAACCAAAGGACTTGCTTTTCCAGACAGAAGTATATAATTACATCAGATAAATTAATGCTATGATATTAGGAAAAATATATCAATGAACGCATAGCCAGCTCTGTGCTGTGCAAGACACGCTGCTGTACTGGTTCCCAATCCTCCATCTGGGACCTATCCTCTGCGAGATTCTCCCCCCCAAGTGCTTTCAGTACCAAATGAGGGGTGATGATACCGAGTGTGCTGCCTCCCTTCAGGAAGCACAGCTGATGGAGTTGGTGGAACTGGTGGAGATGTCATCCCTCAGAGGACAGCGATGTAAGATATTCCAAGTAAAAAATACATCTTCACAGCTAAAATAACTTTTTGCTACATTTGGTACTACATCACTGAACACCTGAGAATATTTTGCAGTTACTGCCTGATCTCAACAGACTGCTAAAGAATTTCTACTCACTATAGAAATAACTGTATTTGGCTATTGTTTGAAAGGCAGATCTGAAGTAATTTTACCAGTACTTAATGATTTTATAGTAATAACTAAACAATAGTTTTGCCAACAAAATAAAGGGAACAGAATCATACATTTTGAGGAGGTTTCCCGAGTCCTCTGTTCCTACATGAAAAACAGGAGCCATTTCTGTACCATGATTGTTACTGACAAATACACTGCTGAAGTTGGAATTTCCCCCCCTGTGATACCTGAAGGCTTTCTTAGTGTCCTAATCTGAGTATTTAATTCTACTGGTTCTGGATAGTCCACTGACATCTTCAGCCACCATTATCATGGCTTTTTTTTTTTCATCTATCTTCTCTACTCTTTTTCCTCTGAACAAATTAGCACAGCTACTTTCATTTTACGATTTGAAAAGAAGAGTCTGGGGGTTTTTTGTTTGGGTTGGATTACCATTTGGTTGTATTGCCATTGTTTTGATAGTGTGGGACTTTGTCTTTATGGTTTTGGTTTTTAAGGGTGTTTCTGTTTTGTTTGGTGGTTGGGTTTGGTTTTGGGTTTTTTTCCCATTTTGTGAACAGAGAAAAAAGTCCAGAACTTAAGTTATTTTTGGGAGTACACAGCTGACCATTCCCATGAACTTCCAATCACTCATATACCTACGGATTACATTTTCTTGCCAACAGTATTTTCCCTGTCCATTTTCAGCACTTCTGAACTAACCTTGTCCCCATGCTTTACACTACTAGTGATATCTCTACACTGACCTGACTGCTGGGCAGCTGAAGGCAATTCTAGCTTTACAGAGAAGGAAACAAACACAGCCCAGTGCCAGTTCTGCAGGAACACGGCTCCTTTGTGACTAATTAGCACTCTGAGTCATTTGACAGAGCTGCAGATACCAGGGCTCTGCTCAAATCACCAAGGCAAGCACAGAGAACAGCTATGAGAAGCTGCTGAACAGAGATGAGGTCACTGAGTTAAACTAAGCTATGACACAGCCCGCAGATTTCAGTGTGTGCAACTACTGAACACAGCAGCCTTTGCCACTCCTGGAGCTCTGACAGAGGGACAACACGCTGTGGGAGGGCCAAAGGCTTGGCTTTTTTCCCCTAAAACTCAAGTTTCTCTAAGACCCCATATAAGGCATGATACATTCTATTTGCACAAGACAAAAGAAATTAGGCTGTTGAATGCTGGCAACCACCAGCTGGTTTCCAGTGTGGCTGTTCATCTTTTCTGTCAGAATAAGCTCCAGCAGGAAATCATTGGAAGCTGGGTTTCCTATTGATCAAGTTTCAAAACTGAACATCATTTTGGCTGCTACTTTTCCTTTAAGATGCACAAGCTTTCTCACCAGCGTTATCAAATTAGTGTCCCTCTTTATACTGCAATGCATAACAAATACATCCATTTGGTTGTTCCTGGCATCAGCCTGCAAACGCAACAATCTCAAACAGATGTCAGAATTAAAAGAAGGGTGACAAAGAAGAAGTAGGACCATACATGAATGCTGTATTCAATGTGGTAGCCTCCTAAAAAATTACTCAGTGAGGTGTATAATTTGTCACATGCAGTCTGGACTGAACAATCCTACTGTTTTATATTAACCTTATCCATCTTTTATCTTCTGTTGCTGAGATTCTTAAATTATTTCGAATGGATTTTGGAAAACCTAGTAACATATGACATCTTTCTGTTATTTATTTCTGCTGATATGCTGAGAAAAAAACTACACTAAATTTAGGAGACAGTGATTCCTTTTGCAGCTGTTGTTTATTTTTTGTGAAGCACTGTATTTCATTCAACTTGTCTTTTCACCATGTTTTAGCATGTTATCAAAGCCTCTTACCATTTCCAGCCACTCCTGATGTTTTCCTGTTAAGATTTCTACATTGCAGAAATCTCATTCATCTGAGGATTTCCTGTTAAGATTTCTACATCACAATTTTACAGGTTTTGATTACTGAAGAAAACCTAAAAGTTTAGCAAAAATATTCCATAGCAGACATTAATTCTACCAGATCTACCTCCAACTGAGCTGCTATTTCATAGAATCATAGAATATTCTGAGTTGGAAGGGATCCATCAGGATCACTGAGTCTGATCCTGGCCCTACACAGGACACCCCAAGAGTCACACCATGTGCCTGAGAGCATTGTCCAAACGCTTCTTGAGCTCTGTCACGCTTGGTGCTGTGACCACTTCCCTGGGGAGCCTGATCGGTGCCCAGCCACCCTCTGGGTGAAGAACCTTTTCATGATATCCAACATAACTGCTCCTAGCTCAACTCCAGGCCACTCCCTCAGGTCCTGTCACTGCTCAGCACAGAACAGAGATCAGTGCCTTCCCCTCCTCCTCTCTCAGAAGGAAGTTGCAGACTGCAATGGGCCTGAGTTGGAAGGGATCCATCAGGATCACTGAGTCTGATCCTGGCCCTACACAGGACACCCCAAGAGTCACACCATGTGCCTGAGAGCATTGTCCAAACGCTTCTTGAGCTCTGTCACGCTTGGTGCTGTGACCACTTCCCTGGGGAGCCTGATCGGTGCCCAGCCACCCTCTGGGTGAAGAACCTTTTCATGATATCCAACATAACTGCTCCTAGCTCAACTCCAGGCCACTCCCTCAGGTCCTGTCACTGCTCAGCACAGAACAGAGATCAGTGCCTTCCCCTCCTCCTCTCTCAGAAGGAAGTTGCAGACTGCAATGGGCTGTCTCCTCAGTCTCCTCTTCTCCAGGCTGAACAGACCAAGTGACCTCAGTCACTTCTCACACGGCTTCCCCTCCAGACCCTCCACCATCCTTGCTGGCCTCCTTTGGACACTCTCTAATGACTTCATGTCTTTATGTTCTGGTGCCCCAAAGTGCACTCAGCACTTGAGGCAAGGCCACCCCAGTGCAGAGCAGAGCGGGATAATCACCCCCTTTAAAGGGCTAACAATGCTGTGCATTTACATCTGAGCTGCTATTTATGCCTTTTTCCTTTCTGCTATATCCATGACAGAGCTTATTATCCCATCAGTTTCTGCTTCCATTGCCTTCCTTCTCTTATTTCAGTAAATCTGAATAAATTTTCCTTTATCCAAATTCATCAAATAATTTTATCATCACTAGCTGGGACAGTAAATGCGTGAGTTAAGGCCAAAACCAGCCATCAGAGTACAGCCTGATAGATTAAATATTTATTTCCTCTACTAGGATTGAAGATGATAAAACAAGTAAATTGCAAAAATTGCCTACAATGACAAAGAACGTATCTTTTAAAACCTGAGCAATTTAACTATATGACCCCTGCAGCAAAAGGATGCCATGGGTAGCACAAACAATTTCCTTCTGTTAAACTTTAGTAAGAGTTCCTTCTGGAGCTTTTCAGTTTGTATTGTTGCTTTTTCTTCTCTTCTGACCACTTACGCTTGCTGCTCTTTATATACCTGCGCTCATTTTAAATCTCAGGTCTACTTCTATGAATCAACTTTAGATAGTCCATTACTGCAGGCTTAGAAAAAAAGCATTAAACAAAAAAGAATCTTTACTGAAGAAACGTTATCAGTGTTGGCAAAAATTCTGTTACTAAAAAGAGAAGTCTTTGAGGACAGAAAGACATTAAACCTAGGAAGCAATATCTTCCTTGTTTCGTCAGAAACCTTGCAGCTCAGGCAGCAGCCTTGAACAGCTGTCATTAGAAAGGAGGGAGGGAAAGAGCTGCCTCTGCAATTAGGGCACAGGAGAGAAAGGCATCCCACAGAGGCTCCTACAGGGCCAGCCTGACAGATCCATGTGGTCAAGGGGTTACTTCTAAGCAAAGAATCATAAGCAGGCTCTCAGAGAGGGCCTCAGCGCTCCCCTCCTCAACATAAAGTCCTGGCCAGTTTAATCAACAGCAATTTCAGACACTAATGTGCTTCTTGGGGTCTCTCCAGGAGCTAATTAAGAAAAGCATTAGTGGGATTAATGACACATACTGTTCATCAACAGTAGCAGAGAGGAAGAAACAAAAGCTTTTTTCATATCTATCCATGTGCCTATCAAGGTGTCAGTCTGAGGAACATGAGTACAGTCTTAAAGGCCAAAGAGTTTCAAGAGGTGTATTAAACCTGAAAGAAAACTAGAAGATTGAGAATAAATATTCATGGCATCTTCTGAAATTTTTAAACTCTAAGCTAGGTATTTTACATAACTAGAATTAACTAGAATCAAGTAGAAATCAAAGAGGGCTAGGATTTCTCTAGTCTGAGTTAAAAGCACTGCATTTCTAGGTGTCATACAGTGAAATGCCCACAGACAGCAAGCAAATGGCATCCTAAATCCCAACCTATCACTCAGGCATGAATCACTTCAGGTAAAATGAATTCCCACTAGTAATAAACTCCAGCACTAGCCAGCCAGGACAAAAAAAAAACCCAAAAAAACAAAAACCAAAAAACCACCAAAAAGCCTGCATAGATTTTTACTTTTTTCTTTTTAAACTGAAACTTCAGAGAATCTAATCAAAAAGATGAAAAAAGTTGTGGCTTTAATCAGTTATGACCTTCAGCTGTGACCACTAACTACAGAGGAAATAATAGAAAATTTAAGGATTTTCTGAGGTGTTGCAGGAAGTTAGTATTTTTGTTACATTTAAAAATACAAAAGCAGCTATTATGGAGAAAAAAAAAAAAAACACCAAATAATGGATTGTCCTCTAAATGCCTTTTCCAAAAAAAGACAAAAAACCCATGAAACAGTCAGCATTTTATTGTTTAGTCAACATTTTATTGTTAAAGAAAATCCTACAACAATCCAACACAGCTTTTCCTGAGGTCAGTAAGCTATGAAAAGGCAATATCAGAAAAAACACCTGACTTGCATTTAGATATAACAAGGCATCCTTGAGACAAGACATCTTTCATATAAATAGAAAAGCTTATTTTACTTTATCTGAACAACTCAGTGTCTTGAGTTATTTAATTTAATTTCCAAGTTTTCTCCAACACCATAGCTTGGCCATTTTTTAAGCAAAGACACGGAACAGATAATTTTGCAGATCCTTTTCCAACCTAATTATTCCAAGTTTTATGTTTAGTTGTTCTGTAAGCACTTTTAATCTTGAATCCTCAGCAGAACGTGCCCTTAGTCTCAACATTTCAACTAAATTAATAAAAACGAAAAATGAGAATAAAATTCAGTCGGGCACTAACACATGAAGATCTAGCATTTATCTACATGTTACATATCCATGGTAGCGCATTCTAATACAGTTCTCAGTCTTCATGGATATGATGGATTTTCAAAGCATTTCTCCATACCACATTAAAACCACTTATTAGAGAGTCACAGCTTGAATGAACTGCACACTTGAGTCTTTTCCACCCAAAAATTCAATCATTAAGAGAAAAACCAATTAAAATGTGGGTGTCACTTACTAAACACTGATTTCCTCAAACAAATATTTCCAAATTCTTGGAACCAACTGCTTTCAATCCAAATTCACTCAAAAAGTTAAGGCATGTTGCAAGCCCTTACAACTGCTCTAAAACACATCAGGTAACACAAAACCATTTAGGTCAGAAAAACTCTTTTAAGATCATCATGGCCAACCACTAACCCAACAATGTCAAGGCCACTGCTAAACCATGTCCCTCAGTGTCACATCTACAGTAGACTTTCAAATATCTCCAGGGATGGTGACTCACCCTCTTCCTTGGCCAGTAACAGTGCTTGACAACATTTTTCCTCATATCCTCTCTGTATCTCCCCTGGCACAACTTGAGGCCACTTCCTCTTGTCTTATTGCTTGTTTCTTGGGTGAAGAGACTGACGTCCACCTTGCTACAACTCTCTGCAGTAGTTACAGAGAGCAATAAGGTCACCCCGAGCCTCCTTTTCCCCAGGCAACTAATCCACAGCTGGTTCCTCATCAGCCTTGTGCTCCAGACCCTTCCCCAACTCCACTGCCCTTCTCTGGACATGCTCGAGCACCTCAATGTCTTTCTAGCAAGGAGGAGCCCAAAACTGAACACAGGACTTGAGGTATGGCCTCACCAATGCCAAGTACAGGGGACAATCACTGCCCTGGTCCTGCTGGTCACACTACTGATACAGGCCAGGACAGCACTGGCCTTCTAGGCCACCTGGGCACACACTGGCTCATGCTCAGCCACTGTCAGCCAACACTCCCAGGCGCTCCTCCTGTCGTGCTACGTAGGGTTGTTGTGACCCAAGTGCTGACCCTCAAACCACTGGCCTCAACTCGCTGCTCCAGCCTGTCCTGATCCCTCTGCAGAGCCTTCCTGCAGATCAACACTCCTGCCCAGGTTGGTATGATCTTCAAACTGTCTGAGTGTGCCTTCCATTCCCTTGTCCAGATAATGGATTCAAACATTAAACAGAACCAGCCCCAGTGCTGAGTCCTGGGGAATACCACTTGCCACCAGTAACCAATTGAGTTTAACTCCACTGACGATCAACCTCTGGGCTCAGTCATCCAGCCAGTTTTTAAGCTACTGGAGAGTGCATCCATCCAGGACATGAGCAGCCACACTTGCAGGCTTCCTTATAACAATAAATTTGATGGAGTGTTTAAATTAGTCTGAGGACACTAATTTAAATGCTCTTCCAACGCTCCTTGAAGCTACCTGGTAAAAAATTTAAACACTTCAAATTTGTTTCACATGTTAATATATGGCACTACAACTATCTTCCAA
The DNA here is from genome assembly GCF_017590135.1 of Pyrgilauda ruficollis. NCBI lineage: Eukaryota > Metazoa > Chordata > Aves > Passeriformes > Passeridae > Pyrgilauda > Pyrgilauda ruficollis. The sequence continues at coordinate 27,689,037 of NW_024519206.1, read as the reverse complement.
AACTATTTTTGCCCAGTGGTTTCTTTTCATAGTAAGATGAATTTGAAACTACTACTAAACATATCAACACATTTACATAAGGAGTTCTTGTGTGTAAAATGTGTATCCCGACTGAGACTTATACATACAGGTACATATACAAACATAACCTATCTGTGTTTTGCCTGTCAATTTTAACTGTCAATTACTGTTTCTTTAATTTTCAGGTAAGTACAGTATTTTGCAACATTTTGTATGGTTGTATGTAAAGCCTAATGTCAATATAGTTATGTAACAGACTAATGGACTGTTCAATATATGCAGAAAAATATGTCATGTATAATACTGCACAGTAAAACTGAAACAGATTCTGTACACCTTTACTGTGTTCTTTCTTTTCCTTTTGACAATAAGAAGAGGGCCAAGTCATATTCACTTGTTTTAGAAAACAGAACTAAAAGTATGAGTAGACACTTTTCCCAGAAATCCTATCATCCAGACACATATGCCCATAATTCTAATAGTCTCTTTTATTTTGGATATATGTGATTATTTTAATAATTAATATGATCACCTGGGAAAAGAGACTGTGATACAGTAATTATGTACTCTTATGTAACATCTCTTTTAATCACAGAACAAGCAGTAGTTTTAAATACCAAAAGATGTAACACTCAAACACTGCTTTATTTTTCCCAGAATACAGACACACAGTCTTATGAAAGAACACATACCCTGGTATTTATCACTTCCAAAGTATTTTCAAGGATCTTAAGTGGAAGTACTAAAAGAAAGATTCCAAATTTGTGTGTCTAGACTTCCAGAACACTGATGCCAGCTGCAGAGCATGCTCAATGTGGTTAATCACAAAAGGATAACACCTTATAAGAAATTTAGTGCAACATTAGATGGTTGCCTAGGAAACTGAATTAAGTCTCTTATCAGGCATTATACTTCAATACAAAGATCACTAACATGCTCTTTGAAATACTGGAAGGTATCTGCCCTACCTCTGTGGTATTGATTTTGCCCAAATGTAATTTACAGCATATATGTAGGTTACAAAGAATGAAGTAATAGTAAAGCATTGATGTTTTTCACTTCATAGCAGAAGACTAATGTTTAAGAGAGTGAATATTCAGTGACATTAGCTGTCCTCTGCACTTAAGGAAATCCTCCACCCCCATCAAAACAGAACAGGAAATTAAATTGGCATGGGGTGTAAAAGGTGGAATGTGTTTTCTCATATTGCAGTTAGATAATATATTATTATACTTCCATCATTTACTGAGATCTGAATCAAGTATAAAAACATCTCAGGGTCACCAAAATGTAACACTATTTATTAAAAGAAAAATACATTTAAGGTTGCAGGTATGTTGTAAGTGAAAACAGCTATAAAAATGAAACTTCACAAAAAAAAAAAAAAAAAGGATGCATTGTACTTAAAAAAAGGCAGAGAACAAAGCAGGTAGGTATTTTACATCTATCCTCCTTTGATATAGTCATGGTGCAATTCCTATTCTTTTTTTTGAGAATGCACCTACCTACAACAGCTTACTGCAATAAATGAGAAGTTAACTATAGATTGAATATTCCAAAGTAATAATTGAATTCCCTGCAAAAATTCTGTTATGTTTGCTGTCAAAAGATAATATACTTGCATTTATTTGACCAAAATAGAGAAAGTAAAAGCCTACCATATAAATTACTACTAAGATGGTCTGTGGGGCCCGAAGAACTTGTTACTTAGCTGAACTACTTTGCTTACAAATTTCCCAGCATCTTCAATCTTGATTCCATGATTTTTGTTTTCTCCTTATATCACCTAAACCACTGCACATCTGCAGTACACGATTATATATCTCATTAACAATATTCAGATCAAAGAATCACTTAACTGGACATAACCAAGCTAAAAAAAAAAGAAAAAAAACCAAAAACAAAACAAACAAAAACAAACAAACAAACAAATAAACAAAACTAAAATGGCAGTCTGATAGAATACTTGCTTCTTGTCGAATGCATAACTATGGATATAGATTGTATGGATATATGGATCCATATATGGATATGGATTGTATGAGGTTCAACAAGGAGGCCAAATACTGGGTGCCCTATCTGGGTCACAGCCACCCAATGTAGTGCTACAGGCTGGAGAAGCAATCTGGGAATAAAAATAAAAAGTCAAATAAAAAAATGAAGTGGTACCTCACAAGGCTGTAAGAGCTCTCTGCAAACACCTCTGCAGAAGGTAACTCAGCTAACAGAGTGCATTTGGACTTTCACACAGCTCTCAAGAAGGGGTCTTGCCCTAAGGATAAAGGCATGGAGCAAAGACACTGCCCTGGAGAGTGGGCCCCGAATCCACCACCACTGCACAGGAAACAGGCTGCTGTAGTAGACAGTCTCATGCATGTATTAGGTCAATTTTCAGGAAGCAGCTATGCAACCAAGGAATCTATAACCAATAATTGCAAAAGTAATAGACGACAAATGAAAACAAATACAATTACGGCACTGTGAATATATGCCGCCTCTCTGGTATGGTGTGACAGATATGGCTTCCTCAACTCAAATGCACCACAAGAGAAAGGAACTGAAAGGGCAAACAGTTGTATACAAGAAACAGCTCCTCTGTGTCTCTGAGCTGGGGCAGAGGAAGGGATAGTAGAGGACAGGCATGGAAGAGATCCATAAATAGAAACTGGCAGTCAGGAAGGTAAGAAATGTTGGCTCACCTCTCTAACACAAGATCTAGCAAGCACTAAGTTTTTCAGGCAATCAGTCCAAACAAGTTTTGCATACTTAAGTAGTTCTACAGAACTCTGCAAAAGCCAAAGATCTACGTGGGTCAGAAACGAAACAGATAAAGCTGTAGGAAAACACAGTGACAGGGCAGACACTGAAGATACCATGTGCCTCAGCTGGCCCTAACCTGTAAGACTGCTGACAACTCCTGTTGATGAAGGAGTTATCACTGCCTGTGTCTCTTACTTTCTTCTCAGGCATCTGCAAACAAATCACTGTCAAATACAAGTCTTTGGTCTGACTTACTGGAGTCAGATTACATTAGAAGACAAATCTGCAGAGTCAACAGAACATGATTTAGGAAACTCCTGGTTCTTGAAATTTTCTTGAAGGAAGCAGTTCTCTGGTTCACAAATGTGCTTTTAATTATTCTCATAAGCCCTGGACTACACAAACCCCAGACACTTAATGTTAATAATAATGTTTTTATATTACTGCTTCACTGACAAAAACTGAATACTCTGATCTTGTTATGAAACTTGGAGAGAGAGCTACCACCTGAGGAGAATTCATATCACTCTTTTTAAAAGTCACCTAAAATACTGTTTTCTGCCTTCACTAAGATTTCAGCGACTGTTAGGTTTGTTTACACAGAAGTTGATCATCAACAACAATAACTTGCATATTCTAGAGGTCTTCGTTCTGGAGATGCTCTGAGGATCAGTTTCAGCTGAAAGCACTACTACTTAGCTTAACGGAAAAATACTTTGAGAATACATAGCTTCAGATGTTATGTGTGTTCAACGGTCACCCAGTGCCAGTACTCTCTCTCTTCTGTTTTTTAATATAAATACTAGTGAAATTTAAATGTTCAATTTGCACATGGTCTCACTCAACTACTGTGACAAGAAAAGCCCAAACCAACAAGAGGATTTTCAAACTATTCGCACATAGTTCATACTTAAAACAACAGAGAGAAACCGAATAAGCTTCCCAACCCTCCTTTAATAATGTTACTGTAATTTTAGGTTTTAGAGAGTCTTAAAATAAAAATCAAAACTTAGCCAAACTCTGGAGCAAAACAGTGTTTGTAGCTACAAATGGAGACTATTCAAAAATCAATACTGTGCATAGCACAATACGCCTCCAGTTCCCTTACACTGCTCCAATACAAAATTAACCAGCCAAAGAAAAGCTCTCTGCAACAGATTTAAATGCTGTAGCACTCTACTGCAGTAGCTCCACAGAATACTGAAATACACTTTCAATTAATTTAGTTAGCAGCTTGTCATAAATTATACTTTGTATTCCTGAACTTTGAAATTTTATTTCAAAGCTCTTAATTACAAAACTAGACATGCAAAGAAGAGGAAGCTTAAAATTTTGAAGACAATTTGAGATAGCTGGGGATCAGGGAAAATGATGTAACTTACTCAAATTTTGAAAAAGGACATCCACTAGAAACTTCTGTCAAAAACAGCCAGTGCTATAAAACCAATGTTAATGTCCTAGTATCACCATCTCTTTTCAAGGCCATCAGCAAAATGAGTTGATTATTGTAGTTTGCTTGTACCTCCCAGAAAAAAGGTCTCATACTGCAGCACATGTAGATCCATTAATTTGAAATTCATTTGAGTAAACATTTCACGCAGGAATAAGAGTCAGTACTTTTTTTTTATCCCATAAAAACTTTAGACTGCTAAAAGCTACAGACAAGTTATCTAACAGGAGGTGGACCACATCATCCTCTGAGACTACAGGCTTCAGCAGACATAAAGCTCTGATTAAAGTGATCTGCAAATAAAACCTTCCATCTTTAACACAAGTTAAAGATAATGCTTGTGTTTCACTGCAAATTTTAGAGGACTGTCCCAGGGAGTGGTAAGCAACTACATAGCATGGAACTAATTACTGGAAAGGCGCTCCTGGAACCTTTAAAAAAATCCCAACCACCACCTAAGAAATCAGTGACAAATGAATACTGACATGCTACTATACAATTATCTCAATTCCAACAACAGTAAAATGCCTGCCAGTACATTATAATTAGCTCAAGAAGTTTTCAACATGTTCCACTTCAGCTGCTAAGAGAGGGGGGGGAAGTGTCTTTTACTGCTTGGTCTTAGGAAAAAAAGTTGTATTTCACTTACCAGTTCCTATATACGGTTTAAAGCGTCCTGATAGTCTGTCAACAAAGGCACCTAAAACATCTAATCCCAGTAGTGCTACCTGTTGAAACAAAAGCATTAGATATTATAAACCAGATCAGTGAGGATTTTTTTAGAATATATTGCAAAAAACTTAAACACAGAAATGCAAGTATGCTGAAAAGCTATCTCAAAGTTTCAGTTGAAGAGCTAATAATTTCTTCGAAGTTCCTATCAAGACAAAGTTATCAGACTATCTTTGAAATGGATCAAGTTTATTTACATATACCAGAGCAATTCAGATTTTTTAATTCTTGTCTTAAAACAGAAGAAAATAAATATTAGAAATCCAGTGTTTTCCTATTTTCAACTACAAAACCCAAACAAAGACATAGTTTAAAGGTTTCCCAGATGTTAAGAGCTTACTTCTGGCCACTTAGCTCATCCACTGACATCATTACATCATTTTCCAAACTCCCTAAAGAAAATAATTGAGAAGCTAATTCTGCTTTCCCCAGTGGTCCAGACTAGACCATTTTTCCACCTACTTGTTAAACTAGGAAAGCTTAATTTTTCATTTGCTCATTAAAAAATATAATAAAGAACCCCCTCAAACCAAAAACACACAACTAGAAAAACTAAACCAAAACAGAAACCAACTCAACCCACAACAATGAAAAAAAACCCCAAACAAAAACTAAACCAAAATAGAAAAAAAAAAAAGGAAATGCAAAATACTACTGGAGTTTTGAGGAATTTCCCATTCACGAACAGAAACCAGATGAGACAACACTATCCACTAACACAGAAACAAAAACACAAACAGAAATTATCAATTTGACAAAATTACTTTAATAAGTCAGGACACTTCTTTTGCTGTTTACTATCCTGCATATTGTTTCAAGACTTCCTTCTCTATTTCCTACAATAGCTCATAAGGAACACCAGAACCTGCATTTTCACAACTTGTAGTTACCTCAATTTGCTGCTGCCCATGAAGGTGCAAATGGAACAATCATTTGTCAAAGGAACAACCTCCTCAAGCCTGGGTGTTCTTTACAGCTTTTCCTCCTCTTTATTTTCTACTAAGAGATGCACTGCACATTTTTCCCCATGAACTCATGACTAGAATTCCTCTCCTTTATTAGCTGTTTATTTTCGTAACATTTGGATCTGTATTTTTTGGACCCCTCCATTTCCTTAAGATCTCTATCTGTCACAATTGTCCACACTAGGCAGAAGGCCAGAAGACTGGATATGCATGTGATATACATGGCCCACGCACACAGCACCATATGAGCCTTGTTTCCATAGGAAACTAGAAAAATAAGGTCCTCAAAAACCCTAGGATTAGAAGCAGCCCCACAATGAAGCTGGTTTTAATAAATTCAGTATTAGCACAACAGATCTTCTTTTAAAAAGAAGATATAAAACTTAGTTTGCAGTTAGTACAACTTACCTGGACACAATTCTATAACATACTAAAACACAGGATAGCATGGCATCACCAGCTTAAATTAAAATATTGCCAACAAGTAACTATCTACAGATTAGGGAAATGGAAGTAAGTAAGCTAGTAACTTTCTTAGACAAAAAAAATGTATATAAATTAGCTTTTGCAGTAATGTCAATGCTTTCCACAAGGTTTTTCCTTTAATGTTATCTTCCATCTTATCAAGCAATATGAAACCATAGTCAAAAGCTCTGTCTAAAAACCAGTGCCTGAAAGAAATAAATAAATTCCTTCTGGAGCCACAGTTTTCCTATGCTTCTGTTTCCTGACTACAAACCCACCTGAGACTTGCACTAACAATTTTAAGGTACCTTTCCATTCAAGTGTTTTGCACAAACAGGAGCCTTTTCATCTGTAAAGACACGTTTTTAAAAGTCTCTCTCTTCTCCACACATTTGATTATCTCGGCAAAATCTGTCTCAAAGACTTCCATCCTCATAAAGAACAGTCACTCAAACTTAGAACAAAGCACACATGCACGAGCTTTACCTCATGCAAAGTATTCTGTGGTCTGCAACTTTGAAAAGGTAACAGGTATGAAAAGTCACAATAACTGAAGAGTTAAAATATTAGCGTGGCCACAAGCTGTAGTACTGGAAAACTGCTCTAGCTACAAAATGTGCTTTCATTCCACCATTCCACATCACAAAACAAGTCAGCTGAACCACACAACTACAGAGGATAGCAAGTGAATTACCACCTGCTGGTTTTGTAAATCAGTTTTAATATTTCTCTGTTCTGATACACAATGCTCAAACATCATTCCAAAAAAAAAAAAAAAAAAAAAAATTGAGGCAGAACTTCGAGGTTCTGCAGAAGACCTGCAGCAAAGAGGTTCCAAGTTCTGAGGCACTGTGTGGGACCATTTACCAACACAGGCTCTCCACTATCAACAGAAAAACCTTTCACCAGCATCACAGCTCTTTCCCCAACAGCTCCAATGAAGGATGAATGCCTTCTGGGATTAAAATCAATGGATTTGTTTCTTACTCTGCATTCATTAAGCCTTTTGCTTGCTGTCTAGAAAGAGCCTTTGTATGTTGAGACTGATTCATCAGCTCACCATTGTTTGAAGGATTTAAACAGCTTTTAAAGTTCATAGGGAAAAAGAAATTTAGGCTCATTTGAAATGGAGTTGGTTATTTGCTATTCTTTAACAAGCCAATATTAAGACCATCCTTGACTTCTCAGATCACAACAAAGTTGCCAAACCAACTGAGAAATATTTTATCTGTTCTGGATAAAAAAAGACCAGACTCTTTAGTGAAATCAAGATGTTCCAACCAAAAAACGATTATGAATAGAACAAGTGATTAGTAATTGAGCCTATTCTTGCTCTGCAATCTTGTTCCTTTTCCAGCTCTCCTTCTGCACACACTTTTCAGCACTCCCGCTGCCTTTCGGTGGACAACTGTGGCACCTAAGTTTTCTCCTAGAAAAAGAAATACTGTTCTTCAAACCATACCTGGATAACCATGCATGCTTACTGTTATTTTCATTATGATTCTGTAATTTCCCATCCCTGTGGGGGACAGCTAGGGGCAGAACACTACCAGGAAAACATCTCTACTTGTGTAACTTGCTGAATGACCTTAATACAAATGTTCTTGGATTTAGTCACAGGATCTCTGAACTGTACATGGAAATATAGATTCTGTAGAAGGGGATCTGTGAACTAGTCATGAGAATCTAATGGGGGAATTATGGAGGTCCCTATCTGGAATTCCAAAGAATGAAGTTAAGGCATTGGACTTCCTGTCACCATGGGGACAGCTGTGGTATCACTAACAATTTCTGACAAACAGGACATAGCATGCCAAACAACTACGCCCTGCAAGAGCAAGCATTGTTCCAGCGCTGCACTGCTGGAACAAGACGTATGCAAAAACTTCATGGGATGTTTTTTTTAAAGTATTGTCAGCCAAGACACAAGGTTCACTTTCTTAATTATCGTAATCTCAAGAACCTCGCAAGCAGCTCAAAATGAAACAAAAATATTTATGTTTGTGCAGTATCTTGTACTTCACTTGTTCAAGTCTCATATTCTTAGTTCTCTCCACCCATCTTTCAGGACACACTTCTGCTCCCCAATTCCATACTTCTTGCTCTCTTTACTGTTTCCCACTCCAATTCTATCCACTTTCCCCATTCTGCAGAGATCTACCCATCCTCCATTCCCTCTCTTAACTCAAAAGCTTGCAGATACTTAAGCATGTCCTTGGCGTCATGAGCAAAAGGACACTTCTATTTTTCTCGGTCATTTCTTCAACCTGTGTGGTTCTTCAGCCCCAGCCATGACATCTTCAGACTCCATTCTCCCTGCCACTCAGCAGCAGCTGGACAGCTGCCTCTGCTGACAGAAGCCAAAACTGCAGTCCCAGCTGCACACACATCATCTATACTGTAGATATTTTAGCTGACAAGAAAGCATTATTTCCATTCTCTTGCTTCTTTCACCTTCAAGAGCACTAATGACACACTTCCAATTCCAACTGTATGATTTTTTTAAACACATACCACATCATAATGCAAGAAGAGAGCAGAGTTGCTGGTATCTTACAAAGTCTTCAAGCTCAACATTTGGAGTCCAAGTTCATTAGCAAATGCAGAGCCCCTTCTACCTAAAAACACAAGGCTACTGCCTTCAAAATTATGTTTTGCAACTATACTTCAGACTACAAGGTAAGATTCTCCTACGTATCCCATCTTTGCTACTGTAAGTGGTACAGACTATCAAACTTCTGATAACCTTCCCTTCACAAATCTCCTGTGATGGCCAACCACAGAACCTTTCAGTGACGCAGTACAAGCAACTACACTACCAGAGGATTGCTGAATGAATCACCCGTATTTATCTAGAGAGTGACACGGGTATTTCTGCACTGAAAGGCTTCGTTTCTTCAGGGGACCTCCCAACAGGCACAATTCTGTGATGTCCCTGTTATGTTGACCTCTCCTGCACTGCAGCCAGAACAAGCAAGAGAAATGTTCTCGTAAAAATTTTAGAGGTTATTAAAAAAAAAGGAAATATGCCTTAATTCCGTTTCCCCAAGCTGGGAACTTTAGCTTCCTATCTTGTCTGCCCACATTAATTAAGAAACATTTAGCCAATTCTGAAGAACACATTTGTGTAACACTCAAAATGATCACTGGAAAAAAAAAAATGTTTACAACCTTCTGTTATTTCAAAATTTCTCATCATCTTCAAACTGAATTCAGACTGCAAGTGTAATCTCCAAACTCTTCTGTATTATGTGGACAATACAGTATTCTAAAATTTGTGTACTGCCTCCAGCTTGATCCATTACAGGAGCATCTCCAGTTTACTTCACATGTGCATTAAACATTTTTCCCTTATCTACTGTAAGAAATTTTTCATAAATATTGTTTCAAGGACTGTGTGCAAAACCCAAAAGCATATGATGCAGCAACACTTGACTTTTTTTTTTTTGAGATTGTCTGGCTAAAACTTTATGTGCTGCACTGGAAAAAATTTCAAACAGAGCCTCTTTAAAAGCAAGGTTCAGTGGGAAGACAATGAGATGTATGGTATTTCTCTTTTGAATAAAAAATTAATTAACAAACATTAACTTTTTTTCTCCAAAGAAAAAAATTGCAGTCAAAAGCCTTTCTAAGCACATTGATGGTGCAAAACAAAGAAACACTTTATTTTAGGACTCAGTTCTTTCAAAGTAATTTAATTCTTTTTGTGCCCAAGGTCTCTTATTTCCTTTCTCATTTCCTCTCATTTAAATTGTATCAAACATACAGTGACCCCCATTCTACGCTACTTACTCCCACCTCTGCACCAGCTCTTCTGTTGTGGGAAGAGAAGCATTCATGCAGCCCACTTTAGGGAACCAGCCCAACAAATGAACAAGAGAAGGCATCTTCTGAGCTGTGTCTCCTCCCTGAGCCTGCTAGCTGGGCAGCCTCACAAGCACTCCCATCAGAGCAATGCAGGCATGACGCACCAGCACCACTCCTCAGCCAGCGACAGAAACTGCTTGAATCAGCAGTGCTGCTAAAATTGCTCGGCTCACACGCACTGACTGCTGCCAGCTCTGCTCTGAAGGATGCACCTCTCCTCTTACACACTGCATAGGGCTTGGAAAGGCTTTCTACCCACACCCAAATCAATCAAACCGCAGGCTAAAAGTGACGGTCCTGTTATCCCTCTTGACCTGCAGACCTGTTTGACCTGGTGCACTGAAATCACCCGTAACATGAGTCAAATCAGCTTGCTGAAACACTGGAGAATGAATTGAACACTGATAAAACGTTAATTGCCTCAGGAACAACAGTGAGAACAGAACACCTGACCACATGAGCAGCAGAGCTGCTGTTTCAACAGTGAGTTCAGTTCGGCTGGATAACACAAACTGAAGCTGCAAAACAACTGAGAACTGTCAATTCCACCTCTGGAGGAGATGCCTGAGACTTTGAGACTATATATTCCCCATTCCCAACTGAAGACCAGACAAAATTCATTTTAATTAAAATAATTAAAACTTCTTGTCCCTTGTCTTCAGGAGATCTGCTTGACTATTTGGCTAATATTCCATCACACTTAATGTATCATGAAGAGAACATAAATATTACATTAAAAAAATAGTAATTATTACTCAAGAAGGAACCAAATAATTGAGTTTGAAAACTAAAATTGGATTCACACATGGACAGGTCAAACCACATTCTCATTACACAGAAAAAAGAAAGTAGCTCCCACACAGCCAAGATCAAACAAAATTTAAAGAAAAAAAGAATGAAATTCAGCAAAGAGTTCAAAGTCAAATATTTCTTCTTCAACAGACATTTAAATTACCAACATATGCTAACAAAGACTAAGGAAATACAGGAATCAGCACTGTAACTGAAAATAAAGGTTTAGCAGGGTCCTCTTTTATTCCATTTCTCTGTCCTGAATCTTACAGTCCTACAACTCACTATGGCATTTGCCTTTTGTGTAGCATATGTTGGCTTGTGTTCAACTTCAGATCCAAAACACCCCACACATTTTCTTCCTAAGCTCTGCTACATACACACCCCACATCCTGCATTTGTGCATTCGGTTATTTTCAATTAAATGTGCAACGCCACATGTTTTATCTCTGAACTCTACTTTTTCAGAACTCAGTATCTCCGTTTTATTCAGGTAATTTTAAATCATAGGTTCCACCTCACACACAGAGGTGCAGTCAACCAAGTTTTAACTGCAGCCATCTCTTTGAAAGTACTTCAGACAAGCATCCTAACCACTTGTCTTTACCTATCTGCAAAATTACAGTTCAAATCTTCTCTTCCCTTCTGGAAATTGAAAGCTCCTCCTGCTGGCCTTGTGTCAAACTAAAGACAAACCAAAATTAATACTTGCCAAGCCAAGGAAATTCAAAAATGCAACACCAACATTACTGGTATTTTAATATCTTTTGGTATTTGGCATTGAGACAAACCTCAGAAAAATCTCACTCTTCAAGATACACAGAATAAGAGATAATTCCAAGGATTTGCCTAAAAGAAACAGTTCATCCACACTATCAGAAAGAGATAAGAGTGAAATCAGATTTTCTTCTTCCCATGGCAAACAATCTGTTGCTCTGGCATAAAACTAGTGATTATTAATTAATTTTCTACTCCAGCTGAGGAATAAAACAAGCTAAGACATTGACCACAAAGGTAAGAAATCCAAAAGTGACTTGCAATCACCAACATTCCTGATTACTCTTCTCACATACAATTACCTCGAGAAACTACCACCATTTTAGCCATAGTTTTTTGTTAGTTCCCATCAGGTGTGATTTGTTTAAAGAATCAAAAAGCAGCTTTATTGCTCAAAAAATAATTTCAATGAGGGTAATTGTTCAATTTTCGTGCTCTTAGAAGACTCCACAACATGCTAACAGCCAAGAGGAGATTTGCAAAGCTCTATATTAAAAGCAGTATTTCCCCATCCCACATCTCTTCAGCAGGAGTTCAAAGCAGATTTCCAGATTACTTGAGTCAGACACAGAACAGTTTGAGTCACCAGACTGCACAGTTAGATAATCTTGTAATTATTTCAAGTGACTACTGAGCATGAGAGAGACCTAACAGAGGTGTTAAAGAAAACTCATGTATACATTGATGAAAATCCAGGCTAACCCAGTAACACCAGCAAATACCTATCAGTAGTACACCCTCAGAATGGGTAATTCATTTACTGCTTGAAGTTCGCCTGAGAGTCCAAATACAAACAGTAGCACTGTTCCCATTTCCTGAGATTGCTAAATATTTCAGTTTGAGACCATATACCAGCAGAATAATTCTATCACTCCTCTTAATACTTTGCATTCAACTTACCTGCTCTTATTCCTCACAGCCTTGGGAAAACAGTTGAGGGAGGGGGGATAGGGACTGACGTACACTCAAAACCCCAAATCTCTACATTGTAGAAGGAGAGAGATTAGACCCAACCAGTACAAAATAAACCAGATCACCAAGTAACCAATTTTCAGTTCAGTGAGGAATTTTTTCATTCTAGTGAGATACAAAATAAAAGTTTTAATTATGCACGTCTTCTGTGTACTCCCTGACATTGCAAAGCTTTTAGGAGGCTTTGTAAGCCAGTTCATCACTGCATAGACATTGTAACTGAAGTCCTCATAATTCAACATTGACTCATCTCTCTCTAGGTCATTCCCTATGTTCTGCAACCAATTTTCACTACAACTCTGAACCACCTGCAGATGAGTCAACACATTCTTAATCCCACCTTTTTGTTTTACCAGTAACTCAAGCTAGTAATTGTGTTTTCCACTTCAATGAGCTAAATGAACTCAGAAATTTTCCTATCTGCTCTCTCAGTTTGGAATTGCCAGGTTGTTTATTAAATAACTATAAAGAGTTGCAAACTTCAGAACAGCAAAAGCACTGTCTGTTTTATATGGCCAAAATCTTTTGGGGATGAGTTCATTCACCCTTGCTGATAACTACCCCACATTTAGAATTATAGAATCACTTAGGAAGATCATTGAGTCCAGCTTGTCTACTGAATGCTTATTCTCTTTTTCCCATTATCAAGCCTGTCAAGCCAACACTCCTATTACTCCTCCAGAGTCTTTCCCTTCTGGTTACATGAGCCAAAAACTTTCCAGGGTGGCATATCATAGAAAGTTTTCTCTTCAAAGGCACAGCTTAAGAGTTGAAACCAGAGCTCAGATCATGCATCTCCTCTTTCAGTATAGTCAGCAGAGTGCACTGCATACAAGAACTGAGCTTTCAGTGGGAGTAAAAAATATGGCACATTCAGGGCAAGCCACATTAGTTATCCCCTTATTATCCACACCCATCACCATGAGCAGAAATAATGCTCTCCATCAAAACTTCCTTCAGCATCCCCCACTTGTATCTCTAATTCATCTAGCTCAGCAGTTCTGAGTCACCAGCCATTATCACTGCTTGTGATATCACCAGTCATGTCAACTGGGAAGGATTCATTACTTTAGGACTCTGGAGACCTGCAAGACCTTTAGCAAGATACAAAAGAAAGATGATAAGCAGAATTGTTAAGTGCTCTATGTATCCATTTCTCAGCAAAGGGTGACCAACAATGTGTTAAATAATACAGCAATCAAAAATCACTAGTTTTTTTTTTGAGAAGACACATAAGTCTGTGGCATTCATTACGTTCTATTGTTGAGGGCCTGAGTGTAATAACAAAATAGGATGCAACATTTAAATGTATAACATCTATGCTGGCACGAGACAAAGTATGCAAGCAAAACACACGCCATTTTTCTAGAATATCAATCCTCATTTTGAAGCAGCACACACTGGCCGTCACTACCACAGCCAGGAACACTGGTACTGATCGTGAGCAAAGCACCCAAGATCTTGTGCTGTTGCCATTAATATAATCACAGAATCTTGCAAGCTGGAAGGGACCCACAAGAATCATCAAGCCCAGCTCTTAAGTGATGGCCCCTACAGGAATCAAACCCGTGACTAACACCATGCTCTAACATATGTGACGTGCTTTGAAATGCAATAAAGAGCCACCAGTAAGTGGACATAGAGAAGATGTAACAAAAATACTTCAATGATTTTGCAAGCTGTCTTTAAAATTCTTAGAATTTGTAATACTCTCATTCTGCATGACTCTTTTCAGTGGTACCCAGCCATGTAATAAGGTCACCAGGCTCAAACTGAAACATAAAAGTGCCATCTGAACACAAGGGAAAAATTTCCTTTACTTTGAGGGTGACAGAGGACAAGCTGCCCAGAGAGGTTGTGGAATCTTCTCTGGAGACATTCAAAACACACCTGGCTGTGATTCTGTGCAACCTGCTCTCAGTGAACCTGCTTTAGCAGGGAGGTTGGATTAGGGGATCTCCCTTCTGTGACTGATGTTTGCGGAGCACTACATAGCTCTCACTCATCCTACAGTCCAAACAGCTCAGGAGTTCTGTCACCTTACAAAAACAGCAAATAAAATGTCTTGCACTACGAAAAATACATCTTGAAAATTTAATTTCCAGTCTTAATGCCTAATTCTGTTAACTTACAAGTGCAGGAAGAAACTCTTACATTAACCTGTTAAGTAAGTAGCTATCACTCTTCATGAAAAAGAGTATTTTTAAAGACCTGTCTAGATCTTGCACTAATCTATTTTTTTCACCAACAGCTGTCCTCAGATGATGAATTTAAAGGTAAATAAATTATATTTGTTCAGCACACGGTACTTCCTCAAGCTAACCCGACCTTTACTGACAAACATGCTTCCAAAATAAATAAATCATATGCACAAATGGAGTTAAGCCTTTATTATTTTCAGACCTCAAACTCAGAAGCTGCTACGTGCAAACGCTGGCGGATTAAAGCCAATGGAGGGAGGGGAAAAAAAATCCATTTCAGGAACATACTGCCATTCGAGGTTACTCTGCGCCCTCCTCCTGTGTCTCAGAAAACAGGAAAAAAAAGCGAGAACAAGCTCACTGCAGCGAGTTTAAAGGTCCAAAGTGCGAGCCGATCACGCTAGCAGCGCAGGGCGGAGCTGGCCCGGCCGGCAGCCCCGCGGCGCAGCGCGGCCCGGCAGCGCCCCCCGGCGGCGGCAGCGCGGGCCTGCCCCGGCCGCGCCGCGCACACGCACCGCGGGGAGGGGAAAATTCAAAATAAATAAATTTTTTAAAAAATCGCCAATGCGAAGACGATTGTCCTTGGCACTAAAACTGCGCTGTCAATCGCCTTATTGGCTGACCGACGTCAGAATAACTCGCAAGTGTTAACGCTGTGTGAGGGAGTGATCGCTCTTTTCCCGTGGCTCCGTCTAAAAGACACACGCACACAGGAAAAAGCGAAACGTGAGTCATCATCGGGCCGCTGTGAGGATACCGTATAACTTCCCAGGTACGCGAAAGTCACCTAAAGACGATATAAACAACTTCAAACTTATAGTGGGAACCCCCAAGAAGCCAATTAGTCCTTAAATCGTCTAAAATACACACAGCGTGATACAAATCCGGTGGAGCAGCACTCTTTACGGCCTGCAGAAAACGATGGCAACCCCTGAAACACTACACCCAAGTACAGAGACCATGGAATGGGAGTGGTAGCGAGAAAAAAATAAGAAAAATAATCATCAGCTATCTTGTTTCTGAGTAAGAAACACAACCCGAGTGTGTATTATAGTTGCGGGGGGAGGGGTGAGGGGATTTAACGTTATGCCGTGAAAAAACCCTCAAATCTACACCAAAACCAAACCAAAACACCGCCTAGCCAACGACAAAGGCAAAACCAAAACCCCTATTACTGCTTCTTTAAGGACAGACGGATAGAAACAATAAAACATTAACCACCCTTCCAAAATTTCGGAATTCCCCTGTGTGCGGGAAGGGATAATACTGGCACAAATGTAGTTTAACTTCTGCTCTTACCTGATTAAAAAAGTAACCCGGGGCTCCGTACCTCCCTACCATGATGAATCATGGTCTTCCCGTTCCGAGCCCCGCCGAGCAGCCTTACCTTAAAATTACTGGAGTTGACCCACGCTGTTAATTCGTCGATCACTTTGTCAAGGCGCTGCTGGTCCTGCTCCAAATCGGGGGACCTCGCCGGGTCGCCCAGGTACTCCAGCAGCTCTTGGCCGACCTGCATCCTGCGGCCCACGTCCTTCTGCTGTACCTGCTCGCAGAAATAATCCATGCCGGCAGGCTCCATCTTCGGACGCTGCGGAAAAGTTTCTTCGTAGGCGAGCCGAGGGCCTCAGGCTCGGAAGCGCGGGCAGGGCAGGGCGGGCGGCGGGGGCGCGGACAGGCCTGCCGTCCTCATGGAGCCGCTCCCGGCGCTCCCCGCCCCGGCTCCGTGCCCGCCGCCCCCATGCGCACTCGCAGCCCCGCAGGGGGAAGCCCCCGGCGGGAAAGGAACGCGGCGCTGCGCAGGGCTCGGTGGGAGCCGCTTACTCCTGCTCAGGGCTTTCCAGCCGTCTCCGCGCCGTCCCGAGGGATCGCGACAGGGCTCCCCGCCGCCGCCGCCCCTCCTCTTCCCCCGCCGGGGAACGGGAAATAAAGCTCGAGAACAAGCGCTGCGGCTGGAGGAGCTCTCAGGCACCCCGGCCGCGGGCTCGGGGGGTCCCCCGGCGAGGTGCTGCCGCCTCCGCTCGCTCTGCCTTCTCTCCTCCCGCCCGAGGAGAGATCTGCGGGCCGCCTCTCACAGGCACCGCCGAGGCGGCGGCGAACCTCTCATGCTCCAGACGCCGCGGCCTCCGGCCCCTCCTGCCCGCCCGCGGGGCGGCTCCCAAACTTTCGTCCCGGCGGGTCTCAGCGCCGCCTGCTGCCCTCCACCGTGGGCCGGGCCGGGCCGGGAGAGTCCCCCAGAGAGCAGCTCACGCTTCGCCGCGCCTTCTCCCGCCGGGCTCTGCAACGGCAGCGCCGCCTCCGTCCCGTGGAAGTTGCGCCTGCCGCTGCCGCCCCGACGGGCGCCAGGCGGACACACCGGGCGTGGCCCGCGCGGCCCCGCCTCCGCCGCGGCTCCCGCTTCCCCTGGAAGAGCGCGCGCCCTCCTCCCGCCCCGCGCTGCGGCGGGATCGTCGGACGGACAGACAGACAGACAGACAGACGGACGGGCGGGCGGTGCGCGCTCCCGCCGGGCGCTCCCCCGGGACCCCTGCGGGTCGTGTCCAGCGGCAGTGGGAGGCGCATGCGCCCTTCGCCCCGCTGATCTCCGCGGAGCCGGTCCGGCGCTCTTGGGGAGAAAGGGAAAGTGTTGGAAGAACAGGGGAAGAGGCGTGAAAGGTGCTGGGATGCTTGGGTGCTCTGCTGCCTTCCTCCCTCCCCCTTCCGAGCGCGGTCCCGGCTTTGCCTAGCGATGCCCTGCAACCCCTCCTGCCTTGCTCAGTGCCCAGGTGTAAGGTGGGAAGATCACCGTGGAGCCATCCCAGTACTCCCGGTGTGGCTGGCTCTGCAGCGTTGCTGTCGCAAAATCGGGTTCCTTATCCAGAATGCGACAGCGCTCAAGAGAGACACGGATTATTAAATTCAGAGTTGCGTAAGCCTGGGTGCTCAGCGCTATTCCATAAATCCAGCACAACCCATCGGACTTTACCGTTACTTACACTGAATCACAGGGTTTAATGGGACCTGTGGAGATCATCTAGTCCAACCCCATTTCAAGGCAGGATCACCTAAAGGAGATAACATGGGCACACGTCTAGACAGGTTTTGAATGTTTCCAGAGAGGGAGACTCCATGAACTCCCTGGGAAGCCTGGTACAGGGCTCCACCACCTTCAACATGAAGTTCTTCCTCATGCTGAAGTGAAACTTCTTGTGTTTATTTTATGGCCATTGTTTTAATTTATGGCCCTTGCTCCTCCTCCTGTTGCTGGGCACCACCAAAAAGAGTCCAGCACCTTGCTCTTGGCGCCTGCCTTAGAGATATTTATCTGCATTAATGAGATCCTCATTCAGTCTTCTCTTCTCTAGACTAAACAGGCCCAGCACCTGCAGTCACTCCTCATAAGAGAGATGCTCCAGACCCCTAATCATCTTTGTAGCCCTTTGCTGGACTGTCTCCAGTAGCTCCTTTCTTGTGCTGAGAAGCCCAGAACTGCACATGGATGTGCAGCTGAACTGAACAACTGTTCATGGATGGCAATTTCCCAAGTAAAGCCCCAGCATGGCTGACCCACATGCAGACTGCCAGGAATCCACTTGAATTAAAACAGAGACCCTTAAGTGAGGGGCTGGGATTTTAGGTGTTTTTTCAAGGCCAGTTTAAACTGGTCCAAGTCCTCTTGATGGTGGGAAAGGAAATGTCCTCTTCATCCCTCTGCATTGGCCTCTGTGGCCTCTGAAGGCACAATTATGGCTTTCACATGCAGGGAAAGGAAAGAAGAGGAGGTCATTCTTCCTCTTCTCCCCCCTAGCTGCTCCACTTGGCCCCTGTCTTGTCCCCTGTGCCAGACCCTGCACACACTGACCACTTGGGTTGATTTAACGGGCTAAATGACAAGAGCTGGTGTCAGTGAGCTGGGCTGGCTCACGACTCCTACAGGCAGAAGCATGGGACTTGGAAGATGGGAAGCGTAACAACCTCCATCAGTGGCCATGGACAGTGACATTGGCCTCCTGCCTCTCTGATATTGGGAGGGTTCTCCTCATGCTAAACTGGAGGCCACAGCTGATACAGGCAGCTGTTGTGTATACAATTCTTTCCTTTCATACGCTAGAGCTGTTTTTTATTTATCTTCACTTAAACAGTTCAGAAAGGTAATATTTTAATTAATTTTCTCCCTTTTTTGAAATCACATAACTAGCTTTTTGCTGATTCAGATTCCTAAATTTTCTCACTCTGGGGTTAAGCAGTTACCAGAGTTGGAGCAAGTAAAGCGGAAGCAGACAGCTAGAAGATAGATGGGGAAAACAGCCTTTGTGTTATGAAAGTTCAGCTTAGTTTCAAGACAGCAGAGTCTGGCTGTCTGGCTTGCCTTGTTAGTCCTTACACTGGGGAAGAGTGAGCCTGCAGGAAAGCAAGGTACTCCCTTCATTTGGCTACTGGATTTAGACTGAGGAACCACACCTGCAAATTGCTGCTTCACAGCAGTGTAAACCAAACTAAATTGGTGCTACAGTGTTCCTACTTGTCTGCTTCTCACAAATCCCTTTCCCAGGAATTCCCCACTTTCCTTCTGTCTCATTGATCTATTTAAAAAAAAAAAAAAAAAAAAAAAAGATCTCAAGAGATCTCTCCATCCACAGGCATGGCAGGAGGCAAGAAGGCAAGACAACAAGCAGCCTTTTGTTGTTTTGTTGATTTTGGTGAGATGCAGCAAATTGAGGATCCCATGCTTCATCAATCCCTAGGCATTACAATAATGAAGATGGTTAAAAAGAATAAAGATGCCTTTAAAACAGAAATGTTTGTATTTACTTTGAGCTTAATATCATAATTTACAAGAAAATTATGAACTGCTCATCGTGTTTCCATAATTGATTTCCCTGTGCACTTATTAAAAAACAAGGAATTTTTGATGGAGCTGAATAGTTCTTGTCTTGTGTGTGCACTGCCATTTATGAAGATATGGAATTACAGGTTGCTTTTCTAGGAAAATGAGACCCAAGAAGCTTCTGGAAGTGAAAATATAAATTTCAGAAAAATAAAACTGGATTGCAATATTTTTTATCAGTGCACTAGAATCTGATTCATTGGTGTTGTATGTTTAAAAAGCAAATATCTTGCTATGAAAGTTTTAAAAGTTATTGTTGACCTAATAATATTGGCTAAATAGAAAATAACTAAGTAGACGGTACTGGACTCTTGGAGTATTAACAACTGTAAACAAATTCTGTTCTTGTCCAAACTATCTGAAAAAAAACCCCAAGTCATAAAAAATTCACTTTTCATTAGAGTCCAAGTTAAGCTCAATCTCTGAAGAAAGGAATTCCTAAGTAAACAAAGGGGTAAAGCTGGTGGCACTATGTTTTTGAAATTCTCTCAATTCAAAGCAAATACACCAATTAGGTAATCCAGTTGCTGTGACTAGCATTGAAACTGAGGGGAAGGGTAAAGTATAATAAGACATGTACTTGAAATATCAAAACTATTTTGTAAACTCAAAGACGGCATTGCAAAGCTATGCTAAGGGCAAAAAGTCATGCTGGGCTATGTGCCCTTTCTTTTTTTTTTTTTCCCATTTCACATAATAAGTGTTTTCTTAAAAACTACAGCAGAAAATAATTGCCTTGCTGTAAAATCAGAGGATTTAACCACTGTATTTCATCCTGTGGTCCTGTGACTACCTGCCATAACTAGTGCCTTTATACAGTATTGATTATAGATACACTGTTTTGATGTACTGTTATTGATGTAACAGCAGAAAATGGGCAGCCTTTTTATTCCTGAGGTGGTGTTTTTTGGGGGTTTTTTGGGTTTTTTTTTGGTGGTATCAATAAATGTTTGTTGACATTTTCCTCTGCAAACAAATAGCTTCTGGATTTGGCAAATAGAACTTCTGGATGTTCATTTCCTTTTTTAGCAAGGCAGGAGTAGCACTCCAACACTGAATCCAGAGCAGTCCCTCAGCTTGGACAAAGGACATGGTTTCGTTGTAGATGTTCTCACAGAGTCCTTGTCGCCCTGATTTTGTAAGACTTTGTTAAGCCTTCTGATGTTTACATTCTTTCAACAAACTTTCTCACACACAGTTCTGTAAATAACCTATGTTTTGCATTCTTTCATGGAGGTGGAAAGAATTGATGGACCCTTGGTCTGTCCAGTGGCATTGGAGAGGTAGCACTGTCACCCTCCAATCCACTGTCACCTTTGGAAAACTATGAATGTTAGAATCAGAAAATAAAAGTACTTCTTTTTTGTTCCCCTCGAAAGCAACAGTGTCTGTGTCATCATTTCGTGCCTTATCACAACAAGTCCTAGTGGACTTTATACCTAGGGATGTGACTGGGCTCCAAAAAGAAGGCATTTTCATTCAAGCCAAAGATCTTTTAAAGCTTCTTATTCTCAGTTAAGGAGATTGCTTCCTCTGGAATACAATCTTCTTTTTGATATGCAAGCATGTGAGCATAAATCCACTACTCTTGTGTATTTGTACAATGCATAATATTTTGTAGAGCCATTAAGCCCTGTAATTGAATGCAGAATCAAAATTTCCTTCAGTCCTCTCAATGTGATGTGCCAGCAACCAGAGCAATTACAGCAGGAGCCGAGGTAAATGACACTAATTCAGTGAGGCGCATTTCCAACCTGAATTGCACACCAAACCTGTTTCTACGCCCCCAGCCCATCAGAGTGTGCTGCACAATTCCTGCACGTATTATCCTGCTCTGAAAAAGGCGAGAATTCTACCAGCAGGCTGGGGAGGGAGGATGCCATGCTCTTTGTTCCTTTGGCTGATAAGGAAGCACGTAGCGTGCTTCAGGCTCTGCTCTGGCCTCCTTCCTTTGCTAGCAGTAAGCCTTAACAGGCTCAGAGCTCATGCAACCTGGTTATCGATCTCCTGTAGCAGGCCTGTCAGTCACTGCTGCAGAAAAGCTACTTGCACAGACTGACTTCCCTTTCTGAGAAACCCTTCCCACACAGAGGATATGATCCCATTGCTGAAAGAACCATAAAAATCCCCTAAAAAGTCTCTGATAAAAAGGTTCTCTTCATCACAAATAGCGAACACAGGCCAAAATAATAAAAATAGAGTGAATTTAAACATGAGTCACTCAGAAAGTTCCCATAAATTACACTTGATGTAGCCTAGGTTGACACTGAAGAAATCTATGAGAAAGTTGTCCTTCCTGTTGGATTCCCCAGGAACTGGGTCAGCACTTCTACAACATGTTCCACCCTGGGTGACTCGAATCAAATGTTCAGATTGCGTCTTGGATGTAGTGTCCTTCAGTCATTAACCACCTTTTCATGTCTTCTGGAAGAACCACAGGCTTTTATTTTTTTAAAAGTTGGAGATCAGTACACTGAGGGTCTTCGTGATACTGTCAAGAGGTAAAAAGACTGTGCTATTTTAACCAGAAATGTGTCAGACTTCGTTATCTATGTTGTATAGGTATTTATTTTGCATCTTTTCTGTCATTCATTGCAAATGAATGATGTGTATCCTTTCAAGCTGAATTTGTCAATACCGATAACTTTAAAGTATCATTTGAATTCCTCCCCCTGAGATTAACAATATCAGAATAGTCAAGTAATAAATATCTTTTGAATATAAATAAATAATTAATGGAGGAATGTCCTGATGACGATGATGTTGCAATATATGTACCAAGCTAGTTGAAGATTTGCCCATTTTTCTCACAAGGTCTTAAAATATGAAATCAAATGTAACTGTATTAAAAATGTACTTGGTGAACTCAGCTACCTTTAGGCTTGTGCCATAAACGTTCTTTAAGTTACATATTTAATAGAGATTGCTTTCATATGCTTATTTATAAAACAGGAGCTGAAACTAGTAGTCTGGTATTTTTACTGTACATACAAAGTTAATTTAATCACAGAAATGGAGTATGAGGGGGGATCAGTCTGATGCCTGATTACTGGATTACTCCAAGGCATTAATTCGTTCCTTATTGTCAAATATGTTTTAACATGTAGACACTGCAATTAAATAATTCAGCCTGATAAATCTTTTATGAGTAATTTGCTAATTTTCTTGATTCATGTGATATAGAGAAGGAAGAACAAATTAAAAACTACAGGTAATAAAAAAATAGTGTCCGAATTAACATGTAAGTGACAACTTCTCTTTCATCATGTTAGTCTACCATGCCTTACATAGTTAATCAAAGCACTGGTGCATAACTTAGCATCCTTTGTGCCCGTTTTGCACAGCAACAGAGATATTTGTCTTTAGTGATAGAAGAAATTGACCATGGTTTGCCAAGCAAAGGTTTGTTTCTGTTTTGTGCAGCAGGTTATTTGCTAGACTTTTCTCAATTAGGATTTTCTATCTTTAAATTTCTATGGAGGAATATAGTATGCCAGTGTTCTGTGTACAACCTTAATTGCTGTATAATGATTTCACGTAATGTTGGAAAAAATCTGGAATGCAATAGTCCATTGATATAAAATTTTCTGATTTTTTAAACTTAATAAATTAAACTTTTAGTTTAACTTTAGTTTAACTTTTTAGTTAAAATAAACTGTGAGAACTATTTCAATATAGATGCAATTACCTTTGTATTGTAATGCTACTCTTTGTAACAGCAGCATGAAAGTGCTAGAAAAGGATCCAAACTACTTATGTTATCTGACCTGAAAAGTAAAAGCTGGTGAGCACACAGTGTACTGCAGAGCAGTATCAAGGGACATGTAGCTGGGTGCATTTTGGCCTTGTAATGGCAAAATCTCTGTTCTTGCAAAACAAATCATGGCATTTTCATTATCTGCAGGAAGATTGCAAGACAGTGAATGTACTGAAGGCTATGAAAAAACGGGCAGAATGGAATCTTTCTCTTCACATAGAAACAACTCTCCAAACCGGGAAGAGCAGTGATACTCATCCTAGTAACACTAGTGCAGTGCCAGACTGCCCCCATTTACCCTGAGCAACCCACTTCTCGCTGCATGGGAATGAGAAGGGGGAGAGAAAGACACGTATGATCTGTTGGCCTCTAGCTGGACTTGTTTTTGTTTCTGTAATGCAAGTCCTTCTATAAATAGGACAGGCTCAGCAGTAATTTACTACTCACGGAGCTTCTACATCAGCAGTATTGATCCAAGGAAGGTTTTCTGAGGTAAGAAATTGCAGGCTTCTTCCTGTAACGGGGAGAAAATTTTCTAAACATACATGTGGTTTAGCGCATACAGAGGCATTTACATACGTATAGTTTAAAACTACTTATTTTCCATAAAGAACTGTACGCATTTCCGTGTTGGGATTAGGCTGACAAAATTTTTTTGGCTGTTGCCTGTTTCTGGCGTGTTTTTCCGCTGGAGTTTGCTTAAGCTGTCTGGCTGCTTGAGAGCTCCCTCTCGTGGTGAACTCTCGTCTAAGGAGATTCCCGACCAAGTATTCCCGACTTGGGAAGGTGAAGTTGGAATTTTACCTACCATATTTGTTACTGATAACGCTATGCAGAAAAAGAAAGCAGCCAAGCTTGCAGTTGTTACAGATTTTTTTTTTTTCTTGGCATTCTACCTTTCTCACACAGAAACCTACTGGTTTGTATGGATGCAAATATCAATTGGTATTTTGGGGACGAACTTCTGTAAATGAGTAAACATATGAAAGAAATTTAAGCATTCATCTGTAGCAAAACACAGGAGAAGCAAATGAGATAATATTTGTTTCCCTTTATCTCTGAGGCTTCTCAGCTTCTCAGGAGAAAAATCCTGGGCAAAGGGATTTTCCAAAAAATATGAACGTGACATACTGTCCTTCTGTAGAATAGTTTAGGGTCTCTTGTATCTGGTGCTGCTGAACCCACTGTTTAAAGCAGACTGTACTCAGCATGGCCATCATTCATTAAATGAATAATATGACAAAGCATACTTGGTATCTCATAATTTGCTGTTATAAATATTTTCTTAAAATTTTCTTTCTGCTTATTTCCATTAGGAAAATAGACTTTAGATTTCTAAACATTTTTTTTTCTTTTTCTTCAGTCTCTACATGACTAAATTAAATGTTTGTCCTTGCATTTTACTGCAATTCACAGCTTCATATGGACTTCTATGCAAGATAGGTCAGGGGAATTGGTGGAAACAGAACTGGAGCAGACAAAAGCCAGAGAAGGATACAAGAAGCATCTTGTTATAAGCACTCATTCTTCTTTGACCAAATACCCACTGTTACTGGTCTGTGCTGTACAAGGGTGTGTTTCTACTAAATTCATTTTCAGCTCAGAACTCTCACCCATTCTGCGCAGAAGTACTTAGAGTTTTGGAAAGAAAGCTTCAGGCATTCTCCTCTCTCCTTCCCTTCCTCCCTCCCTCCCTCCCCCACCGCAGGTCCTGACCTGGGAGAAGCTGTGCATCTGCAGCGTGACAGGCTAAAGCAGCAGTCACAAACGCTGCAGACCTCTCGAACACCGTGCTGGGGCCGCTGCGGGTGGCTCTTTGTGTCTGCTGAGAGATGCTGAGTCACAGCTTTTTGGTGTCTGCACCGGCCGACACACTGGCATGCGAGGAGGCTTGCTTCTAAGGATGCACAGAGTGCACCAATTCTCCCTGTTTTCCCACGGCTAAAGTGATAGCCTGTACAAATCTCCCAACCTAGCTGGGAGAAAAAAATTATAAAAATAGAATTATATTATATGTAAAATTATACACTTTAGAAAGAATATTTGAATGAGATAAATAGTACAGCTCTGAAAATAATAGCAATGTAAGTCAAGTAAAATAGTGGGGAAAGTGAGGCAGATTAAGGGGGAAGACAAGAAGATTGATTTAGTGTATGTGGGCTCTGAATTGGACTGTTTACAAGTAGTTAAATTCATGGTATATTAATGATCAATAAATAGATTGCCCTGTCAAGAAAATACAGTTTTAAGCACATCTAAAGGTTATCTAACTGGAAAAGAAGTAAAAAAAAACCACATGAATCCAAGAAGCTCAAAATCACACAATTTTTGAAAACTAAGACTGGATTCAGGTCCTATGACTCTGACCAGTATCAGGGATTGGGCTTGTTATTTTGGGGGTTTTTTTGTTTATTTGCAGAAAGAGGATGAAGTACTGATGCGATGTGTATGAATGGGATCTCTTAAAGAAAGCATGTGGAAATAAGTAATAATTACTTGAAGTAATAAAAAAAAATCTTAAAATTAAAATGCAGTGCAATTATTAAAACTTGAAAGAGAAATTGTTATATAAACATATGTGCACAAATTTAGTTAAAAAGCCCACTGTGTTTCAAATAATTATTCAGAACAGCCTCCAAACTTTTCTTTGGCATTTATTAAACCTATATAGATTTTCAGTTTACTTCCAAATAAATCCTATAGCCACTAATTTTAGTAGTGAACTTGACAGTGCTGGGTTAGTGATTGGATCTGATGATTTTAAAATTCTTTTCCATCCTAAATGATGCTATGATTTTAAATTACTTGCTGTTAGCAGGTACTTTTCTACACACCCATATAAGGAATTTGATATTCATTTGCCCTAATCCATTAAGTTGCAGTTAGAACTTGCACAAGCCAATGCTTAGGTTCCAATTTATTGGTATTTTATTAAAAAAATAGGTACTTTACCATTTCTACATTCTAGAAGGGAAATGGTTAGAGAAGTGAATGTACAGATTGGAAACACAGGCACTTTGAAGGGACACAATTTCTTAAGAGTCAGATTATGAATAGGGGTTTTGTTCCCCATTTAGAGGCTCTATTTTTCCACTGAGAGAACTCAGTTATCCACACTGCATAGGTCTGGGGACTATTTCACTAAAGATGAATCAAGAAAAATATGAAACACTATAACTTTTTTAAAATATAAAATCCCAAGTAATATCATGCAAATTTGTGGCAGCAACAGTAGACTCTTTTTAATCTGCTTTTGACTGAGTAATGATGATGTCTGTGATGTCTCAATTATGAATCCCCTTTTTTTACCAATATTGCATGAGTCACAGCAGAGACATTCTTGTATTCATTGCCAGCATTTAAAGACAATAACCAGCCTATTTAGAAGTAAATTCCTATTGAAATCAAAATTTCAGCCTACGAGTGTTTCTGCACACAAACGTGCCCTGTGCTATGGATTTTCCAGAACATACACCCTGTGCATAAGTGGGCAAGCAGGTCAGTGCTTTGAGTGACAGCAGAGGGAAAGCCCTACCACCCCCAGCATGGTACACACCTATCTTACACACCTATCTTTGCTGTGGATGTCTGAACCATCCCCTGTCTTGACTCCAATAGTTGTCATGCCAGACATTCATAGCAAACCAAGAATGTATAGAAGTGAGGTTGACTAGCTTAAAAAGTCATCTATAACCAGACTTATAGTTTCTTCAGTTTAGATACCTGCTTACATTAAACATTTTGGCTAATTTTAAACTAGTTTAAATGCCAATCTACAGCCTGATCCTTTTGGAAGGAAAAGACTGCTCAACCTCTGCTAAAATAATATCAATTTAGTGACCAATGTAGTAGCTTGTGGGTTTTTTTAATAAAACATTGTTCTTTGTTCTTAGGTCTTGACAATGTGACTTTTATTCAAGGATCTTGGTATCAGGCAGATGGGTGCTCTTGCAGGTTCATGTGGAATCCTGTGAATGACACAGGGATCACTGCAGCAAGGACTGCAGCCAGAGCAGGCTGCTCTGTAAGGGAAGGAAAGCCACCAGCTGGGCAAGCTGGAGTAGGGGTCCCACTGAGCCCTGTGCTGGAGCAAAGTGAGCAGAGCTGTCCCCTGGCAGTGCCAGGGTCAGCCAGCAGCTGGGGGCTGCCGCACTGGTCACAAAGCAGGTTCCGGGTTAAGACAGCTGTCTGACTTGGGCACACCATGTACCTCTGCTGAGGGCAACAGATGGAGCTTAAGCACTGCTCCCAAGCAAGGAGGCTTCCAAAGGGGCTTCTCACAGCTCTTTCTCACCCACCAGCTTTTCACAGCCATGTCATCCAAGCTTGTGCAGCTATACCACATCAGTGCTGGCTTCCAGCACAGGCAGTCAGGCCTCTGCTGGGGGAATGCACTTAAGGATTCTCATACTTTGGATCTAATGGTATTTTTGTGGTCTTGGACTTCTTGCTTGCAATTAAAATAGTTAGTTTCTTAGCTCTGTATATACTCTCTTGTTTTCTGAAGTGTAAAATACATGTTTCTTTATGTGTATGAAAATGGCAGTGTTCTTTTGCCTAAAATGCTTTAAACATTTGAATGTAGGACTTCTGTCTCATTTCTGTCACAAAGCTACATGGCAAAAGAGGAGTAAGAGCAGTAGAACCAGTCCATGCAAACTGTGGATTTGAGATGGACCTGAATGACAACATCTAAAATTTCAACATAAAATCTGATTTTCCACCCACAGTTCACTTTTATTCATCTCTGTGGCTTTGCTGTAGAACCATTGGAAGTCTAAGGACTAGTTTCAAAACTTTAGCTGCAGACTTTCATTGAGATTCAGAAATCCAGAAAATCCTGTTATGATGAGGCTTAATGTCAGTTCTTACCTAAGCACAACATCTCTTGAGTGCAGTGAGTTGCTCAAGTATGAACTTCTGAAGTATGCCCAAAAATAGGAATGAAGCACATCTTGGCAATGGCTACAATTCCTCATATTTATGAAAGCAATCCTGGGGAATGTTGACATTTTCAAAACTAGCATCCAGTTATATGTATATTTGGAAAAAAAAATAGGCATACTTAAACAGAAAATGTTTTCTTCTCCCAACCTTATTTTTTTGAAGCATACATGGTGAAAGTGCTTTCCAATAATCCACCTTACTTCTTCAAGCAAACACTTTAATCCATCAGATTTTGCTAACTGAAAAGACTTTTACAAAACTTCTGACATTTCTCGCATTTTGTAGCACTACTTTCTTTTCCCTGGTATCCTGGAAGTTCCATGATGACTGTGCTCTCTGGGTTTCACAGGGACAGATTAGACAAGCGAGATTCTCCTTCTTTGATGCAATGTAATCGATATCTTGATGCTGCTTCAAGAAGTGCTAACTTGAGCCTAGAGAATGAAGCAGATACGCTGGCTATGTCTATATTCCTTTTGAGGTTACTCTATCCATGGTCACACTGCTGACTGCAGCGTGCTTCCAGGAATGTCCATACATCCCTGGGATATGGATATGCTATAGTTATATCAGAGAGAGTGTCGGAGAGAGAAATCAGACCTTTTGGCTTTGAAAGCATTTTTGAATGCATATTTGTACAAGCCGATGTGTTTCAAGATGCATGTTTGTGCAGACCAGAAGCTGCCTTCAAGGCAGTGCTGCAGGAAGAACAGTATTTGTGTGGTTATGTGACCATATTCCTGGCCAGGCCAGGAGCTTTAGTCAAGGAGTGTTATTCAATACAAAATACTTCTCCTGTTCTCATTAGCATGAGTTTTAGCCAGAGCCTGTCACAGTCAGCTCCAGAGAGTCTTGCTAGGCAGTGCTAGGGTCTGGTGTTCAGCTGGCATTGCTGGAGGAAGGTCTGCAGCTGCAGGTGAAAGCCAAAGTGAAAACACGTATAGCTGCTGTGGCTGTGTCTGTCTACTACCAAGATTGCTTTGTGCTTGTCACTGTAGGTGCAGAGCAGACTCTGGCTCCAGCAGTCACCAAGCACCAAGCCCTTCTGGAGCTGGAGTGTGACCTCCTCTCCTGTGCCTTCTCGCTGTGTAGTCAGCCTAGCCAGCAGGACAGCTGAATAGCCCAGCTGTGCTGCAAGGATACCTGAAGAGGCATGTGGCAGGTGAAGGTGGGTGCTGGTGGTGCGGGCTGTGGTGTGGCCCTGTCACTGAACTTGCAGCAGGGCCCAGACCCCCTCCTTGCATGCACTGGTGGACATGTGAGGAGCATCCTCTGCTGCCTTGCTGAGGTTGCCCTCTCTGCCTCAGGATGTGCATAAATAATTGATGGTGTACAGTCAGGGGTTCTGGCCCCAGGCAGTGTACAGTCCAGTACGGAAATACACTGAGATCACAGAAGGTCTATCAGAAACCTTAAGTTTTAAATATAATCTATCTTCCATGCCGAGATATGGCTGTTACATGAAAAGCCAAGAACACAATTATCATAAAAAGTTTCCCTGAGCCATAACTGTGTCCAGTAGTCCATGTGAATGCATATTTGTACAATATTTTTAATTTTAATATTTTTCCACAAAGAGGAAAGATAGTTCAAATTATATTTCACAGAACTAGGCAATAGCTATTTAATTGTCGCTTGAATCCAATCTTTATCAGCTTTAAAATGTGTCTGTAATTTCTCCTTATAAGCATATACATCTCAGCAGGTGTTTTGCCTGGAGGGTTGTACAGCAGCGGCCCTTCTGAGAGCAATCAAGCCAAAACACATCATATGGTTTCGGTATACAACTGTTCCAGCTATTTTAAATATTTCCAGCTGTAATTAACTAAGTTCAGCTACCATTACTCACTTCTATTTAATGTACCACCACTATAGTTCAGTTGCAGATTTACTTTCCATAACCACTAACTAGCTGTTGGTTTTATGAACCCTGTTTTTCTCCTACTCTGATAAATGCCCATTATGTGATAAAATCTGACTTAATTTTAGAAGTGTTCTGGTCACTGTTTTTTATTTCATGTGTCAGTAATCATAAAAAGAACTAATCCTGCGACAAGGAGAAAATCCAATATTAAATTACATAGTAGCTTTGTACAGTGTAATCTTTTCACTCTGAGAGATTAATTTTATCAGCATGGCATTTGCAGCTGGTAGTAGATTCAAGAGATACACTACTCCTCTCGGGAAATAAGTCAAAACCATGGCATGAATATTATTACTTTTAGGTTTATCTTGTGGCTAGAAGAAAATGAGCTCCCTATCATTTTTATCAGTATCCCCTATTTATTTAGGCAAAGCTGAGGGTAATGGTAGAAACGTGATTCACAGAGTAATCATTTTTAAAAAGTTTTTCATTCCTTCCTAAAAGTGAGCTTTTAAGTTAGAAGGAGAAAAGTGCATTTTTCCCCCCGACGGTGACAATGTTGTGTGCTGTACAGTGACAGTGGTGTGACAGCTGCCTCTGTGCTGTGACGCAGAGCTAACTTGCTTGCAGCAGTGCTTCTAGAGGCTTTTGCTCTGGGAAGTACTTCTGCTGGGGCTACCTCAGGAATCTCTGCACTGCACATTAAATAAGTGACCTTGTACATTTCCACCTATTTTCATCTGTTAGCTCTTTACAGTCATATGGTGCTTCAGACAGATTTTTTTTTCTTGCTTGTTTGTTGTTTCTTTTTTTTTAATTTTTTTTTTTGTTTGTGCACTATTTCATACACTTGTGTTCTCCCTCTGCAGCACAGTAAGAACACTGTAAAAGTGAGGCAGTGTCAGACAGCTTAGTTCCCTTCAGGCATAGTATAGAGCAGAAAGCACATGGAAGGTATAGGTATTAACCTCCATTCCAAAGTTGCCACAGGCCAGTTTGGTTCCTGGAAAAATTCCAGCTGCCCTAAGAGTTGCCCTAACTTGTACCATAATTGCTGTGTTTCCCATAGGACTTTTCAGCTCTCTGCATGACAGGTACTGAAGAACATCCTGGCCACACCCCAGACTGCTCTCATGTTGGCTCAAACACAGAAAGATCTTTAGCAAATATTACCAGTCTTGCAATTTCTTCTTCTTTTTCTTTTTTGGAAGACCTCTTCTGGCACAGGTAGAATGTGAAGAAAAGTAGAAGAGGAAAGTCAGGGACAGCTAATGTCCATAGTACGGTAATAAATTCTACTGCAACCGAAATCCTTGGTACTCTTGCTGGGCCTAGCATGGGAGTTCTGGCAAATAACTTCTCTGTTATGTTTATGATAGGTCTATTAATATATAATTGCTTCAATTATTGTCTAACTTAATAAAGTGTTCCTAAATCTTTGCAAAGACCCTTGCATGTATCTCTGGTTATTTATTAGGTATTATGGCAAGTAAAACCATGCTCTTTATGTCCCTCATTTAACATCCAAGAGCCCTAAAAACTTTACACTCACCCTACTCAGGACACCCTAAGCTTGCTCCTTTTTCAAGTATTGTGTCATCACCTCAGCTTCCAATAATTACCTACAGTCCTCCATTCTTTACAGTATTCTCTTTTCCATTTCCACCATTCTTAATTCCTACATTTCCATGCATATAATCTGGTTAATATGCCATTCTCAAATATGGTTTATTGTTCTATGTGAGCAAGCGAGAACACAGGAAAGGAAATGAGCTGAAGCAACCTTTTTGTTTGTTAGTGATGAAATACAGTGTCAGCAAACTGTCACAGCCCAAGAGTGGAGATGAGTGGGTACAACTATAGCACTCCTGAAAAAAAAATTCTGGTGAGCCTTTTCATCTTTAATTTTTACCTTTGCTCTTAACAAATAATACATCTCAAGTAAAATTTCTCATCTCTTACTGAGCTGGTTTTTTTGGCATTTACTTTGATGTGCATATATTTAGACCTTATATATAAATTTTATACAGAAGGAGAGAGCATTGAATCACTGCATACATTTCTGGCCAATAAAAAGTAACATTTAAATAATTAGCATATAAACACTAGGTACATTGAATGAAAAGTCATATTGAGTCATCTGCATGGTGCAGCAAAAATTCTTTAGCTGCTTCATCCCTGCAAGCAGGCACTGATAAAGTATTACCATGCCAAGCAGGTAATACTGGTAT
Organism: Pyrgilauda ruficollis; assembly: GCF_017590135.1. Taxonomy (NCBI): domain Eukaryota; kingdom Metazoa; phylum Chordata; class Aves; order Passeriformes; family Passeridae; genus Pyrgilauda; species Pyrgilauda ruficollis. The sequence goes on along the minus strand of NW_024519206.1, from coordinate 27,656,369 downwards.
GATCAAAATGGAAAAAGTGACATGCATGAGGTGGAACAAAACACACCATGGGAAAATGAATTGACCTGCTCTGATGACTCACATCCAGCTAACCAATCCAAAGTACATTCTTTGAAGCCTGTGAGTAGCGAAAGAAGCAGATGCTGTACGTGCATGTAGACACAGAGATACAGAAAGGATACACAAGACCAGAAGCCTGAAAGTAGACAGACACATGCACATCTGGTGATATCAGGCTTACAGAGGCATGAAGGATTGTACCAGTAGAGGAGTGGTTAGCCTTTGACTTTTACTTTGTGAAATTCACTTGCTATCCTAGAGTGATTCCAAGGGCAATTTAATGTCACTTCTGCCTAGTCATAGTCAAATTCCTAGCTAAGTAGGTTGGAGGTAATGCCAGCTGACTGCTGATAAGCCTGTCAATGCTTGCAAGAGAGTGGATAGTAATTAAGCATTCATTTAAACATAATATTGGAAGCAGGAGTAACCTATCTCATATTCCTTGAATTATCTTATTTGTGTATGTCACCACCTCTGTATCTGAAAGGAGAGGAAACAGCGCTAAGTATCTAGGCCTACCAACACACCAGTTTGAAAGGAACACAACACTGTAGTTTATACATCAGCCTGAATGAAAATTGCAGGTACAAATCAGCCTGAATGTTGGATTCTACAGAAGGAAATACCACTTAAGGAACACACTACAAAAATTTCAGCCTGTGTATGTGACACCAAGAACTTTCTGGACCTGCAGAGGCAATCCATGAAGTAAGTATTAGGGACAAACCCATGAGCTTCTAAAATATAATTTGCATTATATATTCCTTAGTGTAAGGTTTACATACTAGCATTAGTCAAGCCCTGTCCAGCTACTTTATGCCAGGATGAATCATGTATGACAAATGGTGCACTGAAATCTGCCCTAATTTATGTAATTTTTGCAAAGGTGTTGACTTAAGTGCAGTGTCATACCACAAACTGGCTCATCCAGTGTCTCTCAAACTCTCCTCTTTAATGTCTGACTCAGACAATGGGAAGTCCTACGGATGTCCCACAACAATGAGAAACAATGTGAGCCACAGTTATCTCCCCTGATGGAAAAAAAAAAATAGAAAAAGGCATGTATTGTAAAAATTTCCTTCATCAACTCATTATTTCCTTCCATTTTTTGTTCAAAATCACACTGTTAATGCTGCATTTTGTTGCCTGCTTGCACCACATACATTTTTATGCAGCCAGGAGAACAATAAAATAGAAGACTAAACAACATTTTTTGCATCTTATTTTTTTGCAGATTACAGTAGTACAAGTCTGTCTATAATTTCTCCTTTGAACATGGAATGAAAGCATTTTTAGGAGGAATCCTCTGGCAGTGTGGTCAGCAAATCCTGTTGCCATTTCTTTATCCCCAGATTTTTGTGGTCAAACCAAACTTTTCAAAATAGCTGCCTATACTGGCATTTGTTACATTATTTAACAGAGAAACTTAGTTCCTATTCATTATATTCTGGATGTGTATGATAAAAACCTCATATTATGGACAGGTTTAACAGCAGGACATGAGGATCTTTACAGCTTTCAGAAGTTATTAGAGGTGGCTCTTTGTATACATACATCAGTATGTGTGTTAAGGAGGTGTTTTAAAATGGGAAAAGTCATAAACTCCTCCCTGTATGGACCATGGAACAACATGGAGCTCAGGGTCTTCCATCCTTTGTTTGATCTTCCAATTCTTTGTAAGGTCTCAGAGTATTCAGCACTGGACTGTGTTGTTTCCAGAGAATAAGGACCACAGCTGTGCTTCCTGGACCATGCTCCTGGGGAACGTTTCATTCAATTCTCACATTACAAGGAGCAACTTTGAAATGACAGCTTTTAAATCACATCCTCGCTTTCCTCCTTACATGCTCATCATCCCCCTTGAACCTAAAATTAGACCTTGGCCCCTGTTGTCATCTCCTAGTAACTTTCAGCAGAGTGAATCTGCTCTGTCCAGAGCAGAATGGCAAATTCCTTCTCCTGACTGCAAGGTGCTTTCACAGAATAGATTCCACGTGCGCAGTGACAGCGGCAATATGCGCAGATGCAGATATACGGAGGATCAGCCCACACAAGCGTGCTCAAAAGCATGTCTGGCTTTCCATTCACCTTGGTTCAAAACCCCTCACCCCCTTTACTGAGTGGGAAGAGCACATTCCAAATCTGGATTAGTGAGTAGGTGGCAAATAACCTGGCAGTGAGCAAAGAGCTGAGCTGCCTCTTTGGGCAGCCACTGCTACAGACATTGGAGTAGAGGCACACGCCTCCAGCCAAATGACAGATGCCTCCCATCCACACATGATTGTCTGTTGGAGCACAAGCACACAGCCCATAAGAGGGAAAAAGTTTATTTTACTGTCTTCTCAAAACCCACTCTTTGTGTAGTAAAGGAGTTCTAGATAATTGAACGGAAACTTACAGGCTATTCCCCATCTGAAATGATGAAAATAAAAACTTCACTGCCAATAGAGAGGATTACTTAGTGGTGTGAACCTCTCACTTGCTATATAAGGCATCACTTAAATGACAGAACTGAATTTCAGGAGTGTTTTTTAGGGAAATTTACCAAGTAGAGGTACTTCTGTTGGGATCTTTTTTATTGTCCTTCTTGTTGCATGTAGCAAGAAGTGATGTCTCTGTACTAGCAAGCATTCTTCTGCATAATGACTGACGACCTAATTCCCTACCTCCATCCAGACATCTTGCAAACTAAGTAAAATTGTTTCTATTTGAATATTTCATAAGTGATTTCAGAATAGAAAATACAGTTGAAGTATCTGCTACATCAGTGACGATGTAGAAAGGATCTTTCAAAATTAAACCAAATTTAATTTCTTCCATATCTTCAATGTAGTATACCTAGCAGTGTTCAAATTATACAAGCAGTTTTCAAGACAAGCCTTGTAATTGTAGTGTAACAAACAGGAAAATGTATTTTTCTTGCATTGAATATGCAGACAAACTAAAAAAAAAAATTAATTATATATTGTAAAATACCAACAAAGGACACATATTAATTTCTGCCTCTTTGAAGGCTACTCTGTCCTTTGGTTCAAAAAGAATTTGGACTGAATGGATAACACAGTTGAACAAAATTCATTATAAAATATGAAATACAATGCTTTAAATAAAGCAAGCAATGTTTTAAAGTGAATAAACTGAAGTTGTTGCTTTAGATATACCCTAATATGCAATAATTAGGAGATTCAAAGTTACCCAAGTATCTTTCATCTGTTTTGCTATTGTCACTATTGATGTTTGCATTATTTACTAATACAGAATCTAAGTGAAAATTTTGTGACTTTTAGCTCTTAAGGGCTAGCTTAATCAAAAAATCAAAGCCTGTAAGAGCAATTTGTAAAATAAAAAAAATCCTTCTCTCTTCCAGAATGAATAAAGAATCACATACTTAGGTTCAGTCATTTATTATTTTAAAATGAGAAGAAATAAAACACAGCATAGTTAGGGGAAGGCTATATTGCAAAACTCTTCTGTTTCAAGGCCATTAATCCTTTCTTCCTTAAACATTTAATTAAAGATGTGATAACATTAGAACACTACCCATCTCCTGTTGGGGCTTCTGAAATCCTATGACACTTCAAGGAAATGTTCATAGCAAGAATAAGTGCAGAGTAAGGGAAAATTTAGTCCATTGTCACAAAAAGCAGATATTTGATTTTTCATCTGCTCTTAATGCAATATGGCAGGTCCTTTGTTTTCCATTCCTAAGGGTAAAAATTGTTTAAAACTCCATAATTTATATATGTAAAGTAGAATTAATAATTTAGTAAGTAATATCAGTGGTTCAACACTGAACAAAAGTAGAGCAAACCTTTTCTTCATTTCAACAAACTCAGAATTATAGAATCCTGGAATGGTTTGGGTTGGAAGGGACCTTAAAGATAACCTTGTTCCAAGCCCCCTGACACGGGCAGGGACACCTTCCACCAGAACCAGTTGCTCAAAGCCCGATCTAACCTGGAAGTCTCTGAACTTTTTTCTAACAGCCCACCATAAACCTTGCAATCAAATCTGTTGATTACAGATTTTTCATGCCAAAATATAAGTTAAACACTCATGCATGACTTTGGATTTTTCAGAAAATTATATGCAATGTTTCAGTAAATAGCTGTAATCAGTATAATCTGTCCAGGATTAAATTACACTGATATTCTCTATTACATCCACTTCTTCTTATGCATAGTCGTCCCATTACCAATAGATGGGAAACAGAGTATAAACTTATATCCTCACAAACTCATTCAGAGTGGAAATGGCCATTTTGGGGCCTCCTACTCACCTGACTTGTATCAGTAAATCTATAGCACTGCACATTTATGGTTTGCTTTCTTTCAGAACAATTACCTCTGTAATCATTGCCTCTTGTGTATCTGGAGGTTGAGCATGACTGCACCCTAACATACAGTACTATGGTAACACAGCCAATTAAAAGCAGTTTTATGCAATACATTGTGAAAAAGCATTTATATTTGTATTCACAGATCTTTAATTAATTCTGATATTCATCTTTTGGGAAACATGTTTTAACAGCATCTCAGCTATTTCCTACTGAACTAGAAGCTGCTGTTGTCTACCACAACCTCTTCTGCTTTGTAAATCTTCTAGAACTATAGTGATATGAATAGTTTAAGCAGTAAAAAGAATAACATTTTTAAGAGGATATATGAAAACACTAGCAGTGCCATGGTGCTTAATATGAAGACCCACCACTACAAACCATGATGTGAGAAAGTGAAGAGCTGTTTGTTCATGTTTCTGTGGTGTATGATTAACAAGAACAGGCTCTATCATTACATGATCAGTAATATGGCATATTTCTGAAGCCTGCTGAGACTTAAGGAAAATTCTAGGCTGTGCTGTAGTTGACCTAATAGCTAATATTCTTGTAAGCATTTATGGAAAATATTGCACTGATGCTGGTTGGATTCCCTGTTTGCTTGGCTCTAGTTCATCTGCAAACATCATGGAATCATAGGACAGTTTGGGTTGGAAGGGACCTTAAAACTGATCTAGTTCTAGCCCCCTTTCATGGGCCAGGACATGTTCCACAACACCAGGCTGCTTGAAGCCCTGTTCAACTTGACCTTGAACACTGCCAGGGATGGGGCATCCACAGCTTCTCTGGGCAACCTGTTCTAGTGTCTCACCACCCATAAGGAATTTTTTCCTAATATTTAATCTAAACCTACTCTCTGTCAGTTTAAAGCCATTACCCCTTGTAATGCCACTGTATGCCCTAGTTGAATGTCCTTGTCCATCTCTCCTGTAGCCTCCTTTAGGTACTAAGGTCTCTGTGAGGCCTTTTCTTCTCCAGGATGAAGAAACCAACTCTCCCAGCCTGTCTTCATAGGAGAGGTGCTCCAGCCCTCTAATCATCTTTGTGGCCTCCTCTGGACTTGCTCCAACAGGTACATGCCTTTCTTATTTTGGGAGCCCCAAAGATGGATGCAGCACTCCAAGTGGGGTCTCACCAGAGCAGAATAGAGGGTCAGAATCCCCTCCTTTGCCCTACAGGCTTGAGGCTGCTTTTGATGCAGCCCAGGATGAAGTTGGCTTTCTGTGCTGCAAGTGCAATCACCAGCTCATGCTGAGCAATGCAGCAAGTAAAATTATTTACCTAGGTCAACAGTTTCCAGGTCTGGCAAATATCTTTCTATAAACACCTGCAATGTTATTTTCTGAGGCACTAAGCATGTGATGCTCTTCTCATTCTAGATCATTCAGCCAGCACCCTCCCCTCAAGCCAAAATCAGACATAGTCACTATCTTTAGCTTGCGGCTGCAAGGCAACTTGGTTGCGACAATTTTTTGTCGCAGCTGGTGAGTGAGCGCACCAGGGGAGGGACTATGTTAGATCTGTTGTTTGTAAATAGAGATGGACTGGTGGGAGATGTGGTGGTTGGAGGCTGCCTGGGGCATAGTGATCATGAAATTATAGAGTTCTCGATATTTGGTGAAGTCAGGAGGAACATTAATAAGACTTTTATACTGGACTTTCAGAGGGCCAACTTTGGCTTATTTAGGAGGCTTATTCAAAGAGTTTCTTGGGAAGCAGCCCTTAAAAACAAAGGAGTCCAGGAAAAGTGGACGTGCTTCAAAACAGAGATCTTGAGGGCACAGGAACAGACTGTCCCTGTGTGCCAAAAGACGAGGCAACAAGGCAAACGCCCAGCCTGGATAGGCAAGGAGTTTTTGGAGGAACTTAAGAATAAAAAGAGGATGTGTCATCTTTGGAAAGAGGGTCAGGTCTCTCAGGAAATATTTAAGGGGGCCACTAGAGCATGTAGAAGAAAAATTAGGGAAGCCAAAACTCAGTTTGAACTTAGAATGGTGACTTCAGTAAAGGATAATAAAAAATGTTTTTACAAATATAGTAACGATAAAAGGAAGGGTAAGATCAGTCTTTGTTCTTTATTAGCTGCAGGAGGGAACTTGGTTACTGCAGATGAGGAGAAGGCAGAGGTGCCTCAGTTTTTTGCCTCAGTTTTCAGTGGGACAACTTCAGGAAAACTGCCCTCTTGAGCTGGTCAGTGGTATCAGGGAGCAGAATGGTCCCCCCATTATCCAAGAGGAGGCAGTCAAAGAACTACTGAAATGCTTCGATGTTCATAAATTTCTGGGACCAGATGGGATCCATCCCAGGGTCATGAGGGAGCTGGCAGATGAGCTTGTGAAGCCTCTCTCCATTATTTACCAACAGTCCTGGCTCACTGGTGAGGTTCCAGATGACTGGAAGCTGACCAATGTGACACCCATTCACAAAAAGGGTAGAAAGGAGGATCCTAGTAATTACAGACCACTCAGCCTGAGCTCAGTACCAGGCAAGATAATGGAGCAATTTATATTAAGTGCCATCACACAGCACTTACAGGATAGCCAGGGTATCAGACCCAGCCAGCACGGGCTTAGGAGGGGTAGGTCGTGTTTGACCAACCTGGTCTCCTTTTATGACCAGGTGACCCACCTGGATGCAGGAAAGGCTGTGGATGTTGTCTATTTGGACTTCAGCGAGGCCTATGACACTGTCTCCCACAGTACAATCCTGGAAAAGCTGGCAGCCCACAGCTTGGACAGGAGCACTCTTTGCTGGGTTAGGAACTGAATGGATGGCCAGGCCCAGAGAGTGGTGGTGAACAGTGCTGCATCCAGCTGGCAGCCAGGCACCAGTGGTGTCCCTCAGGGGTCTGTGCGGGGGCCAGTTCTGTTCAATATCTTTATTGATGACACGGATGAGGGGATTGAGTCCTTCATTAGTAAGTTTGCAGATGACACCAAACTGGGGGCATGTGTTGATCTGTTGGAAGGCAGGAGGGCTCTGCAGAGAGACTTGGAACAGTTGTCTGAATAGGCACAGTCCAATAGGATGAAGTTTAATAAGTCCAAGTGCTGAGTCCTGCATTTTGGCCCCAATGACCCGCTGCAGCATTATAGGCTGGGGACGGTGTGGCTGGACAGTGCCCAGGCAGAAAGGGACCTGGGGGTGCTGGTTGACAGCCAGCTGAACATGAGCCAGCAGTGTGCCCTGGTGGCCAAGAAGGCCAATGGCATCATGGCCTGTACCAGGAATAGTGTGGCCAGCAGGAGCAGGGAGGTCATTCTTCCCCTGTACTCGGCACTGGTGAGGCCACACCTTGAGTGCTGTGTCCAGTTCTGGGCCCCTCAGTTTGGGAAGGACCTTGAGATGCTTGAGTGCATCCAGAGAAGAGCGACAAGGCTGGTGAGGGGTTGGGAACACAAGCCCTCTGAGGAATGACTGAGGCAGCTGGGGTTGATTAGCCTGGAGAAAAGGAGACTCAGAGGTGACCTTGTTACTCTCTACAACTTCCTGAAAGGTGGCTGTAGTTAGGTGGGGGTTGGTCTCTTTCTCCAGGCAGCGAATGACAGAATGAGAGGACACAGTCTCAAGCTGCACCACAGTTAATATAGGCTGGATATTAGGAAGAAGTTTTTCACAGAAAGAGTGATAAAATATTGGAATGGCCTGCCTGGGGAGGTGGTGGAATCACCATCCCTGGATGCATTCAAATAAAGACTGGGTATGGCACTTGGTGCCATGGTTTAGTTAAGGTGTTTAGGGCATGAGTTGGACTAGATGATCTTGAAGGTCTCCTCCAACCTAGTCATTCTGTGATTCCGTGATTCTGTAATTGCCACTATACTCTAACTAAGTGTACCAACAGTATTGATTTGATGTTTTCCCACTTCTCCAGCCTCTCACTTCTTCATCCTGACCTGTATCACATATGGAATGTAGACTGAAGATGTGTTTTTCTTATTTAGCATTTGAACAGGGGTAGGATGACATACTCAGCATTCTTGTGATTGCAGCTCTACAAGCACAGAGATAAGCATGGCCCCTGCCCAGCTGAGCTCGCTATCAATGTATCTCCTGGTGCAGGTCCGCCCTCAAATATGAGAAATATAAAACTTTCATGAATACAAATTAAAATTGAGGAAATTAGGATTAATAATGCCTCTAAATTTTGAAACAAAGAGTAAAGGAGTGTCAGATTTGAAGACAATGGTAGGATTTTTTCCTTATGCTTTTGATTATGGGAAGCTAAGGAGAAAATTTATTCATACGTCAAAGGAATTTTACAATTTCTTTTAAATGGATAGTAGAACTATATGGGTTATTCAGATCAAATCAGACATATCTTTTTTCCTGCATTCCCTCATTTTGGTAAATGATGATAACCACTCCTGAAACTCATGGTCAAAAGATAATGGTGATAAAATACTTAGTCCTTACCCTATCTCACAAAAAATGATGTTAGGAGTATCAAAATGGGATTGGATCTGAGCGATGAAATAAAACTTTAGGCAAGAGGACCATCAGATTTAATGAAATTAACAACTTATCAATTCCTTTTCTGATTTTTGATTTGTTATAGCATGGCTTTGCCAATTAGTGCAATTGCTACAGGGTAATTCTTACACTATGAATAAAGCATCATGATCAAACTCTACAGAATAAAAATAGTTATTTAGGAAAAAGAGGAAAGCTGGGGACATCTAATGTCCACACTAAAATGAAATGCATCATTGACCGCAGTAAGGCTTAAATGTGGTTATAATGTGTTTATGCTGCATGACTTTAAACATTTTAGGGGAACCTCTGTTAAAGTGGCTCCCTTAGATACTATCATAAATCTGTTGAAGAAGGAAGTATGGTCTGTTGTTTAAAGCACAGGACTCTGAGTCAGAGGATGCAGATTATGCCCCCTCTACTGATAACTACTGACTGTGGCTTCCTCATCTTTAAATTGGGAAATAGTATTTAGTTAGACACAGGTAACAAGGAGACAAGTCATTACTACTTATAACATTGTAATTGTAATAATCAGAATAAAGCCTTCAGGAGTACTGATTTGTTAAGAGATCTGTGGGAAAGAAGCAAATCACTCCTTTGAAGTTCTGCAAACTAAGACAAAGTGAAAAATTCCTCTGCTGTGTTGATGGACATTCAGGAATGCAAAGTACCAGTCATTGCCTTCATTAAGCAACAGCCATCTAAAGGTCACTGGGGCTCTAAAGTAGAACTATGATCTCATAGCTGCAGTTTTTGCCCTTCCCTGTTCACACCCTTTCCGTGTTTATGAGTGTTATGCTGGAAGGTATTGATGGCTTCCATCTTCCACATATAGGCAGCCACATATCTTGTAACGATGTGTAGGCTAACTATACTCCAGAAGGTCTTGATATTGGAAACTGTCCAAAGTTAGGAGTATATCTTAAGATTGATCAGAATGCGAGCTTACAAGGGAGGAGGTTTCCCCTGAACAGGAAAGTGTGGCCAGTGCAAGGCTAACTCAAACCAGGAGACCAAAATGCTTGCAAGTATCTGTGGGCAATAAATCCTTGAGGGAAAACAAGCACTGAGGAACTCATGCACCCAAACGGGAGTATGGCACGACTGCCTACTTTTTGTATTCATTGTAGGATAAAAATTTTATTGTTATTTTATAATTATTTAAATTTTATTTACATTTTAAATGTAAAATTAAGTCAATTATAACTTGGTTTTGATTGAGCTGGGGGTTTACTCAGTACAGGGGTGCTAGAAACTGTTAACATATAGTTGTATGACTATAGATACAAAAACTATAGACTATATAACATAGAGTCACATTTTGTGACTACAGCAAAGTTTGTAGCAGAAGCAATCTGGCAGAGCTCCAAAGGACACCCACTTGGGCCTCAATGAAGGTGACTGGATGCGGCAGAATAAGGACAACTCCATCATTCCCTATGCCTGTGCGTGGGAAGGCCTGGCTGCTGTTGCCACAGAATCTTTGGATTGCATACAAGAACATTTAATACTGGACAAGCTGCCCCTCCCAGTGGTGACAGGAGTGGTTAAGACTGATTTCCCAGGCTCTACCCTTTTCCTCCTATGCACCACCACTTTAGACATTCACGAGATGCCAAGGACAGCTCTGCTTAGTACAGAACACTTTCAGTATGGAGTGATCTCCTGCTTTACAGTAAAACTCATGGTCTGCTACAACATGAGAACAAATATGTAATTTTAAAAGCACTTTTACCATTCCTTTTATGGTGTCATCACCTGGCAGCTTATGAAAATATCAGGCTTGGAGGCTTAGCTGTCTGGAACACGGGGCAGAAGAAAGGAGGAGATGATCACAAGGGCTGAATATTCCCTTTTGGTCCCCAGACCAGCCAGCCTGGCAGGCTGAGTGCCTGTTTCACTCCTCTGAGCCATGCTGGGCTGAGTCAGCAGAAAGCAAGCGTGATGTGAACAGCTGATCCACGATTACACAACACGAGAATCTGTTCCTTTTGCTGCCAATAGAGACATTTCAACTTTTGCTACAGAGAAGCACCCCCCCCCCCCCCCCTTTAATTTAAGGCATTAACCTTTAGGGTGGGTTGAGAACAGGACCCTGTGAGGCATTACATGCCTGTCTGCTGCACCACCTTTCTCAAGGCCACCACTGTCACTGCCATGTCACAGCTTGTGTTCCCGGCTGGTGAGGTTTTCCCTCACCACAGCCAAGCTCCGAAGCCACATCTCAAGTGCTCGAGGTCACTGCCTTCCCGGGGTCCCACTGGATGTGCTGACCCTCTGACAGCCAGGGGTTTATCTGGGGAGGGAGCACTGTGCCCTTCTCCCCTCAGGCAGCTGTCCCGGGGATACAAAACCCTGCATCTTATATCTTAAATAGTCTTAGAGGAGGGGATGATATCGAGCCCATCAAGATTTGAGTCCCTCAAGGTTTGAATTAAATTTTGTACCTTTTTTGAAATTGTTAATAAGTAGCTGTAGCTGGACAGATATGATTAAGGAATTTGCATAGTGAGCATCACATGGTGCCAAACTCTTTTAGGTGCTGCCCAGCAACAGGGTTGAGACATAAAGTTTAAGGAACTTAGAGACTTTAGAGGAGCTAAGATTTTAGTTAGAGATAAGCTTTATTGGAGTTAATTAAAATAAATGGGTAGGCCTTGATGAAGTTAAGAGTTAGTAGTTAACTAATAAAATTGATTGCTTGTCAACACAAGCAAGTTTGGTTAGCTAGGTTTATAATGAAGAACATAGAAACTGATAAATAGCTTTTAGGAACATAAGACAATTGTGGGCCTCTTCTGTTTTGAAACCTATTGAAGACAGAGAATGGGAGTTCTACCAAGCGTTCATTTGTCATATTTGCATTGAAAATGTAGAATGAGGAAGACTTCATTTACTTCCTCATTTTGGGACCCCTCCCCATGAAAGGGACCACCGACCCACTTCAAGGAACACACTATGCATGTTTAATAGCTTTTGAACTAATTAGCATACAAAGTGGGGAATGGGATGTACCAAAGTTATGAATATGTACTTGTATTTTGGGTACTCAATACTGGTATAGATAAAAGGACTCTGTCACCTGTAAATTGCGGTGTGTATTTGGGAGCTATCCCGCATGCTACCCAGCCTTGCAATAAACACACACTTTCTAACTTTAAACTGCTAGAGAGTTTTTGTCTGGCACAGTTGGATATCAGTACTAGATCAATATCCATATTTTTTAATGAATCATGGTGAGGAGCAATTGCCATAAACTAAAACACAAGAAGTTTCACATCAACAGGAGGAAGAGCTTCCCATTCAGGGTGGCCGAGTGCTGGAACAGGCTGCCCAGGGCGAATGTCTGGAGAAATTCCAAACCCACCCGGACATGTTCCCCTGTCACCTACTCTAGGTGACCCTGCCTTGGCAGGAGTGCTGGACTAGATGATCTCCCTTCCAAGCCTAAGGATCCGGTCGTTCCGTCTGCCTGCACGCTTGGCTAACCATTTGTTTTGAGAATAAAATAATTCCAAAACAGTCTGTCCGGACAAGAGCCACCATGAGTGAGGACACCAAAACTCAGCACACCCCAGACTCAAATGGAGGCAAGAACTGCGCCTGCGGATTAATTAGCACCACAAGCGATAGATAAAACAGCAAATAGGAACTTGAGTACTAATTAATAAGAAAGTTATTCAATTTAGAAACGGTAAACGCTGATGCCTTTGTTTCTAATATGTGTAAATAGCATAAAGTTCTGATGACCGCTGACCCGCCTTTCGCGGGTCAGCACCCGCCCCCTCGCTTGGGGCAGATCGCGGCTGGGCGCTCCCGTCACGACCCGCTCTCTTCAGGAACCAGCGGCTCCCCTCAGGAGCACCTCCCCTCACGTACCTCCCGCTCCCCTCAGGAGCCGCTCGCTCCGGGAGAGCGGCGCGGGAGGCGGGCAGGGCGTGCGCGTGCGCGGCGCTCCCGGAAGCGCGGCAGCGGCGGCGGACCGGGAAGGGGAGCCCGAGGCTGCGGCGAGGAGCGGCGGCGGTGGCGGCTCTGCCCGCCCGGCGTCGGCCATGACGAACTTCATCTCGGTGCAGCTGAAGAAGGCCTCGGAGGTGGACCTGGCCAAGCCGCTGTGCAAGTTCATTCAGCAGAGCTACCCGGGCGCCGAGGCGCAGGCCGAGCACTGCCGCGCCGCCGAGGAGCTCAGCAGGCTCCGCAAGAGCGCGCTCGGCCGCCCGCTCGACAAGCACGAGAGTGCGCTGGAGACCCTCCTCAGGTAGGGGCCCCCCACCGCCGTCATCTCCCCCTTCCTCCATCTCCCCCAGCCCTGATTCCCCGCGGGGCCCCGGCGGCAGCTCCGGGCCCTGGGCGTGGCGGAGCCGGAGCCAGAGCCAGGTGCGGGCGGGCCCAGGTGTGGGCGGCCTTTCCTGCCGGGAGGAAGCGGCCTGTGGGCTGCCGGGCCGGCTCCGGCGGCCTGTGGGATGCAGGCGCCCCGGCGCTCCGGTGTCCTGCAGCATCCCGGTGTCCCCGGCCCTCGCCGCTCCGGTGTCGTGGGGTGTCACATGATGGCAGCACAGGGAGGGGAAGGCCTTGTCCCCATCAACATCCCCTTCCCAGTGTTTGTGTCGTGCCAGTAGCTTTTAGGTGTACGTAGAAATTGCAAAACCAGAGAAGTTAAGGGTTTGGAAGAGAGTTTAAATATCATCTAGTCCCAGCCCCGCAGCCGCCATGGGTAGGGACGCCTCCGCCTAGACCAGGTTGCTCAAGGCCTTATATCCAGCTTGGCCTTGAACAGTGTCAGGGTTGGGGCATCTACGACCTCCCTGGGCAATCCCTCTGCCAGTGCCTCACCTCCCTCACAGTAAGAAGTTTCTTCGAGTGTAAATTTCCTCTTCCAATTTGTACCTATGACAGACCGTTTTGTTTTCTTTATAGAGTTGGTGTTTCTTTCTCTTCAGTGTTACCTTTTGCTATTACAACTTTATTTTCACTTCCTGTTCAGTTATGTGTGTGGATTTGTTTTTGTATTTTGCTACCAGCGTGATTTCCTTTTGTTTTCTATGTTTAGCAGCTTCTTAATGTATTTGCAAAGTCATATCCTTTCTTTTTTCTGCTTAACACAGTTAGTTTGCTATCAGAAAGTTTAATGGGGTCTCTGTGGTGCTGGAGTTACCATAAGTTAGATGAGCAAAAGATTTATCTGTGCCTTCTGCCTGGTGAAGTGCATAAAGTCTGCGTTAGGACTAACAACTCCATTGTCCTGTCTCTCTAAAACACTTAGGGATTGCAGTATTAAGAAGAGCAAGAAGGAGTTACTGGAGAGGGTCCAGTGGAGGGCCACAAGGATGATTGGGGGTCTGGAGTATCTCTCTTACAAGGAGCTGGGCCTGTTTAATCTGGAGAAGACTGGAAAGGATCATATTAGTGCAGAGAAATACCTCAAAGGAGAGTTTTAAGAGGATGGTGTTGGTCCCTTCTCAGTGGTGCCCAGTGACAGGATGAGGAGCAGTGGCCATAAATTAAAGCACAAGAAGTTGTACCTCAGCCTGGGGAAGAAATTGTTTATGTTGAAGGTGACAGAGCGTGGAAACAGGTTTTCCAGGGAGGATGTGGAGTCTCTGTCTCTGGAGATGTTCAAAACCCTCTTAACAAGTGCCTTGCCAAAAAGAATGCAAGTTTTGAGAAATGAGTTACTGATGATTATCAACCCTTCACTGGGTATTTGTGCTGTAAAAGCTCTGACTCCACTGAATGTGTTTTACAGTAGCTTTGTAGTTCCCTGTTCTATTTCTGTCTACTGCTGTGTATGCTTTTGAAGGTACTTGAGTTTATGCCTTTGAAGGTCGGGGAAATTGTGAGTATCTGTGAACCGAAAGAGGAACTTTGCTACCCAAATTGAAAAGCATGCTATTATGTTCCCTTGGAATTGAGCTTCAATTGAACATGCTGGAATTGAGCTTCCTTTTCTGAAGGTGCCAGTCAGGTTTGTTGTTAGTCTCTGTCTGAAATCCCTGTTTGGCCTTGACACATTGTGTGACTTCACCCGAACAGTTGCTCTGCAGCACCAAAAGAAGGCAGCCCACTTTTCAATTCTGATCCTTACACCTTTTCTGGAAGGCAGAATGTAGGCATGACATTCTGAGCAACTTAAATGAGTTCAGAGGAGGGTCAGATAGACATCAGAGATGGTGTAAAAATAAATAAAAGTAGTGTTTTGGAAAGCCAGGAGGCTGAGCAGAGCCAGCCTATTATTAAATGAATTTATCCATAGTATGCAATTTCACCTCAGGTTTTCCCTCTGAATAATCAAGGGAAACCACTTGCAGTTGCTTAATTACCAGCTTTGAGTCAATTCCATGTGAAGTGGTCTGTTCTCTCTGCTGGTGGTCAGTGATCAGCAGATGAATTTAGCTGGCCCAGATGCTGTTGCAGTAGACTGGAGCTGTTGAGTGTAGCTCTGAACTGATGTAAACATGAAGTGATATCCCTCCCATGCAAAAGTTCCTCTCTTAAAACATCTGCATTTTTAATTGTATTGTTTGTGAATATTTATTCTTTTTTATAGTGGAAGTGAGATAAGATGAAGGTCTGAATTAACTGTAAGTTAGTGAGGATAAAACAATCAGATGTATGTTTTCCCTTATTTCTAACAAGTTAGGCTTGTTTGGTCCATGTCTGACCATTTATATTTGTTACAGTTGCTAGACAAAAAATTTGCTCTTACTTTGTAAGAGTATTCTGACGTATATTCTCTTAATTATTCTGTAAGGCCCTGTTATTTTAAACTGTCTGCACATCCAGAAGTTTGAAGTATCCAACTGAGATATACAAGTGCCTAAGTGCCTTGTGTTTCCTCTGAAAATCTCCTTGCCTCTCCAACTTCCAGTGTTTTCCTGTTGGTATTTAAGAGCAATACACAGTCTTAATGTTTAATTTCATTGAAGTTGGAGTTTAAAACTTTGTTGGTGAAGTAAGGTTAGAAGAACTAATTAGAACATGGGTACCATTTGCATAGTTTTACTTCCTTGTGGCTTTTTATAGACCGTAATACCTAGTAGAGCATTGTAGACCATTTAACTGTTAAGAAATGAGGGCTTAGTCTTCTGACAACTAATCTAGGATTTGCCCATGGTTTTGTAATTTCTAAAAGCCTCGTTTTACTGAGTAGTCACTACAGACTTTTTTTTTTCTTTTATGGAAGAAATGAACCCTGTTGCAGCCACATTTCCTAGACAAGCATTGACCAATAAGGCTTGAAAGCATGTGGTGTGCTGTTGTTCAGCTGCTGAATGCAAATGCTTCTCTTGGAGAAGCTTTTGTGATAGACGTGCCCCTTCTCACTGGGTAACTGGGAAAGACCTCAGCCTGCTTCCAAGCTTTCTTTGTTTTGTGAGAATCTGAGTGCTCTGAAGGTGATGTAGGTGAGCTTGGTACAGATGTTTCCCCTTAAATTCTGTCGTAGCAGATTTGATTTAGTGGTGTTTTTCTTTTTTTTTTTTACCTCTGAGTATAATTATAGCTTCAAGGGATTCCTTGCTTCCTCCAATATTAAAGATAGCCTGGATTTTATTTCCTTTTTCTGGAGACATGGAATATTGGTGCAAGTTTAATTGGTTCAATTTTGCTAACAACTCCTGCAGGTTTTTTTTTAAAAAGAAAATTGGGAGAAAGAAAGGGGTTGGGAGGAGTACATGGTTTTATTTTGAATGTTCAAATTCTCTTAGGGCTGAAAGTTGCAGTTGTGGTTTCCAGCTGTGAGTTCAGGACTCTGGTTCTTATCTTGAAGAGCAAAGACAGATCTTTGGTCTTTCTGAAGTTCTTTTGAAGGAGATTTTTCTTTATGATTCTTTGGAGGAGGTACAGTATTTGAATTTAATGCAGTGCATAAATTTTAGTTAAATTCTAATTTAAACATTGACTTCCTACTCATTTGTTGACCTTTTCTTACTAGCATTTAGGAGTGTATGATGCCAGTTTTGATGAGAGATTGCTATATTTTGAGCACTAGATCTGTGTTGCTGACATGTGCCCCCTCCTTTCACTGCTGCAGTTGTAGTTCCTCACTGGTACAGCCAAACACACCACTCCTCTGTGTTGTGCCCTGTGTTCTCTATATCTTGATAGTTTAAATTACTGTAAATTTAGTTTTAAATTACATCTTTGTATTTACTGTCATCTTTTGTGTGTAACTGACTTGTGCATCCATTGTGGGTTTTCCTTCTGTAGTTACTTTCAGGTTTTGTACTGATGGTTTTGTGCTGTTCTGTGGTTAACATCTTCATTTGCCATTTTTATGTGTTTAGTTTTATGCATACCATTATATTTATACCATTTATATTTATAAAACTAAAAGACTTCACATGATTGTGTTCTGGGATTTTTTTTTGTCTTCAGAGTTTTAAAGAGCTCTTAAATCTTGAGTAGATTTTCAAGATCTCTAATAAGAAGAAATAACATCATATGCTTAAAATAGTAAACAAAACAGTGACATAAATTCTGAACTTGTTTAAAACCAACCAAACAAAAAGCCCTTTTTAGGAGGAGTATACACCTCTCTGGCTTATTTTGTCTGTGGTAATGTTGACACAAAGAATAGTCTGTTTGCAGGGAGCCAAGGCTTGGGCACACCCGGCTTCACAAGGACATTTGACAGGCTTTGCTTCTTTACTCCATCCTCATGGCAGATGAGGACAGTGTAATCGTGGAATGTGGGAGGACAGCTTGGCTTTAGTGGTGGCTTTTGGTTAACAAATTAAATTGAGTCAAGAGGAGACAGCAATGCAAAGTCTGCTTTTCTTTGTGATACTGTGTAAAAGCAAGTGTATTGAGACCAGAGGAAGGCAATGGAGGAAGTATATTTAAACATATAGTTGCATTAATCTTCAGGGCTAGTTATTATTTTTAACTACCTTTCACAAAGTTGGTAAATTGTTTAATCTTGATAAGATTGCCGTTACAGTAAATATTTGCAGTCTTTTTTTAGCCTTACAAGCAATTTCTTTCAATTCATTTATTGGTGGAAGTCCTGTTGCTGTTGTAGATTATTGTAGTTTTTGACCTGGCTTGGTATATTGTATCTTAAATTGCAGTGGCTCATTTGAAGTCAGAAACCAGTAATCTAGTATACATTGGCAGGTACAATTAACTGAATAATACACTAACACTGTTTTTATTGTATATGAGTTTTGAAAATTTTTCTTGAATTTTTAAACAAATGTTTAATGTCTGTATAATAGAGGTCTTGTACATGCATCTCATGCCTGTATCTGTTGTTATCAGTATTTAATAGTGAAAGGAACTGGGAACAATGTTAGTCCTGTTTCACAGGCTATGAAAACCATTACTGCAAGATGTTGTGTATATTGGGAATATAAATTCTTTATAAAACAATTTGCACAATATAATGCTGAGCATATATGTATGGCCAGTGCTACAGGAAGAGTACAGGAAACAGGCTTCAAGTGTTATGTGGTCTTAGCAGTTTAAGGGTTTCGTGTTCTGTATCTAGCCTGTCATGTTTAACAAATGGTGCAGGTGTAGGTCACCACTCAGGAAAACTTGGAATTCCTTACTGTTGCCTAGATAGATTGTGTGAGGGACTATGCTCTACTCTCACTATATTATCTTTCTAGCATCCTGTCCTAAACATCTTCTACTGTGACTAGACAAAATATTGGCATGTAGAAATTGTGGGTTTAATTCACTGTGACTGCTAGAATATATTCCAATGAAAATTAAGTTTACAGCTAAAGAATTTTATGAATGATTGATCTCTCCAACTGGTTCTGTGCAAAGCAAATGGCATCTATTTCGAATACATTGAAATTGGGTTATGGTAGTAAGATCAGGAGAGTACAGTGTAGCATGTTTATATTGTGTTAAATGCTGTACTTAATTTACTTTTGCAGCATGACTTAATGTACTCATTGTCTCCTTGTAAGTATACAGGGACTCCTTTGCATGGTGCTCTTTTCTAATCCACCATCCATCAGGTAGTGATATCTGGATCAGCTTTGTCTGTGATACTGTTTTACTTCCAGCTGAGACAGGGTTCCCATGTTATCTGTGAAAAACTACCTCCTGCTGAACTTGTTTCTCTACTGAAAGAATCCGTTCAGACAGAAATTGTCCATCCTGCAAATCCTCCATTTCTGCAAATGAGCTTCTTAACTTACTTGTGTGTAGGACTTTTGTGCCCTTCTCCCTACCTTATATGCCAGTTTAATAAATCAAAACTATTAATTTCATTTATCTAATAGCTGTGTGTTTCTTTTTTTCTTTTTTTTTTTTTTTTTTTAATTTTAGATACTATGATCAGCTGTGTTCAATTGAACCAAAGTTTCCATTCTCTGAAAATCAGGTAAGAAGACTACCAAACCAGTTAGTGAATCATGGCACCTATGATGTGTGACTTCCAAGCCTGTACCTAATCCTCTAATGAGTACTTTTATTGAACAAGACAGCTAATCTCTCTGAGCCTTATTTTCCTAATCTCTGTTTATTCTCTAGTCGATGCTCACATACAGTCTATGCTGAAACTTCACCTCTAGTGGACAGAATTGCCTTTGTTTTACAGATTGAAAAATATTTTGGCTCTGGCTGGGTGATCACTGTGGTCTAGGGCAGAAGGGGTTGGGCTGTGCTGATTCCTCTTCAGCTTTCTGCTTTCCAAGAAGTCTATTTCATGCTATTTTCTAAAGGATTTTAAATTCTCTATTTCTATGGGAAAACCTATAGAAGTGAATGGAATATGATCTTTGTTTTTTGAAGCAGAAGAGATGTTTTCTTCACAACAGAATAATCCATTTAAGAGCTTATCCCTTTATTCCTGCCTCTTCATGAGGCATAGTTTTTGTATAGGTATGGTGTTCATTAGGGTTTGTTTTTTTTTTTCCTGCCATATTTTTTAGAATCATGTTTCTAGGGAGAAATTCAGCTGAACTTCTCCCTATTGAAGGCTTCTTCAGGTGGAGACTGGAATAGATCTGTAGGCTCCTGTATTTTGTAGGAGAAAGGTTTGGATTTTCTTTCAATGTGTTTACAAATATGGCAGAATTTATATTCTTTAACAAATCAACAAATTATACTTAAATGGTAATATTATGATTAAAAGGAGAAATTTCTTTCAGTCTTACAGGTTATAAGTAATGTTAATCTGTTTCTAACTTCTACTTGGATTTTGCATGTAGCTGCATTTGCTTGCAGCCAAGAACTACACATGGGTTTTCAGTGAGCAAATCCTTTGCTATGGTAATCTACAAACCCTGAGACAAGGAAAACTGGAAAACTAAGACAGCAAGTTCTGCATGTCTGTAAACTGTTCCACCTAAAGGGAGAAGTAGTCAGTGGAAGCAGCAATGCTTCTGGGGACCAGAACATCCTGCACTAGCACTGCTGCTAGAGGAAAATACACTATCAAGCAGTACTGTTGCTCTTTCTGAAGTGATTCTCCCCAAGCACTTTAAACTGAGGAAGTTTGCCATCTTTTCTGGTTTAATACCAGTTGCCTACAATTACTTGATCAGGTGAATAAGGAATCGAACTGTGGGACGTGAAAGGAGGTTCAGTGAAGTATTTGCATTGCCTCTGAAGTATATGCTGGAAGTATAAATAAAACATACTGTTTCTACCTCCATTCTCATTCCTGAGGGCATTTCCTGATAATGCTGCTATTGAATTCACTCATAATAATGAGTGGATTTTGGTATTGCACAACAGATCCAAATACACGGGTAATTTGGCAAACTGGAAACTGCCTGGTTGGGTGGTTTCCTTAAACTGTGATTATATCAACCCATCAGGCTTACTGGGAGAGGAGTATCTTGTCAGAAACAAATTTATCTGTTGCTCAGAATATGAACAGAGCTGAAAAATGATTCTGACAATTTCTGTCTTGTCTACTTGAAATGTTTTGAGCAAACTAACAGAAAGGAAAAAATGTAGCATAATTTTGTTTTGAGTACTTCTTGATGATTTCCTGAAACTTACAGAATGTTTGTAATGTTCCAAGAAGTAAAGGAAAAGTTTTATGCAATTAGAATATAGATTTGGGGTATTTTAAGATTATATTTGATTTCAGAGGTAAAGATCTTTGTTTTTCACAACTTCCAGGTCTGTGTAACATTTACGTGGAAAGATGCTTTTGATAAAGGATCACTTTTTGGAGGATCTGCCAAATTGGGTACGTGAATGTATCAAGAAAACAAGTATTAATGTTACTAAACTTTGAGAATATTTTTATGTAGTCAAATTCATGTCTTTCTAGTGTTCTCAACATAGCTTTCAAATGAATTCAACTGTATTGGTAATAGATTAATCACTTCAACATTGATAGTGAACAAGTAAACACCATGCAAAGAATTTTTACAAAATTGAGATCTTATATTAGATTTCCAGAGGCACAAATAGATGTGCAGTCTGATAGTAGTTGTACTGTCTGCTTCTCAGATGTTTTCTGGGAACAATTTCAGTTGATGCTAATCAAAATTGTTCATGTTAACATTAAGATCCACTAGATTTTGGGTAATGCAGCTCTTGCTGTTCTAAACGAGTAAGATGGAGAGTGCTTAGGAGTGAGTGAGTCCACTTCAGAAGGGGAGTGACGGTGGCTGGCTACACTAACCTAGTCTTGATACCACATTTTCAACAGAATAGAATTATTTGCCTGTGCTCCAAAATTACTCTTCTGTCACTTCTTTTTGAAATATTTTCATACAGATTTAAACACTCGGGAAGAAAAAAAATTGTCTTTTTTCCCATAAACATGATGAGTTTGAGTCTGATTTGTTTAGTCATAGTGGGACAATCCTACACACAAATTCAGGATCATGAAATGGATTTGGGACACTTGCCAATATAGAAGTAAGACTAAATCCTTTGGTGAGTGAGGAGCAGTTCAGTCATTTGTCATCATTCTTTAGTATTTCTATTTATACCTAAGTGTTCATCATGATCAGCATTGCAAGATGACCGTTGCAATTTTAAAGTTCCAGACAAAGCCTGAAGAAGATGTTTGAACTTTACTCCGGTTTTATTTTTATTAAAGTTTTTGCCAGGTCTCAGTTAGCAACTACTGGAAGTCTTTGCAGTTTGCTATGTTCTGAATACACATGCTAACAGTTATGCTTGTGTGAACTATATCTGTAACAATACACCACATACCTGTGCATACTCAGGTGATCCTTGCTTTCTGTTCCAACTGTTTGAAGAAGTCCTGGATAATTGGAAACCTTCCTGAACATGCTTTGTTTTCTTTCACAGAATTTGGCTTGTTCTTTCTTCTTTGGGCCTAATATTTAATGAGGATTGAATAAGTTTTTTTGTAAAGTTCAGAATGTTTATGATGTAAACATAGTCTGTAAATTATTAGAGATCTGTAATAATTGTGAGAAAAAAATCAGTAACTGTAACAATGATGATTACTGTAACACTCTGAATAAATGTGATGTTACTGCAGCTTTAGGAAGCTTGCTTGTCTGCAGGTTAATTATATACTAGTCTAAATAATCTGTGAGGTAGATGGCCAGAGATTTATGCAGCAGTCTGTGTCAAATATCAAAGAAGTTTTTAACTGAGATGTGAGTAATGCTCAGTTAACAAGCAATGGGCTGAGGGTAATTTTGAAACTTTGAAGCAGATCTTGGTGGAAAGAAATTAACAAAAGGAGATTTGGTGGTCAGACCAGAATTGGTGGTGAGGTTTCTCAGTGTAAAGCAAAGCTATCAGTAATCAAGAAAGCAAAATTTCTCTTGACTTCTAAGAGGAGTTTCCAGATAGAAATTCAGCATAAAACTCCTGAGACTTCTGTGGCAACAAGATACAGGGATGTGACTTGAGAGTTCTGGCTCTTGCTGTGTTGCCTAACTGTTTGCTTCCCACCTTCCCCTGGATCCCAAGTCTGTATCACAGTGGTAGCTGACAGATACTGTGACTGCTTGGAAAGTGACTGAGTTCACGGCACGACACGTAATCTGAAATGTATTGACTAAGTTAATAGGTAGTGCTGTGAACAGATGAGTCTGTGGAAAATCTGTATTGCTATAGTAAATCACACTTGAGGTGCGGTCCAGAGTATAAAGTAATTCTGCACTTCAGAAACTTTCAAGCCATATTTTCTGTCCTGTCTTGAATTTTAGTCTTTTCCAAGTCTAAACAACTTTTGTCTGAGTTCAAGACCTTATTCTTAGAAAAATTCTGGAAAAATAAACTTAGAGAAGGGAGATGATCTGGGTGAAATAGTGACTGTGACAGTGTAACTCAATTGGAAACAAGTGGGAAAAATGGCACATCAGATTTAGGCTTGCTTGCTGAAAACTTGGTGCAGGTTAGTGAGCACTAACATAGAAGCTTCAGAGAGGTGTTAGATAATTATGTAGCTGTTTAAGGAGGCTGGATGTTAGTGAAATGAAACAAATGTATGTATTGAGTACCTTCATGTTTTAATGATAACTGTTCCTGGGTTTGTGAAATTGAAAATTCACTAGTTGTCACTCCTGTATTCTCCAAGAGGACTGTCTAGATACTTTTTGACACTGGTAGGAACTAATATTTACAGTATTGTTTTTTTCAAGCACTTGTGTAGGGCAACTGACCTTTTGAAAGCCATTAATATTCAAAATGGTTCCTGTTCAGGTATTTCTAGTTTCGGAAGTGTGGGCTCCATCCTCTGGGCCCATGAAGTACTGCAGGTGTCGCTTCTGGACAGTCTACACTGCTGCCTAGTGAGATCAAGTTTTAACTAAGTAAATCCTGAACTGTTTCAGAACATACATAGAGAAGATATTTTTCAGCATTTTCAGCCCGAAACAGTAGCTTTAAAAATGAAAAATTCCCTGCATTTCAATAGATAGAAAACAGAACATGTAAAAGTGTTCGTAATTGGTCAGTTATTGTGAAGGAATTAATGTGTGGAAGTTCATATTTCAGATGACCACTTGGTAATGCTTCAAGAGCCAAAAAGCTGCACTCTAGTTAGAAAGACTTTGAAATTATTTTGCACACATTTTCATGCTACTGCTTTTATGCTTTGTGTTGCTTTCTGTAGTTGCTCACATGGAAACATTTTGTGGTAGTACTAAATTAGACTTTGTAAAGCCTTTAGGTTGAAGATAATTTCAACCTGAAAAGTTGAGTAAGATTGGGGTTTTGTTTATTTTTACTTGAAACTGTTGATACCTTTACTGATAAGAGTAGTGTTGGCCTCGTGTAGAATGCTAGAGAACTGAAGTTTATTTTCTTAACAGTCTGGCTGACTGTCTGTCTTGCCTGCAGCTCTGGCGAGTTTGGGATATGAGAAGACCTGTGTTTTGTTCAACTGTGGAGCGTTGGCAAGCCAGATTGCAGCAGAACAGAATCTGGATAACGATGAAGGACTAAAAGCTGCAGCTAAGCACTATCAGGTACAGAGACTCCCTGCTTCTTATGAATTCAGAATTCATATTGTTAAAAAACCAAACAAGTATCTCTCAATTTTAAAACTATATACACACACAAAAAATATATATGTACATATTTTCCTGCTCTTAATTGCAAAGATGGATTGGCTGTATACATGGTCTTGTGTCATACTTGTTTATCAGATTTGGAGGATATAATTCTATACAGTTCTCCATACACCTTCCTTTAAGTGAGTTGGTAACTAAACCTTCAGCTTAAGATTTAATAATTTTAGCTAGTATAAATTTTAGTTTTCACAAGTATTACAGTAATAATCTTACATCTTTCTGGAATGCGTTAAAATCTTAGGCTGTTAGGTGTAACCAATATACCATTATTTATAGTCTGTTATGATAATGGTCTCATTGTAAGTGGCTGCAAGAACAAGAGGTCACAAGGGGTTGTTTTTGGTGGTAAACAATAAATGGGAGACCGTACACCAAAGAAACTTTTAAAAAAAAATTTTTATATGTATTATATGTGTTAGTGGGAAAATGTATATGAAAAGAATGAGTAATAATATATTTTGTTTTACTTAGTTTGCTAGTGGTGCTTTTCAACACATTAAAGACACAGTTTTGTCAGCCTTGAATCGAGAACCTACAGTGGACATCTCTCCAGACACAGTTGGGACTCTCAGTCTTATTATGCTGGCTCAAGCCCAAGAAGTCTTTTTTTTGAAAGCGACAAGAGGTATATTTTAATTTTTGTCTTGTATATTTAAGGGCAGCTTGTCCCCAAAAAACTTAGTAGTGTTTTAAGTTACTAAGAGCCTGTCAAGGGTGTTTCAGAAGTTTTTATGTTTGCCTTTTCTGATCCTCCCCATGCTCCTTGCAGGTCATTAAACACAAAATACAGATGTCCCTTAAGAATTTGTCTAAGGTTCACCTGACAGAGTTCTTCTATCTGCTTTTTTATGTTCTTCATCTTTACAAATGATATTACTGAATTATATTTTTTCGCTTTCCCCCTTGAAAACAAAAGACTCTGAAATAACTGAGAGTACTAAAAATGGTGTATAAGGGGTTTTGCAAGTACTCCTCTACTCCTCT
This sequence comes from Pyrgilauda ruficollis, assembly GCF_017590135.1. Taxonomy (NCBI): domain Eukaryota; kingdom Metazoa; phylum Chordata; class Aves; order Passeriformes; family Passeridae; genus Pyrgilauda; species Pyrgilauda ruficollis. The sequence goes on along the minus strand of NW_024519206.1, from coordinate 27,631,028 downwards.
GTCTAGGGAGTGATCTCATGAGAATTTAGAAAGAAATGACTGTGTTAGAAACCAATGAGATTTTCTAAGAGTTGAAGAGAAACAAATTCTTTTTGGTTGCTCCTGCTTTTAACAGAGAGACTCTTTGACCAATTCTTTTAGAATGCCCAGTTGATCTCAGAATCAGAGAAATTCTGCAGGAGAACAAAAAATCATTTCCCTAGATGTTAAAGGTTGATTGTGAAATACGCATTCCAAGTCTAGCTATCTTAATACAACTACTAGAGAACTTAGGCTTCAAAGAAATATTCTGTGTAATGGTACTATCTATGATACAAAATTTCTTACTCTTCTGCTCTTCTTTCTTTGTTCAGAAAAAGTTGCTCGTCTAGAAGATACAGATAGTTAAAGGTAGAACTAAGGACAGAGGTCAAATGTGACTGCCCACAAATGGCTCTCTCTCCTGACATAGTTTGGAATACTTTGGAGGAAGACCTGGGTTATCTGAACTGCAATGTTTCTTGTCTTCATAGGGAAGATACTTGAAAACTCTTGTAGCCTTTCTGCTTTTAGGAGAAGCTCAACAAGAAACTGTCATCCTTTAGCCAGCTGATAAATTATGTTTGTTCTTTATCATGATGGTAGTAGTATTTTAGTCTCTGGCTGTTCGGACATTGTTTTGAAATAAATTAGTACAACAAATGCCCGAAATGTTTCCTTCAGGAATGGAGCAGGTGCTTCCCTCATTTTGCGTGACAAACAGATCGTCATCATCTTGATTTCTTCTTTTTCAAAACATGAAAAAGACAAAACAAGGCTAATCCAAACCCCCGGTGTGCACAGTGACCTGAAGATTTTTGTGATTACTCCTAATACTCAAGTCTGACAGTGTTTTAAAGACAGTAAGGTTAATAATCATCTGATTATGAAGGCTGTAGATTTTGCTGGATTTAGGTTCTTTTCTCGGGGGGGAAAACATTTTGTGAAGAACCATGTTTGACATGATTACCTTCAAAAACCTATTTTTCAAGCACAAATCCTTCAAAGTTAGATTTCAAAACAGAAATTAAGCTTCTTGCTGCATTGACTATTTATCTTTGGCAAAAGCCAAATTAGTCAGTCATATCTAACTTCATTACATGACTACAAGTCAGTTATTTTAATTTCTGAGCCTTTCCTAATGTTTTCTTTAATTGTCTTTAAGTCTGAACATGTTTTCTGTTCTGAATCAAGTCTTATATTGTAGCTGCTATATTTTAAAGATACCGGAGTAAAAACTAAAGCTTCTGATGGTGAAAGATATGTTTTGAGTTGTCTGCATGGACAAATGAGCCTCCTCTAACATTTTCTTTGTTAATGCAAATGTGGTTAATATGCCAGTATTTTTTCCTTTCTTAATGGTCCAACTATAGGAAGGAAAATGCAACTGCTGCATATTTGGTGGGGCTAGAAAGGAAAGTTATTTAGGTTTTTTGTGTGGTTTGGTTTTACTAAAAATGTGCTGCCCCAGACAGGAACATTCCAGCAAAGAAAGGTATATCTCATGAGCTACTTTCTCCCAGGTTGTCCTCTAAGTCCTCTTCCACAGTGAAAAGATCTTCCTGGCATATCTTAAACATGTTTACTTCATAGAAACTGAATATAGTATATCACAGTTCTTGTCTGAAATGTTGTACATAGACGTCTGAATATGCTGTTATGAGCAGACCATTTGGGAATTCTTTGGTCGCATTTTGGCAGATAAACATACTCGGCAGATTTCCTAATCTCCCCACAGTCATGCTTATCAGTATGTCAATACCTAAGGGTCACTGGGTGCTTGTTTCTAAGGGCAGCTATTTAGAGTGGACAGCCAGTGTTTGCATTGATTGCCTGCCTTGTCTTGGAAGGCTGAATTGCTAGTGCAGGCCAGAGGTTATCTTTATCTCTTTTATAAAAGGAGATAATCTCCAGCCTGCATTACCAATAGTGCATATCTCCTTTATAAAAGGAGATAAGAGAGTTGCAGAATGTTCCTATTCTAGCAGCTTTGGCTTCAGGAGCAGGATGAGGATGTGAGGCAGGGGATGCCACAGCAGATAGGCACATGCACTGACAGGAAGTAGTGGATATGACTTTTGAGGAGCTGTGGTTATTTATGTCTAGAAGTGGTGTTTCTGTATTTGCTGTAAGCTAACAGTGGTGTGGACTGCAATGGAAATGACTGGTCTCTTCTCTCTTGCAGTTTTTCAGAGTCTTGACATGGAACTGGGTTAGGTGCAGATCCTGCTGAAAATAAAACCTATTTTGCTAGCTAGATTTCAGCTAAATTCTTTGACTATTGCTGCACAAGTGCTTGTGCTGGCACAAGGAAGGGCTGGGAGCAGGCTGCCAGAGTTATGAGTGGGACTGTTGTGGCTTTTACTGGTAGCTTGCCATTGGTTTGAGGTAAAGCATCATTCTTAATCCTGCATAAATGCTTGCAGCTGCCAAAAGATTTCTTGTATGACTGACTGAACCTTGGGTGTCATAATTGAGGTAGAAATTCTGGAAACTGCTGCTAGATGTCAAGAGGAAAGAATGGGATCCCACCTTTGAGGTGTAATGTAAAGCTGTACACTTAAAATGCAATTATTGCTGTTTAAAGATGAAATAATCACCTGTTCAGTTGTAAAAATTTATGATTATCTTAATTGTTCTTTGTTTTTTCTCCTTCTCCCCACAGATAAAATGAAAGATGCTATCATAGCTAAACTAGCAAATCAAGCTGCAGATTACTATGGTGATGCTTACAAACAGTGTCAATATAAAGATACTTTGCCCAAGGTTAGTAACTCATGGAAATAATGTGGGATATGTTGTTATTGTGAGTAACTGTTATTGTTTAGAATGTACTTAAAGAAAGAACTTAAAATGTATATTCTCAAGCTGCTTTCAAGGAAAATGAACCTGTAATTTGAAAAACAGTGAAGAATCGAGGGAGCAAAAGAGTGTGGGTTTTTTTTAATAAGTAAGATCTTATTACAATGAAGTGCATTTATTTGTAATGCATTTCATTAAAGTAAACTTGAAATGGTTATGGTGTTATTTAGGGATGCAGTCTTAGAACTTAATCTGTTACTAAATCTGTTTTCAAACTAACACTTTCTGTTTGGGCTTAATTGGCTTCTTAGTCTCAGTGTTTCCATGTGAAATTTGCTCTCCTGTTGAGTACAGCATGAATACAGAGGTTTGTTCACTGACCTGTTAGTGAAAAATATGACTGGAAGTCAGTGTGTGTCTTCTGCCTGCCTTCTTTTGCCCTACCTCAAAGCAATCTTGATGCTTGTAAAATATCCCAATTTAATCTTGACTTGTGATTTGAATGCTGTTGGTTTTGGAAGAGGTAGAAAGATCTTTGTTGTGTTCCTTGAATGTTTCTCACGTAGGTATTATGTTCATGATGATTTTTGACAGTGACATGCAGTAAGCAATAATAAAGCCATTGCTTTATCTTTTGTTGTTGTGTACCTTTCTAAGCTGTAGATCTGCTCCTTGTTCCAGTTGCAAAGTAATCTGTCAAGTGAGATTGTTTGAAAGAACATAAGGTTTGCTGGTTAACACCAGCTCTGAGAACAGTTACACGTTGAGGAGTGTGCCGTGAAGGTTGATTGGATGCAACTGGAACTCCAGTTGCAAGGCCTTCCAGACAGCTTTGTCTTCCAAATTTACCCGTTTTTTTTTTTTTTAATGTTATTTTTCCATCTCTGGGAGAGCAGCAAATTTGCAGAAATGTGAAGAAGCAGGTCTTTGTATACTGAGGTCTTTAAAACATCACTCTGGTTTTCCAGTGCTCCTTGATTTAAGAAATAAAACAGTAAGGCAAAATCCTTGATCTAAGACCATGTTTGTACTGTGCGCTGCAGCGTAATGTTTTCTTCATGTCTTGGTTGGTACTCCTGCAAAGATAAGTGCACTTATATAAGGTCTAAAAATGACTTTTAAGTTGCTTTCCATGTCAGTAGTCACTGGTCTTCTTTATTTGTTCTTTCATAATTGTAGTTGCTTTCTTGATAGGCCTGCTGCTGTTTTAAGTGTAATTACTTTGTTTGATTAAAAACCAATCAAAGCAAAAAACCCCTAGAAGACCTATCTTTCCACCCACCTCCATTTCTTAAGAACACTGTCTTGGCTTTGTCTGGGGGTGTCTGGGTGTGTTCTTGCAACTGTCCTTTCTAATACATGCATGCATTTCTTATCTTTGAAGTAAATGTTGTGACTTCATGGCTTGGATTTAAATCATAGTTCATTTAAAATAATGAACACCAAGAGTTTTGCAACAGCAGATTAAAAAATTCAATCCGTGCAAAGCCACATGATCTCTGACATTTACCTCTAATGTTTTAACCTATCTAAACCATTAATTGGGTGAATCTAATTTCCTTTTCTTCTTCCTTTTTCTTCCTGCATCCCATGTTGTCTGTGGTGGTTATTGTGGTTGGACTTTCCCCTGGTCAGTATTTTTATTTCCAGGAGGTGTTTCCTGTTCTGGCTGCAAAGCACTGCATTATGCAGGCCAATGCAGAATATCATCAATCTATCCTGGCAAAACAACAGAAGAAATTTGGTGAAGAAATTGGGAGGTTACAGGTGAGTAACTTTTTGCTCTGAAAAATATGGAAAAACTTTTAATTCTGGAAAGCTGGGTTGGAGTTGTGAAATCCAAATAACTAAGAATGAAGTGTATTCAGAAACTGTTGAGCATGCTTATCACATGAATTGAATTATTATCAGCTGCAAAGATGAAAGACACCTTTCTAACTTTTGTAAAGATGTGTTTTAGTGATTTTTGGGAAATTTGATACTGCTTGACATGTTAAATCTTTATCTTTGTATTTGCATAAGCTTCATATATAAGCAGATACGTTGATAATTTTTCCTATATAATGTTATTAGAAATCCCCCAAAGGTTAAAATTCTACCTGATCTATACCAAATTGTTTTGCTGATATCCTGCTTTAAATCTGAGTAATTTAAAAAGATTGTACAAACAGTTCTCTTTTTAGTCTTTATAGTTTTTTGCCCCATACATCTGGTTTCTAGAGGGACTCGGATCTTGTAATGAATAAGGTCATCTCATATTTTAAATACAGTAGAAAAAAAATGCTAAAATGAACTACTTCCTTCAAGTCTCCAGAAATTTATTTTTGTAAAATAAATATGTGAAATGCTGCTTCAGCTGATATTGAAGATCTATGTGCACTGTGTATCTACTGATATGCAGGAAATTTGACAGACTTACATAAGATGATCGTGTTGACATATTGAAAGTTATCATTATGCATTTATCAGCTTTGTGCAGGATGGGTCTTGAAACTTCTTTCCTGTATGCTCATCTGTTTTCTTAAAAATATATGAAAGGGAGAAAGAAAATTTATTATTTGCACTATATTTAAAATTTTTTTTAGCATGCAGCAGATTTGGTGAAAACAGTGGCATCTCGCTATGATGAATATATAAACGTTAAAGATCTGGTTGACAAAATCAACCGTGCACTTGCAGCTGCTAAAAAAGACAATGACTTCATTTACCATGACCGGGTTCCTGACCTGAAAGATTTGGAGCCCATTGGAAAAGCCAGTCTTGTGAAGTCTACGCCGGTTGTTGTTCCGCTCAGTCAGAAATTCACTGGTAAGCAAAGTGTGTGGAGTGCACAGGGTAATTGTTATCTTGTGAAACACGTGGTCAACAAAGTTCGTTTGTACCTTGCAAAAATAAACATTTACTTTTTGCATTCTGTTAAGTGTACAGCTGTGTTTTTGAAACTGCTGCTTTTCTTCTCCAGTTTGTTGTTGTTGTTCTTGATGATAAGTGTAATAAAGCACAGGTTGAAAATTCTTATCTGAAATGTACAATTTTCTTAAAGATCTTTCTAAGATTTTTCTCAGCAATTGTATTTTCTGTATGTAACTAATATTTTTAATTTCCAAAGGAAAAGTTCTGTTATGCAATATTAACTAACCTTGTTGCTGGTCTATGAAGTTGAAAAATTTCAGTTTGTTGGCTCTACAGATGAGTTGTGAAAAAATTCTCTTAACTTTCTCATATTTTTCTTTTAATGAAACAAAATTAGAAATGAAGCCTTAAGGCAAATGTAATTTGTAACCCTACAATTGGTGTACATATATTGTCTTTAAATTATTTCAAATTCAATTCAGCCTTAAAAATTGAAATCTAAAGGCCTTTAAAAATAGATTTTTGTTTTTAAGATATCCTGGGGGGTAGGAGGAAAGTATCTTAAACTGTTTAGGTCTGTCTCTGTAGTACAATATGTACAAAAAAGCTGTGAAGATGTTTGTGCTTTTAATTTCATAATGCAGCTTGTGTAATTTATGCTACTCTAATTGCAGACCTGTTTGAGAAGATGGTTCCATTGCAAGTGCAACAGTCTGTGAGTGTTTATAACCAGAGGAAGGCAGATCTGGTGAACAGATCAATAGCCCAGATGAGAGAAGCCACAAATCTGGCAAATGGGTAAATATGGCTTCTTGTTAAGTTTCTCAAGTGAGGTTGTGCATGGCCTGTAAGCCCTGGGTGCCTTGCAGCCTGTAGATATCCAGATTATAGCAGTGTTTTTTCATTACTGTATGGGAGGCTGGCAAATTTAAACCATAATAGGGGGATTTAGAACTACTTTTCTGTAGGTGTTAAATCTGAAGGCTTATTAAAAACAAGTGGTATTTATTTTTCTGCCATCTTTCCTTATTTTTTAGGAGTCCAACACTTGCTCAGAACCAGTACCATGAATCTAGAAGGATTTCAATATTCCAGTGGTCATTAAAAAAAACTTCTTTAAAATAAATAATTATAAAAACGTTGTACCAAGTTGAGAGATAGCAATGTAACTTAAAGCAGTTGTTTCTTTTGTCTACCAGTCACTACCTAAAATGTGTGCCATGTTTGTGAGTGCTAAAAGGCTAGAATTTCTTTAGCTTAAGAGCTTTGAAATGTATTGTTAGTGAGGTGTATGTTTGAAATGTCAGCCTAGGAGTACATTGCACTCCATTTCCATTATAATTGACTGTGATTGCTTGTTTGTTTAGGTAGCAGTGTTATTTTCAGAATAAAAGTTGTTTATTTAACACGTTGACTTTTTCAGTGTGTTGGCTTCCCTCAATCTTCCTGCTGCTATTGAAGATGTGTCTGGTGATACTGTTCCTCAGTCTATTTTGAACAAGTCTAAGTCTGTGATTGAGCAGGGGGGAATTCAGACTGTTGATCAGCTGATCAAAGATCTGCCCGAACTGCTACAAAGGAACAAAGAAATTCTAGACGAAGTAAGCCCAAAACCTACTACACTAAAATAATCTTAAAATACATCTCCAATGATTACTTTGCTTTAAATGACAGTAGAAAAAGTGCATAATTATTCAAATGCTTGTAACTTTAATAACACTTTCAAAGTATGCTATTTAAGCCTTCAGCCCATACAAAAACTGTGCTGTCACATGTGGATGTTTCCTTACAAATATTTTCTTTTTAAAAAAGTTGGTGGAGAGGGGGAAGCATTGGGAAACATTCTAAAGAAATTTGAGTGATTAGTCCCTTTCATGCCTGTTTTTTATTTGTCAAATTATATTTTAGAAGAATGTATAGGCAGTTTTTGTTTTCTATACTAGCTACATATTTTGAAGCTATTTTATGTTTAAAACAGCTCATAATGCATGTAACATTTTACTCTTGCAGTCCCTGAGATTGTTAGATGAAGAAGAAGCTACAGACAATGACCTGCGAACAAAATTCAAAGAACGCTGGCAGAGAACACCGTCCAATGAACTCTATAAGCCTCTGAGGGCAGGTACAGTCCATGTTTCATGCTTTGGGTTCTAAAGATGTCCATAGTGTAAATTAAAGTAGTTTTCAGTGCTTTGATATTACCTATAAATACACCGATTACGGTTTGAGGCAGGTTATGCCAAAACATCCTGATTGCAATCTGCACTGTTACTTAGAGCTGAAAGAGGATGTGACAGCAGGGAATTTGCTGCTGCTTTTGCACTCTTGGTGTGTATGTGTATATTGCATATAGGTAAAGTCTTATGAAATAAGGGTCTTGTTGCCCTTGAAAAATCATGGCTCAGGCTACTTAGGCTAAGTAGAAGGGAACTACGGGAGAGTGACTCAGCTGGAATAGGGGTAGAGAGACATGAGAGATGTGCTGCATGACTGCCACATGTCCACATTGTGGTGTGTGGAGGTTGATTGACTTGGGCTTGTTGTGCCTTAAATGTATATAAACTGATAAGTGGCTAACTGCTTTAAAAGGCCTGGTTTTTTTGCAATAAAGCAGCTCTCCTTTGCATTGCCTGGGGATTCTAAGTCACTTGCTTCGTACGTGTGCATGCTGAAGTTTCAGAAGGCAAATTAAATGAAAAATGCCTGCCCTCTAAGGCTCTAGTTTCAATTGCCTCTTAAATACCGTATTTGTTTTTTCCATTAGTGTGTTGTCTCTTTAATGTGGTGGGGTTTTTTTGCCCCCAACAGTTAGGTCAAACTGTTTAAAACTATCACTATATCATGCTTTCTGTGTGCCTAATATGTGTTGTCTTTGGAAGTTAACAAGAGACTGAAACCACTGACTTGGTCTTGCAAACTTACAGAGGTTTAAATCTGCAGAGTAGCTCAAACCAGTGTTCGTTCATATACCTTTGTATGCTTCACAGGAGAATTAATACGGGTGCCTAGTTTATGCACTTCTTAAAACATAATTTGGAAGCTTAAGTTTATATAAAAGTCTTACATATTGTACAGGCTTTTAAAAATGTGTGATGAAAAAATTGTGCTGAAAAGCACAAAACCTGCTCAGGTGCAAGATTGGTTGGAACAAATTTTGAAATTGTATAAACTCTTTTCTTCCTCCTGCCTCCAGAGGGAGCCAATTACCATAATATTTTGAATAAAGCTATGCAAGCAGATGGGCAGGTGAAGGAGCGCTATCAGACTCACCGGGATACGATTGCACTTCTGTGTAAGCCAGAGGCAGAACTCAACGCAGCCATACCTTCTGCCAACCCAGCAAAAACGCTACAGGGAAATGAGGTAAAGCAGTGAGATTTGTCTCTATTTTGAATAGAAGTGCTATTTGTCTAACAAAGTAAACTTGCTTGAATTGGTAATTTAATTTGTTTCTGTCTCAGTTGATTCATGAGGTAACTAACATTTGGAGAAGAGGTTGACTTCATGTTTAAAATCTTCTTGAGCATAGTTTGTTAAAGTTAATGTGAGCAAAGTCAATCACTGTGGACAGCAAGACTGGTTGACTATTATAAAAGGAGCAATGAATATTTTTGTTATATAGGGAAGTGGGATGTAATGCTCAGTCCTTGGGACAACATAAGACATGGCTCAGTATTTTAAAGTATTGGGCAATTACACCAATTTGCTTTTCAAGAAGTTAATGGCTCATCTACAGCAATATTACTATTTTTCTCATAGTAATTATTAGAAGTCAGTGGTTTTTGCTGCCATCTTAGAATATCCTGTTAGAAGGTATCTGATCAGCTTAAAAAAACCCCAAACATTTTGCAGTAATTCAGCAAAAGCAGGCCTGTAGAAGGGAATATAGATTGAGAAATGCTTGAAGATCTTTTTTTTAGTCATATTTTGTCCTGGTTTCTCACCTTAAGCACATTCATAAACAAATATGCAGAAATTACCAGCATCAGTGTGGAATGCAAGATGGAAACAAGTTATTAATAGGTTATACCTCCCCAATAGTTCCTCTAAACCTGCTAACTTAGGACATTTATATTGTCTAGGTTGTTAATGTCTTAAGAACTTTGCTGGCCAGTCTGGATGAAGTTAAGAAGGATAGAGAACAACTGGAAAATGACCTGAAATCTGTAAATTTTGATATGACAAGCAAATTCCTGACTGCACTTGCGCAGGATGGTGCTATAAATGAGGAGGCTATCTCTGTGACTGAGTTGGACAGAATTTATGGAAGTTACACGCAGAAAGTGCAGGAGTCCCTAAAAAAGCAGGAAGAACTTCTCAAAAACATTCAGGTACAACACTTTGCATGTTTTCCTCTCTCCTAAACTAAGAGCAATGATACTTCTACCTGTCTAGTCTCACTTCGCTTTCTGATCTGTTTTGCTTTTTATTCTGTCATATGTCAGTTGATATTCCTTTATGCCTCAATCACTGAAAAATACAGAGATGTCTTTGTGTTCACTAGAAAGAAATGGGAATGTTTAGCAGGCTCTCTTTACAGCTCCAGTGTAAATTCTCATGGACTTTTTCTTGGCATAATTCTGTAGATGGTTTTGTCCTTGAAATAAGCTTAGTGGTGTGTTAAAAAGTTGTTGGGTTTTTGTTTTTTCTCCTCACTCCGTTTTAATTCTTCCTGGGATAACAGGAGACGTGTTCTTCCTGTCTACTAGAAGACATTTTAGGTCTCTGAAGTATAGCTTGGTTTATTCCTAATTGCTCTTCACAATATATGCTTGACTTCCAGTATGTGCAGAGCTCTTTGAAGTAAAACTTAATAGCATTTCCCAAAGTTTATTTATAAATTCAGTCTTAATTCATAAATTAAGAGATGGGTACCTGAATGTGAATCTGGCAAAAGAGGTCTTAGTGCTTGGAGAAAAGATAATGGCAGCTTGAGTAATGATGGAGACTATTTCCAAGTGGAAAAATATTTTCTTAAATGATCATATACACCATGTTTAGAAAGGATTTTATATTTGGATATTTTTTAGCACAACATAGTTAAAACATCTGGATGGGTATTACTTTAATGTTTGAATGTCTTGGAGTTCAAGTTTCTTGGCTTCTGGCAGTTGAAACAGTCTTTTAAAGTTTGCTTGTTTATTTTCCTGAAAGAAATGAGATGTAAATAGGTGATCCTTCTGTAAGTTTTCCCTGTCCTTTTAATAGTTTGCCAATGTCAACCAAATTTGAAGTAATGCCTCTTAAAAATACTGATTTTACATATGATTTTATGAATATCAATGGTAGTTAGTACAGGAGAGAGCCTAAATAGTATAGCCTTGGAAAGACCGTCTGCAGGATGAGCTTGAGAATTATTAAAGGCAGCCCACAACAGAGCAGGTTGATACCTGCTGCCAGTGAGTTAACATATGTACAGTTCTGAAATATACATTATAATAGTCACTGCACTTGGCATGTAGCAAGTATGGAAGTCCAGTGTGGATGGGAGATGAGGAAAAGCAGGTATTGGGGAAAACAGAAGCAATGACTAAGAGGAAAAAGAATACAAAACATGCAGAGTCTTACACAGAACTAGCTTGCATTATTTACACTGTTTATTCTCTTCTTTTAAGAATGCACATCAGGATTTTTCAAAGATGAAACAATCAAACAATGAATCTAATTTAAGAGAAGAAGTCTTGAAGAACTTAGCTGTAGCAAATGACAACTTTGTGGAGCTTGTAGCCAATTTAAAAGAAGGCACAAAGGTATGGTAATGCTTTAGGGATTGAAAGGACATTTTATGTATACAATGAGATGTGAATCAAAAATCCTAATAAACTTTGGAGACATTGTAGCTGACAAGTGCATTTTTGCGGATTTTACTACTGAAGCGAGGACAGTGAGTTGCTGGAATTTTGATTGTTTCAAGAGCTGTGAAATGCTTCTTTGCTCCTACCTGAAAAGTAAGCTTTTCTGAGCAATAGGATAAGTTAATTACAGCTGAGTAAATGATGCTGAAGCACCCAGATGAGCCATTTTATTTAAGAAATTCTTTCATCTGTTCTCCCATGGTATTTAATCACCTTATAAAATTGGTGTTTTAAATGTTGTTACTGCATACGTGAGAAATAATGAAAGCTGTATTTAGCTTGCTTTTTTTGATCTAGGTGTCTGGAAGGTGTCTTATGGCTTCTGTACTAAGCACTTTTTTGCTGGTTTATTGATATTTTATTAGACAGAAAAAACACAACTTCTGAGATATCTATACAAATGAAATGCATGGAACTGAGAGCAATAAAATTAAAAATAAACAATTATCCTTTACAAAATTAAATAGCCCGTCACCAGAAGTGATCTAGTTTTGCTCTGGTTTTAGTATGTTTTTTTTAGTTATCCAAACTATTTTTATATTTACACACACACACAATTCTGTATTATTACAGTGATGGGCAACGGCAGCTGACTAATTTTGGATTTGAAAAGCACAATAGAATGTACTAGCAAACCTTAATGGAACGACAGGTTCTGGGCACTGTAATAGTACAACACCTATAACTAGATCAATATATAGAAATATGCCAGCATGGAGTTTGAAAGTATTGATTGAGCATATTGTGTTTTTATTTTTCTTCACTAGTTTTACAATGAGCTGACAGAAATCCTGCTGAAATTCCAGAACAAGTGCAGTGACATTATCTTTGCTCGCAAGACTGAAAGAGATGAACTGCTCAAGTAAGATTTCAATGTTTTGTTTAAACATTGCAGAAATGTTAAAGTATTTATCAGAAATTTATCTTTGGGGACGTGTTTATTATGATGAAATGAGAAAGGCTTAGCACACCTATTCCTCCTATCACTTCTTTACGTAAATCCTGGTCCTACTCTCATCTCTCCTAGGAAAGTGATAGGAGAGATAAATGGAAAAATCTACTTTGAAGTCTGCTCTATTGTTCCTATGTGCAGTTCAACACAAATCTGTTTCATGTTACGTTTTCACTCTCAGTTCTTTCTGGCATGCATTTGTTAGTTATTTTTTATTCTGTCTTTTGAGGAACTTCTGATTTCTGCACCCTTCTCCTGCTGTCAATTTAGTTTGAGTAATTAGATGCTTCATCATATGATTTCCTTCCATGTCTTCAGCATGATAGGGGAATAGCATCAGTATTCTACTGCTGTGCAGTCTGCTCTAGTCTCATACTTCATCATTGCTTAGATATTGTGGATTGCTTACAATGTTGGGGAGAGAAGCACATTTTGTCCTTCTTGTGAGGAAGAGTGTTTGATGTTGTTGTCCCCTATATGAGATCAGACATAGTATAGTATGTTTCAGATGTGATTTATAGGCTCTTCTCTTAAGAGGAAAGCATAATTGAAAAGGTTTGCCATTTAATTACTGTTCTTTAGCAAAGCATGTAGCCTTTTATAAGACGACTTGTTACTAAAATTTTGGTTGGTGAAGCTGCAGTTGTTCTGTGTACTTGCCATCTTAAAAATGGGGTGCTCAACCCGCAATTTTTACCTTTGCAAACTTGATCCTTTGTATAATTGTTACTTTTCATTTGGGCTCTGTGCTTGTAAACAAAGTCTGAGTTACAACCCCTTCTGCCTTTATTTGCCTTCCTATATTCATGTAGTTTGGAAGCTGTTAGGCTGCCTAACTATGGCAGAGACCTGAGTATCTCACACCTCTGCAATGTTTATGTTCAGTGTTAAGGCTGTAGGGTTAGTATTGATAGAACATTCTGCTGAGTCTTGCTGTGCTCTTTTACTGTTGTACCCAGTACTGAGTTAGAACATAAACACATTATTAGAAAATAAATGTAACAGTTAATCAGAGGGGTGGCTAGAGGATGGTTTTCCATCGCCTCTTGGAGGTGGAAGTGATTTGGACCCCAAATTTAGTTTGAGCTAGCTCAGTGATCATGCTTTAAATATTAGACTTACTCTGCTGCATCTTTTGGGCTTAACTGGCTGCAGTGTATAACAAGCAATTCTTAAACTAAGCTGCATGTTTGCTCTTTTGTTTTTAATAGAGATTTGCAGCAAAGCATTGCTAGGGAGCCCAGCGCTCCCTCCATTCCACTGCCTACGTATCAGACCACGCCAGCAGCAGGAAGTAAGCCAGCAGCATCGCCTGCTCCCACTCCAGCCCCAAGAACCATGGTGGTAAATACATGCTGCAGAATTAGTGGGTTGAAAATGGGTCTGTACTTGAAAGTGGGTCTGTACTTGAGAACTCTAAACTGATCTGTAATTCGTGTGTATCACTCCTTAGTATACTGGTGTGGTTGGAAATGTGTTGAAGTGAAATAGAGGGCAAAATCTTAAGGCTTTTCAGAGAGGTGTGTTATGTACTATTCATGCTCATCATTTCTAGATTTGAAATTAAAAGCTTACTGCCATTTAGATACTTTGCATTATCTGTATTTTGTCAAAATATAGACGAAATATAGAATGTCTGTTTAAAATTAAAATAAAAATGAATTAATCATATAACCACAGCTTTTGATTCCAAGACTTTGATAAAGAAGCTCCAACTTAATTCACTTTCTCTTGTTAGGGGACTAAACCACAGCCACCAGCACGGCCACCACCACCAGTGATTTCTGCAGCAAGCAGTTCCTCTTCTGCATTAGCACCCTCTGGAGCAGCTGCAGCTCCTGCTGCTGTTCCAGCTCCTACTCCAGGAGCCAGTGCACCTGCAGCAAGCACTGCACCTTCACAGGCACAGGGACCACCTTACCCAACTTATCCCGGTTACCCAGGGTAAGTTATAGGAGCACTTAAGCAGATTTTTTGTTATCCTGTTACTTAAAAGCACTTTTTCTTGTGTGTAACATTTTAATGTTAGTTATTGTTGAAGGTGTGTTTGCTGTTTGAGGGAAGGGGTTATTTTGTTTGTTAGTTTTTTAGTTGGTTGGTTTTTTGGTTGGTTGGGGTTTTTTGTTTGTTTGGGTTGGGGTTTTTTTTGTTTTTTTCTTAGTTTTAATTGTTTAACTCTTGTAGGAATCATTTGCTTGTACCTTTTGTGGGAAGGTACATTTTAAGTGTTTACAGTTCGTCTTCTTTAAAGGAGAAGGAAAATAGGGCTGCATTTCCTTAACCGTGGTTTGTTGATTATTGCCGACATTTGCATAATCATTTGGTGGTGGTTATCTCAAAACTGTTGGCATATCTTATTTTTCAAGTCTTTAGTATGATACTAAGATACTGAAAAATACAGAGAAAATTCCAGTTGAGTAGTGCTTTCTTCTGATGCCTTTTTCCATCTTCCTGGTGTCATCACAAGGAACTGAAGGCAGCTGTGCTCTCCTTTGGTAGCAGGCTCAGCAAATATTGAAATATGCACAATGTTATTAAACATTTGAGAATTAATTTAGATCAATTCCAGTTCCAGCAAGTTGCCTTTACTCCACCTTCTGTCTGCATTTCTGTTCCACACACTGTAATAGTTTTCATGTTCGCTCCTTGAAAGTTACCACATTCCCTGCTGCACTCAAAGTAAAATTAAAGGAAAGCATTTGTGGAGATTGCGAAAGTTACCACATTCCCTGCTGCACTCAAAGTAAAATTAAAGGATTTGTCGAGATTGCCTGTGTGCTTGTATATATTAATGAGTTGTTTTTGCAAATTACCATCATCAGTATTTATCAACTCAGGTATGCTGTTTTTTCCCCCCCCACAGGTATTGCCAGATGCCAATGCCAATGGGCTATAATCCATACATGTATGGTCAGTATAATCTGCCATATGCACCCTCACCTGTGTACCAAACTCCTGGACAGCCACCATATCCGCCACCTCAACAACCTGGATACCCTTTTCCTCAACAGCCTTATTATCAGCAATAATGTCTCTGCAAAGAAGCTCTGCTTGTTAAAATTTGGGAGAAATTGGCAATAAGTGTACTAAAACTTCTAGCTTCCATTAGTGTACCATACCGAACTGTATGCAGCTATAACTCCTGTCTCTTGTTAACTGCTCCAAAATGTCTAGATCAGTTTTTATGACACTAAACACTTTGAAAGATCTACTGCAGTGGTTTAGACCATAGACTAATGCCAGAATTCGAGCCTAATTCAGTGGTCTGAAGCAGTACATTACGTTTTGGTTAGACCAAAATATTTGTTTGCAAAAATCCTTAAGGTAACAAATAGGTTCAGATCAGAAAAACAAAGCAGTGTGTGCACTGGGTGTGATATATTCTACAGAACCATATAGCAATTCCTTCTATACTCTATTGGTTTGTATTTTTTTTAGTTTAGTTAAAATATGCTATTTTGTCTAATAATCAAGGCCTTGTAAATCATCAGTAAAAAGAAATAAATTACTTAAGAACGGTTTAAACACTTGGCATTCTCATTACCATAAAAATGTGTTTTGTGTGTCTGTAGATTGTTTCATTTGTCCCTTGACTTTCATAACAAAGAAGTTCTCAAGTGTTTAGCCTTACAAGTGAATTTCCATCTCTTCTCCATGATTCTGTGTTTTTGTGACAGAAACTCTAATTAACCTTTTAGATGTTGGTAGATTAAGTCTTACAGGTAGAGTTTTCCTATAACTTTGGAGTATATTGGACTGAAATACATTTATTACCGTTTTTTAAGAACGGTTACTGTCATCTGCAGGATACTATATAAAAGAAGGGAGATCAGGGTCCTCTTACAGGACCAGCGAGTAGTTGTTCTAACTTGTGTTTTCCAAAGAAATGGTGGTGGAAAATGTTATGGCTCAAAATAGGGCAACTTTTAATTGCTGGAGCTTTGCAGTTTGCTTTTTAAATGATTGCTTTTTTTTCCCTTGAAAAAATAGATGTATTCCCTCAGGGAGCTTGTTATCAGTGGAAAACTTTTTTTTTGGGGGGTCGGGGGTAAAGAAAATCTTGTGAATTAAAGCACATTGAATGTTTACTTTTGGATCCATCATCTCAAGGGATAAGTAACCTTGCACTGCATTTTACATAAGATAGTGAAGAATCTAAGTTTGGGGTTAATGGCTTCTACCAAATATTTGCTAACCATTTTTCAGCCTTTTCTTTTTCTAACAGGCTTGTCTAATGAGGGACTCTCATTTCGTTTAGCCCTTGATAAGAGTTGGTTCTGTGGGACAGTTAATTTTCTGAATGCTTCATAGAAGATGTTCTGGCCTTACAGAATAACTATAACAATACCTGTGTTACAAAGACTTACTCCTTTGTTTTTCTATTAAAGTGCCTGATTAAGATATTGAGGTATATTTTAGTGTAGGTGTTTAGAGGTGCCAGTTATTGTAGCATCTGGGTGGAAACCTCACTGGATCATGAACATTCTTCCTCATAAAGAAAGCGGCATTTGTATTCATACGAGCTCCTTTCTTTCTGTCTCAGTTTCCTCTTGCTGTGTGGTCATCCTGATCACTGTGTGAAGACTCCTTGTCTTTAATACTCACTAACACCTGTAGAAAATGTGGATCAAAAGGTAGAAATGAGCACCCCTTATAGAACTTACTGAGTACCTGATTCTAAACAAATTTGTTCATCTGTAGAAGCTCAGTGATGTGGGGAACATGATGGAGTAAGGGAATCCAGAACCATAGATGAAACCACTGCACAAAGACAGGTGCTTTGCATTTCTTCAGAAACATTGCGAATGGGGTGGCACAGAAACCTCTCCCTTTTTTTTTTTCCCCTGACAAGAAGACATAAGGCAAGCGAGGACAATGAGAAAAAGCTAGGAAGATAACTGTTTGGAAACAGCAATCAGAACCTGATTTTATTCTAACAGGAAAAACAGTAGTTTTCCACTAATTTCACTGTGTCAATGTGCTATTGCAAGTCTAATGCAACCTTTTAAATTCTTAATTTTTAGTATGCCATGGGCTGTAGGTTTTTCAGTTCACAAATTAGATGCATTTGAGCTATTGTGTCAGTTTGTTTCTAGTGCCTCAATTGATAAAACTTATTTTCATGCTATACAAAAAAAGTCATTTGTTCCCACATAAAGGTTCTTAGAACTGAAATTTCCTTTTTAAAATTTCATAGATCTGGAATTACTGTCAAAACATTTTTTCCAGTTGTGTTTCTGCTTGCTTTAGTCTATTATTTGAATATGTGTAGAAATCTATGCATTATGTTGAGTTTCTCTCTTTTTTTTTTTCCTAAAAAAACCAGAAAAATCCAGACATGTTATGTATTTGCTTTTAAGCATGCAGTTGTCATGACTTTGGTTGAAATGTTACCTTGTTCTTCTATAGTTTATTAAAAAAATCAGTTAGAAAACCTGATTTCATGGTGTTTCTCTCAACTCCTTTGGGTTCAGACAAGTGTTATTTTGGAAAGGATGGAAACAATTTATGGGCTCCCAAGAATGTTTGTGATGAGGTGAAGGCGTATCAGCTACAGCTGCTTAGTAATAACAGCCACGTTCAGATCCTGGTAGTGGTGTTTATTTCCAAAGCTGATTGAGTGTATTTCCCTCTGTTTATATGAGGAGGAAATGATTAAGGTTGATGTAATGGTTCTGTGCCTTCAGAAACTTGCATTCCAAGTTTGTTTTTGTGAACTCATGTTCAGGCTGGGTTACATGAGATTCCCAGCATCATGGGCATTAAAGCATGGGTTGCAAGAAGAGGGGTTGTAAGGGCAGCTACTAACAGCAGATTAAACAGTCTGCATGGGCACTCCAAGAAGTCAGTTTATTTTTAATTTTTTTCTTCTTTTAAAGGCTTTATAATGCCATGCTTGTTTCAATTGCTGTGTGGAGGGAAAAGTTTACAACCATATCCTTTCAGAGACTTTGAAGTCAAGCATTTATTTCATCTTGCATAAAAGCTTTCAATGCAATTAGTATGAAAAACAAGTTTTGGGAAGAAGGCTAATAGCAGATCATTGGTGAAATACCAAATTGTTGCAAGGCTAGCAGGTCTTTCCGCAATTTTTTTCTTTATTAACATGGTCTCAGCCCATATGGAAAAAGTGTCTTCTTTCCTGGCCACTAATGTGACACTGCCGGCTAATGGTGATTCTTTACTATCATCCCATTGTTTTGAGTGCTTTTAGAGCTGATTTGTGAGATTTATTTTGACCTTAGACTGAATTATGTCCTTTGCTATTTCCAAGTATCTTGAGGCAGTATTTGAACTTTGACATACTGTAACAACCTCACCCATTGACAGGTAGCTGAAAATCACAAGAAAATCCTTTGGAAAACACTTTTTTTTCCCCTCTGCATTACCTGAGAGATGTGCTTGCTTGTTGCTAAAATGTTCAGTTCTGAAATGACTTGCATCTCAGAAGCTGTTTTCTGGCATGCATTTATCCTGGCAGAACATTAAAATAGACTAAGTTGAGCAATTGTGGGTTTGAGTTTTGGTTGTATACTACTGAGTGAAACTGCCTGAATTTTCAAGAGTTCACTATGTATAGTTCAAAAGAAACTATTTGGAAAGTTTCAGTGCCTGAAAAGATGAGCTATTACAGCAGAGCAAAACTCGAAATTGCTTTTTTGTATTGTTTATGGGGAAAGATTTGAGGTTCTTGCTGCTTTTGACTAACATTACCCAATGTGCTAACTTTTTTAGGTTTACCATGACTTTTGAAAGGTATATTTGAAATGGTCAGTGTTTCTTTTTTTTAAAAAAGTGACTTGTTCATCAAGATAGCTAAGTACTGCTAGATTTAAAAAATGAATTAATTTTTTAATTGCACTGCTCTAAGTACTTTTCCATATGCTTTTGTGTTCTGACAGTCAAAAACTTGATACTCAAGTTGAGATTTTTCTGATTTGGACTTAAATTTGGAACTCTGGTAACTTACTGGCAAATATAGAGTTACTGCTAATCTCAAGTTATGACTTTAGTCTTGCTCTAATTCCCCTAATTGAGTAACAGTCCCTGGTGCCAACAACTGTATCTCAGTTATAACTGTTTCTCAGTTTTATTTTGGCTTTTTTTTTTTTTTTTTTTTTTTTTTTATGTTTCAAAATCCATGTGAGAGGCTGGCCACCAATTTTATTAACCAGATTCTGAAGAAAAACTGTTTACTATCAAGCATGAAAAGGAAGAGGCAGCTACCATTGCAAATCAGCACCAAGGCTTCACCACAAATTACTGCTTTTGGTCCCTTTGGTCCTTCCACCTTTAATCCGTTCAGCACTTCTGCATGGCAATGCCTCTTTGCATTTGTACTTCCAAGTTCAAGCACTCCTGGGTGCTGGAGTGCTGTTCTCGATGCTGGTAAGCTGCTGGAGCATTTGCTGGTGTGAAGATAGCCTATTCCTACCAGCACCTTTTCCAGCCAAGTGAGGTGTGTTGTTGGGAAGGCAGAGCAGTGGAAGGGCCATTCCCAGTGGGCAGCTTGCCTGCAGTCCCTTTCCTTGGAGGCTGAGGTGGTGAGCAAGCACGTGGGAGTAAGAGCCTGAATGAGAGATGTGGGACTCCAGGCAGCTCTTCAAAATGCAGTTTATTGCATCCAAGGTGCAGTCCAGGGTCGTGGGTGACAAAGCCTGTGCCTACAGCTGTCAGCTTGATCAAAACTTGCTTTCATCTATTCCTTCTTCAGATTCTACATTCAAA
Organism: Pyrgilauda ruficollis; assembly: GCF_017590135.1. NCBI lineage: Eukaryota > Metazoa > Chordata > Aves > Passeriformes > Passeridae > Pyrgilauda > Pyrgilauda ruficollis. The sequence continues at coordinate 27,610,820 of NW_024519206.1, read as the reverse complement.
TATCTTTCTGCTAAGCATGCATATCTGTGACACTTTCTTGTCAAACTTTCTTCCTTCCCAACACATGGGTATGGGCCTGGCAACCCAGCTGGTCTCGGACTGTGCTCCTGGGACACATGCACACAACAGCTGACAGCATCCAGGTGATAAAAACGTGCTGAGACTTGGCTATGGAGTTATTGTGGGCACTGGTGAGATTTAGACCAAAACCAGATTTGGCCTCAAGTGACCTTTCACCTAGAGTAACCTGTCCTGTGACCTGAAGTAACCTTTATCCTGGAGTGACTTTTGTCCTGTGACTGTGAGGAACGTTTGCCATTGAGGAACATCTGTCCTTGGACCTCAAGGTCCATTAACCTTTGATCTTGAGGATCCTCTATCTTGTGTCCTCAAATTAACCCTTGACCTTGAGCAATCTGTCACCTCAATTAACCTTTGACTGGAAGTAAGTTTTGACCTCATGTAACCTCTGTCCACTGGCCTTGAGCAACATTTGAATTAAATTAACCTTGACCCTGTGACCTCGCAGAACCTTGTACCTTGAGTAATCTCTGTTCTGAAAGAACTTTTGACCCAGCATAACCTCTGTATTCTGGCCTCATGCAGGCTATGAGCTCCAGTAACCTTTCTCCTTGAGCATCCCCTGTCCTGTGATCTCAATTAACTGCTGTCCTGTGACAGAAGCTGGGCTAGTCTCATTCTGGAAATCTGCCTTAGAAAGTAACCTTTGACATCAAGTAGCTTCTGCCCTCTGACCTGAAGTAACCTTTGGTCTCAAGTAATCTTTGTCCCATGACAAAGATGGGACCTGACCCAGGCTCACTCTGGAAGGATGCCTTTGAAATTGTTGGGGACAAGCAGCATTGTGTGATCTGGGCAGAAAGCACTGTGCTGTTACACAGGCAATATGAGGGCAAATGGCTTCCTCTGCCATAGCTGAGCTCCAGCTTCTCCTGCCACACCTCAGGCATGCTGCTAGCGGTGGGGAGACCCTTCTGGCTTCAGTTTTGGCCATGGGGTCCTCTGTGGACCTACAGGCCTGGTGCCAAAGCAGACTACAGGAGGATTTGCTCGTGGCGTGTGAATTGAATGTCCAGGTTTTGCTAATGATGGCTTCCACTGGAACACAGAGGCTGCCTGAGGTAACTGCCCTGTGTTTTGGCTGGTACAACATTTACAGGTTATTTCATCTAACAGATTTGCCATTGCTCTCTCTGCTTTTGAATGTGTGACAGCAAGAGTGTATGTGGCATGTGAGCTGGGAGGCAGAGGTGAAAGTGCCAACTACCTTACACCTGGGGAGTTCACTGCAGTGCTGTCCGCCTGAGGGTGGGCTCACCCCACCCCACCCACCCAGCTCTTGTTTCTCTGCCATTTCCTACTAAATGGTTTTAAATCTTTCCAAAGACACACCTGGTGGTACCTCTTAATTTTGCTAGCTTAAACTTTTCTGAGTTGAATATACATTTGTGTATACACACACACAAAATATCTGAGTTGTAAGACAGATCCAGCTTGTGCTGTTTACATTCTCAGAAGGTGAGCAGCATCACGGAGCTGCCTGCTGCCTGCAGCAGAGGGCAGACTGAAACCGTGTAACTGACAGATCTTTTTGGTGTGAATATATACGAAAAGAGATTTTAAGTTTATGCTGGTGGAAGGATAGGCAAATCGTTTTTTAATTAAGCATCATCAAATTTAACTTTGTGTAGATACCATGAGTGCTCCTTGGTTGATGACCTGGAGCCTGAACTGTAAAACCAGCCAAATGCAGGGACAATTATTTCAGCTGCCTGCATCCATTTTCCTGACCAGCTGTGCACCAAACTCAGAGCACTGTGATGCCGAGGTGAAGGGATAGGTAAGATTTCAGGTCATCCTAAACTATTTTATTGGCCTTCTGGACTTATGTAGCTTTTGGGAATTTTCTACTTTTAGTTTGCATACTTAGACAGTGTCTTTTTGTATATACCCAGTGTGATTTAAGCTCATCTGGCATGATAAGATGTCTGCTTACCTGGAGCAATGCAAAATTAACTGATTAGTTTTAAAGAGCTGCAGAATGAGGTGACAGTGGAACAAAGTGGAGGGGTGGGTGTCATCATGACCCATTCTAAGAGGAGGAGTAGAAAAAAGGGTCCCATGGTACTGGCTGGAGAGAAGTGTGTTGGAAATAAGCTCTGTCACCGTTGGGGCAGCTACAATGCTAACAGAAGATGTTGCTGCAGGGGGATGAAAAAATCTTAGGGAGGGAAGATGTCAAAGTGGTCAGATAGGAGAAGGGGCCAGGAGAAAATGGAAGGAAAGCTGAGGGAGGGATAGCTCAGTGGCTGAGGAAACAGCAGGCAAATCAAATGAGTTTAGGAAGAGGAGGAAGCATGGAAAAAAGGCCCCAAGACTTTGACACTATGAATCATAGCATTTTAGGTGGTGCAAGGAAAGCAGAATTCAAGTTAAAAGGACTGAAATATTAAGTGGAACAGAAGAAAAATCAATGGTGGTAAAGGGAGGGGGGAAAGCAGCTTTAGCTGTACACAGAGAGAGAGTTCAGAAAAGAAATTTAAAGGTGAAGGGAACACATTTTTTTCTAGTGAGTATAGAGGGCTGGATGAAAGCTGGGGGGTGATGATGGGCCGAGAAGATCTTTAGAATGGAAGACAGAAGATGTAGCAGATCATGTGCATTTGACAATGTTGGTCCAGACTGGCTGTAATGAGGATTTATGTTTCAGAAATGAGTAGGATAATCCATGGAGTGACCAGAGTAGTGGAATCAAGGTAAGTGCTTACATGCTAGTGTCCAGTGTTGGAGTCAAAAAGGGGTGATGTGAAACTGCAGCCTGTAAAGCAGAGGAGAGACAGCAGGTCAAGTGCAAGAGCCTAAGTCCTGGTGGTAGACAGAAGTATCTCAAAAGGAATGGAGTTTCTTATTTAAGAAAGCTGAATTTCTTCTCTAATCAGCCTCTTGCAGTCACTAGTTATATTTCATTAGTGAAGGAGCATTTCATATTCTATTACTAAATTTTTCATTAGCCAGCAGCTTCCAGCAAGTATTAATTTCCATAAGCAGGAAAGGAGTATGTGATCTATCACAGAAACAGATGTAGATTCAGATTAAAACCACTTCCCTGGCACCTTGCTGTTTTCCAGTGTTGTTATATGGCCACACTGAAACACTTTTTAATTTTGCTTTGAAGTAAACAAAACTTTGCAGGGCATTTCCATCCCCAAATGTAGAAGGAATATCTAATCAAATGTGCCTGGCAGTTCTGTGGCGCTAGGTGGCATTATATGGAAAGGCATAACACAAACCCCGCTCATCCACCGCGCACTGCACTGCTGGTAAATCTCCGCATCTCACCAGCATCACCGGCTTTGTGTGGAAAATTTTGAGCTGCATCATTAACAGTCAAAACAAAATTGATGCAAGCTGAAGGGAGAGAAAGTTTTGCTCTGCAACAGAAAAGGGTTGTTCTGAAAATATTGGAGAAATCGAAATGCTACCTGTAAGTCTCTAGAAGAAGAATGTTTTCTGGATTTTGCCATTCCCCACATACACACATGCACTTTGGCTATGTTTAAGCATGTGGCATTTCACCACAGGGTTGTCAGTGGGGCTTAACAATGGACCCCCTCCACCCCACCTTAGTTTTTTGTGAAATGACACCCTGTGCCTTTTATTTTCAGTTGAGAGAAAGAAAGGCAGGGGGTTGTGTGAAACACTGATAGCAATGACCCACACTATCATTTAATAACCTTGCTAGTGTAAAACACTTCTCCTAATCTCTGAAGAGGAGGTAATAGCATGCATGGGAGTCTTCCTTGTCCACAATTTTGGATAGCTGTTGGTTCTGTTGGGTAAGGAAAAGGGTCCTAAAGGTGATTATTGAACTGGTACTGGTTTCTGCCATAATAAAGAGCTGACAGTAGGACCTTGAATATGATACGTGCTCTAAGAGGCTGGTTATGGTACAGTTTATGCTCAGGGAGAATTTACCTGGACTATTTGCCTCCTGTTGCTCCATGGTGGCTGTGTTTTGTGTGGCCTCCCCTGTGGAGAGGAGTTGGGAGGGGTGAGCTGGAAGCTCGGGGTAGCACAAGTAGAAACTTCTTGCGCCTTGGTGTGCTTCCCTTGAGCTGTGCTTGCTGTCTTTTGGGGTGGTCTGAGGAGATCTGCTCCCGGCACAGCTGCAGTAATATTCATATCACATGGCACAGAAAACAAGCAGGCATTTGGACCACAGTCAGTTGATTTTTCCCTGTTATTGAATGTTACCTGCACACAGGTTACTGAAACTGTCTGTGTGTAGCAGAAGTTAGAAAGCCTCTGTTGTAAAAAGGATAATCCTCAAATACTGCTCAAAAGTCATACAGGTCACTTTGAAAATGACTGTAGGTGTAAACAGAATTTTCATCTCCTAGATTACTGATTAATACAGGTCACAGTGATTTTATATAGCTAGTCTTAAGCATGGATGATTACTTAAAGCCTGTTCAAGATGAGGCTGATGAAGCTTTGTCACAAATACCTTACATGGTAAACTAGTCCCTAAATCTTTAGAATAAATGCAAATGCTCCAGCTTGCAGGTGTCTCCTTCAAGCAGATCCTTCTGCCTCCATATGTGCTCTGAGTGATACCTGTTGCGGCAGCTTTGCTTTGCACACTGTGAGTTAACGCTGTGCGTGGGGAAGACCAAATACAAACAGAAATTTGCAATTGGAATGACCTTGACTTCTGCTTGAGAGCTGCAGAGTAAGGGCAAGAGCAAAACTGGGCTCTGTGGGAGAGCATCTGGTGTGTGTCTCTGCTGACAGCATCTACCGCAGCGAGCAGAGAAATGGCTGGCAGTGCTCGTGGAGAGCGGATTAGAGATTGGGAAGTGTAGGAAAAGAAGACAAAGGTACGGGTTGTACGCTTGCATGCTCTTGCAGCCTACTAAGATGCAGTCTTGTGTAACTTAGTTCTTGTAATTGGATTACCAACTGTGACAGGGGAGCATAAAAACTATGAATACAAAGGTATGCTAAACGATTTCATGTTTTCCTGAAATGATGAATGTACTGATGGATGCTCAGCTTTTTCTCTAAATTTACCTTGATGATCTGACCTGTCCTTTTTCTTGTGTACATGGCTGTGAAAGGCAGCATGGTAGCTCATTTTGGAGGAAGGGAGAGATGGGCCAAACTTAGTTGCCTTCTTCGTTTTCTTCAGGTGTAGGTGACAGGGCAAGGCACTGCAAGGGATGGACAAACAAAGAGATTATTCTGTGGGCCTCCTAAACCTTCATGCAGGTTGTCTTGCATTTTTACAGTTTCTAAGCAGGAGCCCTGAGTTCCAAACACAAGAACAGATCTGTGCCTTGTGGCAGGCAGTATAAGATGGTGTTGAATGTTCAAGAAAGTATGGGCTTTCCTGCTGAAGCACCTTCTGGAGATGTAGAAGTTGCAGGCATGGCCTTGTTCTCCTCCTATGCAAATTTTCTATGATCTGGTGAGATTTCTTTGGCTGGAAAACTTACAAAATCACTTTTCCTTTACCTGAATCCTTTCACAAAGCTCCTTCCATCTAACTGTCCTCAGAACCTCAGCTTTACTGGTAGGTTTGTTCAAAGTTGCTGGAGGCCAGGAGAAGAATTCACAGAGGAACAGAAGTATGCTTGCATCCATTCATTCCCTTGCAGGACAGCATCACTGCACAAGTGCTGTTTCCATGGAAACAAGGATAAAAATACAGAATAATAGAAATTAGAGCCTCAGCTAACAAGTATTTTCTATCCTGGACAAGGTTATTCTCATCTGTGTTCTCTGTTTGCATATGTTTTCAGGATTTTATTTTGTTTTGTCGGTACTCTTCTCCTCTTATAGGCAAAGAAGGACCCTCAGCAGTAGCCCCTGTTGTTATTCTTTCTGAAGAAAAATGCTGCATTGCATCACTACGTGCTGCTGAAGCACCTCGATGAGATCAGAAATTCATGTTAAGGATTTTTCCCTGTGCTGGTTGCTCTGCGACCACATCCTGCAGAAAGCAGCCTCTGGGGCACTGCAGTAGGTAGCCCAAAGCAAGCTGTGCATTCTTGGTCTTTGAATCAGGGACAAGAACTTGCTTCATGCCAGCACTGGGAGTGTCAAAAAGGCATATTAGACACTGATTTATCTTTGCCCTGCAGCTCTCCCAAATGGGTGTTCAGGACAGCTGGGCTCTGAGCCAGTGGTCTAATGCACGCAGCAAGTGGCTGTGAGTGCCCTGTGCCCTGCCCCAAGCAAGCTGACACGGCCAAACAAAGCCTCCAGAAGCTGCCAAAATGCTCTTGCGACTTGCATATAAGCAAGGCTCTGCACTTTAGAAAAATCTTACAGTTTATTTCATAAACATAGGCATCTGCTGCTAATTAAAGTAGCAGCATATAATTATACCCTTTCTTATTAGTAGAGATAGAGTCTGACAGTTGCTTAGATACAAAATAAGCAACTACAGATTGTCTTCTGCACTTTAACAAGCACAGCAAGCTGGAACAATAGAATTGTAAACTTATTCTGTATTCTCTTTGGTAAATGTGCCTGGGAAAAATATGTTTAATCTCACTACTTGCTCGTAATGTCAGCTATAAAGTTCTTTAGCTACCTCTCTGCTTTCCTCCACAAAGTACCAACCAAACAAGTTCTGTGGAAAGAGCAGGATACCTCCTTGGGGAAAGCATTAGACAGAAGGAGCAACAGTGCAGTTAACAGCCACTACTTTGCTGAGACCACCTTTCCTAGCTTTTTATATCAAATGAAAGTAAGTTTCTTCTTAATGATTAAAAAATCTAGGTCCTAGTGCAGTTACACTGTGGTTTAACCTTAGCTGACAGCTAAGCAGCACACAGGTACTCACTCCCAGAACCATGGATCTGGAGAGAAAACCTGAACAGTAAAACTGGGAAAATTTTTTGAGATAAAGACAGTTCAGTGGGTAAAGTAAAAGATGCACATGCAAGCAAAGCAAGGAACCCATTCACCATTTCCCATGGGGATCCAGATCTTCAGTCATCCCTAAGAGAGCATCATAAGTAACAGTGACTTGGGAAGAAAAATGCCATCACTCTGAATATCCCACTTCCTCCTTCTTCCCCCCAGCTTTATACACTGGAATGCTGCCATAGGTTATGGGTCCCTTTGGTCAGCTGGGGCTCCTTCCAACTACCTGAGCACCCCTGGCCGGCCTCAATGTCAGGGCAATATGACAAGTAGAAAGGGACTTGACCCATCTGTAAGCCCTGCTAAGCAGTTGCTAAAACGCTGCTGAACTATCAATGCTGTTTTTGAAAGCACAAATCCAAAACTTAGCCCCATGTGAGCTATTGTGAAAAAATGAATTCTGTCCCTGCCAAAACCAGCAGATAAATAGGAACATGAAGAGTGCACACACTGTAGCTACTATCTTTAAAAGGCAGGTGTTACAAAATGTGGTTGCCTCCTTTTTTATGGGTTAAGCTTACAGCCAAAGCCCTCTGGATGTGACAAGATGGATCTACAGCTTTGCTAACAAAGTCCCTATTGCTTCTTATCAGAAAACTCATGATGCTATATTGAGAAATCATTTCTCTTGCCCCACAGATTGTCGGCTGTATCCTCAGAGGCATATTTGAGTGTGTGACCTTTTCTTTTCTCACATTCTGCTAATAACCCCCAACTTTCTTTGCTCACAAGTCCAAAACTCTGTTGATACACCTATAGTCTCACTGCTCTTGTTATTAAACTGTAGGGAATGTAATCAGAGCAGCTAATGCCACAATAATCCTCCTGATCCATGCGGTTATCTCTGAAGATATCAGAAATGATGCTGTCTGCAAGAGAGCTGATGTATTTTGGTTAATTCTGCACCTGCAAACCTTTGGAGGAATATTCCAAGCTTCCAGATGCTAAAACACTTGAAGCTGCAATGAGACTTCAAATGCCTTTGTTATTGACTATCAAAACTGTTCAATATTTCTCGATGGACAGAGCTGGCTTGTTCCTGAAAAAAAAAATTAATTTTTGACAAGGTTTTTCATCCCTCTGCAGCACCATTGTAAGAGACCTAACAAACAGATTGTTGAGCTTGCAGGGATGCTGTAGGGCTTGGGCTGCAGGGGGTGCCTGGTGAATGTCACAGCCTGCCTTACTCCTTGAAGAGCCAAACTGCAGCATTCCTTCTGGTGGCCTGTTTGAGGGATTAAGGCTTGAACAAAAATCTCAAGTTTTTTCTTCACTTAGATACAGCAGCTTTGCCAGAATTTAGGGCACCATTCTGTGGCAACCTGCAGAGAGAGGTAATATGCAGAGAAGCAACTGAAGCGTGCTGCTCAGCAGAGCAGGTTTAGGCAGTGCTCTGTTCTGCTGCTGAATTACCTCTCAGATCACCGGTCGGCCTGCTTGTGCAAGATCGGCCTGCTTGCACAAGGAGATGATGGGATTTTTCCAGCCACCTGCATAATTTCTAAGGTCTATAAGTTCTGCTAACTGTGACTCTTTGCCACCCTGTGTCAGATGTGAAATGGCTCTCCCACATAAAAACCTCTGTTTTGGATTTTCTTCCTCCTTCCCACATGCATGATAAGAGTTGCCATCTGTGCTAACAAGTACTAAATATTTAGGCCAGCAGTGTGTTAGGGAGGAGCTTGGGTTCAATATGAAGGTGGTGGTGTAGTTTGTTGCTTATAGCTCACAAGTAACACATCTCCCAGCAGACATTCCTGGTGCACACAAGTCTGGGAAACAGGTTGCTGGTGGAGAGAGAAGGATGGTTTGCTTATCATTGCCTATGCAGCCTCCTGGGGTTGGCACAGGTTAAACAGGTCCAGAGATGCTGTGCAGCTGAAATTGCTTTTGTATGCATGTTATTGGGGGAAGAGGAAAAAAGTGAGGGGGGAAAAAAAGACAAAAAATTAAAATAGAAAGAAAAAACCACATAAGAAAAAAAAAATAGATTTCTGAGCCTGATGCAGTCATTGGATGCTAAATATGGTCTAAGTACCCTGTGATGGCTAAGTGTTGGTGGGTTTGGAGCACTGCTGTCTCTTTCTCCAGATGCCTTTTAGTGTTGGTGGGTTGTTGCTGTTTTCTTCTCTGAAACATGACCAGTTTTAGATTCTACCTTACCCTTTTGGCAAACATGCCTTTCAGTATCTGACATGAATAGCTAAGCAGTCTAGTTGGTGCTTTCAAGTTGGACAGATCAATAGCACAGGCATTCCTGAAATGCAGATGAAAATGCTTTTAGGTTCAAAGTTTTTGAGCTACAAACAGCCTCAGGGTGCCGGTGGGTAAAAGCCAAGGCACCTTTTACACTTGCTGTGTCAGCCCCTGGAGCCTGAATCCTCATCTTCTTCCAGTCTGTATGTGGGCTGGATGGTTTGCTCTGCTCTGCAGGTTACCTTACAGCCCACTGTGAACTGACATAGGGAGGACACAGATCAAAAGACACCAGTACACAGAGATGTGGGCAAAACATTACAAGAAGGTAAAGTGCCGCAGTGAAGAGCTCTTAATATCTTTTTCTATTCCCAGATTTTGCTACTGGGTTATTTCCCTTTCCTTCCCAGTGTGATATGAGTTTTATCATCCCAGTAACATTAATTTGCCAGATCTTTTTCTGAAAGACTTCTGACAAGAAAGATGCACTGCGACTTCTTATACTCTTTCCCTCCCCATCAGATTTTTCAAATATTTTGATGCGGGTTCAGAAGCTTCTTTCTTCTGCAGTTTTTCCTTTCTAAGCATGAACTTCATGGTCTCAAGGGGTATATTCAGAGTACAAATGCAAGCAAAATGCAGTGTCATTGGATATGCTTCAGGCTCTTGTACATGAAACAAAGAAACATAGCAAACCCTTCACCTCTTCCAAACATAAGGATTGTCCTACTTCCTGCCAGACAAAGTCATGCAAAAGTCAGTAAAATCCTTAGCCAGCTGAGCTGACTGCTCATCCTTTTGATTTGTGGGCAGTTGACAGTTGTGTGAGATGGTTTTTAGCAACTTTCCAGAGGAGTTGCTTGTAAATTCTGCCCCCTTCAAAGCACCACAGACCCTTTTCAGGAAACCAAATTTCAAAACAAAGTAGTCTGAGAGGTAGGTTGCCTACTATAGTCTTTTTTGACATTTTGGCTTCAGGCAAGACATGCAAGTGCATTGGTGTGCTGTGCCAAAAAAGGTATTTCTCTTTTGTTTTATTTTCTTGATACGAAACATCTTCTAAACCAAGCTCAATTTACCTGGTGGATCTACAGATGAGTTGCAGCAGTTTGCTTTGTGCTTGGATGATGATACAGGTTCTACTGACAAAACATACATGTAGGGCTCATGTATGATCAGAAAACTGACCTCCAGTGAGCTGTCACACACCTCAAATTGTACCTCCTTTTCTGTACTCTACAGTTCCCTCATCTCTTCTTTTTTTTCTTTTTAAATTTTTCTTTAAATAAGAGATGCTCCTCAGCTGATATGCCTCTTTCCAGACAACACCTCAGGAATCCGGCATAACATACCTCCGAGGGGCTGTGGATATCCTCTCCAGAGGTTCAGGGTCTGTTTGTCACCCTAATGGGGGTTTTGCTGCTTCAGCACCAGAGCAACAATTACACCTCATCTTTCTCAGAAAGGGCTTCACAACACAAGAGGAGAGGCTGTTCCCAACCACCTGTAGCTGCCAGGCTGCAGGAGAAGGCTCTTCACATGTGCACATGATTGCCATGGACTAGCTGGGGTGGAAATGTTTCTCCCAAGGCTCAGGCCTGTGGGCCTTTGGTGCAGGCAGGTGCCTGAGAGTGGATAAGGAGGTAGGGGCTGCGTGGGTGAGGCTCTAGAGGAGGGGGGTAGGGGGATATGGAAGCAGAATAGGATGGGAGAGCAAGAAGCCTCCTTTTTTTGTTCCATCAAAGGGACACACAGGGGCTGGCGTAGGCCTGGTACCAGTTTGTCCCATGATGGCTGTGGAGGGACCACTGCAGGGAGGCCTAAGCAGGTTTCATCTGAGAGAGCTCCCAGAGCAGATATCTCTTATTATACACAAGTTACACATTGCTACATATCCAGGAGTGAGTTCCTAATGCAATATGCATGATCTAGGAAAGAAGATATCTGAGAGGTGGAGAGGTGGTCTTCCAGCTGGAATGGGTGCAAAACACTAAATGCCTTCTTATATCCCCTCATGGGCTGAAGTGGTATTTAATTTGAGCCCTCACAAATGCACAGACACCACCAGAGCTGTCAATGTAGCAAAAAAGGAGGAAAACTGGGGACCCAGGAGCTGCTTTGAAGCTTTAACATCTCACATTGAGAAACTGAAGGTATCACAGTTTGAGGGAGAGCTAAAACAGGGTCTCCTTTGGCAGACTGCTCTCTTCAGGCTGGCCAGTCCTTATCCCTTGCAGTTAAAGGATGTCTGAAAGGTGCAGCTAATTGGAGTAACTTTCTCTGTCTTGATGCATCTTACACCTCAAGCATCTGAAGTACCTTTGCTAAAAGGAGTTTTTGAGAAACTTTAAATAATTCCTTGGCAGCAAATTAGATTCCAAGCACAGCTCAAGTCTGTCTTTACTCATGCCATGCTTTTATTTTGTGACTTCCAAGATGTTGCTTAAGAACTTGTCTCATTGCTTTGCCAGGGAGAGGGAAAGAAAGAAAAGAAAGAAAAAAAGTTTTGCTTTTCCCCCTGGTTTATTGGCTGTTCAGCATGAATTTCAGTGAATCTGACAAATCTGGGATGCTTTTGCGTCAGTGAACTATAAGGTACCCAAATAAATGCTGTTACCCTGAGAACTGTCTGGTGCCTGCAGTCCAAGCAAAACGGGGGAACATCCATATTTGTCGCAATGGGGTCATGTTGTTCCCTCTATTAAAAAAAAGGGTTTTTTTCAGAATATGTTTCAACAATTTGTTAGTCACTGTGTTTCTGAAAAAGAACTTCCAATTCTCCAGTTTGTTAGTGTTCTTCCTGTGCTGTAAACAGTGATGCTCGATCAAATACCCTGACACCATTATAATGAGCTGTACCTAATACCTTAATGAAAACATCTGTGTGTAGGCTCCAGGGGAGGTGAGAATCAAGAGAGACTATTTTTCTGACTGTATCAGCATGTTCACAGCCCTGTAGTTTGTATAGTCCAGCTACATTCCCTCTGCTTATACCCATTATCTTTCTTCCTTTTCTGAATCTGCTCTGGGTATCCAGCATTGAGTATCCAGTCCCAGATCACCAGCTGAGGTGGCAGTTCTGCTGCTTGGGTTGTACTGGCAAATTTGGGGAAATCCAGCAACCAGGAAAGACTCTAGTGACACTCTGTGGTTTCCCTGCAATGACATCCCACATGCCACGTTCCCCTGTTTTCTAATCCCCTTGAGCAAGCATTTTGACTCCCACTCCATACACTTCTGACTTGGACCACATTTATATTCATCTCCAACAGCTGGAATATCCTTCTCACATTGTCTATGCATCCCTCAAAGCCACTACAGTGCACGAGGGCATTGTTTTGCACAAAGTACCTCATTCATAAATTTTCACAGGCATTCTTCTATACCCAGCCAACAAGGGCATTTGTTAACTAAAAAGGGATTTCAACCTGTCTGATACAGTAACTGTGGGGTTGACTGAACCTGCAGAAAGCTGACAAGAGATGATTTCTTACAACTGTGAAGCCTTGAAGCGTGAAGTTTGCAGCATTTCTCATCCTTTCAGAAAGCTGTCATAATTTGATGGATTAATCAGGGTTACTTAGCAGGGATGCTTACCTGGCAGGACAACTTTTGTGCCTCTCCTGTACAAAACTCAAGGCCGGTGAGCAGCTGCATCTGGCTCAAACAGAACTGTTAAACTTTAGTACTAAGACCTATGTGAGTTTTAGATTTCCAATGTGAGTTTTTCCACTGTTGAGGGTACTGCTGTTCTTTGTCTTAGCTGAGGTGCACACATTTTTGTAACCTGCATTGTTTCATATGATGACATGCATAGAGCATTTGGCCCCAGCAGTGTTGGGGAGGCACGTATTTTCTCTCTCTATGTATATTTTTTACTAACAGTCCAGTGCAAGTCAGCATGATTGTGTAAAGGATAGTGTGCTTCACATCCTCTGGTTCAAGTTCTGTTGCTAGCTTTTAAATCAAACATTCTGCCTTTCACCAAATTTCCTAAAGCCTGCCCTGGGAGATGATCAGCTCTCTGACACAAGATCATGTAAAATTGGGTGTGCCAGTGTCCTTTGGCTCAAAAGTTCTTTGCCCTGAGGAAAGGATGTGAAATGTCTTTAGGTGGTGAAGCTGGGGCCTCATTAGGCTTGGCTGTGAGATGGCAAAGACTCCCTTGCTCCTACCTGTGTGCAACCTTTTCAGGTTGGACTTTGTGGCTTGTGATTCCTCCTGCTCCCCTTTGTGCTGCAGCCTGACCTTCAGGTTTCCTTCTTCTCCTACCTGATGGAGGTCAAAGCAAGCCAGCTTGCTGCTTTCCCCCCTGCCTGCACTGGCCTGTGTACCATGCTCTGTGCTTGTGGCACCAGCCTGGGCAGCTAATATTAGTATTTTGATTTTAGTTTTCAGCCTTTGATCTGCTCTCCTTGAGCTTTTAGACATCTTGTCTCATTCATCAGTGAGACTGCTTTTCCCCTGAGAGGAGATGCTGTCTTTCTCTTCCATGTTTCCCCTGCTATTAGAGCTACACCTTGATCACCTTTAGCTACACCGTGTGTTTTTCTCTAGTGCACTTTACACAGCAGAATGCAGCTTCTCAAACGACATCTCACCTGCAAATATATCTTCTTTTAAAAAATTTTGAAAAGACTATTTAAAGTATTTTTCCAAGTTTTTCCTTACCACCATGCCTAACTTGTGTCAGGACCAACAGGAGGAATATGTTTTTCAGAATGGGAGGGTTGTATTTCAGATTGGAAAGCAAACATGAAGCAAATGACATTTCTGCCTTGGTTCAAATGCTCAGACTAGAAAATACTGATCTCTCTCTTCTGTGACTCACCCTTGACAGGGCTGCAAGGTCAACTAAAAAGAGTCTTATTCTTGGTAGCAAAATCTTCGGAAGCTCTGTGGTGTTGAAAGGCTTGGCTCACCTTTTTCCCACAAAGAATTCCAGCAGATCAGGAGTGAGCAATAATGTCTGATTAGGGCTTCCAGACAAGACCTCATGACTGTTTTGTTAAACCCCAAAGCAGAAGCTTAATCTTTTTCCCAGGCATCTCCCTACAAATTACATTCTATTAATTGAAAGCCCTTTTAATTAACATTTTCAGAGTACCCTCCTTGAATAGCCACTAATTAATGTTGGCTCTATTTTGGCATAGAACCCAGTAAAAAATCTCTTTTTAAGTGTTGTTTTCTTTTTAAATCATTGCATTGTGAAGAGTTTTATACCTTTTGAGTAGTTTTGGTTTTCACCATTTAGGTAGCTTAACTATATATATTTTTAATACTTTTGTTTTTTCCTTTTTCTTTTTTTCTTGCAGTTCTGCAGCAGTATGTCCTAGAAATATCCTGAACCGTGGAGCTCTCCTCCATGCTAATTCTCTAAATGCCACCAAGTCTTCCTGCATCCACATGAAGATTTTCTAACCTTTTCTTACCTAGAAAATAATGTCTGGCTGCTGCAGAGAAATTCAGCCTGCTCTTGGCCCTGCTGTTTCAATACAGCCACATCATATCTCACTAAATATTTCTCCTCTAAATAAGAAGCGGTTTTAAAAGTAAAATTTTGGCAAATCAAGCGTTTCCTCCCTTTTTCACAACAAAATAAAACCCCTTTCATCCCTGGACACACACAGATTGTTGCAGCCTCACCACTGCTGGGCCTCAGCAGCGTGGTGCAGTGGAGCTTTGTTTTTCTCAGTTACAGAAGGTCTCCCTCACTCGTGCCCTGTAGGATGTCCTCCCGCTGTCTCTCTGTGCCGCTGCATGTGGGAAGCCCCAGTCTTCCAGCAGCTGACCCTGCTCCAAAGCTGAGGGCAACTTCTGAGCTGGAAGAAGCAGGCTCTGACAGCATGATGCCCGATGGCTGATTTACTGCAGAGCTTGTGATGTGATCTGCCAGGTTCTGGAGGGTGCCAGCCTGCCACCTACCACTGGCAGAGAGCACCTGGAGTCAGAGCCAGTTTGGAAGCAAGGGCATGCAACTATTGAGTGCTCCCAGATGACTCCAGACATGGTGCTTTTCCTATCTAACACTTTTCCCATGCAGACACCCATTTTTCAAGCCCGGCTGCTGTACCTTGCTCTGAGTAAAGGTGTGTCTGGCTGCTCCTAAGTGGATGGATTATACTGTTCTGAGCTCCTCTGACTTAGGGTCAGTCCTCCCTGAACCTTGCTAGGTCCTCACTTGCTCTGAGATCTTCAGGTAAGAACAGACACCAGGATGTTCTTTCATTCCTAGTTGTCAAAAAGATTGCAAAAGATTGCAAAAGATTTTTTCTACAGATGGATGTGACTTGCCCTAACCATCCAAACCTTTTTCATCTTCATATTAGATTACTTCAGCATATTTCTACATGAGGCTATGCCAAGCGCAGCATACAGCAAAGTTAATAATGAAAGAGCACAGAAGTTAAAAGTAAATCTCGTGTTTTATAATTCATTCATGTTAATAATGCAAACTGCTACTTTTTAAAATTCCTCACTATGTTTTTACAGTGCTACTTCAAAAGTCTCTCCTTAAAGAAGGCTAAAAATCAAATACAATTCATAACTTTTTAATTCACTTATGGTCTTAATGGAGGCTGGTGTCCTTTCCTTCAGTGATTCTCCCAAAGACCTTAGGAGCGTGGGATGAAATCGAGGGATGTTCATGTATTTGCTTTTGTCTTTCTGTTGTTTGTGCCAGCTCTACAACACATTGCAGCTCTTGCTGGTGGTTCTCTGCTGATGGTTTGTGAGAGGGCTGGCAGCTCCAACCTGGTATGAGGTTTGAAGGGGACAGCCAAATGGGTTCTTTTTAACCTTTACTCTGAGATTTATGGTCTATGTGGGACTATTTTCTAAGGCCTGAAGAGTTTTCTCTCTTTCTTTCTAAAATGTGGTTAAATTTCCCATGGGGACTACCTGAAGTAAAAAGCCTGAAGAGACAAAAGTCTTTGAATATTTGGGAACAGTAAGCCCTGGCATGGTGTTGGATGCTCAGGTGGGTGGGTAGTACTATAGTCACACACAGGTTTCTCTTCATGCGTTTTCATACTGCTAGCAGTGCTCAAAAGCTGTTCTTTATTTTGTGGTACTTAATGGACTCATAGAGCCTTTGATATGGGGCATTTTGGCAGATTAACATGGAGTTAGAGCAGTTTAACTGTTCTTAGGTGCGGTATGTTCACTGAGCTGGAAATACTTTGCTGGAAAAGTGTATGTGGAAGAAAGGGAAGCATTCTTAATATCTTTAAGTTGTATGTGATTAAAAAGAGGTTGAAAAGGCTTGACAAAGAGAATTTGCATCTTCTAAACACCAGAACAGGTAGAAGTACCAGGTCAGTTCTGGGAACTTGAATTTTAATCCCAAAGAATGCAGGTTGGAGGGGTGCAGCTGCAAGCAACCCAACTTGGTTGTTCCCAATCAGTGCCTACAGCAAATGCACAAACTGCTGCAGCCACCTCTGTAATAAGAGGCCCATGGACAGATCAGGAAGGTGGCCTTTTTCCTCATGTCCAGCTCTAAGAAGAATTGAGCTCCATTTTGTTTGGGATCTTTCTTACTGGAGACCACCGTCAGCAAATAAGAAGCACCAGGTGGAGGCAATGCTTCCACCAGGACCACACCAGCCCCTCAGCACCTGCTCTCACCCAGAGTCTCCCACCCCTGACCATGCTCCAGAAGCCTGTGTGTGTGGCAGGCACATGATAATTTGAGTCTTGCTGGAGTTTGCACAGCTCTGGCTGCATGGCTGGTGCCAGCCTGCGTGTGATGGATACTCAGGAGCTGTCAGCCCCTCTGAAAACCATCTGCTGCCCACTTGCTGAAATATCAAGTGTTGCAGTCCAGACTAGCTGAGATCACAAGCTCTCCCCAGGAATTCTTTGTGGATGAAGTCTAGCAGGATAAATGAAATCCCCCTCTGAGAGGAGATCCCAGAAAACAAGGTGGGAATAGGTGCTGCCTTTCTCCTACCTACAGAATGTCAATGCCTCTAACTCTGGCTGCTTTTAAAGGGTCTATAAGCCACCAGTCCCCTTTGCATTTGCTTTGCAACTCACAGAATTCTTAACTTGATACCTTACTTTTCCCTAGTGACCAAATAGTTTTGGCCCTGGAGCTGGCTGCTCTCAGGTAGTCCATGTCCTGGCCATGGAAGCAGTGCAGGATTTGTCCCCAGCTCAGGGGGCAGGATTTGTCCCCAGCTCAGTTAACACTTTTTCAGCATGGAAGCAGTGCAGGATTTGTCCCCAGCTCAGGGGATCTCTTTTTCACAGTGTTAACTTTGTGAGCTGAAGAATTTAGAAGGAAAAGGGCTAGTTTCTTCATTTATGGCCACTGATGACTGTGGGAGCCTTTCCAGGCTTGTATTTGCCATCCACTTCCCCAGTGGGAAGCCAGAAGGAGCAAGAGGAATCTATTTCCCACTGTTTAGCTGTATTTATTTTCCACTGCCTGCCTCTCTGCCTGCAGTACCGCTGATGTTCCCAAAGCACCTGAAGTCATTTATTTTCTACCTCTGCCTGTGGCAGTGGTATTGCACCCTAGAAGGTTTTGCTTGAGGCCTTCTGGGCTTGCTCTAGGCATGTGAGAAAATAAATAGACTTAGGAACAGCATGTGTTAAATCCATGGTGGGTGTCTAGACTGCCAAGGTTTGTATACGTTTTCATTTTTAATAAGTGTACATAGATATATTGCCAAATATCTGGTAGACAAACATACTCTAGATGCTGCAAACTTGCTGTTGGTATGGTCCTCTCAGGAGCCATTTGAACAGCATCAGCTTCCCTTTATAAACACTAACATTTCTTTAAAAACTTAAAGGAGTTTTGATGGTCTCTATTTAATTAGGAAAATCTGCTACATTTGTAGTGTTTTATGAGCTTTCTTGGGTCATCCAGAGTCCTCTGTGGATTAGGAGGATGTTCTGTCATTGCCAGGGCTGTTCAGGTCTTACTGCTCTGAACCGAGCTGTGCATGCACAGTCCAGGGTTCAGGGGTTTGGGTGAGAACAGCCGAGGAAAGGGGCCAGTTGGCAGGTTTTTTGTTGAAAAGTTATGAGGTTTGGCATGATAAAATGGCTACAGGCTTCAAAAGTAATAGGACTTTCATTCTTGTCTACGATTATAAATGGCTGTGAGTCAAGATGGGTCCATTTATTTCCACAGCTGGCTGCTTAGCAAGTGCCTGGTTCATGCTTTGAATAACTTGTGTTTTCCCACCCTTCTGATAGTCTTTTGCAGATGTACCTACACTTACATCACATTTCCATCAGCTGTGCTCCTTTAGCCCAGGTGGAACCACTAATTTGATTTCTTCACCTTCACTGGCAGATTTCATCTGCTGGCTCAGTCATATAAAAAAAAAAAAGCAGAAAAGCTGCTGGCTTAAAGGTGGGGCAGGTGAGCAGGGCTGCTGTTCCTGGTTTGTAGCCAATTGAACCTCTAACCCTGAGCCTGCAGCTGGGGAAAACGTGAGGAAGGAACACGAGAGGGTAAGCCAAATCAGTTTTTCTCTTATTTCATTTGGTCACTTTCTCTCATTCCCCTACATCTTGCTAGCAAAGGCACCTGCTGCTTGTCTGACAGCTGGCTCGGGCTGAAGCTGGAAAAGAGCTCATGAGATATTCAAAATTTCTGCAATTTGAGCTCCTGTGTACCTTCCCTACTTACCACAAGGGAGACAAATCCTCTTACCCAACTGTCAAATAAGCCCAGCAGCAAAGCTGGAAATGAGGAAATGAGCTCTGTGTGACCCCCAGGTCACCATGGGAGCTCTGGGGAGTGTGCCTGGCCCTCTGCTTTACAGGTGTTTTCTGGAACTTTACTGGGACCTGCAGGGTCATCCTGGCTACCCTGGCACTGAAAGGATCCACCCTGTTTAGCAAAGTCATATAAAGTGACAAAATCAAATTGAGTGATTGATACAGTTTGAAGTTACAGATGAAAAGGGGAACTTTTCATTAAAAAATTATTTTTTTTTCCATGGTGCTGCTGCTCCCTGGCTTGCTCTCCAAGCAATCCTCTGGTGGTCTGTGCTCACAGGGCTCATAGGAAAACTTCTCTTTCTATTGAGGAGGGGGTGGAGGAGGAGAAAAGTCTAAAAAGAATTTGTTTTTTTTTTCCCCATGAAATTGAAAGACATTCTATTTTCTGGAATAGCATGTCAATTTGTTCTTGCTGTGGAATAAGACCAGTGCTACACACAAATGAGGCTATTTGGGTATAAAAAGAATGCAAGCCAGTGTCTCATTCCAGTGCAAGCTGGAATGGCTGCACAAGAAACACAAAGCATCTGGTTTGTGTTCAACAGAAGCTACAAGAAGCCATTAAAAAATGAAACTTCTTTGCTCTTTTTCTGAAGTTACTCAAAAAGCTACAAAATTAAAAATAACAGATGATTCTCAAGAATTTTCCTTCTTGGGAGTTTATAAATACCTTAGGTATTTTTTGTTTTGGGCTGTGTTTGACATTCACACAACCCTGTGCAGAAGGTGTATATATAAGATAAGTAGCTCTAAAATGCCTCTTTGAAACATTTTGTAGGCTTTTGAGCAGGCTCTGCAGTATAATTGACATTATGGCTTTTATCCCTTTCTTAAAATTTAAAAGTGAAACATAAGAAACTGATTTCTCCAGTGTACTCTCCCAGGTCACAGTCTGAATGTGGCTGTTTGTTAGCAGTGTGGGCTTTTAAAAAAGGTACCTTCTCAGGAGGTGAGAAAAGGTGCTCCATGAACTTTGCAGCCCCTCTGGTGAGGCTGTACTTGAACCAGTTGTTCCCCAGGTCATGCCAAGGCAGATACAGGGATGATTCATAAGGTTTGTCTCCAGGAAAAAGCAGATTTCTTAAACAAGAATGGTATCATTGAGACCTTTGAAATCTCTGGGTTGCTCACCTTGAATGAGGTAACTGAGGGCAGACATGCACCTGGAAGGAAAACTCACTCAGCAAGGCAGTTTTTCAGAATTTGCTAAGATTGGGCATTTATCTGCTATTTAGTTGGCACCCATCAGGATAGCAACTAATTGAAGCCAAAGGGACCAATCATGGTGCGAGATACTGGGCAATGTGAGTAATGAGAATATTATTTGGCCTTTAATTAGTCATTTAGAGTTCATTTCAGAACTGGAGAGCTTAGGTTGGATCCACTGCTCCTGCACATGGGTTCCTTGTGGATTAATTTGTGACTCCCACAGAAGGGGGCTGGTGACTGCAGAACTGCTGATATCTGCAGGTGTTTGCACCACTTTCCTGCCCCTGCCATTCATCACTGGAGAAACTGGGATTTTTCTCCTCTTTTGTCACAAAATATCTGTGGTCTCTCAGGTGTCTCAAATCTTGCAGATTTCTCTAGGTGCCAGCTAAATTACAGCAGCTTTGCTGCAGGATAACAAGCCTGGCTACCTTCCAGCTGTTTTTTTTTGCTGGTTGTCCGGCTGTTAACCTGACCAGGAAAGTGCTATGGATGGATGTCTGTCACAACACAGTGTTTGTTTTTCCTTACCTTGCTGTAAGTATATTTGATTAGGATTGAACAGCTGAAGTCTGTAAGAATTAAATTACTTGATTATTGTCCATTAACATCTGTTCAGGGAAACTGGTTTTAATAAGGATTGCAGAATATTCTAAGTTGGAAGCAATCCACAAGGATCATCAAGTCTAACTCTGTGAAGAGGGATGGATGGCATTTACTTTTTTCCTATTCCCTGCTGGATTTCTTTTAGGAATATATTTTCCTGGAAATTTTTTTTTTGGTTTTGTTTTGTTTTGTTTTACTTCTGTCATTTCCTGTATACTTTAACAGGAAGAATGACTACTGTGGTGGTTGCTGCTGAAAAATTTTGGATGGGCAGATAGGATAAGTGATAAATTTTGGTATACCCTTAGCATGTGTCCTTTAAGGTCTGATTTTTTTCCTGTGTTCTGGCTATTTGCAATTTGATGTGGATTGATGCTATGGCATTGCCTTTGGTCATTAGATTTGACGCTGTTGTGAATTTAGAGAGGTGTTTTTGTGTTAATCAGCATCTCTGTTTCTTTATTAAGGTCATATGTGCCCCCCTGCTGCCTAAAAGCTCCCCATGAACTTATACTAGGATCTTTTCTTGGCCTTGTCACCTTGTTTCTGTTTGTGCTTGGCTTGAGCTATTATATGTATTGCAGTGAGTAACATATCATTTGCTGAATCCTGCCAGGATAAAACCATTCTCCTATTGTTCAGTGGGTTTTTTTATTTATTTTTTTTTAAATAAGCTAAATTCTGTAGTACCTGCCTTTGTCTGTTTGGTGAAATGAATTCTTCACTGAAAAATGGTTTTCAGCAATACATCTACCTATACCAGTACTGAAAGACAATCTCATAATGACAAAGGTACACGTTTTAGCAGTGGTCCCTTTAGAAAGTGCGACCAAGGCTGAGGAATTCGTTTTGGTACTTCTGGTCTGCTGATTGCTACCAATGAATCATCAATGGGATGAGGTCTTGACTGAGTTATAGAAACAGCTTCAAAGGAGAACTGCTGTTACACCTACAGTGAAATCTAGAGCTCAGTGTCCTGCAAAAGGCAGTGAACTCCTTTTTGTGTGGGGGAGTGGCAACTTGGGTTAATGCTGTGCTGATGCACAACAGCAGCAATCAACTTCAATATGATTGCTGCAAGATCTGCTTGCTTCCACCAAAGATGATTTCTAACAGAGCCTCCGGTATGGACTACCAGGCCTAAGGCTGGTGGAGAAGGTGCTGAGGGGAGATGGGCAAAGCAAAAGTCATTTTTGTCTTATGTGGTACAGAAACACCAAAGATTTAGATGTTGTCTAGATCCTTACCCTGTAAAAAAAAAGTCACAGCAGCACAGGAGTAGATCCTCACCCAGCTCCAATTTATGAAACTTGAAGGTCTGGCTTCTCTCAGTCCCCAGCTCCTCCAGTCTAAAGCTGCCGAAGAGTTTCATAAGGATGTTTAACTACTGTTCTCCCTATTAAAATGGGCAGGAAAATGAACCACAAATAGTCGTACACTTTATCAGTTAGCAGATTAAGGCTGTAAAAAGAATTATGGCTACCTGTCCTCAGCAGTTTTGTGGTTGTTGTATTTATTGAACCTTTTTCTCTTTGCTGGAACATAGATCTGAGTATACAACTTTTCGTGCTGCTGATTAACATGGGCAAAGCAGAGAGTTTAAAAATCACCTTTTTGTGGAGTGAATATTTTCAGCCCTCCATTCTTTCACTTTCTGCTTTTTCACACTGTTCTCTGAGCTGTGAAAGCTTTTAATTTCTCTGTGTTTGGCTGTCACCCCTGAGGACGTGACTCATCAGTGAAGGGATGGACACCAAATTTGTCTTCTGCAGTTTCTTTGTAGGGACACATCTGTCCTGAGGCAGTTCTGCTTTTTAAGTAGCAGGGGATTTTAGTGAGTAGAAGAAAGGTGTTTTTGACTAGGAATGATAAAGGTTGTCTAGTCAAGGCTTCTAAGAAAAATGCACCCCTAAATTCCTTCCATTGTATGTTAATAGGGTTTTGTGTCGGAGTGTGGTCTGTGGAAGCTGTACAAAAAGATGAGGACATCCTAGAGGGCCTTCCCTATATAGTTCTGAGCTTGGAAGGGCCACTTCACTGCTTTTGAGCATAATTCCAGAAAGACTTAGATAATCTTATTGATAGTACAGACAAAATCAGTGGGGGGTACCTGGGCTCTGACACAGAGTGCCACAGAGAGCTCCCCATAGCATTTTTCCCTGTGCAGCCATTTATTCTTTCCTTTGTCTCTTAGGCTGCTTCCACTGTCATGGAGTTGGGATACTCCAGGGAATTTTGCAGCTTTGGTGAGCTTGTGCTGGCTAAATTAACAGCTAGCTCACCTGGGGCACAGGTGGTTGTGATTTACTGGACACCACTTGGAACAAAGTCACAAAATTTTGCTCGTGGACAGATCCAAATCCCTTGAGAGTGCTCAGTATTGCCTTGAAAAGGCCACAGTTGTGTTGAGCTAGCTGGAAATGCTGATGTATTTACTTTAAAATTTTTTTGGACTTTATAATGTTGATTCAACGCCAAGGAAAGCACAAAGATCTTTTTCCAAATAAATCAGTTCTACTAATTGGCAAGGAGGACTCTGTCACAGGAGAAATAGTTCTGGTCCTAGGGGATTTGCAGCTGGCCTGATGGATGCAGTTAGAAGCAAATGAAAACCAGGAGTATTAGACTGGAGAACAATCATGAGGTGGCTGCACAATGCACTGACTTTTTCAGGTTTTCAGACCTAGGAAGGGGCTTACCAGCAATGAGTCTAGAAGCACCTTGCTCATGTATAATTGAGATCAGTATGATTGAACGTGTGGAATTGATATAGTAAAGCTGCAGTGTTGAGTCTTAGTCATAATAGGTTGGGTTTTTTTTTTTTTTGGTTTTTTTTTTTTTTTTTTTTGAGTGATGGTGTGTGGAGCAGTGAAGCATGTTGAAATATCCCTTACCTTCGGACCCTTTTGCTGACTGGCATGCATGGGAGGTGATGGGTAAGAGTCCTGTGGAAAGGAAAGCTGCTTAAAACTTCTTCAGAGAAGACATTTTATGTTACCAGTTCTTTCAACAAACACATATAATGTTTCTCAAACCCTCTCACTACAGATGAGGGAATTGCTGTGATTTTGCTTTTTCTGGTAAAGGTAATAACAGGTGTATAGTAATCTCACTTTAAGTCCATGAATTTGAAGCAAATGAATGTGTTTCATTCAGTTTCTTATGGTTTTAATCTCACTAGGTTTTGATAATATAAGAACAGGGAAAGGACAGGTTGTTGTGATGGACAGTCTAATCTTTCCTGCTGGTAAGATATGCTCTCTGGTCTAGAGAACTGAGAAGTATAAATTGCCTTTTTAATACTGATAAATAGTAACACTGAGGGAAGGGAACTTAAGAAAATGTTGCACCTTAATTGATATTACATCTTAATAGCAGTTCTCTGCTGAGATGCACAAATTTGGTTCATCCTTGAAGTTTGCTGTTTACTAAGTCTCTGTACCCCACAATAATTGTTTCCTTGACCCTTAGTAGATTGGTGACATCTTCTATGGTGCAGCAGTGACTGTACAACAGCTTCATGATGGGACTTTTTTGTCCATGCTTATTATATGACCAAAGCAACCAGCAGGCAAAGTATCTGTCTGCCCCTTCTGTGACTTTAGGCAAACTCATAATGTAAATGATGTCTTAATACAAAGAGAGGAAGGTTAGATAATCCCCCTATTCCTTTACAAGGGAGTAAGCTGTGTTTCTTCTTGCTTCAGCCTCTTTGACTGAATAGAAAAGGAATAATAGGGGAACAAATTGAAAATATGCAACTTGACTTAATCACAAAAGTGTAGTACTGGCAGTGACACTTGAAATGTTTGTTACACTCAGCCCTTCATTTTGCCTTGGGAAGAGACAGGTCCTTGTCAAGAACTTCTTACTGTGTCTTGCTTCTCTAGGATGGAGGGCAGGCTTTCATCAGATTTTCAACCTGATCTGACATAAGAGAAAGTACAAGTCCTACAGCCAGCCACTTGATGACCAAGCAGCCAGCCTATACATGCCACAGCTTGAGAGTACAAGGATGGATATTATCTGAGAAGATCTAACAGGGGAACAGAGAATGAAATTGAGTCTAGACTGGACATCAGGTCAATATTTCCCAGCAGTGAGATCTAAAAGATTGCAGAATACCTCTGAGTGAACAGACTGCTGATACGTATGGCCTCTGTGTGAGTGTTCAAAACCAAAACCCAGCATATGGCCCTGTAAAGGGCAGTGCTGTGCCATCAGGACCATAGAGCATAGGGAAAATGATCCCAGTCAGAGGAAAGAGGCTGCTAACACTGTGGTGTTGCATGGAAGGGGTGGTGTGGGCATCTGAACTACTTTCTGTAATGCTGGGTCACTAGTGGCTCCCCAATCAACTTGCTGCTGTGACACCAGAAAGGATGACTGGACTCTGGATTTTAAAAGCAGCCTGTATATGCCTTCTGCAATTGTTTTACATGAGCCTGCAAAGGCAGGCATGGAGAAATTCCTTTCAAAGGCAAAAAGGGGGTCGTTTGACATTTCTCAGTAAGCTTGATAGGTGGAATAAACTTAAATATCCCCTTCAATTTTGTTAGGATAAATTCCATTTACATGTTACACCGTTATTAGCAGAGACAATGGGACAAACATTGCTATCCTGTTAATTATAGGCATGTTAATGATATATATTTCTGCAGTCAAATAGCATTGCAAGTCTATTTCCTGTCTTAATTTTGTGCTGTGCTGTTTGAAATGTTAATGAAGCCAGAATTCTCAAAGGTCATCCTCTGAATGCATTTTCTTTTTTCTTGTTTTGTTTCAGAACAATTTAAATGAGGTTTTGTACCTAATGTTGCTAACAATGTTAACTTTCCTGTTTAATTAATGAAAGTGCAGGAACATCTCTGCCCTGGTCAGTGAGTTAAATGAGAAAAAACCTCTTTAAACTATCCCTTGCTGTTTTCTTTCCATGGCACGTATCCTGTCCCTCCACTTTCCCCCTGGAGCCCTTACTGCTTTCTTTTCATAGGCTGTGTGAAAGAATGGTTAAAAAAATGAAAAAAACCTTCACAACCCAAAAACCAACAAAAAAGTGCAAATTTAGCAGAACCGAGCATTGTGTTTTCCAAGGAGCCATTAATCATCCTTGGAAAGTTTTGGTTCTTCACAAATAATAAAGGAAAGGACTGATAATTGCTGTTTTCATCTAATTGACAGAATTGTGTCATGAAAGAGGGAGAATTTCTGAATTACCTTTACTGATGACACTTGAAGGTTGTTTTAAACTTTCAATTGCTACCAAATTGAGAGACTGTCCCTTGTCTGTGCTCATCATTAACGCACTAGGTGAGTTTCATTTGTTTTTAATACTGTTAGATGACAGGTAAATGGTAAGTGCAAAGGATGTTTTTATCAACTCAGTTTAATATTATGAAGTAGATCCTGGTTCACCTTCTGCAATCTTTCTGTAGGTTTCACTGAAAAGTAGATGGAGGCTCTTCAGTATTTGCTGGCGGAAGCCTACTCTGGCCTCTTGGGAACAAAAATGTTGATATAGGTAGAGCACATGGCAAATGGGATCCTACACCTTCTCCCCACTGGACAGAAGGTGGGACACAAGTGATTGGATACAAGTCTCTGCTTGGGGTGTGGAAGTTCCTCTTTGACTACCTTGCCTCTCTGGGTGCCCTTATACAAAAGACAACAGGCTCTGGCATCAGGACAGGGACTTGAGGAGGTGGATGATGCTGGTGAAGGGTCTGGAGCACAGGTCTGATGAAGAGTGGCTGGGGGTGCTTTGCCTGGAGGAAAGGAGGCTCAGGGGAGATCACATTGCTCTCTACAGCTGCCTGGAAGGAGGTTGCAAGGTTGGGATTGGCCTCTTCTCACAAGTAACAGCAATAGGACAAGGGGAAATGGCCTCATCCTGTACCTCAGATGTGATTTAGATTACGTATTAGGAACATTTTTTTCACAGAAAGGTTTATCAAGCATTGGAACAGGTTGCCCAGGAAAGTGGTGGAATCACCATCCCTGGAGGAATTTAAAAGATGTGTAGATGTGGCACTTAAGGACATGGTTAGTGGAGTACTTGGCAGTACTGGGTTAACAGCTGGACTTGATGTTAAATGTCTTTTCTAACCTACTCAATTCTGTGATTCTATGCTAGAGGAGTTGATGAGATCAGGTCAGCCTAACGCCCACTTCATGGCCGTGTCCCAAAGAAAAAATGTCATAGGTGGCTCCTTTCTGAAGGGAAGACAAAATCCGGTCTGTCAACCAGACTCACCTTTCAGGGAAATGTTCTTTGGGATTCCAGTTAAAGACTTTGCCAGGAAACTTCCTAGACTGGTATGTTCCTCGGATTATTTTTATCTGTTACTGCTTTTTTGTGTGTCTACCAATAAAGTTACATTGAGAAGTCCAAGAGAGATCAAAAGAGATTTCAGTGCCCTGAGGAATTGGTAAAGCGATCAGAAGCATAGCTGGTATTTTCCTTTATCCCTCCCAGTTGTAGGGAATGACGTCAGGTAGATTCAGCTTACCTATATCAGTCTCTGAAGCTGGTATTGCTGGCGGAATTTGAAGGTTTTTGATCATGGGAAACATCTGACTTGCATGCTGTAATGAGAATCTGTAGGTTACTCAGCCAGGATGATGACCCTAGTGAATTGTTCTATAAGGAATTAAAGGATATCTGTAGATCAGGTACCCTTATCCTTTTGGGAGACTTCAGCTTCCCAGATTTTAACTGGGACCGTGATAAAACAAATGTGCACAAGTCCAGGAAACTCCCAAAGCTTGTTGAGGATAAGTTTTAGTTATGAGTTCTAAGGGAGCTGACTAGAAAAGGTAGCCTTCTAAACCTGTAATTTGTCAATGGAGATGGTCTCATAGGTGAAGTGATAATTGGTGGCTGTCTTGGCCACAGTCATCATGAAATGCTTGATTTTAAAAGCTTTGACATGAGAAAAACTCATCAGAGTTGCCACCATGGGTTTTGGAAGGGCAGGCTTCCAAAGGCTGATTAGGCTTAGGCTGCTTGAAAAACTAGTTAGTAAGGTCCCCATCTTTGTGTTTTAAGAACCATTTTTTAAGAGTGCAGAAACAGACAACTCCAATGTGTCTTATGTTAAAAAAGAAGGGTAGAAACCTGGCTTGGCTGAACAGGGATCTCCTGGATCTTTGGCAGAAAATGAAAGTATATGTGTTTTGGAAGCAAGTTCAGACTATGTGGGAAGACTACAGAGATGCTGTTCACTAGTGCAGACAGAACATTCGTATGGCCAGAGCTCAACTAGAGTTGAAGCTTGCCAGTAGTGTGGTGGATAATGAAAAACTTTTCAAATTATGGTAACAACAAAAGGACTCCTAAAATAAACCTTGGCCTGTTACTTGATGAAGTTGGTCATCTCACAAATATGGATGAAGATAAAGCAAGGGATGTTTAATGCCTTCTTTGCCTTGGTCCTTACACCAGTGATGGACCCTGGTACACTGAGAGGCCTGGGTAAGAGGATTCCAGCTGGGGGAATGATAAGCTCCCAGCTGACTTTAAACTGGTATAGGATTTGCTGCTTTAACTGAATGCCCATAAATCTATGGAACCCTATGGGATTCATTCCAGATTACTGGAAGTGTTTTTCAATGATACTGGGAGACCTCTCTGATATTTGGCAACAGTCTTAGCAATCTGGAGATGTCCTAGTTGACTGCAAACAGAAAATGTTCCTGCTTTCAAGAAGGGTGAGAAAAATGACCCTGACAATTACAGGCCTGTCAACCTCCCTTTGGTGCCTGAGAAAATTATGGAAAAGTTTATTCTGGGAGTTACTGAAAACACCACTTGAAAGTCAATGCCGTCATTGGTCAAACCCAACAAGTTCACAAGGGGAAAGCCATGCCTTGCTAATTTAATATCCTTTTTATGTCTGTGTTATCCTTCTAGTGGACAAAAAGAAGGGAGTGGAAGTGGGTTTATTTTGGTTTGGTTTTTTTTTTTTCTATTTTTAGCAGGGCTTTGATTATATCTCTCACATTATCTTGCTGGACAAAATGTCTAGCATACAACCAGATACATATGCAGTATGCTGGGTGAACAACTGGCTGAATAGTTGGGCTCAAGGAATTTAGTAAATTGGATAGCATCTGGCTGGCAGCCAGTCACTAATGGTGTTCCCCAGGGCTTCATTTTAGGGCCATTTTTCACATGGTTCAGTGCACTGTAAGTATGCTGACATTACTAAATTAGGAGAAGCTGTTGATTCCCTTGAGGGTAGAGATTACTTACAGAGAGATCTTGATAGATTGGAGAGCTGGGCAATCACCAACTATACGAAATTTAACAAGAACAAATGGCCATTTCTGCACCTGGGAGAGAGAAATTCTAGATGTGCCTATAGATGAGGAAAGAAAGGGCTGGAATTAAGCCCTTCAGACAAGGATCTTGGGGATTTGGTTGATGACAAGCTCCATATAAGTCAATAATGTGTCTTGGTGGCCCAAAGGACCACTTGAACCCTATCCTAGGATATGCTAAGCACAATATAGCTAACAGATCAAAATAAGTGATACATCTCCATGTTGGTGCAGCCTCACCTGGAAGTGCTATGTGCAGCTTTAGGCTCCATTGTATAAGAAAGAATATAAAATATGAGAATATGTCCAAAGACAGGCAACAAAGATGGGGAAAAGACTAGAGGGTGTGATTTAGGTTCTGGGGAAAAGAGGAGGCTGGGGGATGACCCCATTGCTGTCCAGAATTTACTCATGATGGGGAGCAGAGAGGGAGGGAGGTGCTGATCTCTTCTTTCTGGTGTCCAGTAATAGCAAATGGCTGCATCAGAAGAAGTTCAGGTTGGATATTAGGATAAAGTTTTTTCACTGAGAGGGTGGTCAAATACTGGAACAGGCTCCTTAGGGAAGTGATCATGGCTCTAAAGCTGCTGCTGTTCAAGAAGCATTGGGAGAATGCTCTTGGATTTAGAGCTTAACTTGTATGTTGCCCTGCATGGAGCTGTACTCAGTGATGCCCATGCGTTCTTTCTATCATTCTGAACTGTAGCCTGACTCCAAGTTTTTAAATCTCTGATATGGTGGGCTGAAGAAGAAAATGGCTGAAATGGTAATATGCAGATTTTGGTCTTTACTGGGTTAATCAAAACTGGAGTGAAGGGAAAGAGCTCAGGGTTTTAATGAGGTATTTTTTTTGTTATGCTTGAGTGTACCCATAAATATATGCAGGTGAGGTAAGCCTGAGACCTTTTGAAGTAAGCTTGTTATTTTTCTTGTAATTTAGATATCATGATCAAACTGCATGTAGGGGGGCAGCATGCAGGTGGAATTTTACCTGCTTCTAATATAAACAGTCCAGAGTTTACTTGTTTCTTTTGTGAAGGTGACTTTGGTCCACTTCTTACATTTCTCATTTCACTACTGAGATTGTCAATGTTTTTTACCTTCACTGCCTAGAGCTGGAGAGATCCTCAAATATTGTTTTTATCACACGTGCTTCCACCCACATTTTGCTTGTTAGAGCACTTCAAGGGCAGGTTTTCAGGCTGGAAACTCAGCTGTCATTCAGATGCAGAGGAACCTTAATCAAGCTTCTGAGTGGGGTTCAGCGTGTGCCCAACATGCAACCATTGCACAGGCACTGCTGCTTTGTCCCTGTGTGGAAGTGGGGAAATATTTACCCTGTGGCCAAGAGCTCTGGATACAGAGAGGAGACCTTTGTGGGAAGAAGTCTATATTATTTGTAGCTCAAGAACACACTCTAGCTTAAAACCAGGGTTGTTGCCCTGCAAGCCTCTAATTTAATGCAATTGCAGAGGTTGGGGACCTCTTAAAATAATAGTGCAAACAAAAGCTGGATTTTGCTAATGCCAGCTGCAGGCAAGGTCATTTTCTGAGGATGGCATTACTGGAAAAATTAAGCAAGAGTGCTGTTGGACTTGGCAAAGCTCAAGGGACCGGTTTGTGGGAATACTTGTCCATTGAGCGCAACAGCAGAGCTGCCCTAGATCTGTTTCCTGATGCTGCAGGGGAGAAAGGCTCTTTTTCTCCCTTGTTCTTGCTGAGGTTTTCAGGCAGCAATTGATGCAAAGGCTGATCTCAGCTTAATTTGCAACAGAAAACAGACCAAAAACCTACAGGCAGAGATTGTCCTCTACTAAATGTTAAATGAAAATGAGGGTTTGGAAGAGCACAGATTGGTGTATGTCTTAGACAAAAGTTTCTTATGCTTTTGCTCACAAAATATAGAGCAGTATTCTTCCCTTCCCTCCCCTCCCCCCCAAAAAAAGGAAAAAGAAAAGGCAACCACCCCCATCCCCCAAAGTGTGAAGAAAAGGATACACTGAAGCAAGGTTGTCTTGTTGGGGGAGTCCCTAACCCAAACTACTGGGCTGTGCCATCTCCTACACCCCTGTTTTGGGAGATCAAGCAGTTTAGTGATGTGTGTGCTAGCCACACTGTGTTATTATCCAGCTGGGAATTCTTTTATCATTATAGATTTAATCACAAAGTCTGGCCTTGTACCCAAAGCACTAGCACATCCATCAAGATGGATTTTGCTCTCTATGGCTTTTTATTTTATTTTCTTGAAATAAAGACTGTATATTTGGTTTCATATTAGAAATCAGCTTTGAGAGAAGATGGATGTTTTTAGCAGATCTTGGTATTTTATGATATTTAAAAGATGTAGAAAAAAAAAAAAAGGTGAGAATATCTTTTCCCAAATATCCCAAATAGTTAAACAAGAGTTCTTTGTAGTTCCCTTGCAAAAAAAAAGTCTTTTTTGTGAGGTAATTATGGATTTTCATGAGCACTCCTTACTAATCAGGTTTAATGACACTAAACCCAAATCACATTATAGTTATTTTCCAAGACTGTGTCAGAGACATCCTGCATTAACCTAAAGAACAAAGTATGGAGATGACAACAACAAGAATAAGAGTAAAAAGAAAAAAGTAAACAGTAGAGAAGGAGAATCACTTGTAGCTCTATAATTGTAGTCCTGCACAATGAGAGTAGCACAGCACTAGAGGAACAGCAGTGGTAAAATTAATGATAGGTAACATTGTCCTTGAATCTTCTGGGAATCTACGGCACCCTGGAAAAATATTTGCTCTTAATTTTATCATCTTTATTGCAAAGTCTAGCTGATTTAGTTAACAGAAAAGCTGTGTAATGTTGGGTTGCATTATTTTAGTATAATGTGTTACTGCTTTTTTCTTGCTAAGCTTAACCTTCAGTTATAAATCAGTAATAATGAAGTCAGTTTCAAAAGAAAGGTTTTTTTGGGCGGTTCAGAACAACCCTTCGAAACTCTGGAGGTAATAAAATTTTCATATTTTTCTCCTGGCTGGATAATCATTTTGCAAAGCCTGTCCATATAGGCTGTGCTTTAGAGAGCTGGTAGGAATTTCATTGAGCTGAGGAAGGGGTATGACCATG
The DNA here is from genome assembly GCF_017590135.1 of Pyrgilauda ruficollis. Classification (NCBI taxonomy): domain Eukaryota; kingdom Metazoa; phylum Chordata; class Aves; order Passeriformes; family Passeridae; genus Pyrgilauda; species Pyrgilauda ruficollis. The sequence continues at coordinate 27,578,684 of NW_024519206.1, read as the reverse complement.
GAAGTATCTTAACATTCAGACATGGAGCAGACTTTTGCATATGTGAATCTTCTTAGTCCTGGAAAGAAAACAAGACAACACACCGACACGTTTATATCAATTTTGCTGTTTTGTTGTGAGCACTTATTACTTAAAATCCCTCCCTGTCATTCCTAATATGTACTGTGGGGGAACATAAATTACCTTGTGAATTTCCCTCTGCTATAATTTTGCTTTCTAAGCTCCATAAAACACCATGAGCACTTTGCCTGTAATTAGTATGTGAGTTATTTGTGGTATTGTAAAGCATTAACTGACTTGTAACTGTTGTCTCTTGGCACTATGCATCTCTCACAAATGGGGTTGTGGTCTAGGATATCATCAATCTTTTCTTTGTGGTTCAGAAAAGGAATCCATTTTCTTTGATAAAAGACCCATTGGTCTTTGTGATCTATAAATCATTCTTTTCAAAGAAACCCTTTGAAATACCAATTCAAGGTAGTCTCACAGAATATCACTTTATAGATTTTTTTTTTTTTTAGGATGGAAGATAATCCTTGTGCCTATCAAAAAGGAAGATCTGTACTATTTTTCACTGAATTTTGCAACTTTAGAAGAAGCTCTCAAAGGCCTAATATTGCCATCTCTAATCTTGTGCCCTGCATGAAGTTAGAGCTTTTTTGTGAAAACAGCATTTCTGTAATGTCCAAGAATGAGATGGCTGAATTATAACCAGGATCATATAAGACAGCATTCTTTACAGCATTGAAAATCCTTAGCCTTTTGATGAGAAATGAGAAACATTGTTGTCTTGCGTGTGAGCTTTTTTTGGTTGTGTGGGGGTGTGTGTGAGTGGTTTTGTTTGGTTTTTTTTTTTTTTTTTTGTTTGTTTAAAGGAATATAAAACTCCTTTAGAGACCCTTCTGAATTAGCCCTTTTAGCAGAAGCATCCCATGCAACTAATTTTGAACATCTCTTACGTTCTGTGAGAAAATACTTGGTATTGTCTGAACTTGTTCCGATTTTCCCTGCCTGTCTAAAGACCATAAACCAGTTCTTAATAACTGCATGGTCCTTGGTGAAGCAGCTGAAGAGGAAGTGGCCAGATGTGTCAATGTCATTATGCCACCACACTCCTGCAGATGGAACGTGTGGTGTGCTGGGTCTCCTGCTTTTGTTCTTATTCTAAATGCATTCATGTTTTCAAGAGTTTTATTACTCTGTGAAGAACAGGAACTTTTCTTAATCTAATTTGAAAATTTCATCCATAACTTTTGGGAAAATGCCACACAGTGCAAAAATAACTGAAAAAATCAGCAGGGGAGACAGCAAAGCAGTCATAGGGTGGCTGCCTTTCTGTGGTATAAGAAATGAGCAGCACTTAAATGTGCAGAGTTTATAATTTCTTAGAGGCCTTCAAGAACCTGCTGTACAAACTAAATAATAATAAACAATGTAGCTCTTTTACGTAAATAATCCTTTCTGTTTTTAATCTACTGGCTTAATTCCTGTGGTGGCATATGTTTGCAGTATTTATTTCAAGATACTGTTATTGAGCTCTATTGTGCAAAGGAAATGGAGTTATCTGCATGAAACTACAATGTTGGAGGGGCATTATGTGGCTGTATTTACAGTTTTCTTCTGTTTAGTGATTATACTGTATCTTTATTTTTTTCCCCTCCCTCAATTTATCTTTTGGCTGGCTCAGAGCAGCAGGATATTTGGTGTGGGCTGTGAAACAGATTTAAGAAGCCAGAGGTACTTTTAATTCAGTCCTAACTTCTTCAGCCCATAATCTGCCTGTGAAAATAATATTATGTTTCTCTCTTTCTTTTTTTCTTTCTTTATTATTTTTTTAATAGCTTTGTTGCAAGGATATCATCAATCTGTACTTTAAACATTTCTAAAGAAATGAGGACAGTCATTGGAAGAGTGGAGAAGGGTGGTACAAACCTACTGAAATTGCATTCTTAGTAAAGCTGAACACCATAATCCTAAAGGGTGAGAAAGGAACCAAGATTTGAATCTAGCTGAAGGCAACCCAGGAAGGGTGGGGTGTTATGGCAAACATTTTCCTTAGCCTATATTTCCTGCTGTGAGGAAAATGTGACTATTGAAGGCTTTTTCAAAGAGCAGGGCCTTCACCACACAGTTGTCTCATCTAAAACTGTGTAACAAACAGCAAGAAACCCTGTAGATCTGGCTCTAGGATGGGAGAATAAAGAGAAAAACCACAGTTCTATTTCTGTTCACTTGTCCTTCACAACATTAGAAATGGGGGCGGTTGTTTTTTAGATTTCAGTAAGTCAATTATTTCTTTGCTTTTTATTTGGCTTGTATTATGGGTGGTGTCAAGGTAACCAACAACTACCAAAGCTTGGTGCTGCTCCCATCAGTTTTCTCATCCTTAAAAAAGGGAACTGAACTGCTTTTATGAGACCCAGCATCCTGAGCTGATCCTCCAGAAGATTCAGAGCAACCAGCTGCAAGGGCTGGCTCAGTAGGTGGTTCCTGGAACCTGAGAGGAAGATGAGTTTTCTGGTGCTTGGCAAAGAAAAAAAAAAAATCTCCTTGGCCTGCAGCAGGATGTTGGGGAAGGGGTTTGAACTCAAGAGTATTCTTAAAATTTACCTTTAAGGCTCCCCGTTGTTTTTCCTTATGGAGCTAAGGTGCCAGTTCATTTCTTTCCTCCAGATAAGTCTGCCCTGCAGAATTGCTGTGGAAATCTACTGGCTTCAGCTTCCTGTTTGACTGCCATAAACGAGGAAATCCATATCCTCCTTGCCAGTTTTTCAGCAGAACCAACGTGCTTGTTCCTGGGCAGCTGGGTGAATTGGATTTTGGAAGGATGCTTTGTGTCTTTGAAGTCTTTTCTGGCTAAATACCATTAATCTTCAGAGTGACTCAGTTCTTAAGGTAATTTGTGGTTTTCTTATTTTCTTTAAATCCTTTAAAGGCATGATATGGAAAAACTTCTTTGCTCCAAGATAATCCAGTATAATTAGAACAGTGTCACTCAACTTAGCAAAGTCCTTTATGCATGTTTTTTCTGGTCTTGTTAAAATTTAAATCCATGGTAGATAGGAAAAGGTGTGATTTATTTTTCATTTATTCTCTGTTTCCCCACACACTCTATTCCTAAAACTGTTTAGCACTTTTTTGATTTTGTGACTGTGATATTGAGCACAGTTTCTTGTATGAGGGGGTCTTAGTAGTGTCTAGTGTTGGTGTTCCTCGTTCCTACAGTGAAGGAGACAGACTGGAGCGAGATATTAATATGGTGAGGTGATGGACCATGAGACATCCTGGGGAGACTGAAGGACATGGGTTGGTTTAGCCATGAGGTGGCCAAGGTGGGCAGCCAGGGATCTGTTTGCAGCTTTTCCATCTCCTAATGGGGCTTTATGGAAAATGGGATTTTCTCAGTTGTGCTGTTAAAGAATAAAAGGCAGTGGGCAGAAATAACTGCATTGGTAATTCTTATGGTGTTAAGAGCAAATTCTTCACAAAAAAGGGTGCCCAAGCACAGGAACCAGGCCCAGGGCAGCTGTGGACTCTCTAACCCCCATAACTTTCAATTCTTCATGGGTGGAGGCTCTGAGAAACTTGGTCTAATTTTGAGCAGGGAATGGGCCTAGATGATCTGCAGATGTCTCTTTCAACCCATGTTTTTCTACGATTATCAAAATAATGATTTTTTTTTTTCTTGTAAAAAGGCTAGCTGCAGTGTTATTCTCAGGTAATATGTTGTCTTTGCTAGTATACCTGCTGGGAATCCTGCTCCTCCCACAGGAGAAGTTGAATGTGGCTTTTTGGTCTCTGAACTTCAACTTGAGCTGTGTGTTTCCAGGCTCTGTGAAATAGGTTGCTCTCATTTCCAGTGCCTGGGATGATAAACTAGCTTTTCTCTGCTTCAGTACTTCATCTTGTTGTGGAAAGTTTTATTGCCCTGATACAGCTTCTGTCTTCCTTCTGCAAATACCTTAGTTTGGTGGAAAGCTGACTGAGATGTCATGGGACACTGTTCCCTTTTTCTTTCTGATCGCTTCAAATTTTATTAATTTGAGTTAATGCAATTTAAAAGGCTTTATTGAATTAGAATGTGTGTTACTAAATGTGACATTCTCTCATGCCTTGTGTAACCATGCTGTTCAGTAAATTTTAATAGCTATTTTTCCATTTTTGTTTATAGAAGATATAAAGGTATTTAAGACAGCTCTGAGTTAGCAGCATATCTATTTTCCAAGTATTTGATGCGGTTTGGTTTCCTTATTCTTTGGACTTATCTGTTATTCTTGAATGGCTTCTTTAAGTATCAGACTTTCTTCTTCTATGCATGTAATGATAAAATCTAGTTTTTTCAAGGATTTGACTGACTTTTTCACCACTTGCTTCTTGGATAGTTTTGTTTGTAGCCTGCCAGATCCATAATAATTCCTTGTTCGTGTGGCTTGCATTCTTTGTCAGAAGTTGCAATTTCTTACAAATTGCTGAATAACTGCATAGTGTTCTGCTCACTTTCTGTTTGTGCTTCTTTCCTAAAAGCTTCCACCATTCCTTATTTGCCATATCTGTAATCTGCTCTCTGTTCCAAGTTCAGTTTTCTTACTTTGTCGACGTCTTTGGTATTCCAGTTATCCCATGTGAAGTCTCCCACAAGCCTGATCTTGCCTAGGGAATATGTTTCCAGGACTTAATGAGTTATCTTTCACCTCAGTCTCCTAGGAGGAACTTTACCTTCATGACAGGGGGTGGTGATGGGGAAGGGCACCTGCCTAGATTGTTCACTTGTCAAAAGGATTTAATAGAAAGCTGTTATTTGCAGACATTTCTCCTGCTGCATTTGAAGGACAGGGGATGGCAATTGAGCTTTCTCAGGAGCCTGGGAGGGCAGTTTAAAATCGTGTAGTCACGCAAAATCCTCTCTGGGGACAGGAAAAGGCAGGTCTATAGAAATATGTCTTCATGGTCCAGTCTAATTCTCATTCTTAGTGGAATAAAAGTGTCAGACTTCATGTCCTGAAACTCTAATTTTGGTTTGATGAAATATTGGGAAATGTTTAATAATCATTCTAAATGCCAAGCAAAATGTTCTTCCTAGGTGCTTTGAGCTTAGAACTATTTTTATAATTTTGATTGTCCTGACTCAAAATCCATTTCAATGCTCCTGGGAGTTCAGGAATGGCTGTAAAATTCCAGATGCATGGTCCATGTCACAGTCTTTCCAGGAGTTCAGGGAAGAATACAAAGTTACATGTAAACCAATTGTGAACTGCTGCTGGTTCAGTTCACATCATCAGATGGGATTACATCCTTAACACTTTTAAATGGTTACCATGTGTGCTTACATCATCTTTTCTGTTAATCTTGACCTAAACCCTCCAAGGTGAGGCTTTTCACAGCTCAACTATGAGTTCATTAAGGCTTTATTTGTAGATTATAATTGAAGTTTTCAAAAATATGTAATCATATTGCTACAGATATGCAACTGAGGTAATGGAGATTTTTAGAGAGAACCTGTTAGTGAAGCAGAGGACTAAGGAGCAGGACATCAGTAATCCATCAAAGGACTGAGCATAGACTATTGAAGACTTGTAAGGCTTTGTACAAGGAGAACAAGTAGCTGGGAAAATTCAGTGCAACATCTCTAGATGACAGCTCATTATTTGAGCTGCATCTCTGGTACTGCTAACCACTGGAGTTTGTGAGCATGTTTTTGCTGTGGAAAAAATAATTAGCCAAATACACAATGTATTGTAGATGACAATCAATAAAACCATGTGAACATTGACAATCAATAAAACCATCAGAGTTGGAGTGCCCTGGGTACAATTTCTAGTTGTCCTATTACCAATGGTGTGACATGTTTACTATTTGCCAAATGTAACAATATAAGCTCAATATTACAACTTGATAAGATAAGATTGACAGAATCAGATTCTTTGAAAGAGATGGGATAAGAAAGGTCTTTAAGAGTGGTGACAAAATCAGTGGGTGATCAGTTGTATTCTGTTAACAGATTTTATTTTTTTTTTAATTTAAAACTTATTGCTATCTAATCTTTTTACAGTCACATTTTCTTAAGGGAAAATTATTTAAGTACCAGCTCTATTTACTTATTGTATTTGTGTGTATACTTCTTTCCCCTCTTAATTTTTTTGGTAACGGGAAACATCTTTCAGCTGACAGAGAACTTTCTAATGTCATTTTACAGGAAAGAAGCTTAAATTTCTTTCTCATATGCATGGTGGGAAGTGTTGACATTTAAGCCAGTAGAACTGCTCTGATGCAAAAATCCTTTATATATATTAGGAATCAAGTTAAAAGAATTTTTTTCAGTTGCTTGAATCTAACCAATTCCCTGGTTTTAGACCCTTTTGCTACTTTGCTTTATGTATCATTGTCCTGCAATCCAGCTTTGCTATCTGGGAAATTTCTGGATCTCTTGCAGATTTTGTTTCAAGAAACTTTTCCCCAGTCTGAGTGGGTGTTTCTTACAGACTTCCAATTATATTCACAAATAACTTGTCTGCAGGTATATGCCCCCACTGGCTCTGTGCCTCACCATATACCATAGTATTACAGATGAATTCATTAAAATGCTTAGGCTTTCATTGCTGACATTTGCTCTTTTTAATTGAAATAATTTCTTCACCTTTTAAAGTTAGCTTTTATGACACATCTAAACTTTGGAACATTGTCTTTTAAATTATTTATAAAGCCTACAAGTTATTTCTTAATTTCCTGTTTAGTTGTCCCAGATTGTGTTTTTATGTGAGTTTGTAGCTGTATAAGAGCAAGCCCTTTATCTTAAAAATGCTGCCTAATGTCTAGATTCCTAGGAAATGCATCTTCTATGGGCTATAGGATGAATGTACAACAAAACAGCTCTGTTAAAATGCATAGTGATGTTATGCTTTTGAAACAGGTAATTTTAATGAGTTTGTTTCTCTTTGTGGAGTAACCTGTTCCACTGCTGCAAGTAGCCCAGCATCTGGAGCTGCCTAAATGAGGCTTTCTTTGCAGCTATGTTGCAATGACAGAAAATGCAGGACACCTTCTGTCTTCACTTCAGTTTGTTCCAATTTACTGAAAACATGGAAGTTTTTGTGGCTGAACCTAAACTTGGCTGCGTGAACTTACTGATATATAGGCCTGCTCTACCTTGAAACATCCATTCTGCCAGTCTGTAATTGAGCTAGAACAGAGAAGGAAAGGAGGGTAAGGGTTTATTGACAGAACAGCATGTTCTGTGTTCACAGGCTTCAGCTCAGGCTTGTATTATCAAGTGAAACATTGCTTCCCCAGCATATATCTGCTCTCTGGCTGTCTTAATCATATTGCATTCTAACCTCTAACAGTGCCTTCAGTGTGTTAGTAGCAGCAGGGTCACTCTGTAAATGAGTCTGAAGAAACATATCTTTTTTTTTGTGTATGAAGGGGAAGCATAAAAGACATTACTGCAGCATGAATAGGTTTTGCCTGAGCGCAGAAAAGCCCAAAGAGTGTTGTGTTTTTACATATGTGAGTTTTTTCCTAGATTGCTACCTCTCTAAAGATACTGAGGAAGAACAACCTGGTTGAGCTCATCTCCCTCTGGGAGTCCTCTGTTCCTGAGACAGTCAAGGGCTCAGTTTTCTCACATGGAGAGGCTTTTTTTTCTCCCTGACTTTTTAAACTTTATTCGTCCATCCAGCCACTGAGAGGGTAGAGATGGCACTGATGTGATCTGCAAGGCTGAGTCCTCAGATCTCCAGATCTCTCTTTTTGCTCACATTGAGGTGTGCATCGCTCTGGACCCCTAGATTGAGGCTTGTGTTTTCACTTGCAGTGCTGAAGTTCTCGCAGTTTTTGGAACGCTGCTCTTTCTAAACAGGAGCACTAAATTTTTTTGGCAGTGTTATAATTGATGATCAGTGTTGGCACTAATGCCTTTGCTGTGGGGCTGCACAGGGAACTTCAACAATACCACAGGGTTGTTGTTAAGTGCAATGAAAAGCAGCAGTGTCTTCTAAAACAAAAAATAACTTGCAGGAGTTCCTGTGGAGATGTCTGCTTTCTTGTAAGTGCTGAGAATTAGTGTTCATAAAAATATCTTGGTACTAATAGTCCTGTAGGTTCTTTTGAAATATAATGTTTAATTTTTTCCCATATTCCCTGAAAAGTTTTTAATGTTGCCTCCTACACTTCTTTCAATGAACAGAGTCTCAGATTTATTAACGCATAATGTGTCCCAGAAATCAGTTTAACTGATTCTCATCCATCAGTCAGCATCACTTTTTTCCTATTATTTGGCAGAACAGATTTCTTTGAAGCTGCTTTTTGCAGACTCTGGATGATATTTCTGCCTAACTTTTCTGAAGAAGAGAGAGCGAGCCTATCAGTTCAATTTTCTAAGGCTGAAGGGTGCATTAGTAAGAGCCACAAAACTACTTTTCATATGAACACTGAGTTCTGTTCTTCAGAAGTGGCCTTTCACTCACTTTTTAACTCTTAGCTATGAATTTAAGATAAAAAAAGGACTACCACCACTAGTTAAAGTAATATTTAAGACCAGAAAAAGCAATATTATACTCCAGTTAAAGCAATATTTAAGACCAGATCTCACATTTCTTATGTAGAAATGTGAGATATGTAACCATAGAGTATGATTTCCAAATAAATCCCAATGGGAAATGTTATGTCTCGGAGGCAGACAGCACACAAGCCTGGTGTAAAGAGTAGATTTATCTTGAAGCATTGTCAAGCAATCATCTTCTGTCCTGCAATTTCATGTCTGCCCTTCCCCTAACAGTACTTCTAGTGCCTATCCTGAGGCACTGATCTCTGATGAATACAGAATAAATTGATTTGCATTTCTGCTCTGTGGTGTTATTGAAGCCTGTGTAGAGGGAAGCAAAGCTAGTATTATGCCACTCCAGGTATAAAATACTTATAGTACCAAAGCAATCTGGTTGTCTCTGGCCAGAAAACAGTCAACCATGTGGACACAAAGACAAACCTTTGTTTTGAGCACCTATTATCTTAGCTGACATCTGGGAATGATTTAGAACCTCCCCCAGCTAAACATATCCAAGCCTATATCTGGATCTGGAAGAGATCAGCTGCCATGTGAAAGACTTGTATGGAGCAGATGAGGAGACAAACACTGAAAAAAATTGATCAGCAGCGGCTTACACCAGTCTAGAAATACTGAAAGCAGAAGCCTGGAATCTACATTCAAGTAAACATGCAATTTCATGTGCTTAGCTGTATGCTGTGGGCATGAAGGGGTCTAGGAGTAGTACCCCCAAAGTGTCTCCATTTGCATTTGCTGATAAAAAAGTGGTATTACCAGACCTCCCTCTCTATGCACAGGGACAATTGAGGTTCATGTTTTGAACCAAGCAGCTTCCTGCCTTTCAGCATGTTTGCAAAGCCTCAGATTAGTTACATCCTTGTTTCTCCTGGGGGTGAAAACTCTGTGCGAGCCCACAAGCAAGGCTCTATTTTCCTGTTTCACAGTAAAATGGTGCCTACAGCTTTATGCCTTTTCCCAGAGCATGTGGGGTAGGGGTGGAACCTACTAAGAACAACAGTGCTTAAAGTTAGCTAAGAAGCAGATTGGGTGTTGAGAAGCAGCTCACAGCCACCCCACATAACTGAGTGCTGGAGCACTACCTGCTGCGCTCTGTGCAGAGTTACACAGGACAGCTGGGGTGCTGGTGACTGTAGGCAATTTAGGAGCACAAAAGTGTGTGCATCAGCATCTCTTAAATAGGAAAAGAAGTAGAAGCCTTGAGTCTGAAAGTGTTTTACAGGCAGGCAGCACCGGGTTGCTTTAATCAAGGCTACAGAAGAAGTGCTAAAGGTGACCTGTAAGGACCTGCTGCTTTACCAGGTGTAAAAAGAGCTGGTGTGGGTGATAGCAAAATAGTGATTTACCAACCTGAGAGAAAAGAGCTCACTGATACTTGCTAGTGAGGAAGAAGAAGGCACAGCTTTTGCATGAGCAGAGACCTCCTGACTCCCTGAGGGCAGCTCTTAGTTCATTTAACTATTCAATAGGAATTCATATTAGTTGAATGCATCCCTTTTCTTCCCATGAAACAGAAGCTGACAGAATATTACAACACATTTCAGCCATTTCCTGTTTTGTGTTTTTAATGAGATTGTGACATAAAGGGAGCAGGTGAGCCTTGTGACCATTCCCAGAGGATGCAGTTCAGATATGGCATGTACAAAGAATAACCTCTCCCTTTTCATAAGATGTATAGCTTCTGTTCAGAGGTGGATTCTGGCCTTTGTGAGGCCCTGAGGAAGATCTGTTGAAAACTCTAGTGGAGCAGGTAGATAAAAAGTGGAAGATTTAATTAATATTTAACATCAAGAAGCCTTGGTCAACTAATGAAATGAAATCTGTGTTGAAGAACAAACAAGAATGGAGATTTGATTACTTCAGGTTTTCCACTGAAAAAGAGAGCTATGACATTTGAAAGTCATGTAATGCACTCTTTATAAAGAAAGACATTTCTGGCTGCAGTTCTGAACAGAGATGTAAATACTTGGTTTGTTTTCTAGGCTGTGCCTATGCTGGATAGTTTCATTTTTGTAGGACCCTAGTGCTTGCTAGCACTGGGATTTCTGGGTCCTTTATGCCTGAGGAAGAGTGTCAGTCTTGGCTGTGTGCTTTCCATGCTGTGTGGCTGTCAGCATTTGGGCCTGTGACCTTCTTCTGACTGATGCATCCCGTGCTCTGGAAGACACACACAAGCACGCCCACCAGTGCATAGAGTTCACAGAGAGGACACATAAAATCACATAAACTTTGCTATTAAAATCTGTGGTCTTTGCCCTTTGCTTATTTGTTTGCTTTTGTACAAGAGTTCTCTGTGCATCTTTGTCTAGTTTACAATTGACAAAATCTGATCTCTCTTGGTGCTTGCACTTGTTTGCTTCCAGATGGTGATGAGATACAGGTTCTGAGAGAGGTATATCCATTGTGAAAACAAAATTATATGCTTGTATACTTTCTTTTTGTGTTTAAAGCTTTTCCTACTGCATTATCTTCTAAACAAACTTGCAGGTAGAGCAATAAATGTCCTAAGCAAAGCCCACTTGTTAGGTAATCTCTTCAAAACACAGTCATAGCTCTGCATAGTACCTTACATGACACTTGCATTAGGTGACCAGTTAGTACAGGACGGGCAGTTGTTGTAAATAAAACACAAACCCCAAATGGCCTTTAAATCCCAAGTTATTAGAAAGATGAGTCCTTAACTTCCACATAATCACTAGCACTAGGGCAAAGTAGATAAAATGCACTGTGGCTAACTCAGGAGCTAGTAAGCAGCAAAGGACCATGGAAGAGGCAATACAGGAGAATTGCATGCAGATGTTTGTTTAGCGCTTCAGGCTGCTATAAAACCTTGAGGATATGGATGATGAAGGAGAATTAGGACAATTTTTACTTGGTAACCTAAAAATTTTGAGCGATTTAATTTCTATCCCCTTTTTAAGAGTGTGCTATTGACTGATGGTAAATATCCCACCTGCCCTTGGTGTGCTTCCCTCAGGGAAGCTGTTTGCACAGGAAATTTCAGTGCTGGACTCTGACTGTAAGTTTCAAATTTAGTGGGCAAATTCTAGAAACTTTCTGTCTAGATCAGGACTGCCTTTCTTCTCTTTGTGTGTGTGTAGGTGTTTGCTCAGCTGGTAACAAATGCATTTATTTGTGAAGCTCTGGTGCAGGATAAAGGCCATCACAAAGTAAAGTTTCATCAAAGCAAAAGTTTGTTAGGCTGTACAATATCCACAGCAGGTCTGCCTGTCTGAACGTATCACATGGATTAGGTAACATGAAATTAGAGTGTCCATTTTCTGTGCTGGATTAGTTGCTATGAGTGACTTCCACAGCTATATTGCAAAAGACTGATGGGTTCTTTCTCCTAATGCCATTTTCTTCTATCCTCTGTTTACCAAATATTATGACTGGAGAATGCAGTGTATTATCGCTCTGAACTATCCAAAGAGATTCAGCCTTCACAGCTAGAAAAACAGTTCTTCAAATACAACTGATGCAGGGAAAATGCTCTTTGTGGTTTACATCTTATTATCGTCAAACAATATTGTTGACCAAAGCGTAGTCCTGATTAGTGTTAGTGTAGTGCATATAGATTCTTCATGGAAGAGGAAATTCATGAGCAGTCAGGATAAATATGCTTAATAGGTTCTATTATTTGACCAAACAGTAGTAATAATTTGTAACTGTTGTATATGTGTTTCCAGGCAAGTCAATAATGTGTTTCCAAAACCACTTGTAATTGTATGTGGCCACTCACAATGAAAAGGTTTGTTCTGGTTAATTTTCAGCACATATTTTTTGATCTCCCATTGAAGGTTGAGCTATGAGCCTAGTGTGGTCCTTGACAGGGACACCCTTGTAATGCTTTACAACAATGAGAGTTGTTCCTGTAGTTTTAAAGTGGATTAAATTAAGCTTGACAATGTTGCAATGAACAGAGGGAGTGGGGAGAGACAAGGATCCCTGAAGTCATCATTCAAAAGCAGCATGGCTCTTTATCAATGCCCTGCTCATTTCTCTATAATGAGGTGTGGGCAGAATCAAAAGGAAAATTGCATAAACTCCCATTTAGCCTCAGGGTCCTCTCAGGTAAAAAATGTTTATGAATCTGCATAGATTTAAAGGGCAAAATGTGTCCTCCTAAGTGCCTTTTCATGGCCTAATTTAACTAACTTCAGCAAAATACCCTGTCACCTGAGAGGGATGCTCTAGGTACCAGTAATGCCATAAGCCTCTTATCTCATTTTGTTGATGACAGCTCAAAGTGTCCTAGTAAATGTACAAGATAAGAAAGTCACCAGGAAATGAAAAGCAGAAGTCCTTAATGCTTAGGACATGCAAAACTATTCTGAGTGGTTGGGAAATTTGAAGGACTTGAAGATTTGAAATTTGAATTTTGTCACTTGTGAGCAGACTTTGAATGTTTCAGTGAAGTCTGTGCATTCTGCCAAGTCCCACAGAGCACCTGGCTGGTGGAAGGGCAACAGACTTGGGGTGTCTGGGTGATGGACACCTGAGAAGGAGTCTGCTCTGTATCAGTGCTGTGGCCTTTTGCTTGTGGCAGCCTGTTGATTCTGAACAAGAGAAGCAAGATGCTTTTGAATTGGAGATGGGAGCCACAGAAACTTTGCCTGGAACCACCAACATTTGATTAAGAGGAATTTGTTTGGGAAAGAAAGAGTGAAATGCTTGTAAGGATCCTTACAGGAAAGACACCCATGCTCAGGTCCTGACCTAAACACGGCTGTGTGGGAAAGTATCCTGAGGTTGGTGGCTTCTCAGCACATCAGCTGCAGTCATGTGTGGTTATTAGCTACAGTTACAGATAAAGATAACCCCGTCTTTTTATTAAAAACATCACAAATGTTGAAAAATTAATAAAGGAAGTATTGTATGCTTGCATGTGACACTGAAATAGAAGACTTATAATCTCTATTGTTAACGTTGTATTAAGAATACCCACAAAAAGATTGTAAGAGAGTTTATCTTAGCAGGGGCAAGATGAACAACAGGTATAAAAGATCACGATTTCAGAGTAGTAATTATTTTTAATGAAACCTTTGATTTTACTTGGTCTTTTTAAAAACAGATTAAGTTGCCTAGTTTAACTTTTGCTCCTATCTCCAGAAATGCAGCATGGTTAAACATAAAGTACCTTCAGAAAATAAAACTTTACTGAAGTCTAATATGGGAGTTTGATGTTGAAACAGCTTTATTACCAGTTTAATGTCATTGTCCTATAAGGTTAATTGCTCTTACTACTTCAAGAATGACAACTACCTGCTTTGCTTTGTGTTGAATTAAGCCATTGTATACTTCTGTCTATAGTCATATGCTTCTTGCATTTTAAATACTCTTATGTAGGCTATATAAATTAACAAAACTTTTTTAGACAGGCTTTCCAGAGGCTGACGCAACTTTTAAATTGTATTTGGCTGCAGTTTGTTTACTCACAGAGCCATTAAAGAGAGAGGCCTAAATGTAAATTATGTTGTAATGTGCTTGATGCCTAAGTAAAAGATGTGCCTTGTCATCCTCAAAAATTATCCTTGCTCTCACTCTTGTAGCATTCTACTCTTTTATGGAGGTTCAAAAGGGTTAGGGCTCAGGTACAAAAAGAGAACCTGTAGGGAATCCCAAATGGATTCATTTATTATCTACTTTAAAGCAATAATGTAAGAACTATTATGCCTTCAGTATGGATAAATATGAGAGGAAAAGAGATCAGGATGAAAAACTGGGAGATGTAATGGGTTGTCATAGTGGCATGTAAGCACCAAGATGTTTTGTATGGACATTTGCTTGTGTGCAGTGCTCCGAAGCATGGTAGAGATGGCGCTTGTGATTTCCCACAAGGGCATGGGCACATAGTTACTTTCTATATGCACAGAACAACACACTATGGAGCACAAAATGCAATTTGTGGATACATTAAAAAGCATTTGCTGAGAATGTAATTCCTCAGGAGCAAGTGTATTGATTGTTTGACTCATTATTTCTTAATTGAAACACAAAACAGCTCTTCTTTAAAGTTTAGATTTCTTGAAAACAGATCTGGTAGGGAATATATAAACTCCATCATTTAGGGATGGTGTGACCACTATTTTTCCCCCACTAGCAGATGCTGTATAGATTAGTATAAGGATTGTTGTCACAGCAGCAAGATCTGATGAGGTTATCAGATTCTCCTGAATTAAAGAGAACTTGACAACAACATAAATCAGATGTTATTGCTGCACATATATATGTTCATTTGTTAGCCCAAGTAGTAGTTTGTTTTTGCACAGCTGAGGAATTCCGTTTTTAAAAATAAGATATAGTTATTCAGCAGTGTATTTGATCAGGTTTATTCACATAAATCACTCCAGTAGCACCCAAGAAACATTTGTTTCTCATCTGGGCCTTTCTGTGATCAGAGGTTTGTCTTTTTTGGCTTATGACATAGGGCAGAGTAATTTCAAGTAGTAACTTTGGGTAGATTCACAGATATGTATGTTTCACGTCTGATTTTGTTAAATTAAGCATATGTCTGAGATGTTAAAATCCAGTCTTCGTTAAATCTCTATCAGACCTGAGCTATCTGGACCTCTCGTTTTTCAATTTCATTTTCTTAGAATAAGGAATGAGTCTTCAAATCCCAGTTTTTAGCCTTAAAGTTTGAGGGCTGTTCAGTTCTAGGCTTTTTTGGTAACCTTGCCTTTGTGGTCCTAAACAGAGTATAGCATTAGTAGCTGTGTTATGTAGTTAGGTATAAGCATTCAGTATGTTGGTAATACCTGGGATTAACAGTTTCCTTTGTTCACAGCCTGACCAGACGTAACAACAGCTCCTGCAAGTCAGAAGCTGCTGCTTAGGGAATACCCTCTGTGTTGTTCTGAGTCAACCTTCTCTTACCATTGAGATTTCCAACATGAAAAAAATATTTTGCATGCTTTTCTGATTTCCCAGTGGAGAAGTTGGTCAATTCTAATGTTTTTTTTCAGGCCTTGAACTTTGAGAAGGTCCTTTTCCTTATGGTTATTTCTACAAGTACAATTAAAAAGATCAGGGGAAAAAACACCCTCACCTGACAATGGCTGTATGTTAACACTCAGTTCATTAACTTCTGGGTGGTTTCACTAATTTAGCACTAATTTTCAGTGTTTTGTAGGTGGGAATGAAAAGAGTTGTGATCTTTTTGTTTCAAACAGTTTGTGATTTAGTACAGTTTGGAAATGTTATCAGGATTCTTCCATAGTGGTACATGAAGGCAGCTACACTTTTGGGGGAGCATGGCCACACTGGGGCTTAGAGCTCTGTACTGAGTGATATTAATTAATGGAGAAAAGGCCCTCCTAGCTACACTATTTCTGGCCCAGAAGAATTAAATTTACTTTTAACATGTTATAGCGAAACAATTAAGAGGCGCATGTTGCTGCATTTTTCCTGAAAGTAACGAGCAGGGCAAAAGCAGAGGGAACTTGGTAAATTCCCATGTGTGGCAGAGCTAGTGGAATCCCAATCTGTATTTGTGCTTGTTGCTGAAGGGGGCAGATGCTTGATGATGTAGAAATTGCACTTGGAAGAATCTCTGAGAAATATTTGCTTCTTTAGATAGTCTTTTGGACAGGGATATATATATATATATTTAATTTTTTTTTCTCTTCAGAATAATGCTTTAGCTGTTCCCATCCCTTTCCAGCCTCCCTTTGGTAGTATTTGCTTTGAAATGTACAATCTGGCCTTGCTTTGTTCACATATGCCCATTATTTCTAGCTCAAAAAGTCTGCAGTGAGTAAAAACAGTTACAGGCTAGGATTCATCTGCCTACAACCGAGTTTCCCTTACAGTTAGTGGAGATCAAATCAGGACAGTCAACAGATCCTGGAGTGTAATTCCTGCTTTCCTAAACCAGCACCAAAATAGGTCAGATAAACCATGCCTGAGAGGCTTATTTCTTTCACTGATTTTAGAGGGATAATAGGTGGCTGTTGCAGTCATCAGACACTGAAGTTTGGTGGGGTGCATCCCACCTGCTGTGTCAGTGGAGAGTGGTTCCTACAGCAGGGTGCCTCCGCTTCCCAGGCTCCAGCTCTGCCCTTCCAAAGGGCTGGGCTCTTCTGCAAGCCCAGACATCGCAGTGCATGGTTTTGAGTGCCGAGTCCCCATGTGTTTTAAAATGCTGTACTTGTACTAAAAGTGACATGTGAAAATTAAAACTTCTGAGTTTACATAACCTGTAGGAAGGGGGTGGCTGTCCCAGCCTTTTGCTGTAAACTTAGAGCAGATTAGCGCTGCTTGGAGCAGGGGTCAGGTTATGTGGTCTCTGAAGGCCTTTTCTACTCTGAAGGCTCTTTCTACTGCCTGATTATTTAGTGTCAAATTTGGCAGTGGTCTCTGTTAGGCTGCTATTCATATCACAAAACAACTCAACCTCTGGTGTCAGCCCTATCATGTTTTCTGACCTATTTCTGAGTCCAGATGAGTTCTGCTCAGTTTTTCTTCCAGAATAAGGCTGAATCTTTATAGATACCCAGAATATTGTTTTGTAGTATTAAATTAATTTCCCCCCCTCCTCTACAAAGACTAGATATATAAATTTGAGTGGAAGATGATATTTTTCCTGTTCTGCTAGGAACATATTACAAGACTTGGCAGGAGCATCCTGGGAGCCTGAGCTAAAGATGGTGAGCATATGGGAAAACCCAGGAGGAAGCATACAGTTTTAGGTTCTTAAACCTAGCTCTTGGTTTGTCACACTAATGTAATGAGAGGACATTAAATGAGCTGAGGTTATTAAACCCTATAGGTTACTGAGTTCTATTGGGGATCACATTAAGATGTAATTAAACCAAGTCCAGATATTTTAATTTCTAGCTGGAGATTTACGCAACATAAACTGAATCTTTTTCCAGTTCTGAACTTTATGGAAAATAGGCTTGTTAATGTGTTTATTTCTTTTTATTATTATCTGAAGAGGCATTTTTTAGGCCCACTTGACTCTAGTGAAACAGTAAGTATCAATTTCAAAGTCATAGTTCAAATCAAGTATCTACAAACATAGAGGCTTGCTCACTCTTTAGTAAGATCTCAGTCCCCCAAAACTATGCAAAGTCTGCAAACAGATATCCTGTGAGGCTCTAGCTGTGTATTGTTCCTGACAGTTCATTGCTGCTGCTAAGCTCTCCACTATAGTGCGAGAGGTAACAATTGCCTAAAATGTTTATTTCCCTTATTAGGGAAATCTAAAGCATCTAAAATGTTCCAATTACATCGTAACATGAACTAAATTATTTTACTCCTTAATTTTAAGAACACTCAATATCCTGTAAAAAAAGGAAAGAACCCAAACTGGTTTGACATTGTTGTCCCAAACAAAAGAGCACATTTTTGTGTGAAACACAATTTGAGTAGGCAGGGTATTTTTCCTCCTGGTGGTACCATCACTATTCAGGCAGGATATGTGAAAATCAGGAGATAGCTGCCTGTAGGGTGACTGGTGCACACACTCACTGGGCTTGACTGGTCAAGAACGATCAGGCACTGAGGCAGGGTATGGCTGGGGACAGAGACAGACATGGATTAAAGCCTGTAAGGTCAGAACAGAGATTCCAACCTGAATCCCTCACCTCTAGGAGTTTTCCCTGACTATTGGAGAAAATGGAATGGTTCTACAAAAAAAAAAAAAAAATGTTCAAGTTTTGAATTTAGAAACAATTCTGGGATAACCAAAGCTGCCTTCTTAGGAAAATTTATTACCAACCCTAATTTTTTTTTTGTGTGTGTCTGCTGCACCTCTGAGAACATGAAGAGAAGGAAACATAGGACAAGGAAGAGAATGAGGAATGTTTTGGAGGAAAAAAGGAAACTATTATTCAAGTATCCAACTGTTAGTTAAACAGGGTACCTGAGACAAGTGGGGTAGAGGAAAACTTTTAAGAAATATACTTTCCTCCAGAAAGTATTTCAAGTATTTCTATTAGAAGGTACTAGAGATGTTTTAAGATTGTAGATAGGTTGTAAAAAAAGTTAATTCAAGGTCTCAATTCTTGAACACTTTGTATGCAGAGGACTACTCTATGTAAAAAGTCTTCTTGGGCTGTGTAGAGGTTGGCCACTGACGTGAGTGACTCTCAAATTAGGGAAAAGGTCAATTTAGGATACTCTTCTCCCTCTGTCAGTGATTAGAAAAAAAGCTCTAGACAAGTGGAAAGCATTTGATAATGTGTGGCAGTAACCTCGATATGCAGAACAGCCTGGAGAAACTGGCTCAGCAGCAGATCTGTATGTGGGAGTCAGCCAATAGTCCCACATTAATTAATGAGGTGAGGAAGGAAATGGAAATGCTTGTTCTTCAAGTTCATTCTCTGTGGAAGATTTATCTGGAAAACTTCTAAGTAGATTTAATGGAAATTTACACACTTCTGAAAAGAACTTGTATGTACATTTCTGTGCTATTCAAACAGAGGTCCCAGAAATAGAGTAGGGCAAGTAAGAACAGATTTCCCCCTGTTGGTTATTTCAGTTTTTATTTATTTCTCAACAAGCAAAATTCCAAGGAATTGAAGGCGTTATTTGAGTCAGTTATTCTCCTGTCCTTGCTTGGAGCTGCTCCCTGCATGGGTGTATACTGAGGAAAATGATGAAAGAATGGGGATTAAGGAAACAAATTTACCCCCAGAAGAGCTGTTCAGGTAGTTTTGTCTTGACAAGGTACATGTTAGCACAGGCCAGTGCATGAATTTATTCCATATCCAAAATATTTCCTTAATTCTGGCAACATGACAATGACCTAAAAAAAATATATAGGGAGGGGGAGATGAGTGGTGACAGAAGATGAGACTAAGCAGCAGTAACAGCATGTAAAATATGTCCAACTGAACAGGATCAAGTGAGAAATGAATATCCTGTGGGTAAGGGGAACTATTTTGAATGAGGTCAGAACTGAGGGGGAACAGGTCAAGAATGCAAGCTAGAGAAGTTTGGGTTTGAAAGGCACTTGGGTGATTTTCTCTGCAGTGAAGTGAGGCAGCAGCTAGTTAAGTTAACTAGCTGTTAAGGCTGAGTTTTGAACTAGTGCTTGTTGCATATGAAAGATGCAAGAGATCTCCCCAAAATTCTGGCTGAATGTAGAACTGGGTTTCCATGGAGTACAGGAATAAATCAAGTGGCTCATGAGTTAAAATGAGTGAAAAGTGGGTCACCATGGATAGTCAGTGTCCCATGGCGGCCAATGGCTTTACCTCAAGTGATCCCAGCAATGCTGTGAACTCTCTGCAGGCTCTCATCTGCGTGGCTGGGTGACGTGGCAAAATAGATGTAATGCACAACAAGCAAGGGATCCTCACTCTCTTGTATATTAATGAGAGCTTGATGTTGTGCTTTGCTCCTAGTGTATTTAAACACAGTGTTCACAAGTCATTGCTGTGGCAGGGGGAGGAGGAGCCCCCCTTCTGCATTTGCTGGGCTTGGGTGGGTTGGTTTGGGGGCTGCTGGGGCTGCTGCTCTTTGTTCCCTGAGCAGCTGTGGCTGGAATTTGGCGAACTGTAGGCTGCTGCCCTGGGCTGTGGGGAGCAGGGCCCTTGCATGGAAAGGTGTCGTCTTGTGCTTTTCTGTTGAGGGGAAAGAAAGTATGTACAAAAAAGGTTTATTTTATAAAAGTAGTAAACTAGCAGTTAATGTTGGTCCTGAATGCCAATAAATGCCTTTAGGAGACTGTAACATCCAGAACAAAGCACTCAAAATGCAGAAAATCCAGACGCAGACAAATGTGAAACAGACCTAAATAGTCAAACATCCCGAAAATATCTGAAGCTTTGACTAGTTGCATAAGGAATTAAAAAAAAAAGAAAAAAGCAGCATTTTTCATCTCACATGGAGCCCTCCAAAACAAACAACCCCTTCAGGTGTCAGGTGTTTTGAAAATTAGTGGGACTTTAATTATGCAGCACTCTGAATGGTATCATTACACCTTTCAAAGAGGAAGAAATTGTATTGTGTGACTTCATAAAAAATTTCCATGCATCATATTTTTGTTGAATTTCTTTTCAATTTAAACTTAAATTGGGATTTCCTTAGCTTTACAATTCTTGTTTGAGTGATTTTTATAATATTGCTATAGAGTTTTTGCCATCACTATACTGCTGTAATTCCACACTAATAGAGGTTTTATCTGAAATACAGACTAAAAGAGAGCTAGTGCTGGAGTTTGAATGCACTTGGAATTATGTGCATATTTAAGGAAGCCTCCTCTTTGATACATTTATTTGAATAGTGGAGAGAACGTACCCCTATTTTTTCTGGAAATTCATACAGAAAGTGCTTGAAAAACTGGAAATATTTTTTAATTGGAGGTTATTGCCTTTCCCTCTCACACACAGTGCTGAGCTCAGGTGGGAGCTCTGGTGACAGGAACTGAGTTTATGGAGTAAACAGGTTCCCCTTTATTAGAGCTTGTTTTCTCAGCTTTGCAGAACTATGCTTAGTGCCCTGCTGTTGATAGCTTTTCAAAACCTATCACTTAGGCATTTTTAAATCTTTGACAGACCAATTATAATTAACATGATGGGCCTAAATCGCACAAGAATTCTCAGCTCTTCTCTTGAAGTATATGGTGTGTCAACATTAAAAAAAAAAAGGTAAATACAGTCTCTCACTTCATAAATTTTCACGATATTTAATCTTTCACCTTTTGATAATTATAGCTGCTGAGATATTTGTGCACTTATTTTTTCTGTTAGTTGTTTCTCTAGGACCAGCAGGCCTCCGTGATTGCAAATACTGTATTGAAATCAGTCATATTTTCTCTCCTCTTTCTTTGTCTGAACTAGCATAGCTTAAGTTGTTCAGGGTGCACGGCACATAGATAATATTTGAGTAAGAATTTCCAAGTGGGGCAAAGATCCTCCTGAGGAGCATCTATCCTTTTCAACAAGAGCTGCCTCCAGACCCCAGGAATGCTGCAACAACAGCTGGCTATGCTTTGTTGTGATCTAGAAGGCAGGTGGAGGATGAGGCTTATTGAAAAATAAGCCTATAAAGCATTTTAGATAGGCAATTTTCCTGCTGTCCCTGCATATATTGATAGTTTGTGTTTGACAACACCTCTGTCCTCCTCACCAAAGGTTTTGCTGTTTTCCTGTTTGCTTTGAAGCCCTTTAAGAGCACTGCTGTGGTAGCAGATCTCATCTGGGGGTCAACAGACTGGTCTCATTTGACAACAAACTCCAAGGTCACCTAGGTGTCACTAATACCTGGCCTCAGATACATCCTGGTATGCTTTTTCCCAGGTAAAAAGATGACAGTTTTGACAAAAGCCATGAAGCTGGAGTTATCAAATCAGAATGTGTGTTCTCTGAAAGGAGAAGTTTCCTTCTGAGATTGGGGGAAGGACAGAAATAAAATTAAAATGTCTTCTAAATGTACTGGGAGAGGTTGAGAGAAAGTCTTTGCAGGCTTGGCTGAAAGTTAGCATGAAATAAGCTAGAGAATTAATTGTATAGACAATCACACAGGTAAACACTGAGTATTTTCATAAACACAGTTTCTTGTATAATGTTAATGCCATTCACAAGGCTCCTACTTCTCCCTTATCTCTCTGAAGGTTTGCTGGATGGTTATAACAAATTTTGCACAGACTGGCAGATCTAAGTGTTTAGTTTGAACTCTGTTCTATCTCATTATTTTACAGCCATACGCTGGCACCTTGATGGTGGACTATTGAAGTGATTCAGTTTTCTCTTTACTACCTATATTTCTGTCACTGTGTCAATCAGTCTGTGACAATTTTTGATTCAGCATTATATGTGTGAGTGTTTGTATGAGCAGTTAGACCTTTGGAATCAACATAAGTGGAAAAGAGAGTTTTCCTGTTGTCCTCTGGATACAGTAACATGACAGGACCTGTGAAAAGGCAACATATAAATCATGAGCAGAATGTGAATTTGCTGTAAGGGGTCATTAGAGTGTCCTTGGGTTAGAACAATTTGTTGTTTTCTTAGAGTGGAGACCTTGGAAAAGCATTCAAAATGGACAATTTAATTTGCTTGATGTGAAATGAAGATGACTTATTAAAAAGCCATGAATGGCTTCTGCTATTTCCAGCTTTGCCAGGAGAGGAAAAAAAGTCTAGTAGCTGTTTCTAAATGATTTCTATGACCCATGCAGTCCACACTCCTTTAAGGACACAAGGGATCTCTCACAGTAAAGAGTGCTAAGTTTGCATGCTTTAATTTAAAATCCTGCTCAAATAGAGTTTAACTGAGACCTTAACTCTCTTGACATTAGACACAATTATTAGGCAAAGCAAGTACAATCTTTTATTAAACTAACTAGTAGAATGGGATGGAGAAAATAGGCAAGCTCCTGGGCATGCAAGGAGCTGTCTGCTTTTTCCATTTCCCTTAGTCTCTCAATCTTTAAAAAAAAGAAAAAAAAAAGAAAAGAAAAAAAAAAAAGCATTTCCTCTTTCCATTGCAATTTTGTCTTTTATGTCCTTAGATCACCATAACTCCATCAGGGCTGAAGTATCTATTATTATGAACCATAACTTGTACTGAGGTTGATCTATACAAACAGACTGTAAGAGATGGGTCCTGCTGGGAGAGGCTGCAGCCTCACTGCAAACCAGACTACATCGTGAAGTTTAATAGGCATAAGAGTGGGGAGCACCTGGAAAGATTATCAAAGAGTGTTTTTTAGCTCAGATCTCCATACAGCTTGTTTCAAGGTGCAAAGCATGTGCTGGAGCACGCTTTGGAAGCTGCCAGTAGCCTCTTTTCCTCCTTCTGGAAGCTATTGATGGGCTTGACAGTACAAGAGGCATTTTTGAAGGATGAATCAAGAAATATGGCTGGAACTCATAAAAATTAAGGTGTTACATGTTAACATGCAGTAGGTGTGGGCTTTCAATGCTAAGCTGGCCTCCATGTTCTGCCACAGAGCCCTGGAAAATAAAAGGTTTGTGAAAGCAGGGAGGGTTCAGACCTAGGACCTTGGTTAGGCTCTTGAGGCAGAGAACACCAAAAAATTGGCCTGAGCTGAGCCTTTCGACAACCAGAAGATCTGAGAGGCTGGTGAGATACTCAACCTTCTCTCTCCTGCTCACACAGTAAAATAGGGCTGAAGTCTGTTTGGAGTTTCCAGCTGCAGTTTTCCACTTTAGCAGAAATTTTACTGATGCAAGTCATGTATAAAAGGTATCTGCAGCCTGCTCTGAGTCCCTGATGCACCCTGGGTGTAAACAGCAGCTGTGGCTGCTGTGTCCCATTCTCCAGCTGTCCCTGGTCTTGTGGTGCTGTATCTGTTAGAGAATAATGCAGAGATCCCTGAGCAGCTGGAAAACCATAACAAGCAGGTCTTGTTGCAAAAATTACTTTGGTTTGCAAGAATAATTAATTTGCCTGTGTTGTTTTGAGTTCACATTTTTAGGTTAAAATGGATACATGGCTAATGATTTTCAATAAATATATACATCAAATCTGATAGAATGGTGGTCTAATATGTAGTAATTAGCACAAGAGTCAGGAAAAAGCAATTAAGCCTCTCACAAGCCAAATTTATACCCTCTCTACTGCCCCATACTTGTCAACATCACCACCTCATGAAGCCTTGTAGGGCTTTCTCCAAGGGTGCAGCATGTAGGGCCCGTCCCCCAAGCTAGGCCTGAACCACAGCAGACTGATTTATATTGGGTTTCAAAACATGTGTAACCCATTTCTGTGAAATATTTATATTCCTGAGAAGAATTTTATCATGGGAGGATTTCCCAGCAGGTTAGGTGCATACCTATGCAGCTTTCATTTTTCATATTCTGATGTAACTGGGTCTGTTCAGGAAATGAATAATTGCTACTCTTTTGTGATTTTTGCTTTCTCTTAGAATTGCAAGTTTAGCTGCTGGCTGTGACACTCTAACCTGAATCTGATAAAGCAAAACCAATGCGCTGCCTTGGTCTATAGGTCACATCAAATCTTAGGTCGCTTTGCATGAATCCTAAAATGATATGCAATGTCTCCAACACCAGAACTGATAAACTTCAAAGGATAGTAGACAGTGACTCCATCCAAGTCAGGAAGTCCTCTAAACTATGCCAAATTCAGGGCCCATGGCCCCAGTACTGCTGTGTTGTTGTGGCAAACCATCCTTAGCACTGGCAAGTCTTGCTGCAAGGGATGTTCAGTCATTGCCCCTGGGCTATTGGCTTTCTGGAGTTTGTATTTACAAGGGGAATCCTCACCAGGTCCAGACATTTCCAGGCTGTTGTACTCCCTAAGTTCTCACTTAGGAGTGCAAGGCTGAGGAAAGCATTCTCTGTGCCTTCCACCTGCTAATTGTTGTCATCTGTAGTCCTGTTATTCTGATGGTTCGAGAATGCCCTGACACTTAAGGAGTAGCTCAGGCTGTACTGTCTGTGGATGATCTGACACATATCTGCTGGTCATTTAACTTTCCCAGTTGCTTTTTATTTTAGGAAAAAAACGAAAAACAGAGCAGTGGAAAAATATGTAGGTTTTGTAGTAATAATGGCTGAAAGATTTTTCTATAAATATGTTCCCAGTGGTTTTCATAACAGCAGCTGGGGATCTTTTCTCCGCTTTCTCAACCTTAAGCTCCAAACCATAGGCTTTCATCTAAGACATTTATTGATTTTTTTGGGAAGACTATTTTGATGATCAAGTGTTCATTTTCTACCATTGTCTTTTTAAAAAATCTGGAATGTTGTCTGCCAACCATGATCATTCACACAGGCATGAAAAAGGAAAATAAGGAGTAAGAACTGAGACATAACCAAGATCCAAGAAATCCATCAAGTTTGCATGTTGCATTGCAGTGTGAATCACAAGTGACCAGTTTAGTTTTTCTTTCTTAAGCTTACCTGTGTTACTCAAGGAGCTCTGAAACACAAGACGGAATGAGACAGAGATGAAACTACTATGTGCAGTTTTTTTTTGAATGCAAAGCCTATCCTACTTTGTAGCATAATATCCAATATTCTATCTTTGAAGTGTTTTCAGACCATTTGCTTTTAGTCCCAAAAAGACAGGCACTAAGGGAGTCAGAGAAGAGAAGGAGAGATTGAGAGACTTGCTTCAGGCCACAGAGAGAGCCAGTATCAGATCTAAAACCTGCTTGGTCATTCCTGGCAAAGGGTCTGAAGGCTTGTACTATACATTTGATTCCCAGTTACCTCAGTGTTATGGCCTCCCAAGAAAGGCCAACATCTCCCTTTTTTTTTTTGTCAAAGCAATGTCTATATTTTGTTGCTCCAGCTCTACTATGCCAACATTAACCCAAGTTCCAGCTCTGCTGGGGCAGAATGAGAAGGTGTTTGTCAGGCGACGGCGCAGTGTTTCTAATATTGACATCTCCACACAAATGATAATTCAACAAGTCCACGTTTGCATTATCTGATGGCAACAAAACTTTCAGAATCCATGGTATGAGGATAATTAGGACTCTTGCTAATAATTCTGTGTGCTTTTCATTTTTTTTCCTTCTCAATGAAATGAGATTCACATGGATTAATTACTACCTGCTATAAATAAACCCTACGAATGGCAATCTTCATCGCAGAGGCAGAGGGTAGCTGTCTTTTAATATATCACAGCTTTCCATGCACCTGTTTGCCCGATGCTGTTGCCATGGCAACTGCACTTTATAAGAGAAGCTCTGCATAATTAGCATGGATTGAGGTCTATATCAATCAGAATAATTTGGAGGAGCAAGAAGAGCCCGAAGGAGAAGGCAAAGCTACTTGTCTCTGTAGGGAAGGTATCAGACCTCTGCTGTGTGGTAAATAGTGAGGCAGTTACTGGAAGAATTCAGCAGAATTAGCAAATTTAAGGGAACCAAATTATACAAAAGACAAAAAAACTTAGTCCCCTTGGTTTTCATTATGAAACACTATTAGGATAGGCTTTGAAAAATTAACAAAGCTAAAAAAAAGATGTTTGTGTAATTAACTTGAAGGTTTTGTCACAAATGAAGAAGTTTCATAGGCTGCACTAATGCCATCAGCCTGGGAGTCTAGTAGTGATGCACAGCACTGCTGGCAATACACAGCTTTACCTTTTTTTGACCCCCTTCCAACTATATAGATAACAGAAATGAATTCTATGAAATAGATGACAGAAGGATAACAACTTACACATTCCCACACATCGGTTTCATAATAAGCCCTTGTACCTAGGGTTCCCTGTTTTCTGCCTAAAGCGGCAAGACACATGGCAAACCTGCAGATGCAGTTATCCAGTCGGTGCCTCATCCTAACCACAATGCATCAGATTAAGGATAGAACAGCAGCTTTAACTTTTTCTTCCATCTTGCCAGCTGGTGTCAGAAATATCACTTTAAAGAAAAAGGCTTAATAGTTCTGCAAAATTCCTGAAATGGAAAAGTTGTTATTAAAAAAAATTGGAAGAACTTTGTGTGTGTGTGTGTCCATGCACAAGTAAGTGACTGAGTAAACCTTCTGCTAATATTGGCTTGGCTGTGAATCTTAGCTGGGTCTAACACACTATTTATGACTGGAGAGACTGCAGTATGCAAGCTGTCCTAGACTGTAGTTGTTTGTGAAGTAATATCTGTGTATTCTTTAGGGGTCCACTTTGAATGCAGGTGTCAGCATACCATTTCTGTGTTGGTAATCAACGTTAGTAGTATGAGCCATAAAACAGCTCAGAAGGAAAAGGTAAGGAAAACTGGAAAGTCTCTTCTCTTTGGCACTAATAATGCCAGGGAACTGTTTCTAAAAAAATGGATAGTAGAGGTTATCTTATCAAAGGACTTCTGGTAAAACAGTAATGTGATGGGGTGTAGTATGTGTCTGGTATTTGCTTGAAGGTGCAGTTACTGAAATCATCTACATTTGAAGAATTTGTAGACAATAGACAAGCTACAGGTCTTGGATGATACTGCAGTGGCCTATGCTACTTTGTTTAACTTATGTAAGAAGATCACGATAATCTTCTGTAGGGGGCGGATTGTGAGAGGGGAAAAATAAAAGGAATTAAAATCACAAATTGCTTTAGTTCATTTCCATGGCATTTTAGTCTGTGTTCTGGAATCCTCCCTTATCCCTGGGGTTTTATTGATTTAAAAGCTTCTTGTAACATAGAGTGCTGCACAAGAGTGTGAACTGGAAAAAGCTCCTCTGCTGCATGTAAACAACAAATCTGGATGAGAAGGTGGGGTGGTCCTTTATGTCTGCTGACCCTTGATACTGCATGGAGAGCCTTCCACCTGTGCTTGTAAGTATTATCAGGTGGAGGGACACTTCGTGTGCACAAGTAGATTTGGATGCAACTACCACAGAATGTTGAGAAAAATGTATCTTACAGTTGCTTCTGTGGAAAGACAGGGCAGAGACTTGAATCCTGGCCCTCTTGACTGAGGGATTGTCCTCTCCAGTTTCAGAGCTGTGCTGCACTTGCCACTCTTCTTCCTCCTGCTCAAACTCCTTCCTGCATGGCATTGCAGCTCTGAGAGTCAAACCAGTGCACTCCTTCCCTCAAAAAGGGTAGCTGGAGTGCTCCTTTTGGAAAAATGGTTATGAATGCCTTCTCCCTAAAGAGGGACCCAAGAAAGAAGAGCCATGGGTGTGCAAACTCGTATAGCTGCTCTTGCCCCAGTCTGGGTTTCCATCAGGCCAGAACTGGTTGCCACTGGTGTCCTGGGCAGGCTTGGAAATACAAGTTAAGGCATGTGACAGCTTTCACTTAAAAAAGGAAGTGCTAAAGGAGTTTAACTGCTTCTAGAGAAAGGCTGCAATTAGTGAAATCTCTTGGGTTATAACTTTGAAAGGAGGCACCTACATTCAGGAGAAAAAATCCTGCTTTTTAGGAGCAAATCTAGCTTTAAATCACTAATTCAAGTTAAGCATTATAGGTCTGAGAGTAATGATCCAACCTAAGTGCTTCCATAAATTCAATTCATTAAAATAATATTTCCTCCAGCCCCCAAAGTGCCAGATCTCATAAACTACCCATTTGAAATTGTTAGATAAGTTTGGGGGTTTATTGTTTTTCAAGAGAAAAGTGTTGCCTCGAGACTAGGAATGTGTTTGGTACAATTTACTCAATTTTAGAGGTGTTCTCATTGGAGTTATTCCTCGTTTTACTTCGTATAAAGAACTGGCTCCTTAGCTCTAGTGCTGCAAATCCATTTATATCTGCACAGTAATAATTTAGAGAGAAGGAGAAAAACTTAGAAATGCTTAAATAATGGGGTAACAAATTTGGAAGGTTATCTTTGTACCTCATTAAGATTCAAGAATGGCATAGATAAGTAGTTCTAAAAAATTCTTAGCCTGTGTCAAATTATTCTGTGAGCTAGTAAAATAGTAGGTTAGATTTTTTCTGTATGTCTGCTTCCATCTTTTTCTATTTCTTTTTAAATCAAAAGCTCTAAGTTTTTTCCTGTCTATTAAAAATATATTATAATCTATTTACATATGTGCCGTATACACATCTGAGAGAAGAAAATGAATAAAAAAATCTCCTGATATAAAGCCTTGAACAACTGGATGGAAACATTTTTTAAGTAGATGTTTTTAGTGTATAATATTTATATGTTAACTCTTAAATATGTTAGATATGTTTAATGTTTATAAAAGGAGCTTGATTGTGGCAGCAGGGGGAAAAATCTGCTGTAGGTTTGAATTATTAAATAAGGAAAAAACCCATAGATTCCCTGGCTGCAGCAATATTGCTGGCACTTTAAAGGTAATTGTTGAGGTATAGTTCACCTTGGAGATGAAATAAGAATTTGGTCCCCAGCCCCCATCTTGCACCCATATCTCAGTTTGGTGTTATTGGAAAGAGACTGCCATTATGCAAAAAAATAGATTGAAAGCACTGATTCATTTCCTGTGTGCCTTCAAAAGCCTCATTCACTAAGATAGGCTTCTGTCTCTGTCAATACCTGTCCTTTTGAGGTGAAATGAAAGCCTTGTATATGCATTTTTCCTTTGCCAGCCAATATATTTGCCATAACAATATGATAATATTCTAGGTTTAATTTCAATGTGTCTTGCTGAAAAGAAGGAAACTGTAAGAAAATTGTTCTACCTGGGAAGTTAAAGCTCATCGTTGAAAGGTGCTAGAGCCTTCCAAGGTAGGAATGGAACCAAAGATATCCTGAGATATCTTCTAGTCCTGATAACAGCAGCAATGTGTTGGTACTTTTTGTAATTTAGAAAACTTCAGGGAATTCAAAAAGCATTGTTCTCTCACTGAACACTGAACAATGTTTAATGAACACCCAGTGATGAGGCAGGCACAATTGCAGGAAAGATTTTTAATGGATTGAGGATAAACATAATGTATTTGGAGTTCTGATTTTGCTCAGAGACTGAGTGGTCCTGTTGGACCTAAGAGAATAATTTTGTTTTTGCAATATAGTTTATTTCATTGCTGGTGTTGATTTTTATTTGAATTTCCATACTTGAGACCTGCTTAAATATGAGAACACTGAAGAACAGCTGTTGTCAGTGTGCCTTTATTCATTTTGCCCCCCTTCCTTTACTTGCCTAACTTGTCTCCAGTTTTATTACTCTTGTGAGTTGTTTTAAGTGCTCATTCAGGGCTGGAGAGCTGGAACAGGAATGGAAAATCTTTGAGATGGAATCAGGTCTGTAACCTTCATCTCTTTGGCATTAGCTATGTGGCATTAGCTTTAGGTCTTTGTTGCCTTTATTTTAGTAGTGTTCTGGGTTACTATGCTGACTTTTCAGTGTAAACCTGGCACAATAGGCTTTTGGGAAGCAATGTGTAACTCGGATATATCTTATATAGCCACACAAGGCACATTTTGGAGTTCAACATTGTGGTGGAGGAAAGGAGTAAGAAAAGAGGCAAATCTCAAAAGAAAAATACTGCTAACCTCACTCAGTGGGTACATTGGTTTCCTCTGGCAATGGGGTTTGGAGGTGCTTTGGAGAGCAAAGGGACACAAAATTTTCCAGTGTGAGACTGGTATTGAAATGTCACAAATCCTTGCAAGGCTTCATCGAGCCATTTAGAGATGTTTGTGTTGGGCTTGCCTCGGAGCACAGTGCTTGATGGATGGCAATGCAGTAAAAAGAAAAGATATAATTAATGGTGGTGCAAGAAAATCCTATCATCCTATACTTTCCCTTTGAAACTCAGGGAGTCTTTAGAGGTCTGTAGGCAGCAGGGGCTGCTTATCTTGCTTAACTATGTCTGCTGCCTCTGACACAGCAGCACCTTGTTTTTATAGCTACCGTGGCAGATTCTCCTTTTTTATCCCCATTTGGCTACCCATGGAAGTTATTTACAACCTCAGCAGAAAGATCAAACAACACTGTGATAACTGGCCCCTATCGACACTGTCAGGTTTCCAGGTCTGTAAGACAAATGCTGCTTCTGGCTCTCAGCACCCTGTGTGCTGTGCATTTTGATGCAGATTTTTATTAACTGGCAGGTGGCTTGGGAGCCACGGATGGAAAAAAGAGCTGAGATCAATAACACAGAATGATCAAGTCATGTCAGAGAGGGGTCAGCAGGCAGCAGTTGTGGAAGTTGCCCCTTGACATGGCTCTCAGGGGGGTGGGGAGTGTGGGGGAGTGCCTTGATTTCTGAAAGGTAACATGCTGTGATGAGTGCCTAATTATAGCTGTCACCATGGCCAGCTAAAATAATGAGGGCTCTGAACAGGGATGGTGAATAACTGCATTTTGTTCTGGTTGTTGCTGCCATCTGTCTTCCTTGCACAGAGCAATGTTGGCACGGGTGCCCTAAAGAACAGGCTTTATGAATGCCATAGGGTCAGGATAAGCCCTGAGAGACACAAGAGTCCCATGTAACCATTTTAGTCCTGAGGTAGTCTCATCCTCCCTTCTCTTAAAAACCTCCACTGTCAATTTCCTTCAATTCACTAACTTCTCTCTGTCAACTGGTGCTGCCTCTGCTTTATCTGTAGACATTTCAACATAGGATTAACTTTCCCAGCTCGAAAAGGCAAATGACTAAGACTTCTGGCAAAGGATACGAGCTGTTATTGTGACTTAATCCTGCTTTGCTTACTCCAGAATCAGAGAAGTCCTGCTTTCTGCAGTCAGAGCTGCAATATTGTTGTTTGATTTCAATAATTTGCTAAAACCCTCACCATTTTTGCTCTGGTTGCACTAGCAGGGCTACAACAGGGAAAGGTCAGGCCAAAGTTTCAGGCAGAACTCAATAGTAGATGTAGCTGCCTCTTTATTTTATCTTCGTTTGAGTCTCCTTGGAATTAGATGAGCAGCAGATTCTGCAATTTTCTTCCAACACAATTCAGGAAGATGACTGTAAGCAATTTCTGCATTATAGTCCCTATTTATATCTGTAATTAAAGAAATAAGTATCATAGTTATATTTCCAATTTCATAATTGCCTCTTTGAAATAATAGTCCCGTTCCAGGTGTTTTCTAAAATAAAACAGCTAGGGAGATTAATTTCAATTAGAAAGGAAAAAAAATATACACTGAAACAGAGCTTTGTTTTTTAAAAAAATCAACCTAAAAACGCAATTGCAGAAAAAACTCTTAACCAAAAGAAATGTGCTTTTCTTGGAGGGTACTTCATTTATTTAAATATAAATTTAAATTTAATTCATTTATATAAATATTTGATTATTTATATCAATTAAATCTGTGCAGTGTGAATGAACCATTGGCAGCAGTGCCCTTTATCAAATGACATTTGGAGCACATTAATCTGCTGAATTCTGAGGCTTCACAGCAGCTTAAAACACATCTGGAGGCAAAAAACCAGTGAATTCTTAATGGGAATGAATAGTCTTTTGGTATGTAGTGCAGATGCTCTAGGCTTTCTCATTGGGAAGATTTAGTAATGTTGAGAAACCAAGTTGTATGCATGTAAATTCATAAGCAATCACAAGTTTATGGTGTGTGCATGTTGGTGCTCAGAAGGAAGATAAGTTTTTCATCCAACAGAAAATGAGAGAACCCATGAAGGGAACAGTGTTATCTCAACCACGGCTTTCTTTTCTCTTTCTCTAATATTTCTTCCAGCACCTTTTGTACTGTCTGTGACTATTGCAAATCCTATTTTCTTCCTGAGACAGAGTTGCAGGGAGAAACTGTTTGATGTTGGTGTGTGGAAAGGAGCTCTCAGAGAGCTGCCAAGCCTGGCAGGTTTTGGGAGAAGGTCATGCTCGTTAAAACTCAAAGTCTAAAGTTGAATTCTGCAGCAGCGCCAGTTCTCTTCTTCCTCAGCTTTAGGCAGCCTCTTAAAATGATCACTGCAACAGAGCTCATGAAAACAAATATGTCTTGAAAGGAAATTATTAAGGCTACACCTGTCTTCTGGAGTTTCTTAAAGTGTGTCTGTTGCTATTATTCTTGTAAGGTTGTTGCTGCTGTCAGAAATTACATCAACAGGATGTGGTAGCACCCACCATCATGCAGGACCCATTGAGCTATTTAAGTTTTTGAAGTATTAATGATGTTTCTTTTCCTCCAAGTTTTAATTCATTCACACAGCCCTACTGGGACATGGAGAATCCTGGATAAACCTTCAGATTTAACTGTTTTGTACAGGTGAAGGGCTCAAAATTTGTGCCTTGGAATTTGTGTGTAACTATTGAAACTGGCCTGGCCATCTCTTAAGAAAGCCTTCAATTGCTGGATCATTAAAGTCTGTCCTGTTCTTAACCAGCACAGGGAAGTGCTAAAGCAGAGGTTGAAAATGAACAGGAGAGTTCATTTTACCTCTTCAGAGGCAAAATGCAGACTTGGGGGGTACTGAGTGTCTGAAAGAATGTACTTATAGGCTTGGAGAGAGCTTACCAGGTCTGCATGTTATGCTAGCCACATATAAATTCCATTTTGGGGTTGGATTTGGCACCTCATCCCGCCACCCAAACCACCTGAACTGAATGACTGTGTTCAGTTGAAAAAGTGCATTTGAATTAAGTATCAGCTCTTTCACTACTGAAATGGGACTGCAAACTTGGCAAGGAGGTCCTGAATGGGCATTGGGAAGGGATGGAATGAAAAACGACCAGAATTTATTCCCAGAAAGGGTGTGTTTCAAATGGTGAGTGGGATTACAGATTGAAAGGACAGAAACTAGGCTCTTAGGATCACTTTGAAATTACTGCTTCAAAAGGCATTTGCAGTCTAGGGAAAATATTCTTTGAACTTTGCAAAACATATGTGAATTTGCCTCTGATGTATTTTTCAAAATTGTTCTCTTTCCTTGTGTAATAACTAAGGCTATTGCAGCTTAAGGACTTGATCCCAAACAGCCTGTCTTTTTCTCTGTCCTTGATACTGCAGTGAAGTCATAATACTGCATTTTTTGTGATATTATGATGATTTCCATGGCAACAGACTGATGTCCACAGTATGGGATCATGACTTTAGTGTGGGATCAAGCAAGAGGAGATAAAATCCTTATTAAAATACGCTTTGTCAATAAGAGGAAAAGGAACTAATAAAAAATCCATTAATTTTATTATGCATTTCCTTTTCTAACTGAACATAAGTGCAAACGACAGTAATTTTTAAAAGGATCTGTTTGGTTTTTACTCATTTATGTTGATCAATATAATGTTAGTTTGAAAGAAAACGTGAACTAAAGAACTGCAGCTGCTATATGTAAAAGAACTCAGCCTAAAATCCTGCTGGCAATATTTTTTTCTTGAAACAGAGGAGAGCTTTCTAATCCCAATAGCAATGGCCATTAGAAGTTGCTTGGCTTCAGTCATGCAGTGAGTGGTTCACACGGGGCGATTGTCACCCCTGTCAACTTCTTCCAACACCTTTTTCTAAACAGTTGTCACTCCAGCAAGGAAATACTGGGTTATCTGTACTTCTGTAAAATACATGTGGAAGGGCCAGCAGGGGGTGGTGAGGGAAGGATTTTGCTGAATTTGGAACATGAGTCCTAACCTATCCCATGCCTTCAGTTTCTGTGGAGCCATTATGAGTCAACCTGTATTACTCTGAATGTTCCTTCTGACCTTTGCCAGCAGGCTAAGATGCCAAATTCTCTATTGTCATCCCAGGGGCCTGCTTTTCCTCAGGCTTACACTGAGACATGTCAGAAGAGCTCCCCCTGAGGCCAATATGTTAGTGTAAATGAGAAGAGAGTCAAGCAGTGGGTGAAGATAGTCGTGGGCTTCAAGAACTGTTCTCCCTTTGGTGCATGCTGTGATTTATGCACAGAACTCCTATTAGCAGCCGTAAGAAGAGGGATACTTACATTGCTAAACAGGATTTTTATTTTCTCAGCTGCCTGAAGCTACTCAGTGTAAGCCTGTTGTGAAAGTGATTGGAGATTTAGGGGAAGGAATGTCAAAGAGAAATAAGAAAAACAAAACTAATCCTGAACTAAGCAACTGAAAGAATTTTGGGGCTTTTGCTGGTTTTCTTTTTCTTTCTTTTTTTTTTTTTTTTTTTTTTTTTTTTTTTTTTTTTTTGAAACATGTAGGGGTTTTTTAGCAACTAAATAATTGTTCTTAATCGTCCTGATTTTTTTTTTTTTTTTTTTTTGAGTGACTCTGTGGGTGGGTATTTGCATAGTCACTGATGAGTGTGGAAGTAAAAGGACAAGAAAAGTTCAGAAAGCTGGGCTCACTTTTCTGCTAGTTTCCTTCACTACGATATGCATTAGCAACACACCTCTATAGACATATAGCTGCTGCTTTTGTCGTTCTGCAAACCAGGTTTTGCTTTTTTACCCCTATTAATAGAAATCTGATTGCCAGCTTCATAACTGTTACAATTAAGGGAGGTTTTCCCTCTCTTCTGCTTTCTCTGCAACACCTTCTGATTTCCATCCTCATTAGCAAAAGGCTTATTCTCTTTCCTTGATGTGTATGCATAAGGGCAAGCTACTCCTTGCCATTATAGGGTAGAATCCACCAGTTCTGCTATTATCAGGGTCTGGGTATCGCAGCAAACTGGCAAGAGTTAATCTTTATTAAGCAAAAGCATACAGGACGCACACAGGCTCTACAGTTGCACTGTATTCTCATGCTTACCATTTCCTTTATTGATTTGCCTGTCTAAATGAGTACTTCTAAACTCTGTGGGTGTTTTCCAATTAGATAAAAGGCAATTCATGTCACCCTGCTGCAGCTCTAACAGCCATAACCAAGAGCGTGCACAGAGGGCTTGCGAGCAGAGCAGCCCGGTGTAATCACGGCGGCCCCCTTCGGCGCTGCCTCGTCTGCAGGACATGGCTGTGTGCACGCAGTTCTTCTCTTGTCACAGCTCTGGGGAGCGGGCCACAGCCACGCTCACTGCTGAGGCTGCGCTCTGTGGGACTGGTGGATGGCTGCTGGAGAAGATGCATGAGCTTCCCTCTCTCAGGTTGCTTTGGGAGAATGCACAGGACATGGCCCATTCCTCCAAATGGGAGGAAAAACGGCTCAGAGGATTGTGACTGCTGCTTATGGGAATGGTGCTGTTCCTGTAAGAGGTGAATCTGATAAACCTCCTAATAGTCAGAACCGAGAAGATGTTTGCTGGAGAATCACAGGCTCTGTCTTTTGTGGCATAATCCTCTTTTATTGCATGTCCAGAGAGTTCTCACTTTCCCCTTCCTGAGACAATCCGTAGCTGATGGACAATCTCTGAGCATGGCTGAGGAAAGCATGGGAAGTGAGGGTTTTACTCTGAAATGTTGTTCAGCTTAACACTCTGCTTCCAATCCTAGTTTTGACTGTTTGCATTTCTCCTTGCTGCTTCCCTTCACACTCTGCCTTACATTCTCTCAGCAAACCACTCAGCTGAAAGAATTTGGGCAGATGCTTCCCTTCACACATTGAGCAGGGTTCCTGTGCTTCTTGCTTTGCTATCCAGTGCCACATCCCCACACACTCTGATTTCTCTAGTGACGCATCCCATGGGACCTCCATGGAAGCCTTACAGTTCTGAGCCTGTTTTTCACCTCTATGTAGAGCCACTGGAGTCAATCTGTAATGTTTGAAGTGAGCAAACAGCTATACCTTACACATCAGCTAGAGCTCTGTGAGGGACGGGGAAAGCATTCCTGGCTTCATGTAGTTGTTAGCAAGAGAGAGAAAGAAATGTGGCTGAGTACACAGAATTTACTTTGTATTGCTTTCTACTGGTAGATCTCTTAGAAGATAGCATGGCTAAACACAATCAAAATCACTAAATGGCTCTGAGGTAAGGGGAATGGGTTTCTCTTTGTGTGCTCCATGGTCTCATTCACTGTCTCATATATCAGGTTTATTCTATTCTAGGTTTATTATTATAGTGTCCTGCAGAACCAATAGAACTTCCAGCTTAAACTGTAAAGTGCAGAAGTGGCAGGATATAAACTTGGCTGACATATGTCTATACACTGTGAAAAACTGAAATGTCTTTACTTGTATAAGATCTCATCCAGAAACATTTCAGTATCCGATATTTTTGTCTGAAGGAAACAGTCCATCTAAGTGCTCCTTGAGCAGCAGTGCTGCTACAGACCCCAAACTGGGATTGAGTGTTGTGGAGCATCAGGTAGCCAAGGAATCCTATTCAGCTGCAATTCCTGGATTGTAGCCAAACTTGTGATGAGTAGTACTTTACTTAACATTATTATATTTTACTGTTACCAAAGTTAAGCATGTATTATTTTACATTTCAGTAAGAGGAAAGAAAAGGATAAAGTAATGCTCTTTGTTGTTTTTGTGGAGGTTTTTTTTGTTTGCTTTTGAGAAAGGGCAAGAGGGTGAATGGCATTTGATTAGGGCTCTCCATGACTTTA
Organism: Pyrgilauda ruficollis; assembly: GCF_017590135.1. NCBI lineage: Eukaryota > Metazoa > Chordata > Aves > Passeriformes > Passeridae > Pyrgilauda > Pyrgilauda ruficollis. The sequence continues at coordinate 27,541,418 of NW_024519206.1, read as the reverse complement.
GGTAAGGATCATGTATTAATGTTTGTGTGTTGCCTGTGCAGAGGAAGTATGCTGTGATTCTAGAAATTCTGGGGGTGATTTTGAGCAGGGTCTTCTAATTTATTTTTTTTTTCCCATGGGCTTGAAGCAAAGTAGATGGTTCTTCTTGATTCAGAAACTACTAGGTTTTTTGCTGTGACAGCATTAAGCGTCAAGAGAATGACCTGAAGGGTGCTGGAGCTGCCTGTAAGAGATGACTGGGACTCTGAGGTTTGGAGCTCTGGTACCTTCTGGCTTGGAGCAATGTGCACAGAGCCAAGAGACTTTCCAGTGTGCTATGTGGCTCATCAAAATCTATTGTGGACTCCACTGTATTCATGAGAGGCAGCTGCATCACCTTCACAGTATAAAGAAATGAGTCTCTGCTAAAGGTAATACAGCTCCTCTGGGTAACGCTTTGTTCAGTGTGTGCAGAAAGTGCTCTCAGCAGTTGTTCTCCTCCCACTGACAGCAGTGTCAGCCAGGCTGAGCGCTGCATCAGCTCCTCAACCTGGCCCCCTGCAGCCCCCTTTCAAAGTTCATTAACTGGCTACTTTTAAAAGTCTAATTACTTCTGCCCTTAATTGCAAGACTGCTTGAGTCCTTCCAATCTGTACAACACCCTTTAGGTGGGAAGTTTGCAGGCCACAGCATTCATTTCTCAGAAGCAGCGCATTTTGCGAGAAAATTATGTTGAGATCTGGCTGGTAAACCTTGTCAGGAGCATTACAGTACAATCCCATTGAGAAAATAGACAATGATTTGTAATTCCTTCCCCCACTGCTGCAATAGCCCCCTGGCTAACCTGCAGCTTTGCATATCCAGCGTGTTAATGCCACCCGGTTGCTGTGACAGAATGGGAGATGGCTCAGCTCCACTTGCCCCCCTTCTGGGATGTCACTGGCCACATTAATTCATGTCTGTCTTCTTCTAGCCTGCTCATTTTTCCATTAAACTTGTAGGAACTAAATTATATTGGAGGCTTATGTCCTTGTCTTTTACATTTGGATGAAATTAAACATTGAGCTCTGAAGATGAGGGAGGACCTGCTAATTTACACATTTACTGGACAGACAGCATAAGGGTATAAGCATCCTATTATTAGAGTGTTATGCTAAAAACACATGCTAAACTGCCTGGAAATTTTACAGGATGACTCTACTTGTCTTAAAGATCATCATATGAAATTACACTTGTCTATTAAAATAATTATAAAAACATTCCAGTGGGGAAAAATAAGGAAAGCCCCCCAAACAATCATGGTAAATGCAATTTTTCATCTCTCATTGGACCATAAGCAAAGAAGCAGAGATTAAATACTAAAAGGTAAAATGAGTAATGTGTTGCTTATTTCTAATAAAATAGAGACTGAGAAAAATGTGAGAAAGGATATACTAAGGGTAAAAGTGTAAGAGATGAGTTGAAAATACTTTGATAGCAGATTGCATTTATTTCCTTTCAAAAATTAATGCAATTAATTTTTTTTCTTCAAAATGTGCATTCAAATGCCTCTAGCACACTTACAAGTACGCTAAAGGACTTTATTAATTTTTAGAATTCTTTAACCTTGCTTTACATCATCTGAGAGATGTAGGTTTTCTCAGGAATGTGAAATCACTGAACAAGAGCTGCATCACAGGGCAAGATGAATAAAATTAAGGTTGCCATGGGTACTTAGCTTTTGAATTTTTTTCACTTTAGAGTTTAAAGTATAAACATAAAAATCCTAGAAATTTTTGGCTTTTGTAGTTTAGCACTGAATACACACATAAATTAACAATTTACTCATGGCTGCAAGTGGAGCTATTACTGTCTAATGTATAATTCCCTGTACGCCGACAAGCTTTGTTTTTTCCCTGGTTCTGTAAGTTTTTAATTGCCTAGTGTTTTGCAGTATGACATAAAGAGCAGGTGTTCAGAAATCATGAGAAATTAAAAAAAAAGGCAAGAAAGAGGCTATTTTTTGACTAAGAAATTTCCTCTGGCATTTGGAAGAATGGAAATAAGAGAAATGAAGGCCAGGGTGTTTATTGGTATTAGTGTAGGCCATAAAAAAATAAAATGAGAAGAAGTAAACTGTGAATAAAGACATGTAAATGACATGGATTTAGGGAATATCAAATTGCAGAGCATTTCCTCTGCTTTATGCAAACTCATGAATACAATCTGTTGCTGTGAGATTAAGCGATTCTAGACTGAAAGTTTCATAAAAAGTTTTTTGATGTTCCCACAGCACCTGTAGAGGTGTGCAGATGATGTGGTAGTTGCTGCACTGAAATACAGAAAGCTGAAATCATCCCAAGAGGCCTGAACTTGCCTCCTGTATTGCTTGCTGTAGGGATGACAGGCATGAAGGCTGGAGCTTTGAAGTCTGCTTTTTTGTACCCCTTCAAGTTTAAAATGCTGGGGAGATGATCTCATCTCCTGTTGGATAGGCACGAGGGGAGACCAGCACGTGCTGACCCTCTGGCTGCAAAGCTCTTCACCAAATAGTTCCTCTACAGCCTCTATGGACAGAGCCAGGCAATGACTGAAGGAGTTTGCTTTGGACCTTAGGAACAGCAGAGTTGTTGGAGTCTTTCCCAGTTTTGGGGAGAGTTTTGCAGCTTGGTTTGGGTTATACCTTCCCAGACTTTGTTAGCCATTCCCAAGCAAGCAAGGTGGCTCAGAAGTACCCCGGACATCTGCAGGAGCCCCAGTCACTGCTGCACAGGCCCATTCCTGCTCCTGCTCAAGATTCCTCTTGAGGTTAACAGGAGTTCTGGAAGGCAGGGTATGCCTGTTGGCATCCCTGCTCCCCATGGCAGTGCTGCTTTGTTCCCCAGATTTTGGATATTTAAAGAACCTAAAAGATCATTTTGTACATCTGCTTGACTGGCAGGGGATTGTTCCCCACAGTGTATTTTCAAGTGTTTTGTCTCACTTAATTTATCCAAGTGGTGGGGCTTTTGTTACTTGTCTTGGGAGACATGTTTCAAAATATAATAGATTTGCTTGTTGAAAAATATTTCCTGATATGCATCCTACTCTTTTGGTGGTTTAATTACTGCTGCCACTTTGCAATTACCAGTGCTAACTGCCGTTGCCATGTTAATTTTTAAAACAATGCAGTGAGTTCTAAGGTAAGCTGGCATTTTAGGATTCTGACAAATTTAACTGGATGAATACTCATCCAGTGGGAAGTTCTCCAGTAAAATGTAACATTCCATTATAAATCAAAGTAAACCATTGAGATGTAAAAATGTCTTCTGAAATGAGAAGTTCTGGGGGGAAAAAAAACCCAAATGCTTCAAAATGAAATGTTTAAAGTTTGGCATTATTTTAAAGATTTGAATCTAACTTTGAAAAACATTTTGCATCTTAGTTACCTATCTTTCCATGCTAACCATTTTTCTTTTTCCCAATGACTGATATTTTGCAGTAATGGAAAAATCTTTCCTGGATGACGTGTCCCTTGATTCAGATGTGTGATGACGTTTTATCCTTTGGAGCACAGAGTTGTTTTCTCACTATACCTGGGGAACTGGAATCCCAGGACTGCCTCCGAGACAGTCCCCTGACAGAATATGTTTTCATACAAGCCTACAGATGTGACTCTGACTTTAGAGCAGCTCCTCTGCTGTTCAGCCAAAAAATTCAGGGAACCTAAGTAAGCCCCACTGCTGTTGTGCTGAAGGCCAAGAAGAAATTTGCCTGGAATTATCTGCAAGTGCCACAGTTCCATGAACAGCTCACTATTTTTTTAGCCAGTAACTTCACGTGGAAAACTATTTTGTTGGAAAAAAATTCTGAGCAGATGTTGCGAGAGTTTCTGTGCAAGTGAGCAGAGAAATGATGGTTATGTTGGAGCACTGCTGGCAGGAGTAAATACCTCCTGGTTACTGGAGATACATTGATATGCTATTCTGCCTCCTCTCATCTTGTGAGATGTTCTGGGGGATATCTTTTTAATGGTAATGGCCAAACGTTATAAGATGTGCCTTGAAATGAAATGGATTTTATAAACTCTTTACCTGCATTATAAATGCAGCACTTGTGATATGGGTTGATGAGAATTATTCTTGATAGAGTTTAGCTGTTATTTCAGCTTCAGTGCATTTTAATCATACTTCCTCTGTCAAACAGCAAATATTTCCATTCTTCACTCAGGTAGCTTTTTCTTTTTCTCAGTGGCTCTGGGAAACAAAACAGAGCAATAGAATTATTTCCATTTGTCAGCATGTTTTTGTGTTTCTACTCCTCACCAAAAGCACAACATTTAAAAATCCATGTTGTTTTGGGGAAATATTATTATTACCCCAGCTGGCTGATACCCTGCAATGCCTATAAAACTGAAGTCCACAGGAGTGTTTAAGGCTGGAAGAACATTTAATAGTGGGAAGAGAATCTGATTGTATAAGATTGTAGATTTTAAGTCCAATTGCAGAAAGGGTTTGCAGTTTATAGCCAAATCAAAATAATAGTGGGTAATTTTAAGCAGAGGAGCCATAAATCTCAGTAGAATTAGCAATGCTCAGGTTGGGGTCTGCAGGCAGTAACTGTATTTCTCTTCCTGATTATCTCCCTGATGTATGTTTTAGTCTGGGGCAAGTTTTCACTGTCTCCAGCTTTTTTTCTCTCTTCTTTCTCTCTCTTTTTTCCTACTATAAACTGTTACATAATTCAGTTTTCAGAAAGCATGCAATGAGATAAACCTGCTTTATCTTAATTCTAAATCTGGGAGAAATGAAAAACCAAACTTATCTTCCCCACAAAACCAAACCAAAAAAAATACCAAAATAACCCCTTGAACAACTCCCCCCCAATTTGCATTACCATAATCATCCTCTTAGTCTTTGCAAACATTCTCGCTCTCAGGAGAAGAGAAAAAAGAGAAAGAAAGCATGTTGGGTGTTCATGGGTAAGAATCAGGGGGAAGGCTTTAGGATATCCTGTGTTGGGGTTAGGTAACAATGAGAGGCTGTTACAGACAGCCCATCCAGGATGAAGAGGCAGAGGAAATATTCTATAATATAATAATTCTATAAGGGACAAATCTCACAATCATTGGTCCTTGTTCTTATGGGGTACTTCAACTTTCCAAATGTCTGCTGGAAATGTAACAACAGAGAGGAAACAGTCTAGGAGGTTCCTGGCACAGCTGGTAAGGGAACAGCTAGGGAAGGTGCTCTGCTGGACCTGTGTGAGAGCAGAAAAGGACTTGTGGGTGATGTGATGATAGTAGAAGGCCCTGTTGGGCACAGTGGTCATGAAATGACAGAATTTTTACTTCTTGGAGAAGTAAGAAGAGGGATAAGCAGAACGGCAACCTTTGACTTCCAGAGGGCAGACTTTGGTCTGCTTAGAAAACAGGCTGACAAAGTCCCTTGGGACTGAAGGGCAAAGGAGTCCAGGTAGGAAACTTTAAAGTGGGAGGAACAGGCAGCCCCTATGTACGAAAAGACAAGTCAGTGGAGAGCAAGACCATCCTGTTTGAACAGAGAGATTTGTCTGGAGCTCGGGGAAAAAATATATAAGAGAGTTCATGACCTCTGGAAGAAGGGGCAGGCCACTCAGGACAACTAAGGATATTGTGAAATTATATAGGGAGAAAATCAGAGGGACCAAAGCCAAACTAGAACTTAATCCAATTGCTGATGTAGAAGACAATAAGAAAAGTTTCTATAATTAGATTAGCAACAAAAGGGCTAGGGAGAATCATCACTCCTTATTGGATGTAAGGGACACATAGTGGCAAAGGCTTAGGATAAAGCTGAGGTACTTAATGCCTTTACCGCAGTCCTTAATAAGCAGACCAGTTGTTTTCTGGACATCCAGTCCCCAGAGTTAGCAGACAGGGACAGGGAACACAATGAAGCCCCCATAATTCAAAGGGCAATGATCAGTAACCTGCTACAGGCCCTAGGCACACACAAATCTGTGGGGCAGGATGGGATCTAATGACAGGTACTGAGGGAATTGTCAGAAGTGCTTACTGAGACATTTTGCTTTATTTATCAGCAGTCCTGGCTAACCAGGGAGGTCACAATTGAATGGAAGTTAGCAAATGTGATACCTACCTACAAGAAGGGCTGGAAGGAGAATTCAGGGATCTACAGACTTGACAGCCCAGTCAGTTCTGGGGAAGATTATGGAGCAGGTCATCTTGAGTGGCATCACAAGGCGTGTGCTGGAGGCTCAGGACCAGGGCTGGGGGCTTAGGGCCAGATAGAAAATGGGTTTTTAAAAGCTAAGTCCTGCTTGACCAAAAAATCCAGCTGACAGTCTGTGACAAGGGATGTTTATTAATGCTCAGTTTTGGGGCCAGTTCTGTTTAATATCCTTATCCAGATTCTGGACAAGGGGATCAGCTGTACCCTCAGCAAGTTCACAGGCAAGACCAAATGGGGCAGGAATGCTGATCTGCTGGAGGGCAGGTTCCTTCCTGTGGAGGAATCTGGACAGGCTGGATCAATGGGACAAGGCCCATTGTAGGAGGATCAGCATGGCCAAGTGCCAGGTTCTGCACAGGAGTCACAACAATCCAATGCAGTGCTACAGGCTGGGGAGAAGAGTGGCTGGAAAGCTGCCATGTGGAAAAGAACCTGGGGGTGCTGCTCTAACAGCTGTCTGAACATGAGCCATTTTTTGCCCAGGTGGCCAAAAAGGCCAATAGCATCCTGGCCTGGATCAGCAATAGTGTGACCAGCAGGACCAGGGCAGTGATTGTCCCCTGTACTCGCACTGGTGAGGCCACACCTCAAATCCAGTGCTCAGTTTTGGGCCCCTCTCTACAAGAGAGACATTGAGGAGATGGAGCATATCCAGAGAAGGGTGATGGAGCTGGGGAAGGTCTGGAGCACAAGGCTGATGATGAGGGGCTGGGTCTCATCCTGGAGAAAAGGGGGCTCAGGGAGATCTCAATGCTCTGTACAACTCCCTGAAAGGAGATGGTTGCCAGGTGGGGGTCGACCTGTCTTCCCATGTAAGAAGGACAAGAGGAAATAGCCTCACGTTGCACCAGGGGAAGTTCAGATTGGATATGAGGAAAAACATCTTCATGGAAAGGGTTCCCAAGTATTGGAACAGGCTGCCCAAGGAAGTGGTTGAGTCATGATCCCTGGAGGTATTTAAAAGACATGTGGATGTGGCACTGTGGGACATGGTTTAGTGGCAGCCTTGGCAATGTGTGATTTATGGTTTGACTTGATGATCTAAAATGTCTTCTCCAACCTAAATTATTCCATGATCTTACTGTAATTATACTGTTTCCTTCAGGCATCTCTTGTCTTCTATGGATGGCTAACCATGGACTATTCTGAACTCTTCTGCATTTTAGGCGAAATTGTATTATTTCTGATATCAAATGGAGGTTGTTTCCATTGAAGAGACTTTGTATTTGTTGGCATATGTACACTAAACAAATCAAAACAGGCCTTGCTATGTAAAAATTCTTTGGAGGATAATTCTTATAGTTGAAATTTACAAATCCCTAATAATGATAAGTTTGAAACATCAATTTGAGGAAATTTCTTCCTGCAGTTTTACTATTACTCTGGAAGATACTTTATGTATATATTCTTTGGTGCATGGGCTCCCTCTGGAGCTTTATCTTATTAAAAAACCCCAAACATTAAAGCACTTTTAAAGATTTTAATCAAAACCACTGAGCAAACAAAAAACATAAAGGCATTTTTTCTGTTGCTGCAGCTTTCAGTATGAATCTTTTCTTCATGTATGTTTGATATGCTTGGAGTTTCACCATATTATGCCAGCTTGGGAAAGCAGCCATTAGAATTAATGTCTAGTTGGACATTAAAAGAGCCTTGTATGAAAACTGTGCCACACAGCATACAAATAATTAATTACAGTGTTCTGAAGATGCAAAGTGCCATATAAATCCCAGGCATTCATCACACCATTGAGAGTCTGATGGCTAATAACAGATTTGATTTTGCTTCCAATGATTCATCAACAAAGGAAATTTTGTTACTCTGAATATTTTCACTATTTTCCATATGTATTTCAATAAAATGTGAGCACACACAGAGGGGAAACAGTTTATTAAAATCTGACACTGGAAGTATTGGTGCAGACACTTTCCATGTTTTTCTCTGAGAAATTTAAGGTAAACTTGGACAGAATTGCATGTCTCTAATGTATTTAATGATTCTGATATGTTTACCAGCTTTGCTTTATTAAGAACAAAGTAAGCAATAAGATCTGTATTGGTTTTATGAGAGGGGAAGGCAGTAATAGTCCTATTTCCTTGAAATGTGTTATTACTATTTGAAGAGCTTACAAATAATGCTATTCTGTAATGTTATAGGAACAGTTTTGCTTCTCTTTATTTTCATACAAGGGGAAGTTAATGTACTTTAACCAAGTGCATTTCCTTTTTGGGATTCTGATTGATATCAGTAGACAAATATAGATTATGTACTTGAATTTTTATCTCTGTTCTGTATAGTGTGCTGTCTTGATATGAGCCAAACTGTTGTTTTGTCCATCTCTCAATGCACTCTATGGGCAAGGCAATTCAGACATTTTGTCACACTTCTGAGCACAACTGTTTTCATTACAGAGACTTTTAATGTCTTATTGGACCTGGAGGGATTTCTATTTCATGGAGGCCTTACTGGACTTTTTTTTTTTTTTTTTTTTTTTAAGGTATTTCAGTGTTTTCTTGGTTTGACTTTATTTTTTTTTTTCTCCCCATAACATGAGTAGCACCTTGTACCATTAGTCTACAGACAGTGATGTGATGGAGGCATTTCTTCCTGTAATGAGTTTGTGACTCTCCCTGTAAAGACATTCTGTAATAAATGATTCTTTTCCTGTAAAGCTCAGGGAAGTCAAGATGTTCAGCTCTGAAAACAAAGACTACCCAGTCATTTTTCCTGAAGAAAACCCGAGAAAACCCTAAACCAGACAAAATTCTTTTTCAGAACCAGAAGACCTTTTGTCCTCTTTGAGTGGCCCGCAGAGTCACCTCTGTTCTGTCCATGAGGATCTCTCATCCTGGTACGCTGTTTGGGTCCCCTTCACATCTCATTATATGGTCTGTTTTTCTCTTGAAGCCTGGCTGACTTTTTTGAGGCTGGAATGTCATCGATGTTCATACAGGTCAGTTTCTTTGTAGCAGTAGCTCTCTGCTCCAAGTGTGTGCTCTGTTACACTAATCTTCCGTGTTTGTGCATTTTATTTTTGCAGATACCCCTTCCTTGTTATGAAAAGCTAATAATGGTTATGATAATCTTGCTGTTTATTTTAATTTATTAGCTGATGCAAGGCTAACAACGTAGGGATTCAAAAAAATAATAGAGCCATTATCCTTGAGACCATTATAGGGTGCATGACTTCTTCAGTTAATAACTCACATTTTTCAAATTCAATTTGCCAGTTAAAGATACCACTTTAATTTTTAAGATATAGTGCTTCTTTGAAAATTTTAATTTCTCGGCACTGCCTCATAATTAAGCTCACTGTGCACACGGTGTTAGTTAAAGAGCACCAATGAGCAGGACATCACACAAGTTGCTTCAAATCACTGCCCTTTAAAGGAGATATATTGAACTTACTGTGGTTAAAAAATACCAAACCAGAACAACAAGTCAGGGAAGAAGCAAGGCCCAATGAGGAAAACTGCAATGCTGAGTATTGTGACTATGGTCCTACCTCATGAAGTAAGTTTGTTGAGATTCATGAGTGACTTTGTTATCAGGCTGAAATTCAGTTATAGTCACCTTTGGGGCATGGTGCACACAGAAATTTCTGCATCAGTTTTCCTTTCCTAAAAAGTGAGAAAGTTGTCACTTTTCTCACTTGTTGGCAAGTGGTGAAAGGAGCTTCAGCCTGGCAGCTACCATATGGCCAAGGTACCACAAGGCTGAAGCTTTGGGTGTAAGTGCAGAGCCTTTCCCAGGCAAACAGAGAGGTGCAGCAGAAGTTGGATTGGAGTAGAGGTGCAAGGGTAAAAGTGGCAGGTACAAGATCAGCCATACTGGGAAATGAAACTTGTGGACACCTAGCCAGTTTCCATAAATTGCAAAATGTCTCATTTTACCTTGATTACACGCCCAATATTTTGCTGCTGCACATCCTGAGATTTCCCCATCTTTGCTTTGCAGAGTGAATCTCGGGTATGTTGTGACCGGGTTTATAAAGCTCACTGTGATGCTGCTTTGCTAATGGGGACTCTTTTCCTTCCTGTGCCGGATCTGTGGCTGATGCTGTACAAAGCTGGCAGCAGAGCTCAGCTGTTTGTGCAGGAATGGGAAATAATATTCCGTGATTGATCTGAAAGGCAAGGAAGGAGTAAATGTAATTGTGTGGGCTCAGATGTTTACTATTTGCAGTGTGAGACTGCAATCACAAGATTTTTTTTGAAACATAGGCTTCTTAAGCAAACCTGGTGAATTGAATTGAGTGTCTGATGTCAGTTCAGGCTGCAAACCTCTTTTTTTTTTTTTTTTTTTGTGTTTTGGTTAAAGACAGTGCTTTCATTTGATTCCCTAACCCCCCATAAAAACTAACCGAAAGTTGTTCAATCATGCTGCATCTTCTACTATGCCTTTTTCACTCTCTCACAATTAACTTGTGACTTGATTGATTTTAAGATTATTTGATGAAGAGATCAAAGTTTCAAAAATAATGACTTCCCATTAGTTTCATGAGACTAGGTGACTGGTCAGAGTAGATGAGGGCCCCTTCCATGCCCTCAATGGGAAAATTTCTGTAAAAAATCTATAGAGAGTACAGAAATGTGGAAACATTGGGTCAAAACATCCATGAAACAAGGCTTCCTAGATTTGCCTGCCAACGGCAATGTTTGCTTTTCATTTTAAATGCACCAAGTTTGTGATGGCAGAATGGGGGCTATTCTGATCACTTGTTTTATGTGAGGAAATTTTCCATACAAATGATGCATGAACAAATTTATAGTCCCATTTGAGGTAAATCTGAGGCTCTTGAAAGCTCTTTTCAGCCAGAAAGCTTGGTGATTCATAGTAGTTTGACAGCACACCAAACTTTCTGATTTATGAGGACATAAAATGTTAAAACATTCCTGTTCTTGTTATAATTGGCCAACCTGGGTCTCCTGTGAGGAAGGTCTACTGCAATTGCAATAAAATAAAATAAAATTTCAAAGTTATTTGAGGATGGAGATTTTTTTAAAATTAACCATAACATTGTTTTTACACTTAAAGATTACACATTTCCTTTTTTTCCGCCTCCTACAGTTAATGTTAAGAGGAGTTCTTACGAACCTGCAGTTTTTATTCCTTAGTTTATATTCCAGAGAGATGCACCTCACAGAAACTTTCTAAGAAAACACCAGAGAAATCAGACTTTTTGAAGGTCTTACAGTCACTTCACTGAAGTCTGTTTAATCTCTTCATTGCTTCATGGATGCAAGCCTGCAAAAATTCCCACTGGCCCAAGTTTGTTCTGGGCAATACAAATGGCTGCTTTTGATAGATGGGACCTGTCTTTGCAGAGACCAAGAGGCCAAGTATTTTAGATCTCAGTGTGATTATGGTTTTGTCTTTTACTCCTACATATATAAGTCTAGTCCAAAGTCCAGTGAATGAGATTAAGTCTTCCTTCATGCAGCACTGGAAGGAACTTATAGATAGAACTACCTGAAAGATTTTGGTACTTTGCTTTTGTCAAAGCTGAAACAGCTTTGTGCTTTCTCTGAGGAGCAGGGAGAGGCTCTGTTCCCTCTGGCTGTGAGAAATAAGCCTAGAGAGAGGGTGAGAAACCAGTCCCGTCTCCTGACCATTCAGAACAGCCCTGAATCTCTTGCCACAAGTGTACAGGGTCCCTTCTGTATTCTTTTTTTTTTTTTTTTTTTTTTTTTTTTGATGTCAATGAGTACTTGAAAGTTTGTTTTCTTTGTTAATATACAGAGAGATATTAAGTCACTGTTTTCCACAGTCCTAATGATGTATGTGGGATGCCTAGTCTGGCCATTTTCCTTTGGCCTTCTCCTACAGCACCATGTGACTCTGTGATTTATGGTGGTCATCCAGAGTAGTGAAATTGCCTCCTGTGCAGGGGGTCAGGTCCAAACCCAGAGGAAAAATGATTTTGCAGAAATCCTGGTATAAAAGAGAACAAGGAACTTAATTGGCATAAGTGGTGGTTTGTATCACAAAGCAGCCTTTGTACTTTTTCCTTTTCTGGTGTTATGCATATTTTCTTTGCTTTGGTTAAAAATCCTCACTTGATTATTTTCAGAGCTGCATACCTTGGGTTGTTTTCTTGTGTGTTTTTGAACCTACTCCTTTCCTCCTTCTGTACTCCAAATAATAATTTCTTTATGAATTTTCTTGTGAGTTTCTATTCAAAAAATATTCTGTTTAAGCTGTTAGGTACCAATACAGAATTTGTATTGTGAACAAACACCTAGCTTTGTAGGCAAAATATGGAGTAGGCATGCATGTGCAGTGTGTAAATATGTGTGTCTGTTTACATGTACATAACTTGTGTGCAAACAATTAATATATTAATATGTGTATGTGTACATGTGCACACATAAATATGTGCATATGGATGAGTAGGGAGGGTTTTCTGCGGCAAGCGTGATATTGTCTGCTGCAATCCGTGCATCAGTCTGAAATGATCCATTTATTGTGTGTTGGAAACAGAAGAGTTGTGAAACAGTGAATGTGCATAATGAGAATGCACAGAATGACTTGAAAGATCAGGTAGTTTTAGAGTCAACTGTCTCAAAATTTTAAGAGAATGTAGGAAAAATCCTCATTACAGCTGCCTGCTTTTGCAGTTGATGTCCTGTTCAAACAGACTGCAGAGCATTTTGGAAAAGAGGCATCAGTAGCAATGGCATGTTTTCAAGAAACTTCTTTAAAGCCAAAATGCATTAAAATGTAATACCATGCATTGAAATGTAGCATAATGCAGTTCTAACTGTAATAAAAAAGGGCACACTTCAGTTAGGCTCACATCAAACCAAACACAGTCTCTGTTTGCCAAGGCACAGAAACAGCAACATAAACCAGGAACAGGATGGCTAAGGAAAGAATTGATCATCTGTTCCTGGGAATAGGACATCTGAGCAAGAGATGATGTTGAGAAATTACTGCTATTCCATCAGCCTTCAGTGCGTTTGTGTCAGACACACTTAGTGTATGGGACACAGGGTACGATCTCTGCCTTTAACAGGGAAGAACTGAATGCAGATCTCTTGACTAATCTGATATTTTTAAAATCAAGCTGGCTTGAGTAGCATCATCCAAGGCTAAAGCACTGCTGAAAGGTCATAGCGAGTTACCCATAGTCAGAATGCTGAGGCTCTCTCACACCCAGCATTACTGAACATTTTCATCTGTCACCAAGAAGATAGAGAGCACACTTGTTAAATACACACATGACAGTAATCCACAAGGGACCTCCAGAGTATCTTAAGGGAATAAATGAATTCTAAGTGACGGATTGAAGCTGCTGTCTGAAAAAAAATTTGAAAAGGGGCTATGCAATAGCAACGAAGAAAGATACTGCAGAAAGAGAGGAGAAATTAGTCTTGCAAATCCAGAATGGTGAAGTTCTGTGGAAAATTGGTGAAATGGAACATGATATAGGCACAAAAACCAAAGAAAAAGAAAAGATTATTCTGGGATACAAAACATGAAACAATTTGTTGCTCAGATAATGCTAAACTACTTGCCCAGTTTGGGTGTCACAGTTCAAGGAAGATTTGTACAAACTGTAAGAAGTTCATGGAAGAGCAAACAGAAAAATCAGATTTTCAAAGACATAAATGTGTGAACAGGCAGCTTCTTAGCCTAGAGAAAAGGTGACAGGTTCTGTTAAAAGTTTTCAAATATTCAACATAATACAGAGAATGTTGTGGAAAAGGTTCAGAAAAAGAGTAGGAAGGAACTTGTCAAGTAATCAGGGACTTGTCAAGTAATCATGTAATGCATTTTTGTAGCCAGTATGTGAGCAGTTGAGGCATGTACATATAAAGTCACAAGTGTGAATGGAGAGCAGTTAGTTTCAGGCTTTAAAATTATTTCTTTAAATTTGGCTCACTTAAAGCTAGGAAATTGTCATGGCTTCCTTGGTAATCTTCAGTCATCCTGATGAACATGTGCAATGATGTTTGGATAACAAAAGAGAGAGCATGAACACAGTGATGCTTAATTGAGATAAATCCACATATAATCATTCCTATTATAGTGAAGTACTGTAGCATTTAGATGAAGTAAACCTCTAACAAGATCCTGCAAATGTTTTATTGTGTGGCTGTTTCTTCTCTAGCTTGCACTGATGGGGATGAGGAAATGCTCTATTGAAATCGATGGTGCTAGGCAACTGTTAAACATGCTTTGGCATACCAATATTAAGGCAGACTAATGTCTTATATTATTTGCTTTTTAGCAAATTGTTCATTACTTTTATAAGTGAATAGGCAGAACTCAAAGAAACGTCTCCCAAAATAGCTAAGAAGAACATATGGACCTAATGTCAAACTGCTGATGATCACAGGGCAGAACTTTTTTATACAAATCAGGAAAAGACAAATACGTGTAGCCTTTGTCTTCAATCATCTTTTGCTGTTCAAGTTTCTTATCAAAGGAGTCTTACACAGATTCTGGCTACATTAAATTTGCATTTTATACAGCCTAATTCATCTGTATCTTTAGAAAAAGCTGTTGCCACTCATGTGCCAATCTGCCTAACCCAGGTAAGCTTATGGCAATATCCCACACTGGTAGCAGTCAATTTATCTGGGAAGAGAGGGCATGCTCATTCATTCTGGCCTTGTTTTTTTCTAATTTTTTTTTTTTTTTTTTATTCTAGTAGGAATTTGATAAACAGTTAAAAGGAGGAGAACAAACAATAAAGTCTATGGTTATTTCACATTTGTAGTTAGAAAGTCTTTTCTGGGCATGACCTGAATTCTTTGGTCTTCTCTAACCCTGTCTGTGGTGGATGGAGATGGAGGGCATAACCCTAATTTAAAACCACTATCTATAATTTAATTTTATTTATATTATTTTATTCTTTGTTGGCTTCTCAGCTGAAGTTAAATGCTCTGGAATTTACTTGAATAGTTCATGATTCTTTTCCACAGGAGAAAGTAAAATATTCCTTATCTTCCTGAGCAATAGTTTTCTTTAAACCTTTTCTGCATGCTTTCTGTGCACTTGCATTAAACTTTCCCTATATCCTTTAAAAAAAAATGCAATCTCATCCAAGTGTGAATTCAGAAAAGCAGAGAACCATGTTTGGCTCTTTTCCTGAAAAGGGCAGATGGGGTTCTTGGCATTAGTTCATTCTTTATTTCTGAGTACTGGGTTGGGCACAGTTTTAAACAGTCTTTGCCTGTTGGCTTTTTTCCTCCAAGATTTGGTCAGCCTGAATTCTAGAACAGCTGGATCTTTTGTGAAAAATAAATGTCAAAAAATCCCTTGGGTCCTAGATCAGCAACTTCTTTCTTCCAGTCTTTCATGTTGCAGAGTGACTGATTGTACCTGACAGTGCTGTGCTTCATAAACCTTTCTTTCCAGTTGTTTCTGACAAATGTAAGGAAATATCTCCAGATATTGCTTTAGACTAACAACCTGTCCTTGGTTTTCTTGCTGAAAGCTCACTAAGATCTTATTATTCAGAACTCAACAATTCCTGAGAGGAAAAACTTCTTTAAGATGGACTGGAAATTTAGATAATATAGCAATATTTTCTTGAACCCACTATTTACAGTGGAAAAGAAGAGGAAAAATGTGGATGAAACAATGAAAATTATATCAGGTATTAGCTGATGAGAACGAAACACTCAGTTTGTGGATATTTTCTATCAGAACAGCAGACCTGATTAGTCCATTAGAGTAGTGTTAAGAGTTACTTCAGATAGATCTTACTTTGTACTTGGAGAATAAGAAGAAATAAGTTTTCAAAATATGAAATAATATTGGGATTTCTTTTTTTTGGGATATGAATACCTTCAGCTTTCCAAAGGACTTTGTGCATCACCTGTAGATGTTAAAGATGGAAAACCCTTATTCAAACATGAACAAAGCTGTTACAGGTTTTTATTCCCTGAAGTAGAGTTTCTAGCATTGTGCTCTCCTGGTTTTGTATTCTCTCAACAATAAGGCTACCTTATCTCTTTCTCAGGAGGCTACTCCACTCCCTGATAGGGTTCACTGCCAGAAAAGATGTATGTGTATCAGCAGCAGCAGGTAACACAGCAGCTAAGACACTATAAGCCTAAATCAGACTTTGACTACAAAAGAGAATAAGACTTTACCCAAATCTCAGTGGTGGTGAGAAACTGGAACAGAGTTTGTTGACCAGAGAACCTGTGGATGTCCTCTACCTGGCATTGCTCAAGGCTGGGTTGGACAGGGCTTTGCTGGCTTAGTGGAAGATGTCCCTACCCCCTGTCAGGGAGGCTGGAGGTGGCTGATCTTTGAACATTCCTCACAAATCAAACCATTCAATGAGTCTATGAAATACGTGAGATATTAGGTGTACTGATTCCAAGAGCTCTGGTGCAGCAGTGTATGGACAGTCATTCTGTAGCGAGCTGGTGCTGACCCTTTAACACAGAGAAACTCAGTCTGAGTTTTGGGCTGCTTGAGTTCACAGCAAGGATAAAACTTTACGACATCACTGCTGGATTTATGTCACCTAAAATTAATTCTGCACAACACTTCTGAAAATTCATCATTACTCGTGAAATATTCTAATTAACCAGGGGACAGTGACTGATAGCTAATCAATGGTGGTGAAACTGGGCTTCTAAAACTTGTCTGTCACAAAAGTTACAGTTTCATACTGTGCATTCCAGTCATTCCCCTGGAACACATTAAATATATCCTCCTTGTGTTTCTTATTGCCATATTTTGGGCATATCTAGGCAATCGATATTCGCCTTTTAGCATGGCTTGAATACGTTGTGGACACTTGGCCCTTTTCATTCTTCTTTATAGCTTCATCCAATTTGTTTTGCTTGCTTTTGTGCTCTGACTGTTTTACTGACAAATTGCAAATGGTGCCATCTACTTGCCGGGGCTGAAGGCAGTTCAGCACATGGAGTCACTCTGGAGCTGCAGGAGCAGGGATTTTTACCTTCCCGATTGCTAAGCAGCAGCCGTAATAAGGCTGAAATGTGTGTATTAATTCTTCTGTAAGAGTGCTCAGTTATGTGAATCTTTCAGCTCATCAATAAAGTCAGTTAGCTCAGTGCTTGCAAAATACCAAGGAAGCAGGTTATGTTTTTAGGGATGTTTTTATACTTCTTCAACCAACCACTAAACTAGTAATGAAGTTTCTCCTCTGTAGTACCTTTCCAGTATATTTTTGATATGCTTGTAATCTTCTTAGATGTCTGTAGAATTCTTAAAATCTCTGGTGGCTGAGCAGTTGCTGAGGTAGCCTATTACAGACTTAATGAGGAAAGCAACCAAGAGAAGGAACTTTCTGATAGGCAAAGCTAATCAACCAATAAAGCCTGTTTAGAAATCTCCTGCAGCATTTCTTGGCCTAGGGTGCCCCAGTTCTGGGAAGAAACACTGGAAATAATTCTGTCTGCCTGCTGGATATATGGATGTGTTGTGGCTTATCTTTGCAGCCAAGCCCAGAGCCAAGGCATTACCAGTATCCAGTTGTTAGCACATCAACTCCTTAAGAGTATGCAAAGTGTGACAGGGAAAGAAGGGGGGGGGCATGTTGCGTGCATATGTGTATTAGTGTGAGGGGAATATTAGCTGAAGGAATCTCCATTTTGCTTTGGTGGGAAGCTGACTATGTTGTCTTTTGACATGAGAACCAGATAAACAACTGGACCAAGTTTTCTCCAGTTTTCCTCAACATGAATCTGAATTCAGGACACCAAATCCAACAGAGGCTCTGTGAATTTATAGTGGTAAACCTCTGCCTTCACCACCTTTCCCATGGTACTGACTTGAATTTTTTCTTTGTTCCAAACTCTTTTCTTTGCCCATATTGCCATACTCATTGAGTCTTTTGGTGCGTGTTTGATAGAGGTGTTCCCTGGTGAGGAGATGAATCAATAAGTCTGGCAATGTGTCAGATGTACATTGACATCTACTAACCAAAATGAGTGTGTTAAACTAATAGGTAGCTGTGATCACAGTGTCTGGTTAACCTTTGAGCTCCTGTGGCGTCCTCTACCAACAGCTTTTGGTTGGTAAGGAAACAAGAAACCCTTCTGTTGTCCAATGTGCCTCATTCACAGTCGTAGCCTGTTCCAGTTGTGTTATCTCAGTTCCTTTCAAGTAAGAGGGCAGATCCATATCGTCTTTCCTCTTCTTGTGTGTTTTTGTGAATCTGTGTCCTGTTCCTTCATAAAATATATCTATCTGCAATTGCAGTTTCACAGAATTGAGGGCAACCTCTTGGGACAGTACTGCTGTGCACAACCCACTTCTCTTCATCAAGGTGCACAACGCTATTTTCAGGAAGTAGGGCAGTTCTCAGGGCTTTGAATTGTGTTGTTTTATTTTTGCTTTTCTTTATTGGTTGCTTTATACATACACAAGTATGTAATGTGTTTGATATCAGGTTTTAACAGTGTAAGTAACTATTTTGGTTTTCAATCCCCTGTTGAACAGAAAATTGTGTTGGTCAGAGAGTGAAACTTCATATTTCAACTGTGTTGTTCCTTAATTAAATAGTGCTAAATATGGGTAGGAATGTGATTCCAGGGTCTTTCAAAAAAGCAATTTATCTATATATTATTTTTCAATATCTCTTTGAATTAAGGATAATTGAGATTATGGTCTGCTTCTTACCAGGCAGTCTTTAAATTCATGTCTTTAAATTCTGGACAGTGTCAAACAAATCTCTGGCCTGTTAAAATACACAAGAAATCTGGTTTTGATAAAAGCAGTTATTAATTTGGTTGCACTTTGTGCTAGGGAGACTATGTCAATGAAGTGCAAGTAGCAGTCTAAGAGAAGTTTATTTTTCTATGTGGGATGAGCAAGGGTTGAAAATATGCTTTTCTATCCATGTTCTACTTTGTACATTATTTTCCGTGTGAGCTAAGCTTTTCCAATGGTTATGAGAATGGACATCCTTGTGTCATCAGAGACATTTTTTTGTTTATGCAGACTGATACACGTGAAATACAAGTTCTCTCATTGCAGGCAAAGGCTGTTGAATATAGATTTGCAGTCGCTAACACTCTTTGCTCCTTTGGTTTCTCATGTGTACTTTCACCATGGCATAATTTTTTTTGGTCATTTGGATTCCTGGTTTGGGCACATGACATTCCCCTGCCTTATATCCTTGAGGAATCTGCATCTACCTTCTGCTGGGTTGTATGTAATGGTGACGACTCTGGCAGTGCTCTGCTTCCCAGCACCAGGGAATATCTCAGGCATCCCATGACACTTTTTTTTGTCTCTGAAGGGAGACAACTAGACAGCCCCTCAAAGAAAGTAATGTGATCAACTTGGTGCTGTCTTGACACCTTTTTTGGTGTCTGTCAGAGACAATATGACTTACAGGGTCCATCAAGGTGTATGGGATCAAGAGGTCAGTCCCACCATCCAAATTGCGTGCTCTGAATGGCATCAGGTCTCTCTGGTAATTGATCTTTAGATTACAGCATCTGTCCTGGATTTTAACCTTTTCTGCCTAAGTAAGGGAAAAAGTGCTAATGCTCTAAACTAGCTGATGCAGTGAAGCATTGGCATGTTTTGGTAGCTTAAAGAAGTGCCAAGGTTTATTGTAGTGAAACAGAGGTTGCATTTGCATTTGGTTCTGCAAATCTAATCTTATCAAAGTTAAGACAGCCAAGATAAACCTCAGGCAACTCCATACATAACATAACTTCTTTATGCAGTCATACTTAGCAGAGCAGCTCTATATTCCCAGGACAACTATGGCCTGTTTTTTAGTGTGTATTGGAGTGTTTCTGTTTTTAATATACAGGTTTGACTTTGATGAGGAGAAAAACATGCCTTTTGTAAGTTTTTCATGCTGAGAAGCACAATTAAAAGTAATTGTTTCTGTTTCCAAAGTAAAACATGCCTTTTAAGAAGTATAAAATTCACCAGCACCCAGGGAGACACTTCTGCCATGTAGAGACAGTTTCTGTATTTCACTTCGTAGGTGCTCCCATCTGCCCCTCTTAAAGCAGCTCTTCCTGAAAAATGAAGAAGTTTCCTGAAACAAAGCCAGTATAAAAGGAAACTCAACACACCAAAAGTAGAAAAGTGAAATAAAAGTGATCATTGCATCGGTTTAAAGGCATTTGTGCAAATTGCCTTATAAATAGAAAATGTCAGCTGCTGTGATAAGCAGAGACATTTTAAGGTTGAGATGTTTCATATACCTACATTCATATACAACTCCAATATTAATTGTAAATGAAGAAGATTATATTGATAAACTAATTTTGTCTTGCTTCTTTTGTTTATAAGTTGTTTTACTGATAAACCATTACAAATAAAGGAAAAGAAAGTTTCTACTTGAACCTTGAGACGAGACAGAACAATGTCTGGATGGATTCAGAAACGAATCCTGACCTAATGATTAATTTTTATGAAACAGTCTAAGACAGAGTTCCAGAACAGATATTCCACATTTGGGATTTGCAATTTTATGCCTGGAAATAAAGATATGTACAACACACATAAAAGCCCAGGTGTGGGGCACACTTTTGCTCTTTCCAGGTAATGGACTTTATTTTTTTAATGTAACTATTTCACAAGGAAGAACAACTGGACAGGTATTAGTTTTGCCAACTACCTGATGCTTATGTTCCCTAGAATACAGGTAGAAGTTGGATTCTTGCCAAATACTATGGGGAAAACCCACAGAACTAGTTCCCTTTGCAGCCTTTCAAATATTTGAAAACTCATGAGTTTCACACAGTGTCATCAGTGTTTTCTGACTTATTAAATTGGCCAAATCAATTTTTTTTTCCAATTCCTTTTGGACTTCCTCTGTAGCTCAGCTTCCCGAGCAGAAAATTGTCCTATGAAGAAATAAATAAACCAAAAGCATCTCAGTCTATGAAGTGATAGTAGACTTAATGGAGGCCTGAGCCTCTCTGTGAAAAAGCTTGGTTTTCAGAGTCTCTGTTGATGTAGTCGTAGGCATAGAAGGTACTTTTAGAGGTAAGGTTGCAGTAGGAGACTGGGGCACTGGTAGGATGCTTGGGAGGCCTGGTGCCCTGACATTTTGCACTCCATGGATTTCTTGCAGGGTTTGGGGCCAATCGCTTTGCCTCTCTGCATCACAGTTACTCAGTTGTAAAATGGGGACAGCTGTCCTCCTCTATTTCTCAGAGGACTTGTGAAAATAAAGGCATTAAAGATAGTGTAGCCATCTGTTGCTATGGTGATGAGGCTTATATAGGCACTGAAGAACCAAGATTGGAAACTAATACGTCTCCTTGTACAACTTATTTAGAATATAGATGGGTGGTTCTGACGTAGAAGGTCTGGTTCTGCCTCCAGTAACGTGGTTACTGATTCTCAGTGGGGACAGGAGCAGTCCTCAGTAGATTACAACAGACACGTTTCGTTAAACTCTGCAATTTTAAATGCTTCAAATTGGGTCAGTTGCATAATATCTTGTGGTAGCCTGTTGTACCAGATAAAAATTATGTGCAGGATTTTAACACCTGCTGTAATTGCTAGATGCTTCCACATTTTTTGTCAGGTGTTGCAGCTAAGGTGAATGCAGTGAAAATACGGAAATTCGGCACCAGGGGAGATTTGTAAGATTCCTATAGGTATTGTGGGAAAGAGTGGGGAAACTTTAAAGGGTAAGGGACTTCTGTGTTTCAGATATGTGGGAGTGCGGTGACAGCAAGCAAGCTATGGATGAGTCAGAGGACATGGAGCAAAGGGCTCAGGGAAAATGGGACCAGTGGGATACCTGTGATACTGCCTTTGTTAGGGAAGAAGAAGCAGCTTCTGTGAAGTGGTTTGGCCTGCAGAAATAAATTTGATATCCAGAGACAGATTTTGCAAATCCCATTTTTTCCCCTTATCTTCCAGTACCATGATAATACCATCAGTACATCAACACCATTAACATTGTTGAATAATTTAGGGTGGAAGGTACCTCTAGCTCCTCTGCTCTAACGCCTTCCCCTTCCTGCCCGGAGGGGGGATGTGCATCCTGGGCTGATGCACAAGCCTTGCTGCTGGATCCATGCTACAGCTCCGGGACTGCCCTGTACCTCTGCCCACTGCCTCTCAGCCTTGGTCTGCCTGGGCAACTCTCGCACTGCACTGCTTTCCACCATCTTTGTTTCCCAGAACATATTTAGAACAGGGAACTTTAATAACCACATGGTTCTAATAGATGAAACATTTTGGGTCAGCTGTAAGATGTTTGTTTATAAACAGCCTATCAATATATGAAATATGTCCTATAAATCTTATAGTGAGAGAAGTTCCAGAGATCTATGTCTCATTTCCAGATGGAAGATGGAGTGGATTAATGTATCTGTGAATTATTTGGAACATTTTAAATATATTCCTTTTCCCCCTGCACCTGAGATGTAAATATCATGAGAGGTAATTACCATGAGAAGTAAATATCAAAATACTATGTCAGGATAGTGAATTGTTCTCATTCTTATACTAGAGAAGCAGCTATTCCTTTCCAGGCTTTTTGGTCCATCTTAAATATTCTGTTTATTTTTAAACTTCACATGACTTTTTTTTTTTTTTCCCAGTGTATTTTTTTCTCTGAGTTATTCTAACATCCAGTTTTCACCCAGCTGCTTTTGTCCAGTTTTGCTCCTTTTTCATCTGATGTGTCTGATGCAGCAGGAACATAGGAGCTGGTAAAAAAACCAGAGCAGCTAAATGATTGCATGCTTCTGCTTGACCACCGTGAGTTTTTTCTGGTATTTAGTCAAAGCAAGAATGACCACTAAATGCAAAATTATCTGAAGAAAAAGAAACATAAGAAGCCTTCCTTATGTTTTTGTATTTTGCCAAGGCTTTTTAGTTAGAAGCAATAGGAAAACACACATTGTTTTCTCATGTAGGGGAGAGATATTGATTTGAATGCTGAGAAAAATTTATTTTGGTAGTTATCTGTACATCACAGGTAATTTTGCGAGCAATAAAACTGTGTAAAGTGCTCAAGTAAATATTCTTCTTTACTGTTATCTAGTGTTTAGTAAATAATTTAGGTGGGAAGGGTTCTTGTTTCCTTGTTTGTTTAGTCATTCTTTGCTCTTTCAGGTGATTAAGCTAAAGCTCAAATTTTACTTTCCTGTGCCTTTGAATCATTGCACTTTCATTTGCTTCTCTTTCCTGAAATAAAAGCCAATAATCCTACGTGAATGCACCTTAGAAATTCCACAGGTGCTACATGGAAAACCAACTTATAAATTCAATTAAGACGGAGTTGGATGCTGCTGAAACATAAAAGGAAAATCTACATAACTGTGCTGCTGCTGGGGCTATGATATGGGAGACATTTACCTATTCAGATGATCTCCTGAATGGGGCATGAAAACCTATGGGAATTGCAGGCAGGGCTCAGGCTGATCTCCTACTGGCTGCAGTACCTCCACAAGTTCCACTGCCTGGGCTGGCCCCTAGGGAAACAGGAGTGAGTGCTCTCATGGCTAATGGCTGGGATACAAATGTCAACCTCTTCCTCCTTGCCACTGCCTCTGTGTTGAAGGGAGCAGAGCTCCTGGCTTTCTCCTAGCAGTCTGTTGGCCTGAGACTTTCACCAGGGATATTTTCACGGAGGGATTGCAAAGGTCTCTTCAGCCTGTTTGTAATTAGTAGGCTGTGGCACTATGCTGTGGCACTATGCTATGTGGAAGGGCTGCTGAGACATGGCATGTGGCCTTGCAAAAGCAGTTTCTTTGTCACACTCTCTCTTGGAGGATGATTGAGTTCTCTGTTATCATCTGAGGCAGGGAGGGGATGAGCAGATGGAGTGCTGCCACCAAATAGGAGCAGTGCATCATTCTGGTGAGACCTGTTTGCTCCCAGCACCTGGGTGAACCCACTGGGAGAAAAGCATGCATGTTAATGGCCCAGACTATCTTTTAAATCATCCTGTTTCAGTATTCTCCAAACAGCTCACAGCTTATTGAAGGGTCAGTGTTATGTCCGCAAGATGGGTTTCCATTGCTGTGCCAAACATTCAGTGAAAGGATTTCTGTGCCAGAAGCCTTTGGACCCTCACTGCATCTCTGCTGCAAACATGTTCTGCTTTACACGCTGGACCAGTGTGGTTAAAAGGCCAGTGGATTACACCTGGAGGAATGTCCCACGAAGAATGACCATTTCACAGTTAACTTTGCAGCTGATATAACTGTAGCACTGTCATCCCATTTCAACCCTCAATAACTCAGTGGGTCTGATTATGGTCTCACTCAGATATGCTTATGTCAGAAGACTTCTATGACCCTGTTATTGTTTGTTTTTAACTGTGTCATGAGCAAGAACAGAGCTTTTGGGGGAGAATCTAGATATCTAGAATTTTTCTGTGGAATTTGTTTCATTCTCTGCTGTCCCTTATACCTGACTTTTAGGTTATCCTTGTATGTGCCATGGGACATTAGAGAGTGGGGTCTCTAAAAATGAACAATACAAATCACCAGCTGCAGTTCTGTGTTTGGTGTCATCTTCTTTGCCCAAGAAGGGAAATTATTTAAGCTGTATTTATATTTTCTATAATAGCTGAGATTTTCTTACTGTCTGAATTAAGTGCATTTGGTTTGGTAAAATAAGTAAAAAAAGATAAAGATGTTTTGTCCCTCAGTGTATATTCAAGAAAATTTCAAGGATGTGGTGATGTCCAGAAATCTGTGAAAACTAGATGAGATTTAAATATTAAGAGGCAGGAATTTTCCTTCAGGTGAAGGATGACATTTGCATAGAAACAAGAATGACTCATATGTTGTTAGGTGAATGTCTGACTAGAATCTAAAATTCCTGTGCATCAGTCACCTTTTACCTTAGATGGCAATAGGAAATATGCTAAGCAGGGTACCCAATTTTTCATCATGTTTCAACACAGGAACTGACTGTAGAGAATTCATAAATAAATTGTAGCAAAATGAGATGCTGAACCAAATTTTATCACTGCACAGGCAAAACTTGCATTGCTTTTAATAGAAAGACTGAACTTTTCTTTCTTTCTCTTTTTACCATGAAAACCATGCAAGAAGAGGGGACATCTTCTTGTAGCAACTACCTTAGAAGCCATAAACTTCACTTTTGTAGTTTAAATTATATGAAAAAAATGTACTGATTTATTTTCTTAACATCTCTTCTTTACCTAGAATTATAGTTTTTCAAACAGAATATGTGAAGGTAGAAAGACTCTCCTAAGTTCTGTTGCTCTGTGGTACCGAAATGGAAGTGACTGTTTTGGACATAATGTTCTTGCTGTAAACCAAGAACCAGCTTTCCTGCAGAGAATTTTGTTCAAGTTCAGTTCCTCATATCAATTTTTTATTATGAATTAACAGTTCAGACAGGTTAACATAACTGATTTTACTAATTGTTTTCCATTAGGAGGGCAACTCAGCCAGAATTGGAACCTGATCCTCTCATCTACTAATCCTGTTGCTACCATCACTAGGTAAGGTCATCTTTTCTGTAACTTACCCTTCTTCAGAACTCTTAGATTTCTGTCACTTGTGAAAATATGCATCCAAGGCCAGCTCGGCTCTTTAATACTTCCCCATATTTTTTATTTTCCATTTTTACCTTGTGTCTGTGAATTCCCTGCTTATTGGATTTTGAAAATGCTCCATACAACTACTGAACCTACCCTAAAAAGAAAAATATTTCTTTCATAATGGTGGCAAGGTAAAATAGATGAAAATTTTAACTTTTATTTGCTTCTTTGTGCAAAACATCCAAGTGATTGTAGCACTTTTGCCACAGAGACTCAGGAATTTTGGTGTCTGCTGGAGTCACACAGAGAGAAAATATGAGACACAGAAACTTTCCCAGTTTGTATTGACAGAGCCCAGCAGTTCTCATCTGTGGTAATTCTCATTAGTTCTGGGTGAATTCTAAGAGATATGAGTCCACAAAACACTCTTTACGCGAGATTTAAATACATAGTCTGATGATGAGTAGACTTTAGGAAATCTGTGCAACAGCAAAATCACCCACTGGTGAGCAGGGCTGACGAAGTTTTGGTAGTTTCCTGAAGGGCAGCACTCTGCAGTTTCTGATCATGCAGTTTCCCACTATGACTGGGGATCCTGAAGTTTTGATTTTTAGTTTAAAAATGGGGTATTTTCCCTTCATTTCTATCAGAGTGAATAAGAAATGGCTCCACATCTTACTGGAAAGCAAAGGAGTGGAAAAAGCGTCTTAATAATTTTCTACGGGGAAATCTTTAAGACCTGGTTGCTGGACTGGTACAGCGATACTTTTCTGTATTTCTTTTCACGGGCCATGGGATTATTTCTGTATAGGGAAATGTTGTGTGGTTGAAAAGTGTAACTGTTTGCTACTTGGAGTGTTTTGGCCTTATATTATAGTAGTTTTCTGGGACTAAGCTAAAGCAAACTTACCTTGTCTCTCTGTCCCATAAAGGAATATGATTATCTGTGGATGTCTTTAATCATGTTTTCAGAAGTAGTAGAATACATAAAAACCCTGACCATCTGACAGAGGAGCATTAAGTGCTGATACTGTCCTAACACTGCAGCTCAACAGACAGGAGTTACAGAATATTCATAGATAGAAGGCACCCCCAAGGATCATCAAGTCCAACTCTTAAATAAATGGCCCATATGGGGATCAAACCCACAACCCTGGTGTTATTAGCACCATGCTCCAATCAACTGAGGTAATCTCAGGGACAGATTTTCAGTATTTCTCGCTTGTTGTGGTATTCAATGAAGGTTTTTGCCTACTTTGTTTAAGTCAAATTCAGCATGACCTTTTCCACTGCTGTATATTAGGTTTGAAAATATCTTTGTGTTATTCCTTCCTCCCACGTGGAAGTTTAGCTCCCCCAAAAAAAAGAACCTCTACCTAATTTTTTGGTATACCTAAATCTTTTAATAATCAGCATTTAATTTGGGTTTAATCTAGACTCATTGATTTCCTCTTCTGTGATATTACAGGCAAGGTCCTTAACCTGTGCCTGCCTTCTGTTACCCACTTTAAAATGTTGTTCTAAATAGCAGCCTACTTATATTGTTAAGGATCAATTAATTTATTCACTAATTGACTTAAAGCACTCAAAATATAATGTGCTACAGATGTAATTTTTGTCATTAACAATGCTTCAACACTGCTAATGTTAAAACATTCATTGGCAGTGTCTAGTGGGTACTGAAAGAAGATTACATCAATTAAAAATGGGAAGGTGTGTTATCTGGATACAGGTGAAGGCCATTACGTTATTGAGAGTGGCAATGTCATGATTCTGGGCTTCCCCCCTGCCAGCTCCAACAAGGCAAAATATCTTCTGTTAATAATGTTGTTAACCGATGCACTCCAACATAACTCTGGTGACAAGTAAGTACACGAACAGTTGGGGCTGATTTTCAGTAGATATAGCTCTATATTATGTAAAAATATTAATGTTTATTCCTACCTTATGGTCTCTTTGTAATCCTTCCCTGTGACCTTTTAGAGTATTTTCCCCCTGATCCTATTTTGGGCTGCCTATTTGACAACATGAAAGGATTAGCAGGAAAGAGAATTTGTTTCTGGGTATTAATTGCTCCAATACATGGTGCTTCTTTGCATGTCTGCCTTGTTCAAAGTTTGCTGCTGTTCAAAGAGTGTGCTTCCTGCTATGCTGTGTTAAAGGGCTTTTAGCACAGGAGCGGCGTGCTCGGTGATGGGGAGGATGTCACTCTTTGATCAGCAGCTTTTGTGCCTACTGAACACCCTTGCTCTGATCTGAGTGCTGTCTGCAACCCTCTGGATTCTTGATCTGTGTGGTTTGTTTGCTGTAGTTCTTGTCACAGAATTATGCAAAGCCTGTTAAAATGCTGACGCTTCCCTCCGCCCCCGTATTATTTTTCCTGTGTTATTTTTGTGACCTCTGGCTGAGGCATAGCCCCTGTATACCTCATCTACTAATTTGCTGCTGTTTGTATCAGAAATAGGATGCTCTAACTTGTTAACTACAGCTATCTAGGTTATGAAAATATATATTCAGCAAATACATCCTCTTAGTTTTGTTACTTTTCTGCTTTCTCTTCAGTGCCTAAGTACAACTCAGACTGACCAAATCTAGCAATAGCTGCCTACTCCTGGCAGATTTTAACCCTTGCAACAAAGCACCAAGTTCTAAATCCCGATGTCTCTGCAGCCTGGAACACTCACTACAAAACACAACTTCATTGTATTCTATCAAAACTAGGTGATGATGCCTAGATAGCCAAGATGTGTCATTGGGTAAGTGGGAAAAACTGGCATTTTTTTCTTACCCCATTGGAGAGGATTCTGCAGGACAGAAGTGCTTGCCATGTGAGTAATTTTATGCTGTTTGAGGGCAGGCCCCAGATGTCTTTTCCAAGGTGCAGAATATTGCTAGAATTAATTTTTTTAACCCCACAGTATATGTCACACTTTGATGATCATGAAGAAAACATAAGATACCTTGGTTTTACCCTAAGATAAATTTAATGAGATAAGGGACAGCATGGACCTCATGTAATTTATCTGCAATAAAATGTAAGTGGGAATCACCTTGAGATCTAGGCCATAGGAAAGCAGGTGTTTATTACCTTTAATATGTATTTGTAACAAAAGATCCATTTGCATGTAAAATGTATGGCAAAGACTGATCAAAATACAGTACTGGCAGCGCGATGAGGCACTTGGTCATGTGGTGTGGTTTGCCGGTCAAAGAGAAATTGCTGCTCTATTTACCTCTTAACCTTTGCAGACACAAGATCAAGGCAGTGAATGACACAACAGTAGATTTGACTCTTTTGCAGCATCACAAGCTCCATGTTTGCTCTTATTTGCCAAATACACGAGAAGCAAATTTAAAGTTTTCTGAGTGTGTCAGTTGAAGAATAAAATGGGAACTTTTATCTACCCTTTATATGCCATGTACTGCACTTGTTGTCCTTTGCTCTGCTGCTGAGCCTTCCTGTGTTACAAAGAATAGATGTTCTGCTTTTACCCTTAAATCCCCTTGGTAGAAATAGTGACCCACACCTGCTCTCACACCAGCATCATTCTGAGAGCAGGCCATGGGGAAAAACCCTTTCTTTAGAAATTCTTATCTACTTTATTAATCTTAAACTTACTTTTATGTATTGTGTCTCTAAAAATCCCTCTTTCTGGGAGTTGAAATAAATCCTAACAGTGTATGAGCATAAATAGCTAGCAAACAGTAAGAGCAGTTTTACCTCTGCAGTATAAACTCCACCCACATTTCTTTCAGTTATGCAGATTGGGGTGCAATAACATGGATTAAAGTGATTTCAGAAAAGAAAATTCGTTGTTGTTAGGGAAAGCTGCCCTAATCACTTCTTCCATACATACAGTACTTGGACTTGGCTGTGGAAATACTGCAAAG
This sequence comes from Pyrgilauda ruficollis, assembly GCF_017590135.1. Lineage (NCBI taxonomy): Eukaryota > Metazoa > Chordata > Aves > Passeriformes > Passeridae > Pyrgilauda > Pyrgilauda ruficollis. The sequence goes on along the minus strand of NW_024519206.1, from coordinate 27,511,904 downwards.
TGCTCATTCCTGTGGTCTAAATCAGCAGTGTCGTAGCTGGCTGCTCTGCAACGGCAGCTGAAGAGCCAATGTTTGCTTTTCCAGCACTGTAGCTATGTAGAGAGGGACTCCAGAACTGTAAAATCACATCTCATGTAGCAAACAAAATTTAAAAAGCCCTCAACCACCAGCATAAATGACATTTCTTTTAAAATGGAAGCAAGAGAACATAGGCAACCCTCTTCTGTCTGGTTCTGTTACTGTAGTAGGACTCTGGTATTAGTTTCATAAGGCTGTTCAGACATATAAACACTCTTTCCTTTGCAACCTCTCAAATTATTCCACCATTCCACTGGAAGAGATTTCCTCTGCAAAGAGATATTCCCAAATCCCCTAGTCAAGGAGCCAGGTGGATTTAAAAAAATGAATAGAGATAACCCCTCTGCCTTAAGGCAGCTGGATATTTAGCCTATTACATCCTTTTTTTTTAAAAAGGCTTATCTTCCCCAGACTCTTCTTTCCCCCTCCCTTTCATTCCTTTTGTCATATTAAGAGCTCAGTAAGACTCAGGCAGCTGGCAACCTCCAGGTCATTTGGATGCAACTGCTGTCTCAAAATTATCTCCTTGATATGAGCAAGATTATTTTTTTTATCCCTTGGAAGAGAACCTGGTCCTTTTCAATTTCATCAGTTAATGCAGACTCTTCCTTCTCTCTTGGAGTCTGTAATAACATTAACTGGGGACAAGCACATGCAACTAGGCTGGGTACAGCATAGGTGACACTGTGGGTGCAGAGAGATGTGGAAGACTGGTGGAGATGTAATGTGCTTGTTATTTAAGGCTCACTAATAATCGCAGTAGTTATGTCTTGGTTGCCAGTTTTTAGATTTGTGTGTTGAAACATCTTGAACAAAATGTTAGTGAGAGCAATTCTGCAGCATCCTGCTGACTGAATTCAAGGTGCTGCCTCGTTTGCCATCTGCCTGCAAGCTCATAGTAGTAATTATAGTGAGTCTCGCAAGTGCTGGAACAAGAGGTATGTCAAATGCATTTTCCTTCCATTTGAAGGTAATTTTCATTTTCTCAACTCATTTGAAACTACATACCATTATGAGCTGCAGGTGTGAGAGCCACACAGAAGAAGACAGAAGTGTGTGCACACCCACAAAGCAAGATATCAACTCCTAGAGTGTCCAGAAGAGTTTATGTACTTACCCTGGCACTTTTAAATTAAATGCAGTGCTGGAGCAATTTCCCTTCTTATAACTGCTCCTATCCTTGTGCATAGAATCTTAACATCTCTTATTAGTGTGACAATATAAAAAATAAAAAAGCATGCTTGATTTTGCTGAGCATCACTGGAATAACATGCACTGGAATAACAACACACAAAAAAACTGCTGAAAGTGAAAGTTACTTGTAGTGTGTTGAAACTTCCATGGGTAGTGGTTTATGGACACAGCCATAGTGAGGATAAGCAGGGTGAAAATGTAAAATTGGCACTATGTGCCAAATTCATTTGGTGCTTGAATTCTGCTGAGAGGTGGGGTCTGGAACTGACTTTTCTTTGGGAAGTGATTAAAGACCCAGTGCATTTGAGCATTGGTCACGTGGGAGGAGGAGGAGGTTTGCATCTGGTATGGCACATGGGAGCGAGGTGGAACCAGGGACCTGCTCCAGTTCTTCAGGAATCTGTATCTTCATGTCATGGTATACAGGGAACCATCTTTCAGAGCTGTGCCTGGAATTCACTTTGAAGCAGTGGAAGAGTAAGCAGGCAGAAGGAACACTTGTCATTACATACTTTCTATACTGATCCACCAAGAAAACTGGGGTAGGAAAGAAGAATGAGTAGAAGTTTTCTTTTCCTGGATTTCCCTGTGGGACCTGCTTGGTGTCACCCACTGGAGGAAACAGCATTCATAACCCAAACACACATTCTCCTAAAGGTGGCCGTTGTGACTGTCTGAACTGTTTCCCTCTCTGCTTATGAGATTGGAAAGATAAGGGCTGTGTAGGGAAAGAGCAACTGAAGATGATGGGCTCAGTGAGGAAGGCTTACACAACATCCAGGCCATGAATAGATTTTTAAGGAATATAAAGAAGGGTTCTTTAGGAGATTATAAGCACCAGGTCTCTCTCAACCTATTTAAACAGGACATTCATGCATGCCTTGAAGTAATGCCTCTACATTTGTACTTGCAGGTTCAAGAGTCAGGCATTCTCAGCAGCTTTGTGTCTGGCGTTGATATTTTTAGAATCATAGAACGACCTGAGTTTTATGTCAAAGGCAAGAGCAGATTTAAGCTTTCCTCATTATATGCTTAACTGAAAGCAGCATTTTATAGTCATCTTTCTTGTTTAAGATTTAAACTAATTCTGAGCCAGTGGAATATCCTGTACTTTTCAGACAAGATTTTCTATAAGCATCTGAACTAATGTTTCCTATGGATTTGTGTTTCATGGTAACTCATGAGCTCTGAGTAACAACACCTCCATGACTAGGATATGTACGCTCTTCTTTTCTCACCTTATTCTGTAGCCTCATACAGTAGACTCCCAGGTGGCTAATGCAGGCTGAACTGATACAGTTTCCCCAAACTGAAGGAGTCCATCATTCTGTCAGAGGTAGCTGAAATTATCTGATAGGGTCAAAAGTTATTGAGGAACATATATAAATTGTGATCACATAAGTCATGTTTCCATAGGAACGGGCTAAAAATACATCTGTATGAACACTCAGCGTCTATCGTGATGAACTATTATGTAAGTAGGATTTTTTCTTCAGCAAGAACATTGCAGATGCTTGTTAATAATTTGTGGTAGTATTTACAGACAAGTTTACAAGTCTTCATGTGTGCAATCGGCTGTATGCTTATTATATTGTTTGCCTTCACTCCTGCTGACTAAAATGGAAAATTAACAGAGCATCCTTTCTCAAGGCTTAAAAACATCCAGAAGATTAAAAATAGCCTGAGGCTTATAAACTTCCTCACCTGGTAAGACAAACAGAGTTCTGTACTAACAGTCATCTAAATGTGAATGTTGTGACTATAAGTGCTGTATGTGAAAGGTGGAGAGGAAAGCTTGGAGGCCTGTACCTCATGGAAAATGTGCCATATTGCACCATGGCAACGTGTGAATATTTTCTATTTGCAAGTAATGAGTCTCTGCAGAGCAGGAAATTGTCACCAAATAACTAATTCACATTATAAATACATTTGTACCTTGGGATAAATGTTAGGATCCAGATTTTTGTGGTGTGGTGATTTAGGGTGGATGAGATGAGACAGAGGAGGCATTTTTACAATGAGGTGATGTATGTTGTAACATCATATATCCTCCAAAACCAAGTTGAATTTCTGTGTTTGCAACTGCTTTTGCTTTTGTTTTCAGAAGCCACTTAGAAATTTCCTATTGTGCCAGCTAAAAGATGGGACTAGATGATGGTTAGGAAAGAAACCACTGAAAATATCTGGCTTGAAGTATTGCATAGAAGTGTCCACCACTGGACTTGTCAAAATCATTCTGTAGCCTGTTATAATAATTTTTCTCAAGTTGCAGAATTTATTTTCTAAATATCTGGAAGCAATTTTCATCCTCTTCTGATTTTCTATTTAATCTTCCTTCAAAATCACATTAGGATTAAACAGTAAAGCTTAGCATCAGAAGTTGGTTTTGGTTTGCATTTTTTTTAATTCAATTTTTAAAATAAGAAAAGCTAAGACTGTATATGTAATGATAAAATGTAAGAAGTATGCATAATGTTGTACCATGCATTTTGTTCCAAAGAGGGAGGAGGAAAGAGTCCATATGTCCTCTGAGCCTCAGAAAATAGCATGCCACTGGACAAATTCTGAATTGTGATTATTAGCAAATGATGAATAACTTACAGACCTGAAGTTAATCATCAAATATATTATTTAAACTAAAAATGAATTGAAGAATTCAACATTCTGTCTGTGGACAATTCATTGATAGAAAAGAAAAAAGGATGAAATTAATCAAATAAATAATTCATTGTAAATCATTTGGTTCTAATTATAACAAGATGCTAAAAAATAGATCAGCTTCTCAAAGCATGGCAGAGTTCTGTTACGCATGCATATCACCACAAATGCAGCTGTCAAAGTATAATCCCTGTTTTAATTGCTTTTGGTTCAGGACAATAGTTAGGTAAAGGAGTGGTAACAAAAGCACTGACCTACCCCATTTATTAAAAGCCATTTTATTTGCTTGCTTACATGACAGAGCATCCTGAGCTAGTGCTTCTGCAATGTGAGAAATGCCAGCCTGGCCTTCCCAAATCCTCAAAGCAAAACCCTGCATAAAATTGAGGTTTTATGACCTTCTCTCTCACTGACTGCCAGCTCAGCGGTCTGTACCTCTCTTTTCTGAAGAGCTAGCTAATAAAATGGTGAAGAGCAGGCTTTCCTGGCTCTCTTTTTGTCCCTCATGAAGAAGCCCTTGTTGATGCTCCTGCAGGACACTGGCTGGCTCTGGGTGTAGCATCCTGCAGAGAGGATCCCTTCTCTGGCTGATGCAGGAATCTTGCCAGAAACATTGCTCAGCAACCCAGGTGCTGCTGAATTTTAGATGGAAGATGAGGGAGAGACAGCACAGAAACAAATGAGACCTGTATGAGCATGTTTGTTCTGAGGCCTCCAGAACAGTCTATCACCAGGCACTTCAACTTCCTGAAGTTTTTGCTAGCTGAGTGCTGGGTTACCAGGCCATACTAGTCCCACTCTGCTTCTGCCAATGGGTTGGATCAGATGATCCTTGAGGTTCTTTCCCACACGGTATTCCATAACGTGATCCCCTCCCCCGTCCAACTGAGCAACCATCAGCATTAAAAAGCCTGTACCACTGAATAGGCAGTAGCCAGCATTTATTAAGCTTTTTTTTAAGCTTTCACTTATCTTCCTCCCTATCAGTAGAATGAGCAAATCTTCTTCCTTGTGGTTTTTATTGTGCTTTCAAAGCAAGTCAGGGTTGGATGGGTTCATGTGCAAGAGCTGTGCTGCCTAGCCAAGGACAAATCCAGTGCTATGCCCTGCACTCACAGAGGTCCTAGCTCAGTTGCCAGTAAAAGGAGGGCAAGCGGTTGGGGTGAGAAGATGAGAGCATTTTTCATGAGATATCTGTATAGATTTTGAACAAAACAGCTTTTAGTGCTGTAACAACTTTTAGGGCAGCCTTGGAACAAAGGCAGGAGAGAAATCCTGAGTGTGAAAATAGCTGACATGAACTGGAGCATCCACTTAACTACAAATGGTGCTTTTTCTAGAAAGCCAAAAAGTCCCTATCCTGTCAAAATTGAAGCGATGGTTGGAAATCTGACATGCTTCATAGTTCAGTGGGTTGGGTATTTTTGAATATTTGTGCAGCCTTCTGGATTTGTTACATCATAAATTCAGGCAACAGCTGGATGTCTGACCCTATGACGATGCTGCAAAAGTGTCCAGTCCTTTAGTCATGAGAAATTGCTGAAGATGTTAGTTTTCTCCGCAGCCAAATAATAAAGCAGATTGCACCTTGTGTACAGTACCTGCAAGATTCTTGAAAAGTAAGGTGGAAGAGCAAGATGAATATAAAGAGGGTTAAAGTTGCCTTTATGTCACCCATGCCATATCATATTAGTAAAAAATAAAATCCTTAATATAATACAATCTCACAAATGTTTTTGCATCAGCATTTTGTCCTCTGAAAAGATATTAGAAGCAGTTTTTGCACTGTCCTTGTAAAATTTGCGGTGACAGAAAATTGCTTACCATTAATGTAATTAATTACTTACCATTAATATAATAATCCTTTCTTTTTTCCCCCTTCAATTTCAGATCCCTAAATACTACACAATAACCCCCAATATGCTGGTGATACTAGGATTTTTCTAATGTTAGTAATTTTGAATGTACTCACAATGTTTTTGCCTCAGTGGTATGAAAGAAATCAGCACTGCAGAACAGGAAAAAAAAAGAAACCAATACCATGTATTAGTCAGACTCAAAGCATGACAAAATTCAGATTACCCCATGCTGAACACAAATGGGGTAGAAATGTTCAGAAACTGCAATCAAATAGCTTTGAATGTCAAATGAAATTACTTTGGGAGTCTTCTAAGCCCTCTTCTTACAGCACACTGGAACATAAATCCCCTACTTTCATTTGATTAGTCCAAAGGCTATAGGATGTGTTATTAAATCTAGAAAACATGACCAGAGTCTTAGTCATTAACATCACTGAACACACAAATTCCTTTAGGTCTTTATTTTTTCTCGCTCTGTATCTTTTGAATGGAGCATGATCAGTGAACTTTTAAAATAAAAGTATACCTGAAATTCACTGACAGCTATAAATAATTTATTTTTTAAAGAAAATGCTTTGGGAGGTTTTTCTTCTGCTCAATTTGAGTGTCACAGCAACATAAATACATATTATAATATCAGTGAATATTAGAAACTGTAGATAAAGATATTTTGTTCCTTGTAGTTGATAAGAATCTTTGGTTCACAAACTTCCCTGCGGTACAGGGGAGCTATAATCAGCTTTGGCAACAAAGCTTTGATGTAATTAAGTCACGGAAGTCTGCACTTAATGAATAGTTGCAACACTGTGCACATTTTGATTTTTTTAAACCTGGGAAAATGATAACAGAGAGTGAAGACAACTGTGCAAAAACATTGATATAATCAGTAATAACAAGACCTCCAATCCTGGAAAACACCTCAGTTTAAGAAAGGATTTATGCTTGTGCCTTAGTTGTACTAAATTTAAGAATGAGCTTAGAACTACATGTGTCGTTAAATGCTCTCCTTACAGACTCTTGAATCTGCAAGAAATCTTTGCTTTCCTCTCATGGCTTCTTTTTGAAAGAGGTTTAACTGATCATTATTATGACTGCATTGGAGCATGTGGCGCAGTATCTTGCACTGGGCAGACATACAGGATATGCCAACCACAGAAGCACAGGGCAAGTATTTAGTCCTCCTTGCTGGTAAACTCTTCCAGCTTCTAGTGGTTTGAGGTCCTCAGCTTGGCATGATGTCTTGATGTTTAAGAGTCTTCAGTGGATTTATTCATTAATTTATTTTTCCCCTCTGCCAATTTTTTTCTGAGCAGTTTTTTACAGATGAGCATTTTTAGCATTCCACAAGTTTGTTAACAAATTCTACAGCTGAACTATGTGTTCTTTGTATTGAAGGTACATTCTGAAAACTTTGTTTGATACCTACTAGTTCTTGTACTGGAAAAAAATAAAATAGAGAGTAATTGTTTCCTGGTTTTTTATGTCTTCTGTGATTTTTCCAATGCCTCTTCATCTTCCTCTTCATGATCTCTGTTTTTTCAAACTGAGGAATAGCAATGAGTTAGTTGCTCCTTGTTTGGAAGCTGCGCCATAATTTGCACCTTTGCTATGTTTCTTTGTACCTCTTCTAGCTCACCTGATGTTTTTTCTGAGATGAATGGCTCTTAAATGAACACAGGAATTAAGATGTGGGCATAATGATCTATTGCTTGGAGTCCCTTTAACTTCTTGGCTAAACCAATAGTTTGAATGACATGTGGCATAACAGATAATTGATTACAAAATGGAAAAACTGGTCTGTGTGATGGAAAAAAGGGGAAACTATCCTGTTAGATCACATATTGCCTCATTATTCTCACCAGGGAAGATGTGATGCACCTTTTCGTTGCAAAGTCCATGGCGTATTGTCACTGACTGCTAATTTTGCACCTGTGTGGGGTGCAGGCTTATATCAGCTGACACTGTGGAAGCAGGTGGCTTGAACATCTTCTTGAACAAGTCTTCAGAGCATGTATTTTCTTGACATGCATTCCTAAAGGTTCCTCTTAAAAATCTACCTCTTAAAGATCTGTGTGGATGTCTTAGAGAAGTCTGATGTTGTTATAGTAGAAGTGTAATTTCTGTACTGTTTTGCACATGGATTCTTTATTGAGGAAGCTTATTTTTGGTTTAACATCCTCCATTTACATCTGCATCTTTGTTGAGGCTGTGACTATAACAACAATAACAAGTCATTGATTCTATGGAGTGGTTAAATAAATGTCAGTGATGACATTTCCACAAATACTTTTTTTTTGTGGAAAAATAGTCCATATTTCCAGGAGTGAGAAATTATCTAGTCTCAGAAAAGGGTATTATTATTATTCCTAGCTGTAATACAAATGCAATATTTTATTCAACACACTTTTTATGTTTGCAAATAAGTGTTAGGGTGAAAAGGAAAAATAATAGCAACCAGACACGGGCCTGGTTCTGTCTAAAGATGCTACTGATTCTTTTATTTCAGTTTATTTGTACTAAGAACACAGGTTTTGTTTGTGGGAAAAAAAAAATAAATCAGCACTTTTCCCTGCAACCAAGATTTATGTGTATGTTGCAATTAGGGCAACAGATTGTCTCCAATTTTAGAAAATTTTTTGTTTAAAGTTGCAAGTGTGTGTACACCTCTACAATATCTGACATCTGCTTGATATACAGATATAGATATTTGTTTTGACACTGTGACAGTAGCAGATTTTTTTTTTTTAAACACATAAGTGCAATAAGATTACCTTAATTCTGATTTACCAGTTGTAGAGATTTTGAAATCAAGGATTTTCTGATTTGTTTGCAGGTCGCTTTCTCTAGTCCATACCAGTTGCTTCTGAAACTGGTGGTATTTCTGTAAGGTGAAAATTTTATTCTAAACCTGCTCATACCCTTTTCCCTTACTCCCCCCACTTCAGGCCTTTCAAAGTCAGGGCTTCATTGTTCCCTGCTATTTATTTACTGATTAGTGAAGGATATTTGGTCTCAAGAGGTCATAGACTCCAAAATACAAGATGACCTTTGTCTTAGTGTCTGAACCTGTATAAACATGCTATAAAGCCCTCAAGTGCCTATTCCTTTCCAAGCATGCTAGATGTGCTTCCACATGATACAGCTTAGATCCCATAAGTCCATCCATGAGCCAAATGATTTTCCAGTCCTTACATCAATTTTTGCCCTGAAGGGCATACTCAATGCCCTGCAAAGCCACGAAATAGAAGAGGGCTTTCCACAGCTAAATATGTTATGATGATAAGACGCAGCCTTTAGTATATGTTTTCTGTATAAACTTGTCTGGTTTGTGTCATGCTTCCTGTGCTTTTAGTGAGATGTAAACTGGTGGTGCTCTCTGTAAATTACTATGAATAATTAAAATTTTTTACCTTGTCTCCAAGTTGCTGGCATTGTTTATTTCTCCTGATTTTGCTTGGCAATTTCAGAAATTCCATCCAAAATGTGCTTGTTCCTCATAGCTGTGACAAAAAGATGATTTTTTGCTCTTTGTAACCTTTGGTGTTTTGCACTGCTCCTGTAGTCATGAGCACCTCAGGCACCTCCCCCTGCTTACAGATCTTTTTTATTTTTCAAAAAATATTCTCTCTCTTACTAGAATCTGTTTTGAACAGCAATGAAGACCTGAATAACTTCATGGCAAAAGACAAAGGCAAGCAGAGAAATGCCAGAGATAAATGCAGCTCTGGAAAAGTTCTAGAAGCAAGGTTAGGAGTCAAGGTAATTTGTGATGCCAGGGGAAAAATATATTTTCTTACACATGAGTTTGGCATTACATGATTATTAGAGGACAATTCTGCTGAGACTTGAGTCTTGCATAATTTTTTTACTTGTCTGGAAGTATTCTGCAGCATCTTGGTGCTCCAGAGCTCTGGCCAAGTCTTAAAAGAGAGTATCACAAGGTAGATTTTTTTGGGTCTGGATGCAGAGATAGTTCAGACACTTAGGAAAATGTGAGTCTTTGTTAAACTGTTTGGATGGAAATAGTTAATCTTTCCAAACTGTGTAATTCTCTTTCCCTTTGCTTTGTTTAGTTTGCAAGTTCTTTGAGGCCAGTCTACATGTGTTTGTGTAGCAGGTGCTACAGAGGGCTGTAGTGTCAGTTGGGTTCCTACTTCAGCATTCGTGATTAATCTCACTATTTCTTCAGAACAATGATGACTACTCAGTCCTCTGAACATGCACTATCAAACTGGTTCCTTGTAACAGACACGTGAATCTCTTTACGAAATTCTTCCAGCTGTGTATTGTGGTTATAAGAAAAATAGGGCTTCTAGTTTATGTTATTTTGTGACAGACCTGAGACAAAATTGCCCACTTCTGGGGAGTTTTTCAAACCACTGTGTTTGCTCCTAAAATGGAAAGTAAGATAGGTGTATTTAAGAAGCTATTTTATGTGGGGCTGCAGTTTGCTGCTTCTGTTCTTCCTCCTTCTTCAGCTTCCACTCCTGCTGGGCCATTCCTTCCAATGCTCTGATGGTGCAGCATTTTCATTTTTACTTGTGTCCTGTGGAAGTAGCAACTCAGGAGCACAGTCATGGTAGTTCTGTGTGCCCAGGTGCCATCAGCTCATGGTGTAGAGAATATGGAAGGATGATGTGCTTGCTTAAATATACTTACTGAGGATTCGATTAATGTAAACTTTTCTGTCTCTGTTCAGCACTGGTGAGCCCACACCTGGAGAAGGATCCACTTCTGGGCTCCCTGGTGCAAGAGAGACATGGTCAGAATAACGTCAGTGAAAGACAATAGAGATGATTAAGGAGTTGAGGCATCCTTTATACATGAAGAAACTGGGAAAGCTGGGGTTGTTCAGTCTTGGAAGACAAGATTTAGAGGGATCTCTTCAGTGTGTGTATTAATACCTGAGGGGGTAATAAGGGAGAGCCAGCCTATCTCAATAGTACCTTATGTCAGGACCAGAGATAATGGGAAGAGGTTGAGTTACAAGAGATTTTGTCTTTTTCTCTGTGACCACTGGCACAGGTTGCTCAGAGAGGTTGTGGAGTCTCCATCCCTGGAAGTATTCAAAACCAGACTAGACATGGTCCTGGGCATCCTGCTGTAGCTGACTTAGATTGAAATGGAGGATTGGACTAGATGATCTTCAGAGGTTCCTTCACCCCTCAACCATGATGAGATTCTGTTCTTTATATTTACTTTATGTTATCATAGAAGCAGATAATATGTTGACTTGGAAGGGGCCCTCAAGGATCATCGACTATAACTCCTGGTCCTGCTCATGAGTGACACCATGTGCCTGAGAGCATTGTCCAAATGGTTCTTGAACTCTGTCACACTTGGTGATGTGACCGCTTCCCTGGGGAGCCTGTTCCCATGCCCACCCACTCTCTGGGGGAAGATTTTTTTCCTGATATACAACCTGAATCTCCCTTGACTCAGCCTCATCCCATTCCCTCAGGTCCTGTCACTGGTCATGAGAGTGAGGAGATGGTACCTGCCCTGTCACTTCCCCTCACAAGGAAATTGTTTTCTGCTACAAGATCCCCCCTCAGTCTCCTCTTCTCCAGGCTGAACAGACCAAGTGACCTCAGCTGCTCCTCATATGGCTTCCCCTCAAGGCCCTTCACCATCCTCATGGCCCTCCTCTGGGTGCCCTCTAATAGCTTAGTGTCTATTTTTATAACATGGTGTCCGAAACTGCACACAGTTGTCCTTAAATGGCTCATTAAATGAAACTTGGCTTTTATAAAAGGAAAATAGAAGTCTATGTTGCTTCCAATGGTTATAATGTGTTACCAAGTGAAAGGCTTAGTTTCTAGTGAATGTGGGGTTTTTTGCTGCTGTAGCTTTCATCCTTTTTCTGAGGACTTTTTTCCTTCTTTAATTATTTGACAAATTAGGGAAGGCTTTCAGTAGAAGATGAAAATTCTTTTCTCTGCTATACAGGAAGAATCTTGGGCCCAAGTGCTCATAAGTTTTGTCTGATGATATCCAGATATATGTTTAAGGCTACTAAAAAGAATAATTCAAGTAGCAGAATTGTTCAGAAACAGAGTAATAGAGAGCATTTTACTCTTGCGCTCCAAGTAAACTTCTCCCATCTATGGAGAGAGGAAAGTGTTAAAGTCCCACCACAGGTTCATTTTATTACTTTAGCTCAAAATTTGCCAGCCCTATTTCAGTTATATCAGTATTTACTAAAATGGTCACCTCCATAAAGTCCAGTATTCAGCTATTCAACATTTTGTTGTGCTTCAGGTATATTCACTGATTAAGCCTCTCAACATCCCTATGACAGCAATGAGTTGGTATGTATTGCAAATTAATAGCTAGGGAAGTTAATAACTCAGTCACACAGCTTTTTTATTTAAGCTTTGGTCCTTTGACTTCTAATTACATGCTGTAGCAACCATACTATGCTTCCCTGTTAGGGAAAGTTTTTAATGAAGAGCTTTATTCCAGGAAATGTCTTGTTCCCCTCCTGCTGATCAGGAGAGCTCTGCTGGATGGATTTTTGATTCAGTGTGGTAAAAATGATGGATTTTACTCTGAGACAAACTTTGGAAGACACACTTGAAGGCTGATTGGCAGAAAGAAAGGATTTGGGTACATGTGGCATTAAATGAGGGCAGCATTTGGTTAAATTGTATGAAGCACTCTCAGTCATTTACTAAAGACCTACCACGAAACAAGAAAATATGCTGGTAGCAGCACCTGGATAATCTTTCCTCTTGCTCCCCCTCAAATCCAGGACGGGACATATTCAGCAGCCTTTTAGCTCTGCCTTCTGGAGAAGGTAATCTGCACCCATGGCTTCCTATCTATGTGAGGAAGGATTTGAACTGTGGAAAAGGAAATCCTGACAGTAGGTCTGAGAGGAGCAAGTGTGCAATATTAAGCCAGCTGGTTTAGCTCTTGGAATGAGTCAAAGAAACCTTAAGATTATTCTAATATTTTCCAGGTCAACACTGGCTCCAACAGCTGCTCCAGCAGCTGGAGGTCTGTGGTTGTGGGCTGCTGCTGACATTTGCCTACATCATCTCCACAGGGAGGGAGAACAATACGGAGTTAGTGTTTCTGACTTTGTGGTGCATGAATTGCAGCTATTTAATGGTCTTATCAACAGAATCCATATTGCCTTATGCAAGGAGAATCTCCTGTTTTTCAGTGTGGCTTTATGGCTCCTTTGGGCTGCTGCAGAGGTGTACATTAGAGCCCAGATCTGTGCTGAAATAAAGCAGGAGATGGCTACTACTACTTGTAAGGGCACAGCTAATTCTTTTTACTCATTTCCATCTTTGCTTGAACTCGAGGAGCTTACCAAGTCAGTTCCACATTTTGCACCCTCTATAAAGATATATGGCTGAGAAATATTTCCAGGTTTTCTTCCAAGAAACTTGCAGCATCTGTGAAATTGTGTATGACTGCTCAGATATGATTTTCATCACAGTTCCTTGTAAAAGGTGGTCAGATGTGAGACCTGTGTTGATACAGATGGTTTTACTGGGTAGTGATGGCAGGGCAGGACCTGGGTCAGAAAGACAAAGACCTGTACAGTTTTCTTGATGCCCAGACCCAAACTTTTTCTCCAGGGCCAGATGCATCAGACACTAAATCGAAATTTGAATACTTCTATGCATGCTTTTCTCTCAGAATGCCGACAGGACACTTTCTGTTCTCAGTGTCATTGCAGCTTATGTGACGCAAATTCTCACTCTCTGCTACCAGGCAATGTCTCTCAGGGGACCCATTTCATATTAAAAGTTTGGCCTCTGCTCTCAGTAACCTCAGCATAAATCTAGAATAAATTTTATATTGTCAGCAACAATTATACATGTCATTCAGGGCACAAGTTATGGATACAGGTCCTGCACGAAAGCTGATTTAAAACTGTGATGATTAGAATGTTTCTCTCACTGCCTGCTACAGGTATTTCCTATCTGCTTAATTTTTGGCATGGGCTCATTCTTTCCTTTGGGTCTTTTCATTCTGTGGTGCAAAACCAAACTTGTGTACAAGTGCTGAGTATGACCTGGTCGTGTTCATTTCCATCCACTGTGTTGTATCTGAGCAGACTGTCCATCAATAACTGTGACCTTCAGCAATTTATTTATTCACCTGACTACATTCATGTGGGTGGCATATGTTGAGCACATGAATACTACCTTGGATGGCTCTTATTTTAGCCATAGATCAGGAATAAAGTTGTCTAGACTCTCTTTCAGACTCTACTTTTTGTCCAATTAATTTGAAAACAAACAGTCCTTTCTTAATGAGCAGCAAACCCACCAAAAATGAGCAGCAAAAAACTTAGAGCAAAACAAGACTGCAAAATAAGGTTCAGGAAAAACGTAATAAGTACAAACTTATCTGAAACTCTGTTTCAGATTTGCAGATTCCGTGATTCTCCTGGTTTCTATGTTAGCCAAGGTTACTACCAAGCTGTAGGAGCTCACTGAATAAACCACTGAACACTATGAATTCTCCCACTATATCACAATTACAGAAGTAGAGGCACTAGATAAGTTTATGCCAGTCCTCTGGGAACATTTAAAAAAAGTTTAATAGCCCTTAAAATTTCTCATTTCTAACCTGTCATAGGTTTACCTCATGACTGCTCATTTTGCTGTGTTATAAAAGCAGATAGAAAATTAGATTTCTGGCTCAAAATCCCACTAAAACCATCATTCCTGTTTAAGTCAGCAATAGCCACATAACATTTAAGCCTGCATAGTAATTTCTTTCTACATCTACTCCAGCAACAGAGCAACACATTGCATGGCTTGAAATGCTGCTGGTCTAATTAGAAGAGCTTACAAAATTCTGTATAAAGATTATCTGAAAAGTTCACTGGAAATAATAAATAAGAGGAGTCCAGTTTCCCATTCTGGGTATCTCAGAAATGAGAAAGGAGTCTTTAAAATATGGATTCTGTTGATAAGACCATTAAATAGCTGCAATGATTATACAGGCTTTGAACCCCAATGAGGAACTTCTGCTATGATTCACAGGAAATGGGGGTTTTTAACTGTCTGATACACTTCCAGTCTAGTAGATCCAAGTCTCTGGATCCTGTCCAAATGCACCTGAGCACAGCACCTGTTGTGGGAAAGAGCTTAACAATGCACATAACTTTAAGTACATTAATTATCCCCGCTTTTTAGAGAGCATTACTGAATTGAGGGAAGTGTCCTTGAAATGAAGGACATTCATCTAGGCCTTGTCGGATCAGAACAGAAGTACCCAATATATTATGGCATTGCATTGTGAAATAAGGACTCATTTATAGTTTCTTTACATACATGACTGAAAACACAAACTCTTATTAGTTGATTCAGTAGTCAGTGGAGAAATTTGGAAGCTAGCCTGTAAAATCACTTCTGTTGGGACGTTAAACAGCTATTAAAAATTGAATTGATTAAGGATTCAGTATAGTTCCAGAGAAAGGTGGGTAATGATTTTAATATTTGCCTTCTCAATAGGTTGACAAATCAAAAGAAAGGGCAGCTGCCAGGAAGCTGCATTCAGAGAGTGCATTTTTACTTTTAAAAATTGAATGCATTGTCAAAAATATATCAGCAAATTAAGCTGACAAATGGGGATTATTTCTCTGTGATTATTTTCCCCACTTTGTTCTGTACCTCTTGGGTGGCTCCTGCCCAACTGAAGCAAAATGCATGAGCAGAAGAACAGGGAGGTTGGGAAAAGGCAGAGATCATTTTAGGATGAGCAGAGTACTACTCTAGACGAGACTTAGTTTGGGGTATAAACTGAATGTACTGGAATGGAAGGGCTGGTTTTTGTTTCATATTATTGCAGGGGTAGAAGAAGAGTTTCAGGTCAACTGTCTCTCAGCAAAGCCTCTGTCATTACTCCAGGAATCCAGCAGTAGACAGCCTTTATTCTTTTTCAAAACACCAACAGGGCTTTCCACTGTTCCTCCTAGAGTGGACGAGCCCCCCTTTAAACCATGTCAAGCTGAGCCCCCATGACTGTAGCTGTGATTGATGGCATGGTCATCTGATCAGCAGGTCTAGGTTTAAAAACAGGTCATTAAGTCTTACATCTGCAAGGAGACATGATCTAGTACAAATCTCTGCTTTCCCAGGGCCTACAGAAGTCCTGGATGTACTCAGGAGTCTGCCCTTCTGCATTTAAGTGGGAGATTCATTCTGATGAAAACAAAAAGCTAACACACAGTTTGCATTGCTGGCTGGCTGTTTTACACCTGTGGAGGATAAAAACTGAAGGAAAAATTTAATGAGATCCTTTAAATACCATTCTCTCACATAATTTCATGAATTCTTAGTACATTCATCTGAGAGTGTAACTTAAAGACATATCTTTGGCCTTGTATCCTCTTTCTGATGATGTTCTAGTTGACTAGGTGACCTATAAAGGTTCTTCCAACCAAAACTATTCTCTGATGTTCTGGAGTGACTTCTGTGTAGAAAATAGCCTTTAATGTTAATAGAACAGAATCATAATTAACCAAGGGTTAAAATTCAGCTATATTTAGACCAAAGAGGAATCAAATCAGGACAAGATGGAGGAAGTAGTGCTGAAGAGACATTAGAGTTCTTTGAACATGTTTTATGGCTATTTTAAGTCCTCACTTTTCTTTTCCCAGATGGGCTCTGGGAAGCCAGGAGTGATCTTCTTGAGGTATGGATTGCACACTGTTTGTGGGAAGGGACAGTTTTGGATGGGAAGCTCCTCCCACTCAAATTCTGTGCTGGTGTGTCTCTGTCTGCTTTAGCATGTTTCATTCTGATGAAATGTCTCTGCCTTGTTTCACATTTTCTCTTCCTCTGCCTTCTTTTGAAATCTGAGATCTGTGTGTTTTAAGATTTTGCTTTATCTATGTTTTTTTCTATTCTGTTAGTTGTTGCACCCAAAACACAAAGTGGAATGCTTTTCACTTACATATATTTCATTACTCATCTAAGAATGAGTGGGTTCATGGCCAATGCAAGTATCCTGCTTGAGAAAAAAGGTCTGAGTTTTGTTCAGTGCTGATGCTAGAAGTGTCTATCCAGAGTATAACCAGCTCTCACTGCCACTTCTGTAAGTAAGAGTATTCTTGGTGCCAAAAAAAAAAAAAAACAAATCTATTTCTTGCTTCTGAAATGTAAAAGAAAATGAAAGTAATTTACTCCCAGGGTGATCTATGATACTAAAGGCCTTTCTGCATGTAAGTCAGACTGAAAATAAAGTCTTATGCAGTAGTGTTGGGTAAAGAGAGCTACAGGATCATTGCAAGCAATAATCATGTAAGACTGAACCCCCCTTCATTGAAAGGTTTTAAAAAATATTAAACTCTTCTCACAACATCTTCCAAGCTACTCCTAAACAGCTTCTTAACCATTATCTGCTTAAATTAATAATCATACATTAGAAGATTCAGTACGTGTAACATCACAGAAGATTATGTAAGATAAATCTTTGTAGAATTGCTATAACCAGATGATATATTGACTATCACAAATTGAATAATTTGTAACAAGCTTTTTTTTTTTGTCCTTCCTTCCTTCCTTCCTTCCTTCCTTCCTTCCTTCCTTCCAGCCAAATACATCCGTTTCTGCTATTTTATTTTCCTGGTATTTTATTTTCTGGTAACATATTTTTTAGCAGGACTAAAGTCTCAGTCTCACCTGTTTGATTTATGCCATGACTTTATCAGGTTACTTCAGGTACTCATAGCAGTATGGATAATTCAGCTGGTTCAGAAAGAAGGGTTGAAAAAGCTGCGTACAAAGGAAAAGAATATCCTTTTTGTACTCTTAAATATCCACAGATTTCAAAACACCAGCTAAGTCCAGCTACTGATAATTGAGTTGGGAATGCAAAAGGGGGAATGAGAGGGAAATATATCTTTAAGAGGAATGCATAGAGGTGTGGAACTGGAAGGATCCACCTGGGCTGAGGCAAATCTGTTTTGCAAGTGCTTAGGTCATATAACCATACCAGGAAGAGGATCACATTGCACCCTAAAACTAGAAGGACTTTTTGTTCTTTTTTGAGTCTGTTTTACTACTTCTCTTCTCTTCAGAATCTTAAGATTCTGTCTTAATCTGTGATCATGACAAATTGATGATTCTCAGTGCATGTATTGTCCTTTAGCTTATCACCTTTCCTGGAAGGTGTTTATTCTCTGTTATGCTTGTGGACAGCATTCATAGCTCTTGAAGCCTTTGTTTTACTTCTGTTTGCATCCTTTTGGAAGATGAAGCTGTTAATTTCCTTAATTATCCTGATTACCTCCTTGTGATTCAAATTTTTTTCCTGTTTAAATAAGACTGCCTGGAAGTGTACTGCAGTTGGTACCTCTGTGACACCTATGAGCTCTGTAATGGCACTAATACTTCCCAGAAACATTTCGACCAGAAACATTTTTTACCTGATAACAACAAGGAGTGTATTTACACTTTCCATCATGGCTCAGTCATCCTGTCTTCCATGAATAACCCTCAGGCCTTTTTCCCTGTCTGTCATCACTGACTAATGAGTTCTCAGCTCAGAGAAAAGCTTCTTGTTTCTAGTCTGTAAGTGCAAGCTGATGCCACTTTTGTACTAGGCAATTTGATTCCATTTCCACTACTCCTGTTCTTGAATGTCTCAGGTACTTCCCACACAATATGCTAATGTTCGTCTTTACCAATGACATCCCTGAGCAAATGTTGTAGCTCAGTCCTGTTTTTAACTGAAGTTGTTATATGAAGATATGAGATGTGAATGGTTCATGCTGATTTTTCAGCTACAGCCATGGTCAGGTCCATTGCTCAAGAACTTCCATTTAAAATGCATACCACTATATTTCTTGCACTAATCTCTGTCTTTTCCTGCTTAATAAATATTTTCCCGCATGACAAGTCATCAAATGCTTTTTTTGTGTCAAGTTTGATGAAGGCCCTGCATATATTTCACCTGTAAAGTCACCTATGAAAGAAAACTGCTAATTTTATTTTGTGTTGTCATCCAAGCCCCGTCCCTGACCATTAACTCTTCCATGGGTTCTTTTTCCTTTGTCTGCTGCTGCTACTGGACATATAGATAGACCTAAATGTCTCCTGGCAATACAATCATCCACTCATTCAAAAAATCCCTTGCTAATTTTTAAAACACAGTGATATCTTTTTATCCCTTTAAAAACCTGATTTCTTTCTTTTTATGATCTGATTAAGGTTTGCCATCAAATTCAGGTTGCAGGAAGGCTAGAAGTCATGATCCTTTACAACAGAAATGTGTTAGGAAATAAAAGTCAAGTTCTCTCATTTTTCAAAGTTTAAGGCTTATTTAGGCTGCCACACGAAGTTTTTGTTGTTTTCTACCATTGCCACATGAATATTTTTCTACACCAGCATCTCAGTCTGCTAGAAGGACGTTAGCTAATTATCTGGCTAAAAGACACCCGGTTGCAAAATAGATTATTTTCTCTTTGTTTTTGTTTTGTCTTCTGATAAATTTTAAAGTGAAACATGGAGGCAGAAGACTAAGTTTGAAATAGCATCTTCCCAGGCTGTGCTTGGTTTTATCTAGGGCTCTACACACTAGCCCTCCTGAGCTCCTAAATTCATTCTTTATTGCGAAAGAATGAATGTTAACACTACCTTTCATTTCAGTCTTGACATTTCAGCAAATTTACCTCTCTGAATCACTAACTGAACTCAACAAAAGGTTTTTATCTGCTGATAATTTTCCATCTGAGAGATTTAAAGTTCCAGATGACATTAGCTCTAGCTCAATGATATTATTAAATTCTCACCTTAAATCTCACATACAGAAAACTCTTGTCAGGTCACATGAATGAGATGATTGCATTAGTCATACTACAAGAGTGATACTCATTCCACTAAGTTCACTGTATTCAGTCTGAAGTTTGATCTATGAGAGGACACTTCATATCTAACATGATATGGTTTCTTTATGTCATGGTGTTTTTACTAGTTATATACTTGTCAATACAATTTATGCCCTCTTTGCTCTATGGTATGCAATCCTCAGTATACTTGCTGCTTTTGAGATGTGATCTGCTACAGTAAAAGAAAGACCCCATGATTAGATTATTCAAGACATTTCTTCTGTTCATAGTTCAGCTTGAAACTAACTCTACACTTTTGAAGTACAGTGTCCCTGAACTGGCCTCTGAATTGCAAAAACTAAATTAGCATGAATGACATTTTGCATGTGGGAATTTATGCAAGGTTCTACTTGTGAAAAGTTTAAACACACCAGCTGAAACATTGATGAATTATGAATGATTATAATTAAATGGTTTTATTTCTCCATTGTTTTTATATATTTTCCTGATTTTTTCTGGCTTCTCTTAACCCAGTAATATCCAGATGGTTTGGGATAGCAAGATTTCTGTGTGTGTACATTGTTCTTGAAGCAAACCAGTGCTATTGACTAGATTTGGGGATTAAAATGAATTTATCTATGGATTAAGAACTCCATATGCCAGTTTTAGTGGGTGTTATGAAATAGGAATCAGCTAGCTACAGAATTCCTAATATACTTATGTGCTTTTATAGCCTAAATCATCTTAGTATCACAGCTCTTCAGCAACTTGAATGCACCTACAAACACCCATGTGAGTTAAAAGGGTTATCTCCTGATTCTCCTAACGGGATAACTGAAAGTGCAGGACGATTAAACAGCTAAGTCAAAGCCAGTAAGAAATCTGCAGCAGTCTTAAAGCTAAAAGACAGTTCTCTGGGTTCCAGGTCATTGCCTTGAACAGAAAGTTGTTTCTCCCTCCTTGCATAACAACGTTACTGAAACCAGCAGTGCACCTCCCCAAGCGATCTGTGCAGGAGAGCTCCTTAGGCAGGGCAGAGCAGATGCCTGTTCTCCCTCTTTTCAGACCTGTAAATCTGTTGATAGTGTCCTTTGTGGAAAATCACAGGATGCTTTGCAGACTTGGATGGTGCCTTCCAGCCCTTCTGGTAATTACAGGAGGTTTGTAAGTACCAAAGTTTTATAGCTGGTGAAAAGGGAAGATGTTGTGCTTGGTTATTTTATCACCATGAAATGAAGTGGTGTATGAGCCAGGAGACTTTAGCCTTCCATGAGATTGTCCCATGTCTCATCTGTCAGACCCGGCATCACCTCTGGAGGAGACCCCACCTCACTGGTCATGCCAAGGAAACAGCAGCAAGGCTCAGCAGTGCAGCAGGAATCATGCAGTTTATTAAGATTTGCAGATGGTTTAAGAGTACTTTCTTAAGTAACACTGGGGTATTTGTGTTGCATATAATTCTCATAAAATAGTGATGGCATTGTTTTGTCTGTGTTCCTAAACTGAGCTGCCCCAGCCTCCTGTTAGCATGTGTGCCGACCAACTTGTAATACAACCCTTTTTCCAAAACTCAGAAGCATGAAAACTGTTTACCTACATATATCCGTGTCACATTTGAGAAATGAAAATATAGCTGGAGTTCTGTGCTGAACAAAAGCAGATATGTTTATTTTGGCATCTTTTTTTTTTTTTTTTTATGTTACAAGTTGCAAACAAAAACCTCAAGGAAATTTCTGGGAGTCCTCGGCCACCACCAGATGTGCCTTTCTGGTGCTGGGGCTAAATGCCTGCTTCAGCAAGGAGTATTTTGTATTCAGCCTTTGTAATCATCTTACCTTTCCTCTTGCTGTTTAAATATTTTCCCTTGCTCTTCCTTATTCCCATTTCTTTTCAAGATATAATAATGATGATGATGATGATGGTTATTATTATTACTTTGATGCACACTGCTGGCTTATTCAGTATATTTCCCATCACTCCTGGGACTATTTTTCCTGAGTTTCAATCCTCAGCTGGAGTACTTCTCCATGTCCCACAAGGCTGGGTTTCACTCTCTCCTGACAGCCCAAGCTCTATTTTCTGCTTTAATCTGCTGCAGGACAGAGCAGTGAAAGACATAATTTTTGGTACAATTTTCCATCAGTGTCACCACAAAAAGTGGGAATTAACCTGTCTTTTCTTGTTTTCTTGCCAGTTGTGGCTGAAGGGGGCTGTCCCAGTCTTTTCTGTGGATGCACGATGCTGATAAGGAGCTTCCCTTTCTTGTAGTGCAGTGCTGAGATCAGGGGGTGATTGGGACCATACTATGGGCTGGCTCCTGCAACACCCTCCACATTCCATGACCCCAAGACAATGCCTTTGCACCATGCTCCAGCAAGAACAGCCAGTGCTAAGTGCTCCAAAATTCCCTGTGCAAGCAGGGTTAAATGGCTGCTGCTGCCTTCAAAGCAGTAATGCAACGGTGCCTGGCCCCACAGGATGCCATTTCTCCTGTGGCCTAGTTTGGCTGTGTGGACTGTGAGCCAAATGGAGGAGGTTTAACCTTTGTAGATGAGCAACCTTATCCTTGGGATAGACCCAGACCTCTGCCCTGTGGTGGTGTGTGAAGTGACATAGGCAGTGGTGTGATGTGTCACCAGTCTCCTGTGTGTAAACTTCGTGCTTTCAAGCTTTTTGGCTTTCCTGGTTGCTGACAGGGATGCTCTGTAAAGCTTTTTCAGCTGAATGTACTGGTATTTATTTACAGCTCTGCCTTGACAAAGTTTTATATTATTCTTTCACGGGAAAACACATTGTTCACAAAAGCAAGGGACTAATAGCAGACTGGAGCTAAACCTAGCAAAAGCAGGTGTTATGCAATTTGTCACCACATGACTCTGCTAATGCATCTTTAGTCTAGGACTGCTGTACCCCTGCCATGTTTTGAAGTGCAGAAAGATAAGCGTACACTGTACCCTGGAGTGCCTTAGTCTATAAATGTAGTTCAGAAATAT
The DNA here is from genome assembly GCF_017590135.1 of Pyrgilauda ruficollis. Lineage (NCBI taxonomy): Eukaryota > Metazoa > Chordata > Aves > Passeriformes > Passeridae > Pyrgilauda > Pyrgilauda ruficollis. The sequence goes on along the minus strand of NW_024519206.1, from coordinate 27,489,318 downwards.
GAGAAACAGTGCTCTGAATCTGATGGCCTTTTTCGACATAATTACAGGAGCAGCGTGAGGTGTTGAACATTTGCAGCAAGGGTGCACACAGCAAACGAGAAGTTGGATGTGCAGCCTGTTAATTCAAGCCTAGATAAGCTTCTGACTAAGAGGGTTTTAATTTGTTTTTTACCCTAATATGATGCTTGTACAGTAGCAGTTTTACTGAAAAGAACCTATTACAACCTATGCTCATCTGTAGAGCCACATTTAATGAGGAGGATACCTCACAGCTTTCAATGGGCCTCTACAGACTTCAAGGATATGAATCTAAAAAAGCCTCGAATATCAAAATGTTTTTATTTGGCTGCAGATGAAGACACTTTAATGTGGAAAAAGTTGTATGCTCTTTGAAATGAAATGAAATGAAAAGGGCAACAGATGAAAAAGAGTATTTGCTCTCAAAATAGAGAGAGACAGAGAAAGACAAGGCATTTGATCTCTTAGTGCTTCATTTGTGTCTGTCTTTGTGCTTTTAGGATCACTTTCACGGAATGCACCAGGAATATCACTCCAGTGCTCAGTGTTCACAAACTCCTGCTGAATGACTGGGGATGGAAGACTTTCAGTGCTATAGAAGAGAAGCTTAAACCAGCAGTCACAGGTAGGAAAGCATATGCCTAGGCTGCAACCTCCAGATGCACACCCTCAGTCTTAAATCACATTGGCAAAACACGCCAGGCAAGGTTGTGCTGACCACTAACAATTTTTCAAATGGCTGAACGGTGACAAATCATTCCTCTAGTTACCCACTAAGACCTCAATGAATAATCAGAGCCTGCAATAAAGCCTGGAAATAAATAATCCCTGGCTCATGGATAGTTAAGGACTAGACAGAGGATGGGCAAAGCAAGCATCAGCAGATGCACCCTTACTGGGAAGGCACAGTCTCCATAATTTCATGAGTATAGAATCAGAGGAAGATTTTCTCTGATTTCACCCAGCAACAGGTGGTTAGCTGGTTCATGTGATAAGTCGAGCTTACTGGTGTATTTGGCTTTCTGTTTCTTAAGGGTATAGAAGCAGATTGTGTGAACAGATAGATGGAGAAATCTGTTTTTTATACATGGTTCCCTTTGATCTTACCTGTTGGAAGTATATGATCTTTAAGCAATTTTCCTGGCAATGAGTTATGACACCATCTAAGGAGAAGGTTTTGGGGTAGGCTAGAGTCCTTTGATCTATGTGTGTGTGCAAATGAGTGTTCATAAAGCAGGATGGCAGCTCTTTAAAGTAGTACCATCAGAGAAACACGGTGCTTTTGCTCACTGTATATACAAATGATTATCCTGGTATTATTACTTTGAGAGTTTTTTGCTCCCCTCTCATTTTGTATTCAATAGGGATTGTGAGAAATAAGATATTTTCTTTGCATTCTGATAGGGAAAAATTATCAGGACTGGTTATCTTTCAGGTGATTATCAGTAGCAGATGCTGGACCTGATGTTATTTGGCTTTGCTGCCTGTTTTCCGATTCTACAGGTTGTGTATCTCCAGTACAGTGTATGCTTGACCAGGCACTTTTTTCAAAAAAGAGCAGAGATTGTGTGCCCTGGGGGAAATATCATCATAGCCCCAAGGACTGCAATTTTCTCAGCTGTAAGGAATGTGGTCCATCCAGGCACTGCTACCAAGCATGGCGGGCTTTGTCTCCCTTTTTCTCTCATGCACTTGTGTTGCTAAGCCTGCATCAGGAATACTTATTCCTGCAGTCTTGTGCACAAAGTGGTCACAGACATGCACTAAGGCGAGCAGAAACACAAGGTGGTCCTCAGCATGACGAAGCCCAAGGTCTAGCACCTCTTCAGAAACACTGAAATCAGATGTCTGTTTGGAATTTTGCTAATATTTTGGCCCAGGTTTGGATGATGCTTTAAAGGTATTTCTGCAAGAGAATCTGAATCTGTCCACTTTTGCCCTTCCTTGGGCTTGTGGGCCATTCTTCAGGGCCATGCAGACATAAGGGTTCATGCAGTTGTTTGTCCTGGCTGTGGTTCTTTCTACACAGCATAAGGCTTGAGCCTGTGCTGATACAGATGTAAAGGAGAAAGGACATGCCTGGTGCTGGATAAGGGAGCTCCTGCCTCTGAGGATATCTTCTGTACATTTCTGCTTCAATCAATCCTTCAGATATTGCCCTGAAGATTTCTTGCCTTCTTTTGCTATGCCAGGTAATCCCAGTGTTTAACAATGAAGGATGCTGTTTCTGGCTGTTACTAATTAATATATTTTAACCTGTCAATAATTAATGTGGAAATTGGGAAGAATAATGCTGAGGAGGCTATAGCCTGAGATCTGCTGCCTGGCAACTGTGGATGTGCATATCCGTTATATCAGGAAATTAGAAATGGAGCAAGAACTGATCTGTCTGACATTTTGTAAGATGATATAAATGGGCCCACTCAACAAACACTAGATTTATGTGAGGGTATGAGTGATATGTGTCTGGGGAAAAGATATTATCTCTCTTATGAAGGTGCAGTTAATACCAGGCATCAATTAAATATAGTTCATTAAAGCCTCTGGGTAATCTTATTTTTGGATGAGATCAGAGGAGCAATTTACAAGGACTGACAGAGGGGTTATCTTGGTAATAATCCCCACTTTTGCATCTAGCATCTCTCATAGGATGAGCTAAGTGAAGTAACATCTAGATTGTAACAACAATAACCTTTTCAGATGGAGACTGTGCAGTGAAATGTAATAGTGGCTTACTGTGTTTGAAGTAGTTGCATTAGATAGGTTTATTGAGATATGCCAGTAGTGCGATATGAAAATGGTTGGTTTATGCACTCACTCCCTGTCCTCACGGGGTGGATTTACGTCTGCCATGTTCATGGGATGTGGCTTTGTCTAAAACAAATGTTTCATTTGTACAGATGGTGTGAGTGGAGGCAGACAAAATTATGGTACTGTTAAGAGGGTGATGATTTATTCCTTCTTGCTATTCTGGCTAAAATATTCCTTTATATATTGAGTGTTTTAATGGAATCAGTTTGAGTGTTGTTTTCTTTAATTTGACCTGTTTTCTCCACGTTTTGAATTCCAAGTGTAATGCACTGGTTGCAGGAAATAAAGTAAGTGTTCAATAAGTGAGGTGCCAATGGCAATTGAGATCCCATATCTTATTTCCAGTTAGTGATGCAGCTGTCAGGCAAAGAGACAGAAGAACAAATTTCTTCAACACACCTGGAAGAAACAGGGTAAAGCTTGGCATGGAGCCTAAATTTGCAGGGTGACTTCTGAGAATGTCTCACTTTCCAAGGTTCTGCTGCCAAAACAGGCTCCACACTTCATTTTGGCATTAAAACTAACCACTTCTGGAAATGATTCCTCTTTTCTGTTTTTTGGTCTTGTGAAATCTTCTGTGGCTCCTTGCTTAATTTGTGTCACAGCTGCTCCTGTGGAATGAAGCATGCAGGCTGGCTGCAGCACAGGCTTGGGGGCTGCAGAAGGCAGGGAGGAGACTGAGCACCACCAGAGGCACAGGGAAACAAAAGCCCCCAGAGTCTGCTGGAGGGTGTCAGGAGGGAGAGAGAAATGAGGATGGGCTGCGTGCCCAGGGCAGAGCTGGGCTCTCTGGGATCATTCTTTCACCGGGGAGAGGCAGCTAAAAAGGCGAGGACAGAGAAACACTGCTCAGGAGGCAACAGTTGTGATTTTAAGTCTCTAAATGATAAGACAAACAGTGTGCTGCCTTTCAGAAAGTAGCTTGCTGAAACTGCAGCTCTTTAAGTGGGATGATTTTTCCATGCCACTTTTTACATCTTTATTTGAGACAAAGCTGTTGGCTTCAGCAGCCCTTGACATTATCAGCACTGGCACTTTGATTTGCAGATCCTATTTGCAGGGGAGAAAAACCATCTTCATGCTCCTCAGGTCCCCCATCCCCTCGAGGTGAGAGGTCATTGGAAGGATTCTTACCAAAAGCTGCCATCCATGAAGCCCACAGGGTCCTCCAGAGGACCAGTGCTGCCAGGCACTTCTCGTTCAATGCTGTGGCATTGCCATCCACCTCTTCCTGACTCACTACCTCCTTCCTTTTCCCTTCCTGCAGCTTCATCCTTGCTTGCTCTGGGTATAATGCATCTACAGCTTTCCAGAGCTCAACACAACCTAAAGTGGGATAGGTTTATGGCAGTGTTATTTCAGCTAATCCTTGTTCATATCTGGGGTTTTCTGTTTCAGAGACAAGTCATGTCAAATACCGTATAATGAGAGAAAACTGGAAATGCTGACTTACTGAAAGGATTATTTGCCATGGGCTGTTCATACCATCATGCATGGTGTTGCAGTTTTCTGCTTCCCACAACTCTCCCCAAAGCTTTTGGGATCCTCAGAAATCTTTTTCTAGTAATTATTCTGCTTTGTGGATTTGGGTCTTTTCCACTCCCTGTGTTAATTGGACAAACAATCATACACCAGATCCAGAGGAAAGAGATAATCCATGGAATTTCTTAGACTTGAATGGGATATTCAGAATAGCATAAAAGCAAATCTGATGATACAACCTGAGGCAAAGCAAAGTCCTTTCCCAAAAAACCCATCTTAAAACATCCCTATTAACAAAGTTTCTGCACTCTACTTAAAGAGCTGGCAATAACATAGCTTGCTTCAAAAGCACTCAATTTTACTGTATTACCTGCCTTGCTGCACTACAACCAACACAGTTCTTTGTTGTGCCATGCTGTGCTTCAGTCCATAGCACCTGGCATCTCCTATGGAAGAGAATATAAGATAAGAAACAAGTTTCATGGTGCCAGACTCTGTCCAATGCCCAGTTTGCCCTCATTTTCAGGGCAGCCCTTGTCCAGATTTCTACTGTGGGGCTTTGAAGCAGCAAAGCCTGGAAAAAAAAAAGTGTCTGTGGGACTGCTTCACCCTTTCAGAGCACAAGGATACTCATGGCTTCCTGATATGGAAGGATTTTAATTAATTAATCTTTCCCCCCTAGCTCAATACTCCCCCTCCCTGCTTCCCACCTGGCAGCTCTTCTGCTGTGCTCCTACCTGATGTTGTTTTTCAGGTTTATTTACTCCTGTCTACATATGAGAACCTGATGTTTTCCTTGCCAAAGTGCTGTCCCTCACAGCAGAGCAGACTGAGCAGCTTTGCTAAGCTGGGTGAGGCAGAAGGACTCTGTATCTCATTCTGATACCTCTACTTTCAGCTTAGCCTTGGCTGCTGCTGCTGCTTGGCACCACCTGAGGTCCCACTAAAACCTGATTTATTTTTCCCTGCAATGTGCAATTAAAAAAAGGCAGTGTTATCCCCCAGAGCATGCATGGAGCAGCAGGAGGAAAGACAGGAGGTGCAGAAGACAGGAAAAGGGTAGATGGTGAGCTAGATATCCTTTCTGTTTAGGCTCTTAATGAGATGAATTAAGAAAGGCACATTTAATAGCAAATCTCACTACAGCTTTCTGAAACATCTTTGCTGCGAGAGACTTCTAAGGTTGATGTTCTCATTAGACAGTGTGCTACTGAAGGGTAGCTAATTAGCAAAGCCACAGTAAGGCTGTTATGGTAGGTTCAATCACATATTGCAAAAATATGGGAGAGATGAGCGTCTTCAAGTCTGTTTTCAAAATGCTTCCTTTTCTTCAGGCTGGCTAAATGCATAATTTCAGGGTTTATTCCAGTTCACATCAATATCACGAATTCTCACAAAATAGATATGTAATAATTTGCTGTTCCAGCACAATTTCTGTAAACATTTAATCTCCCACAGCTTTTGTGTATATGTGTTGCCTTTTTCCCCACTGCTTGCATTCACTGGACATCTATTAATGCTCTGTAACCAAAGGAAAGAAATAATCTTTTGAAGTCTTGGCACTGGAGGCAGAAGATTAGAATGACATAAAATTATGGTGGTGATTTGTTTAAATGATTAAAATTTTTCCAGATTAGTTTTTCAGTTTATGTGTTTGAACCAATTATAACAACCAAACAATAAATGAACCAACCAAACACACCAAATAAACACCCCCTCTCAAGCCCCCTGCATCTAAACTCCCATAAAATAAATGAGTATGAAAATATGATACATTCATTAGAAGACCCACAGACCTTTATACCTCCATCAAAATGTTGAGCATGGTGAGTTCATCTCCTTACACTACCTTTTCAGATTTCTTCTTAATATATAAATTTTTTTTCAACCACAATTCACCAAGATTGTCTCCTTTGTAATGTCAGAATGCAGACGATGACTGTCCGGTACATGGTTTGTAAAATTCTTATGGTTTTCTTATATTTTTCATCTAGTCCCATTGCATATCTTAGGGGTCTCAACAAGCCTTGCAATAAATAGTGGGAGCATATGACAGCAGAAACCATTGCTATGGAAGGCATAAATCAGAAAAGACTTCACAAGAAGTATCTGTATCCTTTTTACTGAGTGGGTCATTGAGACACAGCAAAATGTTTCAACCTTGGTCACCCAGAAGGCAAATAGCAGAGCCAAGATGAAGACCCATGTATTCTGAGCTGTGATTTAACCTACGTCCCACTGTACAACTCTGTCTCTGAGGCCCTGTGATCTGGAGAATATTGGTTTTTCTCTTCGTAAGCAGCAGACCCCCACAGAGATCTGGGAGAGCAATCCTACTGAAGGCAGTGAGGATGACTTAGGTCTTATTTTCTTCCCCCAGTGGTAAAGACAGAAAAGAACACGAATTCCCACCCCCCCCCCACCATTCAAAATAGAGTTAATAGATGGAAGTATAAAAAGGTACTGTCTTATGCAAAGAGTGAAAGATACACAGCCCGAGAAGGGACAATGACTTACATGTTGGTGCTCAGTATCCTGCTTGTAGTAGTATAATTTTGAGGGCCAAGAAATTCCTATCCTGGATATATATGCTGACTCACTGAGAAAATGTGCAGTGTTAAATCACTGTGTCATACTTCTTACCCATGCTGGGGTTAGACCAGAGGTTACAAACTGAGTTGTCAACACAGCACACATGGGATTTCACCACTGTGGAATCTGGCTTTTTAAAACACCCATTCAAAATCTATCTTTGCTTAAAGAAGCTGGAAGGTGGGAAGGTGTGCCAGGGGAAGGATCACCCTGCTGCATGTGTGTTTTACAGCTCTATTTCCCCCATCATCTTCTTCTGGCAGTCGTCTGAAAGCGGGCTGCAAATGAGGTGAATCTCTGGAATGAACCTAGGGAGCCATCCATATATTTTTATGTGATGTTTCAAGAACACAAAGAAATAAGCAGTGAGTGCATCCACAGCACTAGAGCTTGTAAAAGCGACACTGTTGTGTTTAACATTTCCTCTGCAGAGTCCATCAGCATTACTGTAAAAGTAACAGTGGATTATGCCCACAATGTGCAGTAGACAATTTCCTTTGAAACCTTTTGGAAGAGAGTGAAGGAGAGGGATTTTCACTACTATCATAACCCACACGGCTCTCGTGATTCTCAGTGTGATTTTGTTCTCAAGGGGAGATAGTATGGTTGAAGAAAATGATACTGCTGTGATGTCTTCAACTTTTTTCCCTTTTTTTTTTTTTTAAGACTACTTGATATCAAAATGTAAATGAAAACTATTAGCAGAGCATGGAGTTAAGAACTTGCCTGATGATTTGTTGAACTTGGACCTCAGATTTCAGTGACTTTTTTTGTTTTCTGACATTTTCCTCAGAAACATTACTATGAATTAGGTCATACATACACGTTAGGTATTTAAATGCAGTTTTTCTCGAGGGCTAACCTATATATAGTGAGAAATGATTGAAGGCTACTTACTTATTTTGGAAGAATTGCGTTAAGTACAACTGGTCTGCTACAAGGCATTTGCCCTCTGACATATTGATTAGAATATTGACAACCTAAGCAGAAGTAGTTGTTTAAAAAGCACTGAAGGGTTTATCAGTAAACTTACTGAATTTCCAAAATCTTAATTTTCCCAAAGTCAACACTGAGAAAGATGCCTCCACTCTTTTGTCTTACTGTTAATGTGAGCAAAATTTTAAGGACTTGATAAGCACCAAGATTGTCCTCTTTCAAGTCAAGACTGGTGCATTTTAGTGAAATGATGTGATATGATTTGCAATATCCTCTCTGCTCAGGCTTGGTTTGGCAGCTTGCAGAGCTGCTGGGTGGCTGGAGCATATCACGTAAAAGGTGCTGCATTTGACATTTCTGTGACCTCTTGTCTCCTCTGTAAGTACTTCATTGGAATTTTGTTGCTGGTCTTGCAGACTCAAGTAGTAGTAGTTTAGGTGTTTTAAAAAAAAAGCCTGTATTCCAATTTATACTTCAGATCTTGTTCCTCATTGCAGGCAAATGCATATTAATAGCAGGAATATTATATGTTTGGCAAATTATATCACAGATGAAATCTTCACACGCAGTACAAAACAACTATTTGTGCTGAGATGGATGGATGATTATTACCTCTTTGTTTTCTTTTTCATTATCCTTTTGAATTAAAATCTCCTTGTAAAGCCATTATCCTTGTTTTAACAGCTCTCTTTATTGAATATGCCTCTGCCTGTTCTACTCATTTTTTCTTTGCTTGGATTGAGTTTTAATTTTCTGTGATTTCTGAGCTCTAATTTCCTTGTTGTTTCATATATATTTTTACAATGTCCTGTTCAAAAATTCAGTATGCCCATACACAATTTTGTTTCTCAAATGCATGTAGGCCAAAAAGTAGCAGGAATCTTCTCTAAAAACTATATTTACAGCTCTAGTGCCAAGCACTCTCCTCCCACACTGGAAAGCTGTGAAAAACTGTCAAGATGTGAGAGTGCATTACAATGCACCTGACGACTGGAGCTGGTTTATTTTTTAACCATGGCTTCATTTTGTCAGTTACACCAAATAGAACAGGAAAGAAGCTCTTCCAATAAACCCCAGCAAAACAGATCACACAACTGCTTAGAATTACAGCATCTCAAACTACTCCACCCTCTTCTGTAGTGCTGCATAGACTGCACACAGGTACAACCACAGCTAGAAAGACCAGTTTTGACTAGGTCTAACTCATTTTTCCAGTTCCAAAATAATCAGAATGTCTCCCTGAGTGTGAGAGTACTTGGTGATGTCCAGAATTTTTCCTACTACCCACAAAACTCACTTGAGGACAAGAGTAGAAGAGGATCTCAAAATTGCCACCTGCCACAGGAAGGAAAGAAGAATGACCGTGGTTGTCCTTGGTGTCACAGCTCCTGCAATGACATTAGGTGCACTCCTTAAAAGAGGATAGTGTCTCATAATACAGAGGAAAGCAAATACCTTCTCTACCCCCTGTTGGTCTCTTTCCAATGTGAACAGGAAAGTAATATCCTTTCCTGTCCTTAATTCAATGGTTGATTTCACCCTAATCATCTGATGCATAGGTTTCATCCTGTACATCAGCCAGGCACCTTTCACAATGTGAGGATAGAAATGGGGTTAACTTCCCATAAATCCCTCATTATTAGCTGAATTCTGACACTCCTCATGCTGGACACTCTTTTAGCAAGGGCTGATTTCAAATGTGAAGTCAATGCAACACTTGGCTGCAATACAGCGTATTTGGAGTCAGCTCTAATTGAATAGTCCAGTTAGAGTCAATTTGAGTTCTTGTGAAATGGTGTCATTAATTGGAGCAAAAATGTTGCAATGTGGCTTTGTGTCATCTGGATGATTAACAAAATTATTTCAATTCTGTATATGTAACATTTACCTGCAATGTAGCATTTTCTTTTTCTGCAATGTTTTCTGTACTCAGGGTATGTAAAACTGTGTCCCTGTTCTAAAGGGAAATACTAAGACAAAAGAAAGGATTGTTTTTTTCCCTCAGTTTGTATAGTAACTTTAAATGACTACCCAATGCAAATTTAAAAAAAATCTAATAGTAGAGAGAAAAAACATAAAGCCTTTGGCTGCTGCCTGGTTTGTTTTCTCCATTTCATGGTCAGTAGTTACTGGTGGTATTAAGGCTGAATCCTTTAAAAGCCCATCTCAAAAGTATCTAGTATTAAATGGAGATAATACTGAACTTCTGTCAAAAAGATGCAGGTGTGATGTCTGTTTCCTGCAGAGTTCTGTGACAATTATTTCTCCCCTGTGGCATGCTCTCTCATAGACAGCTTTCAGGTAGATTTTTTTTTTTTTTTTTTTTTAAATCAATGAGACTTTAGGTTTTTGGAGATTTGGGGTTGTTTGGGGCTGATTTGTTTTTGCAAAGGTGTGCCTGACTAAACCAAATCTTCTTGTACTTACTAGATGAGATACCTTTCCATGGCTAAATGGAAATGGAAGATACCTAAATGGAATGGAGATACCTTTCCGTGGCTGGTTACTGCTTGGTACAATTGGGAAGAAAACCTGCCTGACTTTTCAGCTGAGGTTTAAGCACTCTGAAGCCTTTCGTCTGGTTTGTGAAATATCTCTGTCATAAGTCTTGCAGTGACTGATTTCTCAGGTTCTTTCTGTGTGCCTTGAAGACAGACCTGCACTCAGCCTCTTCTCATGGGATGTTATCCACCATTCCTCTTGGGTTTCTCCAAGAGGAACAGACAACAAAGTGTGTGCACAGCATAGGAACTGGGAGAAAAGAAAATATGTGAAAAAAACTCCAACAAAGAAACACAGCATCAAGAAGTGGTAGCTACTACCTGCCTTTGCTAGGCAGATGATGGATGGGAAACAAGGCTCATGGAAGGGTGAAGAAGTGTTAGATTCAGCTGTTTGGAAATCTGGGAGATGGAAAATAATGTCTGAGCAGTTGGGTGGGCAGCAGTCAGAGATGGGGTAAGAAAGAGCAAAACCAGTAAGGGCTGAAAGAGATGAAGGGAAATCAAGAGGAAAGGGGCAAAAATTTAAAGTGAAGAACAGGCAAAATCAAAATAGATGGAGATTATTCAGAGGCATGTTTTCACTTTTTCTTATGCAGTGTAAGAGAGTACTGGCTCTGAGGAAGCTCCTGCTGGAGAAAGTATAAGGAAAGGGAATGGACGGGAAAGGATAAGGAGGAGGGAACAGGTTTTCCACTGTCAGCTTCTGCAGGCCTGACAAATACAACAACTTTTGCTTATCTGAAGAGAAATACAATTTGTATAGACAAGTGTCATTGTTTATTTTCAGCAGATAAACAAGTTGGCTATGTGGGCATAGCTGCTTGAAAGTCTGTTATGGGGACATTACTCAACACCCCTTATCACCCCTGTCCTTCATGTTGTGAGTGGGTTCCATTTTCAGCAAGGGCATCTTGTTTTTCCAGATCTTAATCGAAAAACTTAGCAGAGCATTTTAGAACTGCCTTAGGAACTACAAAGGAATGCTGCACCAGACTGGTGTTTTAGCATGTAGCACGGCTCTCCAAACACTTCTGCGTGGTCTGTTGTAGGATTTGTTGTTATGAGAAAAAATTCAGCTGTTAGAAAAAGAAAGCAAGGCACCGTCAGTTGGGTACTGACCCATCAGATCAATGGTTTGGCAAGAAAGCACACAAAGATGCTTCTGAAATTTTTAGGCTATGGTCTCACTGAATCACTCAGAATAGGGAAAATAATTTATCAGTAGCTTACATTTGCTGTAGTTAGACCATAGTGTCCTCTCAGGGTGTACAGAGACAGATGCCTATGTGAAAGGTGCAAGAAATATTTTCACAGTCAGTTAAGGATTAGATTCTCAGTAGAACTTTTCTTCTAAATTTCAGCAGAAGCTAGTTCATGTTCTGGGGCACGATCCTTTATGTAATCATTGCTTCCCTTGCATAGTGTAATAAGAGTGCAATAATATCTTGATGTCCCTTTAACTTGAAAAAGTCTAGATAAAGTTGCTTATTTCCTCCTATTTCTGGTCATTACTCTTTTATAAGTGTGAAAGCCAGTCTTGCTTTGTACACAGCAGTCAGTAGTGTGTGGCCTTGCTATTAATGTTCTGCTAGTCCACTAGTCCATTAATGGGGAACAGCACTGAACGTGGGATGCCTGTGCGATCAACAAATTGCTCTGGCTAATCCTCTGTGCACTCCTTTGTAACAAAAAATATCAGTCAGTCAAGAAACGAGCAAGACAGCCACAGAAATTCTCTTTTTTCCCTCATTTTACAAATTTTAGGAAGTGGTGGAGTTTTTTTTTGGTTTTTTTTTTTTTTTGTTTGTTTTTTTCCTTTATGCATACAAACTTCATTTTTCTGCACAGCTTGAAATGCTGATGTTTCAATATGGGCAATACTGACTCGTAAGCCAAATATAGAATTTTTCTGAAACTTGTTTTGTGGCATGGACATCACATCATCCATCAGGGAAATCAAGCTTAACTCAGTCCTCAAATCTGTCTTAGCTCAAAAATGAGAAAGATCAGTGGACCTAAGCAGACATTTATTTGGGTTATTGAATGGCTGAGCAGTTGATAGACCTGAGAAATTGGTATGCCACAGGGAGGAAAGGACCAATACAATTTCTGGTAGGAAGTTTTGTTGTAAGTATAGGCAAGTTTTATAAAATCTCATGCTTTTTAGGGTGGTATACACCCCTTACAGCAGTGGTTTTATGAATGAAGGATAACGATAATAATTCTAAAGCCTTTCTATCTTGTTAGCAGAAATCAGTTAGCAGAATCTGGAGACTGAAAGGACTTACTGGAGAGTCCTCTCTCCTTTATTCCCCAACATCTACAGTTACTCTAACTTGAGTGTTATTTTCCAAAGTGCTAGCTAAGTGCCCTAGCTTCAACATGGAAAGTTTATATTATTTGTGTCTGAAACTCATCTTACATAACAACTGTGTCACAACATTGATACACATTGAATTGACATGATATTCATTGATTTTTCAGCTCATTGCCCCTTGGTTATTAGCAGAAAGAGAAAATTATAAAGTAGCTATGCTAAACATTTGAGCCTCTACTGTTTAATAGTAGATGAACTGGCTTAATGCTTGCTGATCTTGTGTATGAAAATAAAAATATTTTGTGACGTCCAGCTAAGTAGAAGGTATCTTTTTCCACTGGACAATGACTTAATTCCTCCTGCTTCTAACTGGCAGGTCTGACTAATTATTTTCTTCAGTGCTGAAAGGCACAATCCTCCAAATTTGCCAATGAGACCTTGGCAGTCCCTTTTTTTTTCTTTTTTTTTTTTTAAAGGTGGGCAATGTTTCAAACCAACTGGGAATTTGGTTTTAAGGGAAGGGAGGTGCTCAAGCAGAGCTGCACAGTGCTGATGTAATGCAAAAAGGAGAGGTATCCAAACCAGCCTTGAAGAATAGTTTTGAAAAATCCTTTTAGTAGATATCTAGAAGAGCTGTGCTCCTGTCCCCTGACTTCCATAAGACCACCAGGAGCTGTGTGTTCCCAGACCATGCAATTCAAGATCACAGAGACCTCACTTTGTAAATTCTCTCTTTGCCAGTCATTGCTGCTCAGCATACAGATCCATAAACACATTTGTTTGCTATCCTCAACACTTCACACTTGCCTGTTTAGTCTCTGATGGATTGCTAGCAGAACACTTCCCATCTGAGAAGTCACGCCCAGTCACAAAAGAGTTGTGGTCTCTGCAGTACTTCTCAAAAAACCTTTGGAATATGTTTCTCACATGAAGATCATGAATGGGTTTAACTTCAGAGATGGCAATAATAATCCCCTCTTTGGTCTGTCTTCAAGACATATAATGTAGTAAAGAGCTGAGCTAATGTTTTCCCCCCCAACTCCCTTTCTGAGTGCTTTTCTCTCTACTGGTGTTTCTACTCTCTTTCAGTTCCTAATGTGCCAAAGAGAACAGCTCGCTTTTGACAGCGAAATCACATTTGCAGGAATTGACAAAAGAAAACATTTGTCCTTATCTTGTTCCTGAAGACACCAACTGCCCCAAAATATGCCATCCTCTAGTTTTCTCAGTTGTCCTGTCTCATGTTGTGGATGGATTGTCTCTACACCCTCACATCCCTTTCCTCCTGTCCCTGGCATGGGACAGGGAGGAACAGTTCAGAAAGATATACCATTTGCACTGTTTATTTATAGCTGAGAGGAAAACAAATGGAGAACTAAGCAAATCATGAAAGCAGATTTTCTGCCACACACAAATCAGACTGGAACTGTAACACAGCCAACATGCTTAAATCCAAAAGACATAGCATTTCCTGAAGGAGTGGGATCAGATTAGGGAAGAAAAACATTCAGGTCTAAAGCTTAGCTAAAATGTCTGGTAGAAATGGGAGCTGACAAGGGTTCCTTCTCTGCAGAGAGCTGCACCAGAAAAGAGAATGCAGAGTGTGGTGCAAGCAAGAGATTCAGGTGTCAGAGAGGGCACTGCTTCTTCTTCTGCACACAACTAAAGCAGCACTAGTGCTGCCTTGGAGGGACAGACACCATGAGGGGATATTCAGACCTGGAAGTGAAACATAATCTCTACTTAGAGATGGAGGTATTTATGCAGACTGGCCAAAACAGTGTTAAGATTGACCTGAAGCTAAGTTATTTTCTGAAATACTGCCTTCAGCTGTCTCAAAAATCTCAAGGCACTGTGATGAGCAAATTATTTTGCCCTCTTTCAAATAAAATCTTGCTTTGCATTTTGGAAACTATATGGAAAAAGGAGGGTAGGTGCAGGATGACGCAAAAGAATGCAGGAAAAGCAGTTGTGTAAAACTGAAGCAGATACTGGAGAGCATAAATGTTAACAGACTAGAAAGACAGTGAAGCACAAAGGAGATACCAAAGACAGATACATGCTATATATAGAGATTTAAACCAGGTTAGAAAATACATTTTAAAACCAAACAGAAACAATTGGCATTGCCTAAATTCCTATCTCCACACTCTGTTTGTCTTGTGATTGTAATTTAAGTTACCAATTTGTATGTTGGGTAGGTAGCTACACACACAAACCCTAGTTTCTAAATATTTTTGTGACTTGTGTTGATTAATGTTGTTTCCTTTAGGGTACATAGTCTTTTGTTCCCTCCTCCAAATTCCTTCTTTCCTTTTTGGCTTGGAAGAACCTTTCTGCATTATCTACTTTCTGAGCAGTGTCAGTGAGAAAAAAAGTTGTTTATCTATCATGAGGAATTAGCACAACAGCCACGTACTGTTACAAGACCCCATGACTTAACACGTGGTTACACGTATGCATAATGTATGTCCAGATTCCCAATGCTTGGAGAAGGAATGTACAAACCATTGGTCCACACTGCTCCTAGAATTGTCACTGAGATGAACTCTTTCTTGTAAATGTTTATTATGTTTAAAGTAGAAATAGAGAGAAATTTCACCCAGTTCTCCTGAAATTAAATTCTCCTAGCAAAAGGAGAGGCATTTAAATGTGGATTTCTCTTAAGCAAACAAGTATTTGCAAACTTACTGCTGGATTTTTCATAAGGGAACAGTCCAGCGTTTAGTCCCCCTGGGCAGCTAATCCTCACCCTCTGAAAAAGATGAATAAATCAATATCATTTCACAATCTTACGGGTGGCTAAGCTGAAGCAAAGCCTTCACTCCTTGGACAGCATAGATGTAGTCAGTGCAGTAGATATGCAGTCTTTGATCATGATAAAACACCTATTTCAATCCTGAGGAAGGCCAGAGCATTTGTGGTGTAAATGCAGAAGAACAGTGCAAGAAAGCATGTACAGAGTGGTTCATCTTTCTTAGAGCTGATTAAAAATTAGACAAAGAATTTACTTTTTGGAGCATGAGTCATTTTGATTAAACATTAAACTGTAAAATCAATCTTCTGATTGTTTAGTCATTATTCCAGAGGAATGGAGATTTATTTGCAGTCTCTTTCATTAAGTGCCTTTACTGCCCTTTCCACAAGTTACAACATTTTTCAGGAGGTTACAATAACTTTATGCATGAACCGATATTTATTCCCAGACACATATAAAATATATTTACTTACATGATCTACGAACTGGACGATGAGACTGAATCAGGAGGTCCCATTTCTTATCCCTGATGTTGTCTTAAGCTGTAGAGTCTTGTGCAAATCATGTTAAAGATTGTTGTATCTCTCTGGCTTTTGTGAGAAAGTAGACCTGTGGAAAGGGCAGGCTTTTGTTAGAGGAGGGTTGAAAAAATAAATTGAGCTTTTATTTACATAAGTGCTCATTATGCTGGTGAAGGGCTTGTTATTTGATCCTAATAGCATGAACTTCAGGATTGTTGTGGAGATTCCTTAATCATTATGTGGCTACAATAATTGTGATACCCGTGACATTTTCTTTTTCTGAGAGGTTTAAAGGAAGCCATGTTTCAGGAAAGATTGTTGTTAAGCTGTGAAAAAGAGCACTGTAGTCCCTACCCATGATCAGGCTGTAGAAAACATGTTGCTAGTGTCCAAAATATTCTGTCAGGGCTTTTATCTCAGGTTCAACATGCAGTGAAAATCTAGACCGGGATATGTGCATCATGTTTACGAAGCAGATCAAAATGGAGTTCTTTCTTCTGCCAATGGAGATCTTTGCTTCTGCCAATGGAGATCTTTGCTTCTGCAGCTCTTGTGAGAAAAACATGCATTAGCCTCTACGGGCACATTCATTGTCTGTCGGTTTGTGCATGTGTAACTGAGGGTAAAACTGAGACGTTAGTCCCAGAAACAGAACACGTTTTTATGGATAAGGTGGGAGACTGGGTGCTGACTGCCCACTCTGTTGATTGTACATATGCTAATCTGAGTTGGAGATTAATGTTTGGTCTGGGGAATTTTGCTTGAATTTAACACCCAAATATGGCATCAGGGAAGCAGACTGAGAGGAAATTTTTTATTAGACATATGTTGTGCATGTGTGCTTGTGCATATGTATTCTGCGGTGGTGTTATATATACATTTTATATATTAGCTAGATGTGGATGAAAAGAATGCTTTTTTAAAGGTTTAATTTCTGGGGTGTTGAGAGAGAAAGAATGGATCAATTTACAAAAAGAACATACAGTAACAGCAAATCAAACTGACAGTTAAAAACCCTATAAAATTTCTAGCACATTAGAAAAACATTATGTATCTCATTACATTCAGGCTATAGGAACAGAGCAAAGAAAAGATGGCTAATTACACATGTTCAAACAGAGTACTTTGTGCAGATTGGATAGAATCATGAAATTAATCAAGTATACATGTTGAATTAGCCTTCAAAGCTCAGAGAAAAATAAGCAGGACAAGTGTGAAACTGATCTTCCCCCAAAAGCAAGTACACTGTACAAATTAATGTCTGCATCAAGACACTTTGTCAGCAGTTGACAAGACTTTCACACATGCTCCTGTCTCCCTAGGTGTATTAAATCTCCCTTTTTCAGAAAGAACTTCTGAAGTAGGGAAAGAAGCATGTGATCCTTTACAAAGGACATTTGGAAGTCAACCAAAGAGACCTTGTTATGAGTCTTTTTGATAAAATGTTCAATCCTCTCCCCCATGCCCTGCCTATTAAGAAAACGACATGATAGGGAACTTGGCAGAATATTGAATCTGAACGTGTGTGAGACTTCAACACCCCCAACAGCTAAACTACCTCTGCTACTGAGAAGCCAGAAAAAGTCTCTCCTCCGTTTGTATCTATGGGGAGCTTAAAGAAGTTTTGGATTTACGTGCTTTATTGCTTTTGTCACTGACTCGGAAAGTATTTGCTGCCTTACAAAGACAAAAGAAAGATTTTTTTTAACTTCTCAAATTATATATCTTGCACATATAATTTTACATCTTTTCTCAAAAGATCCTCTGCTAATGCAAAAGACCTCTATTTTGTCACAAAACGAGCTTTGCAAAAGTCAAGTTACTATAACAACCAAGTACACCTTTTCAATCAGAAACCATGCTCTTATGCTGGTGCTCCTCTTTCTTTTAGAATCATAGAATCATTCAGGTTGGAAAGGACTTTTAAGGCCATTGAGTCAAATCATTATCCTAACATTGCTAAGTCCACTGTGTTTGTAAAAATGCTACATCTACATGTCATTGAAATACTTCCATTCCAGTTCCCTGGGCAGCTTGTTCCAAAAGTCTGGATAACATAGACAGATACCCTCACAGATGAACATCAGGTTTACATAGACTTAAAAAGTTTTACAATTTGTACATGTATTTGAGAGACATGCAACATTATGCAGACATATTCCTTTCCTCATCTCTAGAACTAATCTAGACATGAAGGCAAGAATAGAAGAAGAAATTTGCTTTAATTGTTTCTGTACCAAAATGCCTATATTCTTTTTAATATGACCCTTCTGAAGAGCCAGTGGAGAATATTAAGTAGGATTATTATTGGATGAACTGTATTATTTACCTTTGTGGCTGGGATCCCACTGTACCTCTCCTTTCCCTTTCTGTGCTGTGGCTTCTTGAAGCTGCTGGCAGCTGATGGAGGAAGAGCAATCTTCAGACAACTTTATATATATAACTGAAAACAATTTTCAAAACAGAGGCATGGGCGAAATTGTGTTAGTTATCTTCTCCCCACTTTCCTCACAAATTGCTCTCTAAAGTCCTTAAAGTACTACGAATTGGACCCTCTAACAGAAATAAGAAGACACAGTATAGTACAATTTAGTTTATGACCTATCTGTTTGCTAAGCACAGTTACCTTTTTAACTTTATAATTCACTGTCTGAAAAAATACCAATAGTCTTAGAATTACATTGTCAAAAATGGAAAAGTAGCACAGATGAATGCGCACAAAAAGCCACAGCATGCAACTCAGCCTTGACCCTCTCCAATTCCATCTGTTCTCCCCAAGTAAATTATTACAGTGTGGGCTCTCTACTTAAAGTGCTGCTGCTTGTGAAAGAAAACTAGCTGGGGTAAGCTATTAAGAAAATAGTGTTATTTTGGCTTTAAGGATTAAGCAGGGAAAAAATAACTTCATTTAAGCTACACAGAGATTTTTAAACCTGGAATTGGTCTTCCCTGGTGTCTATTAAATGAATAAGCCCCCAATCTTTCTCCAGAAATTTGTCAGAACTTCAGATGAAAAGGTTTTGAGGTATGCCATAATGATTGGTTTGGAAGTGGTTGAAGGCAGCAGGAGTGAAAATACCGGGGAAAAAGTCTGTTCTCCCAGGCTGGAGTGTGCTGGACAGAATCTGCTGCAAACAACCATTGTGGTACAGGAGCTTTTCCATGTCCCTAAAGTGCAGATTGAGACGTGAAAAGCAAAAGTGCCTTTATATGTGCATCACAACATTTTGGATGAGTTGTTCCATGTTGCTGTGTGTACCTTTGTCAAGCTGGACTGTGACCTTCCTTTATAGATATGAGCAAGGGATTTGAAGGACGAGATGGCAGGTGAAAGAATGAAGAGTTGGAAAAGGATAGCTAAGATGTGACCTTTTTGCTCTGGGGCACTGCTAGAGGTCTGAAAGAGAAGCCTACTGCCAGTGGTTGGTCAAGTGAGAGCACATTTACTAGTGTGCTCTGCAAAACAGAAACAGAACATCTGCACTGCACAGAAGAGAAAGAAGGACAAGTCCTCATACTGAGTTGACAAAGGAGATGGGATCAAAAAAGAGGGAATCAGTAGTACTTTTTTCATGTTTACTGAAGGTAAAAAATGCAAACTCAGTTGAGATTCTTGCCTGTAATAATGCAGAAAAAGAGAAAGAGAAGAGCTGATAGAATATGCATTCAACATTACTCATCCCAACAAGACTGGAATAAGCTTCATAACAGAAATAAAGAAGTAGTAGAAATCCTTGATAAGATGCAGGATCCACATATGATGCCCCCTACAGAATGGCAGTCAGACACCAAGGATGCTGCTTTGAGAGAGGCATTGTGATTCTTGGTTTTATTGGGAGATACAGAAGGGAAAGGGCTTGCTTCTCTGCAATGGATGTGGAAGTCTGTGCTCTTCAGATCAGCCCTACTCCAGAAAGATAATTCAAGCTGAAAAAGATAGGAAGGAAGGTAACTAGAGTAACTAAGAAAATGGAGATCCTTATCTTACAAACAGAGATTAATGGGACATGCCTTCTTTAGATTAGCAGTATTAAGGATAAGCAGGGATAGGTGCCATCCACACACACGTATCAAGAGAGTAAACACTGTGGAAGGATAAAAAACACATTAAGGCAAAGAATGATGAAGAAAAATGAATAAAAGATCTCCGCTATCTGCTAATGAGAAAAGTTTAGAAATTAGAATAAAGTTTTCAACTGTCAGGGCAATGTGGAAAACCCCTCCTTGATGGTTTTAAAAAAGGAATTTGGTAGGTTTATGAAAGGAATTATTTGACACCTTATTAAAGATTTAGAGGGCTGTCCCTGATGGACCAGACTTGCCTGCCTAATGGCATGTTCCTGGAATGAATAGATGTGTATGTTATCAAGCTGAGATCTCTGCCCTCCTTACATTACTTTGGAAGCATAATCGACTGATTAATTAGAGCCAAGGAAAACCATTTGTATGACCACTGACATCTGTTTACAGGTGAGATTCCATAAAATCTTGTTAAGCCTTAGAGAAAAGCAGGCAAATAACAGGAGGAGATAAAAAAATTACAGAAAAAAATATTATAAAGGATCAAATGAGAAAAGCAAGTGGTGGAAAACAAGTAAAATATCTTAAGATAGAAATTTAATGGTAGGAGACAGAGAATCTGAGAATTCAGAAGTCTTGCTCTTGAGTGTGAGTTCTGGGGAAAGTGATGGATTGAGTAAGACCACTCCTTAAGAGTCCATACAATGAGAAATAGGAAAACTTTATGAACTATGGCTACTACTGCTCCAGGAAGAAAAAAGCAGGAGAGCATAGAAAGGATTGATGATGATGTGAGTGTGGGCCTGAAGCTGTGCTCAAGCTGAAACTTCCCATATATAAGAGCTCGTAGATGACAATTTGTGCTCAGGTGAAAATTGAGAGAGTTTTATGGCATAGGTGGAGAGAAAGATCAAGACTGGGCTATTTTCTTCATATGGCTCAGCTGTTGTGTAAAGTTTTCTTGACTAAAGTTGACTTCAGCATTTGTCTTTGCAGTGACAACAGGTGGCTAATGTTGAGTTGGTAATCTTGTCACAGAAATCTCCTCTAGAAGGTACTATTCTGTATTTGCCACAAGAAGTCTGTGCTGGTCAGTAGTCAGGGAATAACACTAACATTCCTTCTGAGCTGTGGGTGTCCTATCCTGACTCCCTGGCCTGTGCTCCTTAGATATCACAGAGACATCCGTGCAAGATCTTAAAGACGTCTGTCTTTAAGATGTTTGGAGAACTTGCATCTCTAGCAGGCCAAAGGGTCTTGGAGGAGCCAACAGAAGGAGGAGCTAACAGAAACTACAGAGAGCATTATTACACCAGTGACCAGATAGACTTTATCTTCCCTGTGGCCCAGCCTCAGTATAGTCCTGGCAGTGCTGACAAGCAGCAGGCCTAGGTCAGAGAAAGGTGAGTAGATCCCACTGCTGTGGAAAGAAACCATTTAGAGGCTAGTAGCCTATGCAAGATGCTGGCAAGAAAAGCAGCTGAGTGTCTTCCCAAGATAACCCAGTACATTAAAAGAGCCCCAGCTGAACGTGATCAACATCTATTTTGTGTGTTGCCAAGACCTCAATATGAAGTTGAAATGAAGATAAAATGTTTCCAGGAAAAGACATTAGTGATGGACAGTACCAGCAGCTGGAAATAACTATCTGAGTACTAGAGGTAGCCATGTGGAGGAAGAAAGGCATTGGTGTTAGCTTCCTGCATTTTTGACATGAGTATGCCAGTGGTCCACAAAAGTACTGAACAGGGTGTGTTACACCAGGCAGTTGAAAGATTTATCTTGTAATCTTGATACTTTTTGAATAGACCTTAAAAAGTAAGCAGCAGAGGAGATTGTATTGTAGAATTAGCTGTGGGTACAGAGTGGGATTTATTTTAAGGAGGTGAATGTGAATTTGAGTGGGGTTAGGAGTTATGTTCATTAGCTGCATTAGAGTTTAGTATGATACAAACTTCTAAAAATTTGGTGTAACTCAAACTACTTCTTTCTCTCTTTGCCCAGGAGTTTGGTTTGATGGCTGTGCTGAAAAATAATCCACTTCATGCTCAAATTTCAGCTTGGAGAATACTTTGCTAGGGACTGAGATCAGGCAGCTAAAAAAGTTAGATGCAGCAGAAATGAGACAAGCTTGAGAAACTTTATCTGGAAGATTTCTGAACTCTCATATTGAATAGAGTGAGATAGGGTTTAAATAACTCAGATGAAGCTTGGTTAGATACTGTATACATTACAGCTAGTCTCAGATGAATTCTTTATACTGGAGCATCAAATTTGTAACAAATTCTTTCCTACTTATAGGAATGAAATGGAAAATACAGGGATTTTTAGAATTGATTCACATCTTCATGGTACAATTGTGCAAATCTGGCTGAATATTTTGGTCTTTACATGACAGTAGATTTCTTCTGAAAATTTGTCTTTAAATATATGTTTCAAAGATACAGAGGCTATAGCTCTTGTAAGCAAACTTACCCAGTGCCTAATCTTTTGCTATGGAGCCTTTCAGACTCAGGAGTTTGTAAACTCTAGAGTCTCACAGACTCCAGAATAGGGTGACAGTATGCAACCTCCCTGGAGAGTGCGACATGTGTCACAAAGTGGGCTTGGGGACCCTTGGAGAGCTTCTGTGTGGGCAAAATGCAATTACTGCCCAGTGCCCATGAACATTCACAGACTCTCCATAATACACTCACAGGGATGTAGCCCCAGAGGCTAAACTTGGAGTTGCTGATGTAGTTTTAGTTCAGTTTAAAGCTCAAAATTATGGTTTAACTCAAAACAAAATAAAATTTCAGGATTACAGCCCTATATACAGCTGTGGGAGAAGAAAACCCAAAAAGCTTTGATAAATATATTAGATGCTTAATTGTTCAATTTAGTGCTTGGTTGGTAACAAAATCAGACAAATATGGTAATAAGGCTGTTTTTTTACTATTATAAGACACTTTGGGACATTTTGAATATGCAGTGTGCAATGGTATATTAAACCAAATTGTAGTTCTGTATTTGACAATTTGGCTTTGTTAGCATAACACAATTTGTTTTTATTGTAGCAGTAAAGGAGGAAACATGTTGATAATAATTTGCTTTCATTATCCATTTATATTGCTTCTTCCTACTCAATATTTTATTTTTTAAGAAAAACAGAGAAACTTTACAACCAAAGGAGCTGACTGAAGGGAAAACAGAAAAGAAGAAAAGAAATCCCAGTCTGATTAGTTCTGTTTTCAATAATATTTGGTAAGGAGATTGTTGAAATAAAAACACAACTATAATATCCATCAACTCTTCACATATTCCAAATATGTTTACAGGAAAGACTAAATATTATATTTTAAAATCAGCATGATAGTAAAAAGTTACTGCACTTGTGATTCTCTCAGGATATAAGAGGGAGGTGGTTTGGAAGAAATTATATGTCTTATTAGGTCAACTGATATAAGTGGAAAAAAAAAAAGGAGGAGAAGCATATGAGATCTGCTTGGTTTTTTCTACCTATATCAGTCTTGTCTGATAAAAGGTATTGTTTCATTCTTCAAATATTGCCTGTTTTAGATATCTCCATGCAAAATCTTGCTAAAATTTGCATCTTGCTAAGGTATTATTTGCATCTCATGTCCCTTAGTCTTTTCTATTACATTCAGCTAACCCTAGATCTGTTAATTTTCTTTCAGAGCCTAGTCCTTCCTTATGCACCTGGATTTTTGCCGTCTGCCTGGGTGGCCGTGCACAGCTCTGCCACTCCCTTTCTGCTGATGGTGCCTAGTCTTGCTTTTCTCACAATCAGAGAGATTTTTCCCCAGAGTCAGCCTCAGCAAAAAAAAAAATCCCATTTCTGTTGGTGGTCTGCTGACTTTCTCTGCATTTTTTCTCTAATCTGAAGGTGGAAGACACAGTGAAACGTCCTTTTGGTTATCTAGACTTACACCCCAAATGCACATTGCACTCCTGCTGTGGGCTCTCTGTCTCCCATAGGGGCACTTTTGAGGGCATTGGCTCCTGCTGAATCTGTGTCTGGGAGATGCCTGTGCAGTGATGTGGTCCATATTTCATGTGTCTGATGGTGGGTCCTACCTGCCTGCAAGGAAGGAGTAATTGCAAGGGTGACTTAAAATCTGTGGCTGTGCATCCTCTGCATTCTTCAAAAGGAGACAATATTTGCATGTTGGTATCCTACATTAACCAGCCTTTCAAATTCCCATGTCATGGCTTTGAGTTGCTCTTTTTGCAATGTAGGCATAGTCTGTTCCAGCTCTTAGCTGTGGTCAGTCATTAAATAAGATAGCATTATTCAGCTAATTAAAAAAAGTCTAGCAGGAGAGTGGAGCGTAGACTTCTGCAGGATGTTCAATTAACCTTAAGTGAGTGAGGAAGGGAAACATCAAATTAACAAACCAGCTGCCATTACTCTGTTACTGTGCTTGGCTTTCCTCTCCACGTTAATCGGACAGATTGTTACATGATTTGAGAAGTTTAGCTGACTTGCCGTATCAGCACAAAGCAGAATCCCACCGAGGAGATCACACAGTGTTTCCAAAAGCATCTGAAGGAATTTATAGCTTGTGAATTACAAAAGCAGCCCTAATTAGTCCCGAGAGGCAGTTGCATATGAAAAACTGAAAAGACTGCCTCGTCATATTTGCTGCCTTCTTGTGATTTTCATAGAAGATTCTGATAATGAATGTTTACTAATAACTGGGGCTCAGAGACTCCATGGCTAATAACAGTCCTGAGTAAACAGCATCCTGTATTTGCAGTCCCACAAAGATAGGTTGGATACAGGTGCTTCTTCCATGTGTCAATATTACCACAGGAGCTCAGAGGTTTCAGCTGGAAGATTCTGTAGCCACCTGGGAAATGCCTGAAGAAAAATAAATGTCCTGACAGTCTAGCAGTAGCCAAACTAGCCAAACCACTTGACAATGTGTCATTCTTCAGTATGCTTTATCTTCTTGGTGCTTTTCTAATGGGGTATGTTCCTACATTATGATAATGAAAGAAGTTTTGCTGTGGTATCACTGATTGCAGGGGGTCTGGAGCAGGAATATGGGTGAAGGCAAACCATCACTCTTGGATACTTTTTAGGTCTTACCATTCCTTACCATTCCCTGTCCCATTCTCAGAAATGGTGCAAATGTCCCATTTGGAAATGATGCAAACCAGCTGCCTACAAAAATTTAAGGAGCCTGAATTTAGAAATTCCGCTTGTGTGGGATCAGTTGTATAGTGATTATAGGCTGAGGCCCATTGAGAAATGGCAGTCTGAGAACTCCCTGATCTGTGACAAGTTATTAATTTCAGTCTAGTAACAATTTTCTTGTTATATGCCTCAAAAGCAAATGTGAACTCATGCAGTGGCTACCTTAGGCTTTGCAGACCTGAATGTCTTGATTTACCAGTCATTAGGATCAATTTTATTTGCTATTTACCTGAAATCCTTCAGGTAAATATGCATAACTCAGTGGCACTATGAACCGATAGGTTTGACATTATATGAGATATAAGAAGTTATCTTCTTAAGCCCATAATTTACAGTTATCATCAAAATTTTTAAATCTTTAATTTCTTATATTGGGGCAAAAGTTTCTGAGAATGTTTTCCTGAAGTAAGTATTTTTAAATATGAAAACCCACACTTAGGCATTGTGTATAAGTACTCAATTTTTTCTAGCAATGAAGAAAACAAAGTGACTAGGGAAATCAATGGGGATTGCTGGAAGTTCTGTATTTTTTTTAAATTGGGTTGTTTATTTGGTTACTTTTATATGGATTTATGTGCTTGTCATTAAGCACCCAAGTACAAAACTCTTGGCCTTGGGTAGTTTGTAATTTCTCTTCTATTTATCTTGATTAGTGGAAGATTGCAAATCCCTTACAGGAAAGTGAAGAAAATGTTAATTCTCTTCACTAGTGAAAAAGAAATATTTGAGTTAACACCTGATGATTAAAGAGTTTTATTAGTTTTAAAGGGGAAACAGTACCTCAGAGGTTCAGGGGAGAAAAGTAGGGAAAGAAAAAGAAAATATATGCACAGTGGGAAGAGAAAATCGTAAAATGAGATTAACAAGAGTATTTATCATTTAAGGTTTATGTTTGATCATGAATTAAAGGCTTTGGGGTCAAAAGAATCTGCTTTTTTTTTTTGGTTTTTGTTTGATCATAAATTAAAAGCTTTGGGGTCAAAAAAATCTGCTTTTTTTTTTTTTTTTTTTTGATTGTTAGTTAGCTTTATTTTTAATTGTAAATTCAATGGCATGATTCCTGATCAGCATTCGGGTGTAGTATTTAACAAGACTAATCGGATTTTCTGAAAAGATGTGTGCAGAACTGTAATACTTCCTGTTTCTCAGTCATGGTCTTTGCTATGTATAAAGTGGTCTCTGACTGAAACACAGAACGGGGACACCTGTGAGAACACATTCCTGAGGTGTGCTGAATGTTGTTGAAGCTCATTGACTCCTTGAATCAGCACCTCATGCAAACGCACCTCAAAAGATCAAAAAGCTGCAGGTAAGTAACAATTCATTGAAAAACTTGCACTCTGCTACTCCAATAGATTTATTTGATAGGATGATTATCTGTGCTGTACATTTCTTTAAATACAAATAACAGCACAGTATCTTTGCTCTTACTCTAATGGAGGATAAGTGCTGCTTTTGCAATGGTATTTGTTCATTAAACACTCAGGAAAGGTGATCTATTTTGCCACTGCATGAAGTTGTTACAACAATGTAGTCCTCAGGCACTAATTCTGCAGTTTTATGTGCTAAAAAGCATATTTTGTAGGCCATTAAATAAAATATGTAAAACATTGAATGGCTTTGAATATCTGATTAAAAGCCATTCAGCCCCACATTCCACTGACAGTGAAATACCATCCTAACACCCCTCTGTCAGATTAAAACATGACTACTCAGATTCTGCACGTGCTGTGCTGAGGGAATTGCAGCAGGACCTGCTTGATCACTGAAGCAAGAGAGAAAGGACCATGACAAAATCTTGATCCATGTCTGATTCCTGAAACCATATTGGCTAATTGACCAGGTCAGCCGTATGTACAGGTCCTAATAAGAGAGAATTATATCAGGAGTTATGGAGAGGAATGACCCTCCAGATAGACCCTGTGATTTTGGTATACTTGCTTCTGCCAATAGGCTGCCCAGCTGGCACTTGTCAGGTGATGACCTTGCAGAAGATGAAACAAAAAAAGCAGTGCTGGTAGGAAAAGAAAAAAATTGTTAAGAGAGGTTGTTAGAACCCTAGATGTTAAGAATTTTAGACTTTCTGAGTTAAAAGGCACAGACCCTCAAGAGAACAGTACATTTGACCTGAAGTTGTAGAGAAGGCTTCCAAAATTGAATGATAGCACTAGGATTATAGGTATGTAGTTTGAATAGAAGTGTGTAACATCATATGGTAGAAAATTTAGAGTTTAAGGTTTTAGAATATTGTAACATATATAAAAGAAGATAAAAGTTTTAGAGCAATAGGTAATTCTTCTTCTTCACCTTCTTCTTCAGAGGTTTAAGTGGTATTGTGTAATTAGACAGAAAAGTCCACATTGTGAGACACAGGTTATTAAGTTAAAAGTATTTTAAGACAGCTATTAAGTTAAAAGTAAAAATAATTTAAGTGTCATTTCTTAATTAGTTTTTCCTTAAAAGACCTTATAGAGATAGATATGGAGCCATTTTGTAACATGTTAGTGAAATACTGTAGAACTCTCAACATGTAAGACTGTAATATAAGTAAGAATTAATAAACATCTGAGTCCAAACACAAAATACCATCTCTGAGCATTTAATCCCAACCCTGACCAATGCAAAAAAAGAAGATAAAAATCGACAAGAGATGATATTTTGAAGTGCCTTTAGTGCTCCACAGTAGGACTTTAAGGACTCTCTGGTCTTTCCAGCCTGTTAGCAAATAAGTAATTGCTGAGAGTCAGTCAAATGATGAATTGAGACAATGGTTATCTACAGAAGGCTTATTTACTGTACCTTTTATCTGTGAGGCCATGATCTTTCTGAGAGGATCCGCAGATGGCTGCCATTTACCTAGACAGATGAACTCATTTACAGGAAAAGGAGAGGCAGAGATACACAGGCTGACATTTCTACTGTGTGGTTTGAAGGTACAGTGTAAAGCCCAGGGTCTCTACTGTCCTTGGGGTGCTCATCTGCAAAGGTGAGTAAAATGCTAAATGGATCTAGAGGAAAAACGACTGCAAAGGACAGAAAACCACTCTGTTCCTGTGGTTCCACTTCTATGCAGAGATGAAAAGAGAATGAATGTCAGAGGACTGCAGACATGCCATGTCATGGCTGTCACCTTTGAAGGTGAGATTAACTGGCAGCAGACTTACTTGAAGGGATCTTGATGGCTTGGTATGAATCAGGAGTATGTGGGCGGCAGTCTGTGGGTGTCTGTTGGCAGCTCTTGGCTTCGTGTGGATTCTGTGGAGCACAGCTGAGTGCAAAACAGGCCTTTCGCAGGTAAAGATGGAGAAAGGATATCCAGAGAGAACAATGAAGGGAGGTGGGGAGCTTAAGGAGAGGGTAGGAAAAGGATGGAGGGACAGGTGAAGAAGGGTTGAGAAGGGAGGTAGGAGCAGTGCTAACTTAATATGCAGACAGTCTATAGCCTTGAAAATGAGAGCCAGGCAAGAGTAATTGAGGGAATGACAATGATAATCCAGGAGACCTGGTAGGTACCAATTAGATTGAACAGAGCGAGGGGGGAACGTTTATGATAAAGAACAGCACCCAAATGCTTCCTGAATTTGATGAAGATGTGCAAGAACAAAAATGTTTGCAATGACTTTTCTGAATCATTAGCAATGTTCCATCATGTCATTTCTGCACTGTCCAGAACTCTGAGTCCTTTATTGTTTCTCCATTCAGTCTTTTCCTTTTCATTTATTCGCAGTTTTTGGTCTGATCGTGCAGATTTTATTCAAGTAGATTTCCCTGTCAGCCTCAAATAAGTGAGAGTTTCACTTAAGTAATGCCTGAAGTACTTAGTTCTTCATGCTATTATTTCAGTATTGTAGAGCCATTATCCATCAGTAGTCAATTTGTGTGTGTACCTGATGTGCTCTACCTGAATAAGAAAAAGACACTGCAAGAAACTGTAAGGCAAAGCTGGGAGCACTGTCCATGAGCAGTTCTAAGAATAATTTTTACCGATGAACAAAGTATAATTAATTTTAAATTGATTTCTAATGTTTATAAAAATTGTAATGTCAGTCAGGGGAGTTGTGCTTAATTGAGCACAAATAGGTTTGTTTTGGTTTTTTTAGTAGTTTCACAGCAATAGAAAATTCAAGAAGTACTTCAAATTCTGAACAGGTATATTCAAACATTTTCTATGATAAAAGGTATAAATGCTGAGACATCTGAAGTGACTTTTGGTGGGTTTCTACAAAAATCTGAACATTTTTGAACTCTTTATCATTGTGATGCGAAGGAAGTTTTCCTTTGCTTTTTTTGCTTTGCTCTGCTCTTGGATGCCTACATTTCTGCTGCCCTTAGCATGTGAAGTTCTCCTTATGACTCTGTCCTTTGCTGAACTTTTCAACTGTGCCACTGGCATCAAAACACGTTTTACTTTTTCCTCTGACTTTCTGCCAGCAAATATCCTTCTGTGCACACCTGATATCAAGGATATCTCTCTATGGGTTGCATAGTTCATCACAGAGTCTCTCTAATTTAGAATGCATTTTTACTTTTAAATTCTTTATTTTATGATGACTTTGGCTTCTTTTTTTTCACATTTTCACAGCTTTTTTTTTGTAGCTGTGTTCATTTACCTTAAACCTGTGTTAACTTTCCTCTACCTTTTCTGTACTTGTTTCAAAAACGAAAAAAAAAAAAGCCCTGTGGTGTTACCTGTGCTGGGTGATTGGCAAGAACATTCTTGCAACTTGAATTTTTTTGAAAAACAACTGAAGAAAATTTTTTCCTTTAGATTCATGTTCTTCAAGGGAAGTGAATCTGTATTCTGGCTCAGAAGCTCATTTCTAGGAGCAGAGACTGTGTTTACTCATTTATTTATTTTCATTGTTTGGTACCATCTGGAGATGACTAGTTTTGTGGGAAAAGAAAAACAAATCAAACTTTGCAACGACAGAGGACCCCAGGAACTTCAATTACTATCCGAAATATTTTGAGAGCTAATAAAAGCAGACAACATGCCATTTCTTGATGATCTCTCTCCTCTTCACACATTCTTTCAGAGCTAATTCAGTGCTCTGAGAAAGGGTTCTTGCGTTTGATAAAAGGAGTCCTTCATTGTCACAAGCCTTAGCATACTGCTCTGGTACACGTGCCCCTGAAACACATTTCATGCCTCATCCGTTACCTAAATGAGATGTGAAAGCATTTCACACCTCGTTTACATTTGCGCAGTTTTACGGAACAGCGTAGATGAGGTTCCACTGAAAGTAACGAAATGAGGTCACCAACCCCCTTCTCTCTCCTTGTATTGCATCCACACGGCCTGATCCTTTCAGTTCACTAAACTGGAAATGAATCTATTTTTCTGAAGAAAGTTACTGCAAAAAGCCAGCATCCTCCAGCGTGTGGCAGTCATTGGCATTTTACAGAGATGTAAGCTGTCCATGCCGAAAATAAAAATGTAAGCTATGCATTTACATGAGATAGCTGAACCCAGAGTGATTTCTCCTGCACTGAGCAGAACATAATCAAGGTGAATAAACAGGAAAATTGACTAAACTGATATGGGAATAACACCACAAAGAAGGCAATAAGAAATCCATGCACCTCCTCTACCCCCTCCTTGGCTGAGTTTGCAGCAGGAAACTGCCAGGAGTGTGTCCAAGGTGTCAAGGCCAGCTGAAAGTCAGGGCAGATCTGTGGCTCTGGAAATCCTAGGTGCTACTCCAGATCAATTTCTGGAGAACTGCAGGGATTTTAGCTCCAATGCCTGGGCCCTTGCTGCCTTATATTTTGCACCAGCAGATACAAGTACAAATTTCTTCCTTTTTAAAAAGAAATTGTTATTTTTGAACCTTTTTGTAAACAGCTGTGTAACAGAGGACAGTGAAGGTACATGAATGTAGTGATACAAATTCAGCCGCTTCTGTTCTATCATCAGCTGTGCTCCCAGCGTTAAAAATAGTGGAAATAGAAAGCTTACAAGGTGCCATCTCTGTTTGTAACGTTACTATTTCAGAAGACACACACTGAAAATACTTCCTTTGCCAAGGAACCTTTGTTTTTCTTTTAGTGCTCTATGTTTTTTATGTGATTAGGGTGCTTTGGCTGGACTTCACCTCATCTAACTCTGAGAGTATGAAATAACCATTTACATCTGAGCAGTCCGCCTTGACTGCTGCTGTGAATGGAAAGAGACCACATTTCAGTATCATGGCTATCCTCATAGGAGAAGATGGAGCATGGTATAAAGCATGATAAGAGGTGAGAGCCTTTTACTTTCTGTGTCTACAAAGGAAAACTAAGTTGCATGTGTGTGTACTGATGTTAGGCAACATGAATCCCTCTCCTTTTCCTTCTAATGTAAGGAAGACATTAGGATAAAGGAGAAAATTCTCATATTTTCTTGAGATGAGGCCATACACACCTTTTCAGTGTCCTGCCCCAGAGATGCTAATGGTTCTCATTTCATTTGATATCTACAGGAAAGGCAGATCAGGGATGTCAGTGCATAAACAAAGAAGCAAACAAACCAAAGCTGTCTTGGCTCCCACCTTGTGACAGCAGAAATATTATTGGCCAAGTGGAAAAAGACAAATCCTTTTGAGGAAGAAGTGCTATTTCCAAGCTTTATAAGAGGAATCACAAACATTAAGAATGAATGAACTGGAGAATACAAAATACTGGTTGTGTTTGCAAAAATAACGAGAGGGAATGTGGTGGGCCTGGTGAAGATACCTGAGAATAATGTGCTGAAATGCTTGTCTTACAAGCTCTGGAGTTAAATCACTACGTGAGCATGAAGATTTAATGATTTTGGTTTCTTTTAATGGCTGTCTCTTTGGTTCAGTTCTGTCTGGTGCTGCGGCCCCTCAGGCACCACTGGAGGTGGTGCTTGGAATGATTCACAGGATCCCTCTCTTTCTGTTCAGGTGTAATGAAACAGTTTGCTCCATTGTTCAAGCATGTACCTAGAATGCTTTTCTCTCTCTCTGCTCAACCTTTTATGTTTTTCTGTTATTATGTGCCTGTTTTTTTCTGCAGCTCTCAGGCAGGGCCAGTTTGTGAGGTGTCTGTCCTGTGCTACAAGGCACTTGCATACATGGATAAACACAGCTCAAAGCAGACTTGAAGTACCTCTCTCTTGTGTGGGCAAGTGTTTTGGCTGCTTCACCGAGGAGCAGCGCCATGCTGACTACATTCCTGATAATATATCCTCCCCTTATTTTTCAGCTTGCCACACCATTGTGAGTTTCAGAAAAATCCCAGCCCAATGCTTTTTCTGGCCCCTGTAATGCTAAAAATGTCAGGTGTATATTTTGTTTCCCATTTTTGTTGTATTTTGCTTTGCTTTCACTTTGTTCTGGCTGCAAAATGTTGGAGGATTTAAGGCATGATTCCACCCTCGCTTTTGCTCTGCAAGGAAACCTTCCTGAGAAATATTCTGGGAACACGATGCTCCTTCAATTCATATCTGGAAACACTGAAAAGAAGCAGTATGCTAATTGATGAGGAAAAATATCTCCAAGGCTAGATTACTGTGTGTGGATGGACTGGAAATATTTGCAGTGAACCCTGCCAGATCTGAGGAATTAGGTGCAGTGCCTACTTTTACAGGGAGAAATTTGACCAACTTTAAACGTACTAAGGAGATTTATTCACAAACTCCTGGAAATCCTGTATTTGAAATTGTTTCAGGTCAATGTAAATGGGCAAGCAGTTAAATGGTGAAAGTGACATTTTCCCTGGCTTGGCACCAAAGTCCTACTAGTGATCTAAATTGTAAAGCTCAATGTTATGAGAGAACTTCACTGAGCATGTTCTTCAGGTTAGTGTAAAAGTTAGAAGTAAGCATCCTTGAAGAATTCATGTTGATCTCTGGTAAAAAGTTTCTTGGATTTAGCTCTTCAGTTTCCACTGCTAATCTCAAATCTGCCAGACCTCTGCACCAGTTGCATGCGAGTGAAGGAGGGTTTGCACTGGAACTCTTCACACTCTAAGCTTCTGAGCAATAAAAATAATAAGACTTGAGATCTAGTCATATCTGCTGAAAAAAACCCACATGAAGGCCTCTTGGAGCAGTCTTGGCCCATCACAGCTCTATCACAGGCTAGGCTGATACTGCCACAAATGCTAAACTAGCAACCTCCGTGGAGCAGAAGAGAGGGGAGAAAAGAATGGTAAGGTGAAAAATATGGGAGAGAACTCCTCCTAAGTGAATAACAGGATAAATGAAGAAGTAAAAAAGTTTACAAAAGATAAGGTGAAGCCCTGTTGCTTAGCTAAGGCTAAATAATTCTGATTTTTCCCTAGCAAAGCACAGCTTCTCTGTAATAATGACATTTTTTGTGCAAACTTCAGCATTGGAAAGATGTGTTGTTTCTCAAATGGCTAAAACTGCAGTAAGACCCTTATATGACATACAGACTTCTGTGAAGAGTGTTACATCTGATGTGAAACAGAGGACTCCTGACCTCTGACTCACCTGGCTAGTATTCAGTTTCTCCTGCTTAGATTAGCCTTTTCAAAGAAACTGTTGGCTAGTTGATTTCGGAAGGGTTTCCTGTTGTTCTGCAAAATGTTAAAGGCATATGGCAGTGCTGCTAGAAAATGCCCCTTAGATTCCATTTATATTCTACCCTAACACAGGGGCAGGAGTTGAGCTGCCTAGGAGGAACAGGGGAGAAGAAAGAAAACTTGTAAATACATGGATACTTACAAAATTTGAATTCTTTTCCTATCTGGAACTTCATGATCTCACTCAAAGGGTTATAGAGTGAAAAGCTAATGAAAGTCAGGGGCCTGAAGAAATATTTTGTTTTTTTCCATCTGTCCATTTCTCAGCAACTGTGTCTCGTGTAGGCAGATCCTCAACTAAATTGTGAAATGTTGCATCCATTATCGCGGCATTTACTGTTTAGATGAACATCTTAAGCTGCCAGAATATTCAACAGTGGAGCCCTTAGTGAAAATACAGTGTGCTCCATCAGGAACTTGGCTGTTCTTACATGTCAAATGTTTTTCAGAAAGACAGTGCTTTATTTTTGGCTTTATTTAGAAGAGCATGGAAGTGTCAACAATTTATTCATGGTGTGAGACAAACAGATATTAATAGAATTTTAATGAAGGCCTTTCAACAGGATTTTAAGGTTTTTTTTACTGAGTGTTTTGTGTGTTCCTGTTAATTCTGGGAGAGTGAAAAATGCGAGCGTCATAGGACAAGTATGGAACCAACTTGCCAAAGACAGCAAGAAAGAAGAAAGTAAGGAGACAGTTTCAGCTGGGCAGTATCAGAGGCTCTGTCAAGAGCCAAAGCCAAGACAATTATTTGCAGATTTACTTACAAATTATCATGTAATGGAGTGAACAGGCTTGGAGACACTTGAAATGCATCTTCACATATTACTCCAAGGCAGAAAGGGCTTTCTTGTTTTGGATATATCTTATGTCTCTCTTTAAAAAGTTATTTCTCAGTTCTGCCTTTTTATATATATATTTCAAAACAGCTGCTACCTGCTAGTACTCCCTTAAAAGCACAGTTAGAGGCACAGTTTCAGGCCTCCGGCTTCCCATCCTTACACTTCAGTGACCTTAATAATGCCTCTGCCTCCTGAAGTGATAAAGAGGGGGTGTACTTCTGTTGGGCCCTGCTCTCTGAAGTGAAATATTGAAGCTTTCATTTTGTTAGTGAGAAAATCCTTACTATGAACTCTCTCATCTCTGACCCCGTATTTTGTTACTGTACTGTAATATTTTGCACTAATGCTAGCGCTAGTGCCAACTTTTTGCAGGGAGGGCATGATGTATCTATGGAAGGCAGCTTCTCAAAGACTCAATGTCTTTCCCTGACAAAAGACCCTTTCATTAGTGGGCAAGAACATAAAGGTTGGCTGTCACCAAGTGCGTGGTACCAGCCATCTGAATGCAATGAGGCTGCTTGTGGCTTCTACTATATTAGTCCATAGATCAGCTTTGTAATTATCAATTTCAGTTTCAACACAGCACATGGCTGAAGGGCACAGCTTCAGATGCAATTCATTCCCCAATGAACTGATAACTCCATCCTTTCTAAGTCTTTCTGCCTTTATATTGTCAGAAACATTACCCGCTCTTAATGTAGAGCATGGCTCAGTCACATTTCCTTGGCTCTGGCAGTTAATTTAGACAGTTTGGTGGCTCTCACCCAGTCCTTTGCTTGAGGGGTGAGCACTTGAAAAGGTGTAAGATGCTGGGGGTGATGTGGGTGGGTGCTTATTCAGGGTCCTAGAAAAAGAAACCAGATTGGCGGTAGTGATTTGGTGGGATGTCTAGGTATAGGACTAATTAACTTAAATCTTAGTGTGTATCAAGATAAAGACTTGTAACTGTAGACAATTTTTTCTTCACTCCTAGGACAGATTTCTCACCTGTGACACCACTGCCTACACTTGCCCTGTTAGACTTGGGCTTTCAGTATGGAGGCTACAGGGAATCAAAGCCTAAAAACCTTGCTCTTATATGAGGCTTTTAAAGGAGCTTAGTTACAGCTAAATATAATGTGCTGAAAATAGTTTACTAACCTCTTCAGGAAGCCAACTAAACTCCTAGGTTTAATTCAGAGAAGGGTTTTGCTGGAGTCAATAGGAAAAAATTAGGATCCCTACCTCCAGCATAGAAGAGCCTCTGGGTATAACTGCAAAATACCATGGTAATGTCCTAAAGGGAAAAGCCAACACAGCAGCTCCAGTCTGGTTTGCTCTAACAGCTTGTGCTCTTAGGAGCAGCTTCCATTTCAGGTTTTTAAACTTTTATCTTGGAGGGCAGGGCAAGTTCACTGCTCACATCTAGTAGGAGCTGATGCCAAAAGTACAGATCAGTTTGATTCCCAACGCCGCACACAAGCAAAAGAAAAGAGAAAAAAAAGAATTCACTGGTTATGACGGAGCCTGTGTTTGCAGAAACCCTTCTTTCCTCTCCCTCTCCTATTTTTATTACTTTCACTCTATACAATGGCAGCTTCTTTTGTCAAGATTTCAGCCTGTGAAATAGCTGACTAGTTTTACAGTCTTTTATGTGTGTTCACCTGCACCAGGACAACAGAACCAACAATATATTTCAGCTGCATCTTGGGGGAAATGCATTGCAATCATAAGAGACACCAGGCAGATTTCTTTCCCATTAGACTCTAAAAAGCACTCCTGCACCTGCTCATGCTATCAAACACCTGTGGTCCCCCTGGCAGTGTGTGAGATGCAGCTTCTTTCCCCCAGTCCTCAGTGCCCCCATCTCCTACCTGCTAGTTCCATTTATTATGCAAGCCTCATGGGTAATTGTCCAGTCTTTCCAGCCTTAATCTTACCCTTAAGATTTAATTCTGAAGACACTTAAAAAAATAATCTATTTTCTCCTCTTGCTTTCCTCCGTTTTATTTATTTTTCTATGCATGTGTCTCATGTGCTGAATATTAAGCAGGAAAACAAAGATGTATATCATCTGGAGCACAGGTGCACCTACCAGGCAGAGAGGGAAAACAAAACAATTCATTTAAAGGGTTTTGATTCACTATTGTCCGCTCATACTTTATTCGACAGCCTGATATGACACCTTGAGTCCGCCCACGCCTGCATGTAGCTTAGAATGGAGATGTTTTCTTGGCTCCTCCACACTGTAAATTTTTTGCCACAGCTCCACTTGAAGTTGCTTGGCATGGATGCTTTGCTAAGTATACTAAAGTGGGGGAGGATAGGGAGGGGATGAGAGAAGAGTGAGGAGTGAAAAATAAAAAAAAAAATAAAAGGAAAAAACATTAATAAAAAGACTATCTCAAATATTTATAAGTTTATTTCTTTCCCAAATTTTCTAGTCTCACTCCTATTGCCTATAGACGAAGTTTCCATTCATTTTCTGGGTCTGTGGTTTTAGTGTATGTTGGACAATCCTTTGTTAAGCAGGATGTGAGAGCAGAGATCACCTCTGGGACACTTTGGCTGGAGGCTAGAGTGGCAAGAACAGAAAAGCAACCTCTCTGTAGAAATCCTTTATTTTTATGTACCAGCTTAATTTATTTGTCTTTAGAGGACCAAGTGGTTAGTCAAGTTCCCCTAATATTTTATTCTTTTCTGGTTAGAGTAGGCAGCAAAAATGACTCTTACGTGGCTTAGGGAAGGATCTGCCTCTCCTTGTTTTTCTCTGGCTTGCTGCATATCATTGTAAGGTCACTTCACTCCATGTGCTTTTCCTTTCCTTTCTTTGTCTCCTAAGATTTTAAGCTCTTTTTGAGTCAAAATGTTGTCTTTGATGTGTTTGTTTTATATCTTCCACACAGGAACTGGTGAACTCTGTGACAGTGGTGGCATGTGGGTGGAATCTGCTCACTCTTGTCTCACCTGGCAGAGAAGGAGATGGGGTATGAATTGTCCTGAAACTCATGTCTATGGCCTCACCCATCTTACTGTAAACCCATGGTTGGACTAAGTCCATTTGTTTTACTCTGGAGCTGGAGCTAGAGAGCAGCACTCCCCACTACTGGCCCTTTTTAGGATGCTGTAAGTGCACACCAGAGAAATGGAGAGTTAGAAGTGCAGTGACTCCCATGTTATTTCTGCTGTAGCTCTGCCACAGCAGGCTGTGGAAAGATGTGTTTATTGGGGAAAAAAACCCAGCATAGTCCATATGTTTATGGACTATGAGCTCAGTGTTGCCCCCAGGAGCAGGATCTTGGAGTTTTGACAGATCCTTCAAATCATAATAATTTTTTTTTTTTAAATGGGAAACCAATTAAAATGTTAGGAATTGCCAAGAAAGGATTAAACAACAAAGCAGAAAATAACCTTGGTCAACCTTGGTTCGCTCCTATCTTCAACACCGTATGCATTTCTCATCTCCTTGTCTCAGGAAGAATGTAGTGGAACTAGAAAGGATTCAAAGGCAAAGGGGGTGAGCAAAGACGACTAAATAAACTAGGACTCTTCAGTCTGGAAAAGACATGGCAAAATCTTGAAAGGAACTGAGTAAAGCCTATAAGAATTGATTGTGTGTTGTTTGTGCCAGTGGGAGAGCTAAAGGGCATGCAGTGAGGCTCAAGAGAGCAAGGCTCAAACCAAACAAAGTGCAGTGGGGGACTGCTCATGCAGTGGCACACCTGCGCAGCCCTGCCCCGGAGTTCCAAGGGAAGCTGCATGAATTTATTCAGTCCATCAGCTGCTGTGGCTTCAAGGTGGTTAAAGTATTTCACAACAATAAAAAAGATAATGGCCATGAGAGGAGCCTAAGATCTGTGAATTTTGGACAGATTCTGAGGGATCACGTTCCCTGAGGACTGCCAGAAAGAGCACTAGCTGGAGTGAGTGGTGATACCTAACACTTTTACCAAAGTCTTCAAACTAAAGGTCAAGGATATTAAATAGTTATAGGAACTGCCAGAATAAGACATCTCCCTAGGGCAGGAAGAGGAGGCAGTGAGGAATAAAGGACAGAGTGGCATATTAGGATAAGAAAGGAAAACCTGGAAGAGGCTTCTTTGTGTATTAATATGATGTGTTAATAGAGGTTTTGCCATGCTGCCTGGCAGGACAGTGACTCACATGTTTCATACTCTGCTTTGCCAGCCCTGGACCTGGCTCATGGTCATCTCTGAGCCAGGAGAGATGCACCGGTTTGGAAAAGCATTTAATGAATAGGCCACTAGGGGAAAATCACAAAGAAATTACAAAGAAAGATAAAAAGCACAATAAAACTATGGATTTGGCTGAACTCAAGTTACCAAGAGAAAAGCAGGAAGCTGTTTCCTCTAAAAAGAATTAATTCTCTTCAGATGGCATCCCTGGCAGTGTTTAAGGCCAGATTGGATGGGGCTCTGAGTCTAGTGAAAGGTGTCCCTGCCCACGGCAGGGATGTTGGAACTAGATGATCTTTAAGGTCCCTAAAACCAAAACCATGTTATGATTCTTTGATGGTACATGGAGGACTTCAAGAAATTTTCCTAAAATAGTGGGTCAAAAATGGAGGAGTGTGGAGTGCAAACTAGCTACTTTGAGGTGTCTTCAGTGGGTTAAATGAGAGAAGGACCAAAGAAAAATCCTTATGGAAAATCATCCTGTGCATGGAAAGAGCATACCTAGTTGACAATGGTGGTGCAGTATAACCATAAAAGAAAAAGCAGAAGCTCAAGAGAGTAAGAGCTAATCAAGTATTCTGAAAGAAAAAGTTCTGGAAAAATATGCTTGAGCTGTAGAAAGCACGCAGGTAGGAACTAGAAGAAAATATGTAGTCACCATATATATAGTTTAATTCATAAAGAACTCATGGTGAGCCACACTAATGACCTCTGACCCTGGTCCTGTGTTTATGCAGCCACTGAAGGTTGAGACAATGGTGGATGGGTTGCCATGTTGATTTATGCCTGCAGTTATCAGGTTATTGTGATCAAGTTTCAGTGTGCTTTGGTTGTTTGACAAAGTTTTTCAACAATTCCAGACAAGCAAGATCTGAACTGGTTACATCAGTTCATCCATCCACATGAGGGCCTTCAGGAAAGGTGAATGTGATTGTTCTTTAAACTGGGCCTGTTCCACTGCATGAAGCATTGAAGAAGGTGTTTGTATTTCAATTTAAAGAAGTTCTATTTCAAGTTCCTTTATTCTAATACCAAAACAGAGCCTAGAAAAGGAGGAGTTGCATTTTTATCCAGGAAGTCAATAAACGGTGGAAAAAATCCCAAAGTATCCCCAGTTGTGAGATGGCCTTTGCACCCCTTAAAGAAATCAAAGAAGTTGTTCTTGCATATTCAATATGTGAGAGTTTGCCCTTCTGTACTACTTTCCAAGCATCTGCACAGGAGGAATAGAAAAGAGTAGTCACATAATTATGGGTGAAAAGAAGAGCCTGTACCTTTCAATTTCTGTTCTCTGTCTTGATCCCACTGCGCATGGTGGGAAAATTGACAGCTCCAGGCACTTGACCAACTGTGTTTACCTAGCAGCACTTAACCAGCTTGATAACGATTGCTAATTCTGAGTCAAACAGATTTATCTGTGTAACTCAGTCTTTCTGTGTGCAATAACCTTTCTGCATGAGTTGATTTTCCAAGATGGTTGATGAAATGAGGTTGGATACCATTTCATTTGTACATCTGCTACTACTGTTTTTATTTACTTGAGCTGCTAAATTTTTGTGCAGCTTACAATACACACAGTGTTTTATTGGGGGTTTGAAGAAAAAATGTCTCATCTGTGGAGCTAAGCAGAGGAGAAGAGGCAGCCAGTGGACATTTTTCCAAATTCATAAGGAAGAAATGGAATGATTTGCCCAACTTCAGAAGCTACATGTGCCAATGCACTGCCACTGCAGAGCATGAGTTTGCAGACTGGCCTTCTGAAACCTGCCCAGAGCCATTGTCACTTTCCAGTTTTGAAATCTGCCTGCTTGGAATAGAAGCACATAAATCTCTAACGCTTGTGATGATGCATGCCAAGTGCATTTCAATGGAGCTTGGTGTAATGACTGATTTTCACACATCAACTATGGCCTTGGAGAATAACTCTGACACCTAAAAACATGGTTACCTGGAAAATGCTAGTAGTGGAAGGTGCCAGAATTTTGTATTTCTGACATTGGTATAGTCCAATTATGATGGGATTATTTTGGGCATTTAAGCAAGAGAATGGGACAAAATTCTCTTTTGTGAGTCTGTTTTGCAAGTGATAAATTGAACTTCTGTACCATAAGAAAACCATATCTATACTAGAAAGCTTCCCAAATGCCCACATGCATCACAAAAATGGTAGACATTCTGTTCAAAGAGAAGTTTTCTTGTTAAAAAAAGATTAGTAGCTGGTAAAACACCAGATATAGACTTATTTTAAGTGTTACAAAAGGATTTATTTTTGATCTGGAATTGTCAGAAGGTACTACTTTGCTGCTGAGCAGTGAAGCATTTTATGACAAAATGGACATGATAAAAGGAACAATT
This sequence comes from Pyrgilauda ruficollis, assembly GCF_017590135.1. NCBI lineage: Eukaryota > Metazoa > Chordata > Aves > Passeriformes > Passeridae > Pyrgilauda > Pyrgilauda ruficollis. The sequence goes on along the minus strand of NW_024519206.1, from coordinate 27,448,231 downwards.
TCTTATTCCAGCAGATTTCTAGCTCTCTAGAAATACCAAACCAATGATATCTAGAAATATCATTGGAACTGCTTGAGAACAGCTGGTTAGACCTAGAAAGAACTGAATAGATATAATCCACTTATTTGACTGCCGGAGAGCAATTCCAGGGAGGAGATATTGATGACAGCAACAAAGATAAGGCAGTGAGGCATGGTGATTTCAAGAAGAGAAGAGTGCTGCTTTTGAAAGTGACCCTTCCCCAGTGACATATGACCAGATGGCCGTTACGGGAGCAGAAATAGCTGATAAAATCTTAGAAAATGAACTTATGCAGAACACATTCTGATTCTTTTGGTAAATGTTGTTCAAAGATGGAGCAAAGTGTTTAATAGGATCTGTTCTCTGGGCATTAGCGTGGTTCAGTGAGTCCATATAGAAACCACACAAGGAAAGAGAGATATGGTATAGACTGCAAGCGCTGCTGAAAATGCACTCTTGGCATGTGGTTGGGATGAGATTGCTACAGAGAATAAATGGTTGTACCAGTGCATTTTAAACAGCTTATGGACCATGCCTGGTTGTCAGCACTGTCTGAAGATGAAGAAAATCCTGCAGAACTGGTGTAACTTATAAAGTTTACCAGGATATATCAATAAAAACTGCTGAGAGATGCAAAGTAGATCTAAGCCAAACAGTTTTTCAAGAACATAGCAGCAAGACCCACACCTCAACACTTCTTTTTTTTTCAATGGGTCAATAAAATCAAGCCTAAATAGATCCTTGAACAAAGATTATGAGAAAAATAAGTGCAGGTAAAAGTTTTCAATGCTGTATAAGTGTTCTTATGTAACATGCTCACCAAAGAGCACTGGAAATTTAACTCAAACTATCTCAGAAGCAAAAATAAGCAACATGTGTTCAGTGACTCAGATGACGACTGCACATCACTTATAACACATAAAATATTCAAAATATTGATTCTAAGGAGGAGAATGATGTGTACTATCATACCAAGAGAGATTCTGAAAAGTAGAATTATGATACTATAAATTTGAGAAACAATTTCTTCAGAGAGGTTTACAGCCATTCCACATGCTTTCATTGACAAAAAGAATGTACTTACATTTCTAACATTTGAAAAATTATTTTTGTGTCTAGTTCCTTAATTGCTGGAGGAATTTACATTTGATAATACATATGAAAAGTGTCATAATACAAAATAGATTTGTCAGCATTTAGGAATGTACTGCTGCTAAGAATATAATCACATACACAATGAACAAAGATTATTATAATTCTTGTGACTCTATGACAGAGACATCTAAAAAATAAAATTAGGGAAAAATTCTCACGTGACAATAATAATAGAATTCATTTTTGTGTTTCCTTGACTTTTAGGAGAACTTGGGGTAATCCAGAAAGTTCTCGTGGCTCATTGTGAGACATTGATGGTAGACTGTTACAGGCTGGAGCTGGATAAAAGTTTTAGGAAAGTGGCAAGGTATTACTGGCTAGAGGTGAAGTAAAATAGAAATCGGGTAAGACTTTGATCAAAGGAAAAGTATTGTGTTGTGCAGCCAGAGTAATTTTGTGTGACTTGGGATAAAACATATTTTTAAAAAATATTGCTATTATTTTGTAAAAATTTTTACTCCTGCTGTTAAGTATATATCAACGTTTTTTAAAAGAGTTTGCAGCTTTACAATGATTATCCAAACTTTTAATGAGAGAATGATATGGGAAGGGTTTCCTCAGGTTTTTCTCTCTCTCTTGTCTCCCTCTCTCCCCCCTGAAGTGATGAAACGCGGAGCAGGAGACAGCAGCTGAGGCAGCCAGTCGATGGGAAGCCTTTCACACGCCTCTTCTGCTGAAGGTAATTCTTTGTCGCCTTTGATCACAGGGAGGAAGTGGCCAGAAAAAAAGTTGAGTCCTGCCTGTGTGTGGCTGAGGAGGTGGTTTGCAGTGTTCCTACAAGCTCTTTGATTTCTAGGCAAGGTGTCTCCCCATTGTGCCTCCTCTGCTTGGCTGCTCTGGCCTCCCTGGTGGACACCACCTTCATTGCTGCAGCATGTTAGAAATTCTTCACCTTCTTGTCAGAGGGAAACACTAAAATGAATGAACTTGAGATCTGCAGAGGGGCTTGTTCAAGTGAAGGGTGCTGGCTGCTGGCCTGCCAGCAGCAAGGGGAGCATGGCTGGGCCCTGCTGGAGGAGCTGGAGCAGGCAGTGCATTGGGATGGTGGGAATGACTGGGGTCTCTGCTGGCCGTCCACTGTGGCCAGGCTCACAGCAAACAGTGTTGGGCAGTCAGGCTGACTGATGGGCTGAGCTGTCTGCTCTTTTACAGTAGGGGTTTTACGCCTATTGTGTTCTCAGGTCTTTTCTGCAGTGCTGCAGTGATGTCCTTAAAAAGTGGCTAATGCTAAAGTGGGGGGAGTTGTGGTGCTCCAGAGAAAAGAACCCTGAAGTGAGAGCATAAGGGTGTATATCTTTAGCTGGATGTATGGTTCTGTTTTATGGAGCTGCAATAAATTATTTTCTTCCTTTCACAGAATCACTTAGGCTGGGAAAGACCTTCAAGACCATTGAGTTCACACTTTGACCAATCACTACCTTATCAATCAGGCCATAGCACTAAATGCTGCTCCTGTTGTTTCTCAAACACCTTTAGGGATGGTGACTTTAGGGATGGTCAAATAGTTCACACAAACCCAGGAGACAGGCTGGGACTAGATGATTTAGATGTGGAGCTAGGTTTCAAAATCTCCAAAAATCAATATTTTTTCAGCAGATCTGGGCTTAAGTTTCAGTTTATTAGGAAAGTAAAGTTTAGCTGGAAAAACTCCACATGGAAATCCATTTCACACCTTCAAATATGAGCAGTGGGAAACAGTTTTGGTGTCAGATTTTGTCTCTCTTTAATTCTAGCAAAAGATTTTGTTTTTATTTTAGTTGTACAAGAGGAAATTTAAAATGCCACTGAACTAGTTGGCACAACAGTGCTGCAGTTTCCATAGTCTCTTCTGAGTTCATCTGCCAAATGCGAAGTTTCACTGAGTTCCAGGTAAAACATGAACACATTGTTCCTCATGAAGCTCCTTATCACACCATTAAAGGTTTGGAGAGAAATACATGTGCAGCTGAGTGATTAATGGACAACTGAAAGTCGTTTCTCGCAACATATCTTTAAAATTCTAAGAGCATCTTTTTCTTCAGAAGGGTTTTAGGGTCAGAATGGAAAATGAAGGTGTAAACCAAGTGAACCCTGTGCTATCCTTTGTGTGGCTAGTTAGACCTGCCTTCTGCCTTTCTTGCTTGCAGGCTGAGGTGTGTACCTTCCCTCACTTTCCTCATACAAGCAGGGGTCCTACACAAAAACTTTACTTTCTGAAAAGCTGTCACAAAGGAGGACATCTATGTGCAAACTCCCATGCAGTGATTTCTGGTAGCTTCCTTCTTGTGTAAACTTTCTGGCTTATTTATTCTTACATTTAATTTCTCAGTGGAGCACTTGGGCCAAATCCTTAAGTGGTATAAATCATGCTGATGCCATTAGCAATGCCGACTTCAGCAAAGCTGTTATGATTTATAGCAGCTGAAGATCTGGACCCTTATTAAAAGCAGACTTTTCTCAACACTGAATTCCTGGACATTATTGTAACCTATTGCTTAGGACCATATATAGCTGAAATAAATAAATAAATAAATGCATAAAGGCAAGAATATTATAGGATGTGGCTCTGTTTCTGTGGAAACCTGATCTTTTTCTTATCCAGTTCTTTTTTTCTCTGTCAGCCAATTTAACCTCTCTATCTGTCTACTAAAACTCCTCCTCATTAAGCACAAGGTTGCAGGGTTTTTGCAAGAAAAATGTAGGCAGAGAAATATCAGCTTTTGCATCTGTTTGGTGAATTAAAAAAAAAAAAAAGCATTTGAGCTGTAAGGAAAAAATGTGGAGGAGTGTGAAGGTAGCAGGAAATGTAATCGTATTAAATATAAAAATATGAATCAGTTTGGATAATCAGTCTGTAAATTGGTAGCAGCCATGCTACCCGTAAAATCTGTATCTTTTTTTCCTGTATTTGTTCCACTCTGCATTACATTAAGAGATGCTCTGTCACTTAGGTGTACAACAGGGCACAGCTTGGAGTAGTATGTGACGATATTAGTTACATAATGGTATGTGACCAATAACATTTAAAAGCAGAATTTGTTGCCTGAATGGCTTGATGGGTTGGTGTTGAAGGGGAAGCTGGATATTGTGGCAGTTCTCTGTCTCTTTCTCATTTTCATTTCTGAGTCACTTTCTCAGCCATGATGACAGGGCTTTCACACGGAGAACTGCCAATAAAGGATTCAATTCTTTTCTGAAAGACTCCTGCTAATTAATTTGTACTCTGAAATGCATCTTAATGACAATGGAGGCTTCCAAGCTGTTCCTGAGTGCTTTCTACCAGGCAAGGTTGATCTTTCTATCATCATTTTGGACATGGCTTTTGTCCTGTCTGCACTCCTGGTTATATTACAGTGATTTTTTTTTTAATGTGGTGATCTGACATAGCATTGGAAGCAGTGACATTGTTATTCTCTCCCCCTCTGTTTATTGATTGCTGATGAATGTAGTGTACTTCAGTGGCACAGTGCTGGACTTCCACAGAGGACAGGAGTGCAAGTGCCCAAGTGAAGAAATATTACAGAAGATTGCAGAAATGTTCTACATTTTTGCTACCCATGGCAGCCAGTATTTTTTGAGCACATTGTGTGTAAATATATTGTTGTAGTAAGCTCCAGGCTGTTCCTGATCTCAGTGTAGTCTTGGTCTTGTCAAAGCTGTGCTTTCTTTTCTGTAGAGAAGGGTCAAGCAGTTTGACCATAGGTGAGATCAGAGGGCATGAAAGCTCCACAGGGGTGAGAATGTCTTTTGTACATAAAAAATATTCATGTGAATTTTTATGATACTGCTTGTATATCTGAGAGGAAGATTTACACTTCAACGCAAGAAGCACTGTCTTTTTTTCCTCTACCTTTTATGCTCCCATCAACTGTAACTCCTCCTTTACTTTGCCCAATTTCAGGACATTACTTCCAGGGCAGTTTAACCCAGCCATGTCTGAAAATGTATTTAGGAGTGGAGTGGATCAAACAACTTCCTTTCCAGGGCTTCATGCTTGCATTGCCTCCCCTGACAACGAGGAAAAGCAGGTGACTTTTCTTCCACATTACTGCTGCTGCTGTCTTCCCTTGGCAACATCTCTTTCTGTGTTCCTGTGAGCCTCGCTGCCAGGAGGGAGCCAAGGCCAAACAGAAATGGCACATTTCTGACTTGCTCAAGGCACAGTCATGAAACTGGTTTGTCTGTTGTAAAGGTGTTAATCAGGCCTGTGAGAGAGAACCTTAGATGCAATATAGCCACTTGTGTCTCCCAAAGTACTCAGCAGAGTTTTGTGTCAGAGAAGAGAGATGTTAAACTAACTGAGCATGTTGTGTTTATTCTGGGTTTGTTGAGCTACGTTGCATGTGCTTTGCAGCCTGGGGGGGGCTCATTTGAAGCAACCAGGTTGGATTTTCAGAATCTTGCATCCTATGGCTCAATTGCTATTCACTTATCAGGGTGTGCAGCCCAGAGAAGGTGTTAACACCTGATTATTGAGAGATGCCTCTGTCCAAATTAAGCTGCAAATGACATCATATGCTGAAGTGAAGAGTACAAATTCTATTTAACAGTGAATGTGAGCTAGAAAGATAGAAAAAAGTAGAAAAGAGGAGTGGAGGGAGAGAGGGAGGGAGAGAGATAGTTACCACCCATGGATCCAGTGGCCTCCTGTTAGTCCTTCTTCACCTTGGCCTTGAGACTGTTCAATGCTTTTCATTATATGTACATTTTTACAAACAAAGGAATTAATGCTTCTTGGCTATACATTTCTCTTATTCTATTCAATAAATGATTCCCTTGCTTGTAATGCTGTTTAGGCCAATGCTCAGACTTTTCTTTTGACTGGGTGGGTTGTGAGTTGGTGCCAGAGTTTTATCCAGCCTGAGCTGACTTCAGCACAGTTGCTGAGCTGGCTTTCCTTATGAATTGTTCACGTCCATTTTCAGTGACACATTCTTCTCCCTCGGCTTTGCTTACCTCTCCCTAAGATGAGGGCTGAGATGACACTTGGACAAAAACCTGGGCTGATCTTTGTTTGATCAGTGATATGCGTATGAGCAGTTGCCATCCCACATAATTTGCCACAGAGGGAACCCTTGCCTGGTTGCATTGCCCAGGATGTGCCTGACCTTGCCAAGCCTGGAGCCAGTGCCATTTTGTTGCTCCATTCTCTGCTTCTCTCATGGCAAAGTCCTTCTCTGGTAACAATGCTTGAGACAGACAACTGTGATCTTGAGGTCCTTATGCCACGTAGTGGCACAAATGGTGTTTTCCAGGGACTTTCCACCAGTTCACATGGGTTGTCCACTGGGGTGAGAAGATAGTGGACAGTAGGAGAAAAGACCGAAATAGCAGAAGCAATAAAACAAGAACCATACAGCTATCAACAGCTAACCCAATTGTTAAATAAAGATTTTTTTATTTAAATATCTTGGTTCAGCCCTGGTATTAGCCAAAATGGTGATTGTCATCTTTTCTGGAAATTGTTAAAAATGCAAATCCAGTTGCAATTAACAACCCCACTCTTAGCCACTGCCTCCACCCTGTGAGTCCCAGAGATTGGAGTGTCCTTTAATGTGTGGTGGGTGTGAGGAATTCCACAATGTTGTGCCTGATGGATGTAGACCCAATATGTCCTGAAATTAGACATAGAATTACACAAGGGGTCTTGATTTTTAGATCCCCTAGAGGGGTATCCCAAACTGATAATGTATGAAGATGCATATTTTCTCAATCAGCCAAGTCTCAAGGGGATCTTTAGGCCCTGTAGTACAATTGATTACTTTTGCACACTGGAACAAGTGTAAATGGGTTTGTTGAAGAGATGTGTTCGCATACTTCAAAGGCTTTAAAATAGGGTTCTCTCTCAACCACATCCACAGAAGAATTTTACAGCTAATGTTCCTGTCCCACTGGGTAATGAAAAATCAACTTTTAGTGCACAAAATTCTCATGCAAAATACAAAAGTGTTGTCATACAAAAGGTTCTGATCTTCAGAGTCATTTGGTTCCCATGGAGATACCAATTCAATCCAATATGTATCACTTTGTCTAATTATGCCTTGGATAAATATGGTGGAAACAGGGAATGGGATGGAGGAATTCCCATAGGAAATATCATACATACTCTTGACTTAGAGTCTTTTCTTTACCCATGAAAATATGTCCTCTGGTAATTCTAGGATGCCTTTGCTCTTGCACAAGACTTCTCTTTCAAAAGGAAGAGAGATCTCGAGATTTTGCTACAGGAGGGTTCTGTATCACCAGCAAAGTGCCCAACTACAGACTCACAGATAAAAGGGCCAGAGGGAATAATTTATCTTGCCTGAGCTCCTGCATAACGCAGAACATGGAATTTCACCCACTGATTCCTGCACCAAGCCTGTAATTTGTCTGAGCTAGACAATCTTTTCTGTATGCTCTGCATTTTTGCTTTATCTCCTATTGTGGAATTGTCTTGTGTGCTCTCCAGAGGAGAGCAGCTAAAATGCCCTGTTCCCCCTGCCTTCAGGTAGTCCTCAGTGCTGAGGGGCTGAGGCTAGGAAGCAGTTCCTTGGGGGTCACAGGACTGCAGACCTCTGGATTTTGGTGCAGGGATCTAGACAGATGATCTGGGGGTGTGCTGGTGGTGCAGGAGTCCCTGCAGTTGCACAAAGATGAGAAGCCACAGTTGTGGAGGGAGTGAGAATCTACTTGAAGTAGTGTGGTCCAGCAGGAGCCGTCAAATACATGTCACACAACCACTGATAGCCCACCAGGTCATCATAGACCTTGAGCGAATTTATGAAGACAGCTCAGGGATTTGATTCTTGTTGTTTTGTTTGCTGACATTCTATTTCTTATAGTGGAGATTTTTTTATTAAATGTTGAAAATCCAAGTATGCATTCAGATACACACTATAGTAAAGCAGCTGTGAATATTGAGCTAGTAATTCTACTGAAATACACATCTGAGATGACAGCTCACACAAATGTCAGAAAACAACAGGTATATTTAACTCAGTAGTCAATTGGATAAACTGATAAGAAAAATATACCTCTTTAATCTGATGTCTATCAAGAGCATACTTCATACCCCTACATATGGTTTCAGGTCTGTCTTTGTTACAAATAAAGATTTTTTATTTAAATATCTTGGTTCAGCCCTGGTATTAGCCAAAATGGTGATTGCCATCTTTTCTGGAAAACAGGAATGAGGAAGCTTCCTTTGCTGTCAGTTGCTCCCAGCTTTCTTCTCTGATACCAGCTCTTCCCTGGGAGGGGTGTTTGATCTGGAGAAAATGAGGAGTGAGATCAAGACAAAATATAAGGGAAAAAAAAAAAAAAAAAGGGAATTTTAGTTTTGATAAGTAAGGAACTGCTGCGGACATTTCAACTGTCCTGGTGCAATAGCAGTGCTTCGCTCCAGCCACTCAGACTTCCAAGGATCTTGTTGGAGCCTTAGTGGATGTGATGCAAGTAGCTGCACTCCTTTGTGCTTAATAAATAGTGTTATGTGCTTGATAGGATTTCTTCTGCATTCTAGACAGCTCTAGGTATGCTCATTGGGCCAGCATGAGCTTTCAGCAAGCTGTGGTGTGGCTCAGGCTGATAGCAGATGGGATCACAAGATGCAGGGCTGGAAGACAGAAGGCTGTGAACTGGGTGGCTTTGTTGGAACTGGACTCTGGCAGGAAATTAGATCACTGTGCTGCTTGCTGAAATGCTGAATAACATTCCTTGTGCCCCTTGTTAAAAGCATTTTCCTAACTGATCCCAAGTCAGAGCTGTATTGATAAAGGAAAATGTGGTTGAGAATAAATCCGCATTTTATGGTAGAGGCAGAGAACAAGGTAGAATGTGCTATTCTTTGCTTTTGCTAACATCCTTTAAATTAACACTGCCTACAAAACAGGCTTGTGTGCTTCTGGCAGTCTGCTCTCTCCACAAACTCCAGTGCACCTGAGTGAATTTCTTGCCAACCCCATGAAATCCAGGGAATACTTGCCACTGGATCTGTGTTAACACCACATTTTGTTTCTGTTGATGGTATTTGCCAGGTGCTTCATCTTTAACAGCTATTCTGACAGGAGGGTTGCCAGCTACCATAACTCTTGGGGGGGCTAGTAGCACTTAAGGTCTTTTTAAATTTATTTTTCTTTCTGCACTGTGTATCTCTTTGAAGAATATTTTTTTTTTCAGAAATAACCTCTTTTGTTCTAAAGGTGTGAAGGAAGTTTGAAAATATGAACCTTAAGAATGAAATCCACATTTTAAGAAATGCCACATAAAATTTTATCAGATCAGTGGATGTGATCAGTGGCTTCTTAATACTCTGACTGTAACTTTTCTTAGGTAGTCTTTTATTTTTTCCCCTGGTAGTCTTCCATGTTGCTTTTTGTTGTTGTTTCTATTTTCTTAAACAGTGCCAAAAGAGAGAAAAGAAGAGCTCTAACTTTTGGCATCTCCTGAATAATGTTATCAAATTAAAAAAAAAAAAAAATCAGCACCATAATAGCTATATTATTAAGAACGGAACTTGAGAGTTCTGGGTTGAGACTTCTTTATAATTATTCCAGGCAGAGTTAATTATGTTAGGTGTGCCAAAAATCTAGTGGTTTCAAATGACTGAGCAAACCTTTAATTGACAAATGGAGATGAATGTCCTCTATCCTTCAGAACCCCCCATTTAGGAGAGAAACTTCTGCCACTCATTTTTAAAATCTCTGCAGTAGTTGGTAGCTTGGCACTGAATAACCCGATTTTGCTGGCACATATATAAAATCTGTCTCTCCATAGCAACAAGAGATGATAATGGTAAAAATGCAGCTAAGCCATATATGTGCATTTTATTCTGTTGCTCCCTATCCAGTTTGCCTTAAGTGACTTTTCCTTTCATAGTGAGTATAAAGCTACCACATAGACTTTTAGGGAGGAGTAGTACCAAGACACCTAGTTAAGCTTTACAAAATTGAGATGAATTTAGAAGTTATCCTTCACGAGCATTGCCTTGAATAGTGCAAGAAGGCCAATGGGAAAGTGACCATTTCTCAGTGGAAAGCAGTTGGATTTATGTGCCAGATATATTTATTTGCAGATCTTTCAAAATCCTGATCTTGCTTTTTGCTCCAAAGTTCTTTCTAAGCATCTACTAAATTCACTGGAACTTCTATCTTATTCCCATTATAACAGGAAGATGTAACTGTGGGCTCTAGTGAAACAGAAGAAAAAGGATATGAATGCAGTAAGAAAAGGGAAGAACAGGATGGCAGCAATAGTTCACTTGCTTTGGCCAGTAATGTGCAAATATCTTCTTTTTATTCTGAAAATGACAAATGTTTTCTGTAAATCTTAAGGTTATTTGATGATGTCATTCACTGTTTTCACTCAGTTGCTTTAAAGCTTTCTGCCTGAATGCCTAGTGTTAGGAGGATATACCTCCAGTCTGTGGACCCTATCCAGTTTACAAATCCAGTGGCTTCATGCCAGTCACAGTCTTTCCCAGATGATCTGCAATGCCTTTCTCTCTTGACTTGCAATAATTCATCCATAATTCAGCATTTCAACAACCCAGACCTTTGTGTGATTGCACCAAGGCTGTGGATCCATTCCCATCAGATCTAGAAAGCATAAGGCTTTGCACCACCTCACATCCTAGCAGAGGGCTGGCTACTGTGCAGAAGAACAAGAAAAAGAGAGTCTTTATCACAGAGGCTTCATATGCACACACAGAAGAGCAGCAGGGGGCAGGGCTGGCTGTACCAGGCAGTAAGAGACATCACTGTTCAGGAAGGAGGGCAATCATCCCAGCTCACCTGCCACGTTTTTGTGTCTCTGTGTATGACTAAAGCACAGTTTTCTGTCCTGCACAATCATTCCCAAAAGAATGGGATTGTGGCATATGAAGTGTGAGCTTATGTTGGCAAAAATATTTTTAAAGGGGACCATATCCCCTCAGCACATTTCTCAAAAGACCATTAGATCTTTGTGAAGCATCCGCTGCTCCCCTGTACCTGAGATTTTGTAACCAAAGCTTTAAAAATCTGCAGCAGGCAACTTTTAAAAGCAGATACAGCATCTCAGCTGCCAAGAGACTGTACTATAGTCATCCCGATTCTTATACCGTACACAATGGTGTAGCCTACTTAATTTTTCCTTAATGATTGCTTTCTAACATAACAATTGTTCCCTCCCAAAGTGACTCTCTCTACAGCCAAAAATAAGCATTCGAGTTCAGACTAAGAGTACTGAAGAAGCATCTGACCTCCTGTTGTAGTCACATCTCTGCTCAGGAGAGGGCTAGGAAAGGTCACAAGGAGTACAGGGCTAATAATGAGTGGCTTGAGGAAAGTGACCATACAGCCGAGTCACCTTTTTCTTTCACAGTTTACAATATTTTGCACTCAGAATGTCCTTTGCTTCTGGCATTTAATAAAAGTATAAATTAAATTGGCTCAGCCATATTAAAAAAAATCTGGATATTTATTGACACCAACTGATCTGCAAAACATAGTTAATATTTTTTCCTGCTTTCTTTCAATGTATCTGCAACTTCAGAAAATCCAGCATAAGACACAGTCACACTGAATTATACTGAATTATGATTAAGTTTGTAATAATAGCAGAGACATCTGTCTGTTTTGGGCAACAGGTATGCCACCCCTCCTTGCTTCTTCTCCTGAAGGAGAATTATGTGAAACGGAGGAGGATGAGGTAGTCACAATTTTCTCTAACCTTAGACAATAAGGCAAAGCACTGCTGAGATTTTTTTTTACTGCAGCAACACAGATTGTGATGCTCTTGTATGCCATAGCAATTGTGTATAGACTCATATCCAGAGAAAAGCCAGGAGTGTTTTTATTATTTAAGATTTTTTTTAATTGCATAATAATCAAGCTTTTTTCCTTTTTCATAATATGATATTAATCATCTGTTTTGATGTGGAATAGTAGTATAGGGTTGTAGGTAGCATAAAGAACACAGCTGAGAAGGCACTGCCAATGGAGATAATGAAATTGCTCAGATATAAAAAGTTAGGTTTGAATACTGCTGTGGATCAGAATCTAATTGTGTTAATTTTTTATTTGATGCTCAATTTTACCTGTTCTTAAATTACACCACAGTATAGATGTAAAAAAACCCAATATTTTCCTCTGAAGAAGTAATTTCACTTAAGCTATAAAATAATTAGAAGCTTGAAGCAATTATAACACTAACCAGACTTTCAGAAATACTATCTCCAAACTAAATACATTCTTGGACAAATATCCCCTGAGCTGTGTTACCTTTACACCCTGAACCCCTTACATTATTCTTGATCAAAACACTGAAAACCTTTCACTGGCCCATCACTGTACCTAGAATGTTCCAATAACTACATTTTATTAATCCCTTTTATTATCTTTTCAATAAAAGCCATTCTGGTTATTTCCTGCATTAAAAAAAAAAAAAAATTCCTTTCCTTGATAACAAGCTCTATGCATTCTGTCACATAGTCAACATTACTGCTGATGGACAGCTTAGGCTTTTTCTTTCAAGCTAATGATTTCATTGTCTGAAATTCATGCTGGTTTTTGAGACATATTTTCAAGTTTGAAATCCCAAAATACCAGAAATATAAAGTGAATGTGGTCATGGCAAATATTTTCAAAATAATTGGGAGAAAGGGAACAGAAGAGAAAAGTGAAGCATATATAGCAATAGCTGTTAAAAAAAGTCTTTTAAGCCAAATGTCAAGAGAAATAGTTAAGGAGTTTCTCCTTTAACTTAAAGCAATGATGAAGAAAGAATCTGCTGCAGCACAGAGAGCTATAGAGAGGTGAAAATGGTGCTGCTTAATGCACAGTCATGCCCTGGTTTTATGCCCAGATCTCCCTGACACCTCACAAAAGACAAGAATAAATCAGTGCCTCCAGAGCTGTCAATACATGAGTGCAGGCAGCAGGGAGAGGTGTTTCTAGAAAGGCAACTCCAATAATCATTCTGCTTCTTTCTCCTGCTGCTGTGTTTTCTTAAAGTCTCTCCAGAAACCTCTTTTGTAGGTAGGAAAAGTCAACTGAATAGACTGGGATGTTTCCTTGCAAGACTGCAGACCCAGGCCATGTGTGCAGGGCACAGGAGCCCAGGCTGACCCATAAACAAGCTATTAAGATACTAAGTCTTCCATGTCTGGTTATTGCAGGGCTGGAATGATGGACTGATATTAGTGCTATTCCTTGAAGACCGATTTAGCTTTCACAGGCCTCATCATTTCACACAGGACAGGTCAAGTTTATAAATGCCAATTTCTTGTCACGAGTAATTTCCAGCATCCCCATACCTGCTCAGAGCCCAGCTCCATATTCTGGTAATTCTGTTACCCTGTATTTAAACAAGGCTGCTTCCAGAGCCATCTGCAGGGTTGGGCTCAAGAAACTAATGCTGTTAGGTTTTCGTTGCAATTAGAAGGACTGTGAATTAAGTTTTTAAGTTTATGTTTTTAAAAGGCAATCCAGAGGTGAAAAAAGGAAAAGAAAAATCATAATCCAAGCATAAAGGTCTACTTCCAAGCCTTCTATCTCTGACTTGTAAACCAATGTTCTCATTACATGAATTTTGTATGGGAGCACACGGCATCTTCTTGTCAAGTGGTACCCACACCCACTGCCCTATAAAACAGGAGATATTTCTGTTATTTCCCCAGTAGGTAAGGGGATCAAGGCATGTGAATTTAGGGGGTGAAGATGACAGCTGGTGAGTGCTTATCTGTCTCAGGGTTCACCTGCAGCCTGATTGTGAGTACAGTTGCAGTGCTGCCTCTTTTTTTGCTCCTTTTTTTCCCCTGTGTATGTGCACATGCAGCTTTGCTTTCATTAAATACAGATTTCCTTGATGTTTATGCAGGATACATGTGTTTCTCTATCAAATCACTTGCAATGGAATATGCCCAACTTCCCAAAGCAAATACAAGCTGCCTGCTACATATCCACTAGAACATAACAGAGAAGCCAAATCTCATCTCAGTCCTTTCCTTGGGAATGATTAATACTCACTTATCTGAGTCCAACTTTCTAGAGCTCATGTTACAACTTTCCTACTCAATTACGCTTAAAACACAGCGGTATATGGTGTTTCTATATAAGGAACATACTAATGTGTTTTGTCACCCAACACATGGTAAAAGTGTTTCAGTTCCCAGGAGAAATGGTCTGTGTGTGTGGGAGTTCCAGCTTCACAAGTCCAACTGCATACATTTGCTACAGCATGCTTTACTTTTCTGAAAGTGAAATGAAACCAACTCAAATAGTATAATTTTTCTGCTTTAAAGGAAAAAAAAAGGACCAAGTCCTGGTAGAGAACTAATGAAATATAAACAGCATGCATGCACTTACTAAAGAGAGAGAAAGCGGAAATTGAGTTAAAGGAATGAATTGGCCTCCTTATGTTTTGCTATTCCTTACAAGGTAACACAAGGGAAGATGTGTATGGTTTTGCCAGGGGCTTTGATAGAGGTGGGCAAACCAATGCAACCAGATTATCCTGTATGGTAGGCACTGTGAAGCATCACTGTGGGGCTATGATGAAAGAAGTGGCTGGTCCAGGGGGAGCAGCTGTAGGGGGAGGTTTAGTTACTGCTATGCTGTGTGCCAGGCTGCTTGCCCATTTGTCAGCTCCTCAGCTTTGTCTTGCTCTATGCAGTTCCCAAAACAGAGCCCCAGAGAGCAGCTAGGCAGCACAGAAAAATGCACATCTATAAGAAGCAAAGAATTGCAGTAAAATCTCCCAATATGTTTCCCAGCTCTTTCCAAATGCTGTTGCACTTTCCCTTACCAATATTTCTTGTCTAAAAGAGATGTGTTCTGCAGTGTCCACACATTAGTGCTGAAGAGATGCAGCCTTTTCTGTCTGTCAATGACTACTTGCTGCTACTCACTGTGATCTGCTAAAGGCCAGCCTAATCTTATGTTGCCCTATACAACTCACAAAATTATCAGGAGACTGTTCAAAATAGACTGTGTAGTGCTTATGGATCTGGGACAGAACTATTTTAGCACTGTGCTGCTGTGGGTGTAGGTCCATGTTCCCTGGCCCTTTCCATAATTGCTGTTTAACTTTATAGGAGTTTTGTCTTTGAATAGATGAGCTCAGTGCAACAAAGCAAGGGGAGTTATTGGAAAATCAAACCAAAAAGCAACAGAAAGGCTTTAGGAAAAAACATTTGTTTGATAGGGAGAAATGAGGGAAGAAGGAGACAGTGATGAACTGTGATGTAGGTGATATTCCCAGGGCTTCCTCCACTGGCAATGCTGCCAAGGTCATTAACTAGTTAAACAGACTTTTGCAGAGGAGGAAAAAGGGATGGCTGATCCATATATGATATATGAGCCTGTGTTTTTAGAAGGGTTAGTTGAGAGCCCTTCAAACTGGCTGCACTACACCAAACACCACAGCTGCATTCCCAGATGTGTTCAGGGGTAAGGGGCAGGTTTGCATTCATCCCCATCCTGCTTGGCCTCATGGAGGATGTTTGTTATGCAGAGGAGTTATTTTATACTGAGAGCAAGTCCCTGGTACCTTGAGAGACTTGGGGCATGGACTCATGAGTTCTTGTAAATTCTGATGCAGCTGGAATTTGCTAAGCAGTGTGGGTGGGTTTTTGGACTGCAGCATGTGTAAAGCCTGCTCCTGGATCCCTGCACCTCTTGCTTGCCCTCACAGAGCTGCCTAGAACTGCTCTGAAATGAGGACTTAGCTCTTCATAGGGAGCAGAGACAGTCAAGTGTAGTTTTTTTTCAAAGCAAAATAGTCTTTCTCAAGCAAATTGACATTTCTTGGTAAATTCACTGAGTGTATAGCTTGGGTAGGGGTTCTGCCCCACAGCCTCCTTCTTGGGCAGAGAACAACACATCTGCTCAAGATCACTTTGTCAAACCTGGAAAACATTTAACAATATCTCTCTCACTTACACTTATCCACCACATCTCTGCCTCACCTGCTGCTACCCGTACCTCTGGCCAAACACCAAACCGAGTTCCATGTTGGAAAGCTGTGCTCAGAGAGGATGCTGTTTCCACATTCTCTTCAGAGAAGCTGTTCATCCTTCTCTGCTCGGTTCCAGATGGCTCATTTACCTCCAATTCAGATGGATGAAGGAAAATGTCCCATTTTTTTCCATAGGACTTCTTGTCTTTCAACTTCAGGTTCAACCCATTCCCTGTATGGACAAAATGCAGTCTGTTGAATCATACAACTTGAAAATTAAAGTCTTTGAAAATATTCTGACATTCACTATATGGAAAAAAATTGAGATTTAATACCACCTCAGTAACCAATTGTTTTGATCCTGATACTTCAATTTGTAACAAATATTCCCATCAGAATCATGCCATACCCCTGTTCTTTAAATCTAGCACCTTTCCCAAGTTTTTCCATCTGCTGCTTCATTTTTGCATCCCAGTCTGCCTGCAACAATCACTTCAATTTCTAATACTTTCCCCATGAC
The DNA here is from genome assembly GCF_017590135.1 of Pyrgilauda ruficollis. Classification (NCBI taxonomy): domain Eukaryota; kingdom Metazoa; phylum Chordata; class Aves; order Passeriformes; family Passeridae; genus Pyrgilauda; species Pyrgilauda ruficollis. The sequence goes on along the minus strand of NW_024519206.1, from coordinate 27,431,637 downwards.
AGCCCTTTTAATCAGTGCTTCCTTAGTCTTTTGCACAGCTCCTTGCATGTCTCCCTGTTCCTGCAATCCTTTTCAAAATACCTCTTGGCCCCTTTCCTAAGGAAGAGTCCCTGTTCCTGCCATATTGCCCTCCATATGGCCACACCAATATTGTGAGCTACAAGGGCTTGGCAGTGAGTGTAATCCACTGGGAGATGTGGTTCTGATGTTACAATGGAACCTGAGCCCTATGCATGAATGGTTCTAGTTTGGTTTGGTTTAATTTTCCATCAGAAAGAAAAACAACCAGGTTAAACCAGTGTTTTTGCACTATACTTCTTTTGTGATATTAGAGAGTTTAGAAGGACTAAAGTAAAGGTGCAGAATTTCAGCTTTGAGACAAAGTAATTTTTTCAGAGCATGGATATATAATTTTCATTCATTGATGGCTTAAACTAGTTTTGGTTTTGGCACACTCAAAATAAAACAAAGCTTGAAATATCTACATTTCTTTGCAAAATGAACCTTCTTTCATGTTCTGAATACTCCTGCTTCCTACTTCTTTTAGAAACACCCATTTTTGGTTGTAGTATTCTGAGATGTACTTCTACATAACTTCTTGTGGTGACTTTCACCCAGTCATGGTGCTACCACCCAATTTACTGTTCCAGAACCACAGCTGGAGTGGCACAGCTCATGTCTTTCCAAAGTTAATTTTGTATAAAGCAACCAGAAATTGAATTAAAACATTTCCCATTTTGTCCCAGAGAAAACATTTTTGTAAATCTTAAGCCTCCACCCAACTCTCTCAGTTTTCATACACCACAAAATCAGGTCCTCCTCTTCCACCAAAAGGTAAAAATTTTCTTTCAGAGACTCCATAAAACTAAAGGACAAAACTGAGCAAGAAAAAAAATACCAACTGAAACATTTTCACATTCCCTATAATTTCAAAACTTGCCTTGATATTTACCAAACTTCTTGGAACAGGAGAGGATAAAAGGCAACAGAAAACAATCTAATACAATATCTTTCCTCTGTGGGTAGCTAAGGGACTTAAAATCACATCAGGGTTTGATTTATGATAGTAAAGGTGATGAGTCTAAGCAAATTATCTGGATAGGGAATCATTAGGGGACATTCAGAGCTACCAATGGGATCTTCTTTTACCTATGTTTTCCGATAACATTTCAGAAATGCTCAAGAGACTCCAGCAGCTCAAGTGTTGCATCTATTAAAGGATCCAACAGGCTCTGGCTAAATTATTATTTATTATTTTTATTACACAGTTGCCTAAATGTCAAATTATTCACAGCTGTTGCAGAAAAAGAGGCACACTCTTTTTATGGCATCTTTCCTACATTACAGGAATTTATGGCGGACATTTTCAGTCTGGGTTGCTGCTGAGGTGAAATTCATACCCCTTAGAAATAAAGGGGACAAATACCAAGGTGCATTCCATCACATCGTGTGTCATGTCACTTTACGTCCTACTGTGACACAAGATATTAATAAGGATTTCCTTCCACATTCTCTCTCCCAGCTGGTGATGCTACTCCCTTGTGGGGAACAGGCTGAGGATACGACTGTGAGGTTTAATACCTCCAGGCACCTGGTGGTCTCCGGAGGTTTGATAAGTGACCCTGACGAGTGCTCGCTGGATGCTGCTGTCACTGTGTCCCCTCTCGCAGCACTGCAGTCTGCTCCAGGGCAGAGAGGAGGGGAAAGCAAGTGGAGGTCTTGGATTCCAGCTTTGAGTCACGGGGGTTGCGCTTTCTCTTTATTTCCCAACTTCATCCTTCATCACCTATCATGCAACTCTCAGAGGAAAAAGAACAAAAGGAGATTATACACTTTGGAGAAGAAGAAAGTATATTTAGTTGCTGCTGATCTTGTAACTTTTGTTACTTTGTATGTGGCCAGCCATCCATTCTCGCCAATTACCAATGCGGTGCTTTGACAATAGCGGAATGAGATTCACAGCTACGCAGTCACAGCTTGAGACTTTGCAAATGAACATTCATAGCATGCTTCTCAGCTTCCTTTTTATAGAAAAACTGGCACTTGCAATTATATACTTTTTAACAAATACTTCTTCTGCATCTCTCATTTCCAACTTTGCTTTGTGATCCTAAGGGACAATTCTTGCAGTGCTAAACTTCCCAAAAATAAAATGAAGAGAGGCAAATTATGTCCTCTCATAAGCAGAAGTAGCTAACAGAGGCTATTAAATGAAGATATCAGTCATCTGATTCACTCTGAAAAATATTGTTAATCTAAAAGTTGTATTATTTTTGGCAGCAACAACTGCATCTAATCCAAGACAAAAGATTTTCTAGATATAAGTTTTTATTTCTTGGAAAAAAAAAAAAAGACATGACACATTAAAACACCAAAAACCTCAAAGCAAGGAGAAACAGTTCATTGTCCTTAAATCTACATTAGTGCCTGCTAAAAAGGAGGTGATAAGAGACCAGTACTAATGGTCAGCAGGTAGACTTAGAGAACAGCAGGTCACAGGCTAGGGCCAGTGGTTCTCCCAGGGCTCTTAAAGTGAATGTCTCATTTATGTCTCATGTCAGTCTTAGAGTAGCCCAGTGCATATTTATTTCAAGTTTTAGCTGAGTACAAAATGAATTTTAATGGAGAGCTACTTGCTAAATCAGCTATGGGAAAACCTGCAAACCCTTAACAGGAGATGCCTGAGGAATTCCTTTGTTTTGTTTTGTTTCTGAGTTTGACTAGAACAGAGGTGAGAAAAACCTTCTTCTCTCATTTCAGACAACTGCTGTCATGGCTGTGTGGCTGCAGGGCAGGGCAATCCCTACGCTGTATTTTTGGTTGATTTTTTTCTTCCTTTCTTTCCTGTTCCCACAGACTTCCTATTTCTTCCCCTCTATCCTCCCAGCATCAGGCTGAGTCCCAGTTATAGTGCTCCAGCTTCAGTCACAGCCTTGTTGGTGGGGACTGATCCCATCTCCTTCCCAGGAGAAGCAAATGGATTTGTCAGTGATAAACAGATTTCCTAGCTAAACTGAAGCAAACATTATCAAACCTCCATTTAAGAGAATGGGGTTGTGAAGTAAGAAAAAAGTCTTCACCTCGATCCTCATTACTTTAAACCACTCACTCTGGGAAAAGAGGAAAAACTGCCCGCTTCAAACCATTAGCAAGGTCTTCCTTCTTGCTCCTCATCAGGCACTTTTTCTGTAAATCTGCCACAGATATTCTCCTCTTTACAAAAGTAGCTTTGTTTAACCAGATTTTACCCAAACAAAGCAGTTTAGCTTGTAGTTTCCTAGGTGAGCCTGGCTGTCCACTATGAATGCGGTGAGGTCCTCAGGAGATTGTCAGAGACAGAATTTTCCATAATATGCCTAGGAAGTCTTGTTTTCCAGCAGCCTGCTGTACATTTAGCCATTATACTCATACAATGTCAGCAGTTGAGCTGCATGGTTTTCATAAGTGATTAAAGACCTATTTCCATCCTGTAAAACCGCTCCCTTGTATCGCTGACATCACCAAAACCAATGTGATAATGTCTGATATGGGCACACCTATCAGAACTGGAGACTGTATTCATAGAAATAAATAGAATTTGCTTAATTTAGGATTGTAAAATATCACTGAAGGTACTGTGGTGAGTCACAGTTTGTCAAAGGAGTTGGGAGTACAGGGCAAATAATGAAGAGCTTGAGACTACCCTTGCTGATGAAGAAATAACTATCATTAGAATTCCACAGATGTGCCAAACTGAAGAAATTCTAGTCATAACTAGTTCTCTAAGGAGGAAACATTAATAATCAGTCCTTTTGAAAACTGAATTAAAATGCATTCTTCTTCTAATTTTAAGACATATTTTGCAAACCTAATTCACACAAAACTGCTACATCATTATGATTCCTCTGATAATAGACAAAAAGTCGTAATTCCTTATTTTATTGGAGTGCTACAAATCTAAATGCTTTAACAACATGACTATGAGGTAGGTGTGGACCAGTTCTAACTGTGTGGTACATGCTTATTAAGAATCTCACATTCAGGTTTTAAAATAGAAGGTTTCCCCACTTTAATTTTTTTATTTGTTTTGGAGTCTATTGTTCACAAATTTTTATATTAATTCCACACCCCATTTTTCTGTCACTGAGACTAACAATATGAGTAGCATTTAAGTTTTTTAACTTATCTCTTTTTTTCTTTTTAAAATGTTTACTCTTTCTAGTTATGGGATGCAACTTTTTGAAAGTTAGATTATTGAGTAGGTTTTTAAAATGTATTTTTCCTTTTGTTACTCTGTCTTTTCAGTCTTGCTGAACTCTCTGATGATTCAGAAGATGGGAAAAAAATCAGTTCTGTTCACTCAAATGATTATAGTTACAAAAAAAGAAAATAGAATGACAAGTCATGAGAATCTTGAAATCCACTGAAACCAGAAGGCTTATTTCATTTTATAGAAGATATCCTGTTAAAATAAAAAAAAAAAAAAAAGAAACTGCTGAAATAGCATTTCTTAGCCAAAACTTGTTCTTGACACAATCTCATATTTTTACAGGAAAAACTTCCAAATGACAGTTTTCAATCTCAACAGTTGCTAGTTGTAGGAATGGCAGAACAGTTGGAGCAGTGAAGCTTTAAGCTATTGTTCTTTTCCTTGGAGTGGCCTTGAAAGAATGCACTCACAGACTTACCAAGGATGAACAGTTTTTAAACAGATGATTAAAATTTAATTTCTTTTTTCATTGACATCAATCACCAAGATAAATATCTCAATTCTCAACTGCTTGTAGTCATTTGCAAATATGGAGGGTAAGAAAATACTTCTAAACAGTGTAAATGGCTGCAAAAATTCTGTGTTCTCTATTACTGACATATATTTTTGCTGAGTTTGCCTAACTACAAATCTGTATGATACAGTAGTGCAATGTACAAGAAGTGGGCAATCAAGCTCCATACCAGTATTTTGACCACATCAAGGAGCTGAGAGGAGCCTGTTCTGTTTAAGAATCATGGATTGCCACACACATACACACACACACACACACACACACGTGTGTGTGTGTGTGTATGTAAGAAGCTGCAAACTGCATTTTCTCAGGCAGCATTACATCATCTAAAAAGAAAAATGAAAGCAGCCTTTGCTGGTAAACTGTTAATAGCCATGACAATCAGATTGGATTAAACAATGAAACTGAAATAATGGTATTTAAACAGGAAGACACCATCAATTTGGCAACTGATAAATGGAATCCATTTGCTAGTGTTGGTGAAAGGTTTTCATCTTGAAAATCTAACCTTGAGATGAAAGCCAACTAAGTATAGACTTATGAGGACAGACTTTGGCTCAGCATGTAGCAGCTAAATTCAGTACAATTTACAGTCCCACAGTTATGATTAGGTTTCCAATACAAAGCATGGGAATTCAAAAGTTTCTCTTTTGGTAGTCTTTTACATCTTCAGGAGCTCAAAGGATGTAAATCACGCATGCTGCGTATTTCTTTGATAAGCCAAGATGCCCTGGCTTCAAAAAGAGGCAGCTCAGTGATGCAGCTTCTGCCATTGCACTGGGCCTGCACTGAAATCGGTGGGCTTTCCTGGGCCTGAACCTGGACTGAATTTCTCATGTTTCAAATTCCTGCTCTCCTGCATGCCATGCTGTCTCTTCTTTCAGCCTGTCAGCACAGTCTGTCTGTGTGTGTGGGTAGCTGCCACCATGTGAGCTGCACTTCCCTTCTCCTATGTGTTTGTAGCCTTAGGGAGCACTGAAAATGATACCTGATGTCTTATAAACCTCTGGGTGCACAGGTGTACATACAGATTTTATATATATATATATCTATGTGTGTGTGTGTGTGCACATGTTCATAAAATATCACACATATTTATGTCAATGCCCAGTTAGACAAAATAAATTGTTAAGTTCAATTGTCCTTGTTTCAAAGGAAGGCAACAACAATCACAAGACCTAGGTGCCTAAAAATGTAGATAGAAGTAATCTGGGATTTAAAATCACCCCAAATGCTGAAGTATCAATGGGCATTATATGCCAGCAGGCTTGTAAAGTCCTGCACATGCTGATTTGTACGTCCAGATTGAGTCCAAAAGTACTGTGATCCTACTCTATTTGCCATATGTCAAATCTCACATCATTCTGTGGTCACACCAGTGTTGACTCAAGAGAGGAACTTTGCAGGTGGCTGAGCAGCCTTCACTGCCAAGCAGCTGGGGTGCACACCAGGGCTTGAAGGAGACAGAAAAAGTGGACAAACAAATTGTTATAACTGAATTTCAATGAGAAAGACCTAGGCCAGCTCTAGGACCTAGGATGGCTATGCTTTTACACAGTATACAAATGAAGCGAAAAAGAGAGATAAGTGTGGTAACTATGAAGTATTTTTTGTTTTGTTTGTTATAAGGAAAAATGATGTAGAAGGTCTTGTCCCCTCAGTCTAGCTGCTGAAGTACTGCTTGAGTGCTGAATTTTTATCATTTGGATTTCCTATGGCTGTTAAAATAAATGCTAGCTGAAATACCAGTATGAAAGCCCTAAGAAATTCCTCAAACATCTGTATTTAAAATAAACAGACTATTTCCCCTCTGTCTGGATTCTCTCTTTGGATAATGGCTTCCACATACTAAAATCTAAGTATCACCCACTATCTCTTTTGCTGTAAATTCTTTTTTGGATGAGGAGCAGTATTTAAAAGTATTTATGTTACTAAAGACAGAAATTTGCCATTAGTAAAAGTTGTTTTAGAAGTGCAATGCTAGTTACCTTAACCTCTAAGTCAAAACTTAATTCATTTCTTACTATACTTTGAACTGTTTCAAGTGTAGAAACCTGGTATCTGACTTGCAGCCTAAGTTATTTACTTTTCCAGATCATACTGTAAATGTTCTGGTCTGCAAAACTGAAAAGAAAATCTGGCACAGGCACAAAGAAAGGACTGAAACCCTTGGTATCAATGGCAGGGAGACACTAAACTGGTCAGAGACATTTAGCAGTCATCTAAGGCATTTATCTCTAATTTTGGAGGATACAAGCATCTAGATTTGTACCTAAGCTGTTTAGACTTGATAGTGCTGACACTGAAATCTCTAAAAAATTTAAGGCAGCTGAGGGAGACACTGAGATTTAGCTGACATGAGCTGCTCCCAAAGAAGCCTGCCTCTGTGCTCCAGAGGGAACTGAGGAAGAATCACTTCCCTTGGCTGAAGGTGGTCTTGTGAATACTTCTCTGAGACTCTTAAAGCATGTTAGTTCTTGTGTGTTTTGATTCCTAATCCAAAACCCTGTGCGGGTTGGTTCTGGAGACCAGTACAACTGGTACTGTGAAAGCAAAGCTGCTTCAGAACCAGTGCCAGGACAGGGTCTAACTTTGGCAGATACAGTACATTTTGTTATTGTGTGAGCAAGAAAAGAGTGCAGCTAAAGCATCACAGGTAGCCAATGAAAAATGAAGCACTCTACAGAAGCATTAGGGTGCATAAAAAATTAACTCCAGGCTCATGTATGCAAAACTTAATTATGTAGGCTTCAAATCTCATCAGAGTCATTGTTTAACTGCTCTCCTCAGAAACTAGGCTAACTCTTGAAAACTTTCATATTTATCATTTATTTTAAAAAACATTTTAAATGCAGCAAATATTTAAACTTGAAAGATAATTCAGCTTCTTTTTTCCTGGGCTAAGTCTGTTACAAGGATTTTGTTGTATTGTCATTTAGACAGATAATGTACAAATACAGATATGAATGAATTAAGACCCTTGAGCCCACAATTAAAATCAACATAAGTTGGCATTGCTTTATTAAAGCTCACGGGGGCACATTTGCCTTAGTAGAAGAGTTTGGTCTTGTCTACTTTTGAAAATGTGATTTGACATGGCTGGCATCCTAAAAACCGGAGTCAAAAACCAAGAGTTTTCAGAAACCAGAAAACCTGCAAGAAGAAGTAAACAGTCATCTGGTTGGGAGTCTATGCTAATTTTTGGGGATTTTTTCTTCACCAAGGCCCAGAGATATTCCTGGGCACTGGATGCTCAATGCAGTATAAAGAAACTGTTTTGAGATGTTCTCAACATTTTTAGCATGTTGTCATTTAGTGTCCACACAGATATTTAAGAAGCATAGCTGTTTTAAGGCATAAATAATGAGCTCAATGAACCCTATATGAAAATCCCTATATTTGAAGCTTTGAAATAATCTAGGATGTAATGACAAATATTTTTTATTTATTTTATTTTATTTTATTTTATTTTATTTTATTTTATTTTATTTTATTATTTTTATTGTTGAAAAGGAGAAGGAGTAATGCTACATCTTTCAGTATCAGAAGGATCAACTCATTCCTAATAGTGCTTTGAAAGACAAAACAGGTATTTTACTTTATCTCCAGCCCTGCCCATGCTTAAATAACATTAGGTTTTGATGGTAGTACTTGCTGTGCAGCAGCATTTTGGTCTGCCAGGATCTTGGTCCTGCCAGTAACTTCTCTGTCTCAGTCCCTCTTTTCTCAGTTGTTCAATGAAACATATTTATAATGGGAACATTTAAGATCCAGCTGATCTTTTAATGCTCTGCAGCAAATAAAAGTGATGAGTGTAGAGCCTGGCATGCTTTTTGGCATTGTTGAAGTGCTGCATAAGGGATTTGGCTGCCTGAGTCCCATTAAGGTATATGGGAACCATACGGCCAGATCGTCAAGTACCACTTTAAAAATGTAGGTGATTCTGTCTGTAACAGAGTACAGGATTTTGAAGCTGTTCAGTACTCCTCTTTTTTAACCTGTCTCAGGTTTTATTTTCTGCACTTAACTCGTGGAAATTGCTGTAGATAAAGAATCATCCTGCAGGCTAGATTCTGGGTCATACCCTGCTTGCCACCGCTTTAGTTTTCCCAGTACTGACTATGTGGACATATCTTCTGCTGAAGTTCTTCTAACAGCATGTCATTTGGGGCCCTATAAACATATAGCTTGGCTCTGTTCCAAAAATTATTTATTAGATGTTTTGGATTTATTTACACTCCTCTTGAAGAGTAGAGGCAGGTAAATGGTTATCAACCGAGGATTCTTTCTCATTTGCACGATTCTGAAGCCTTCTGAAATTTAAGCCTCTGGTTTCCCTCTGCTTCCCCTGACTGCAATGTGTTATTTAAATTTTTCATTTCAGAATTGCTAACCAAATTTTAGAAAGACCTTATCCCTTGTGAGGCACAAGGACAAAATCTCTTGGTTATGACATGGGATGACCCTATGTCTAATTTCTCTAATGTGGGAACAAATAAAGAAGAAACCCCCAGGGAAAATGGAGAACCTGGGTTTTGATAAGTTAAAATACAGAGCACATACTTGCAGGTTTTCAGAGCTATAGAGAGACCCCTGTAACACGTGCCCTGGGACAATACCCATGAGGAGGTCTTTGGCTGAACCTGGATGGCTGCTGTCACCAGGGAGGGCAGTGGGATCACCAGTGCTCAGCTTTGAGCTAATCCAGTGGAGAGGTGACAGCTTGAAGAGACCCGAAGAGATGAAAAAGTCTGCGGAGGTGAAGGTGTGCATATGTCTGTCTATCTATCTATCTATCTATTTGTCTTTCTATCTCTATGCACACATATTTTCCAACGTGCATACCATCTGGCTATCAAAGCATCTCGCAACTAGTTTTGTTTATCCCACTTTTACACTCTCCAGTATTGTATGAACTGTCAAAAAAAAAAAACAAACAAAAAAACCCCAAAACCCAAAACCTTTAAATAAGCAAAGAACAAAAGAGAGAAAAGAAGATGGGAGGAGAGGATGACTTGCACAAACTGCATCCAACCCCTTTCCCTTAATTTCTACTTATTCCCTGACTCCTCTCATGTGGACTCCTTGGAAATTATGTTTGGGATCTATGTCAAATTGACAAGGGGAGAGTTTTTCCTATCCAGATAGCTGTGTTTACGCTGCACTTGAGTATTATAAAGCCTCCTTCATGATCCAGACACTTTCGTGCAAAAGGTGTCTATGAGCAAAGCAAACACAACTTTCAGAGGTCCTTTTTGTATAATTGTGATTGATCCTTGTCATAATTCTCTGTTTCTGAAAATTATAGGGGCATAAATTCATTTTGTTTAACATAAGCTGAAATGTTTATCTGGGTGCATTTTAAACCTGTATTTGTAGGTATCTGAATGTGCATAAGACTGTTGGCAAATAAGTATAAGTGTTCTGTGTACAGATATGATTCTTGCAGCTGACAGGAAGGTCTACCAGACATTTAAAGCATAATTTTTAGACAGGAGCAAAAGGAGGAAAAAAAATGTCGGATTCCCCTAAATTCCTTTGATTGTCTTCTAAACGTAATGACAGCCGTACTGGCCTGTAAGGACCAAAAACCTGCCAGAGAGACCTCCAGAGACAACACTTACTTCATCCCCTGTCATTCTGAGCAATCCTTTATTCTTGTAGTTTCTGGATACCACAGAGACCTCTATTGCTCTTTGCTCCCTGTCCCACTATCTGCCTTTTAATTTGTAGTCATCTGTGCCAAGCCAGCTAAATTCCTGCTTGACATATCTGAAACTTAGTTGCAACAGCAGATTCTTGGAAATGCCCAAGACAATGGACAAACGCCCCAATTCTCTCAGCATCTGTGCTAACCTTGAAAACTCTACCTGGTAGGCACAGTGCAATCAAAAACTAATCAGTGAAATCAAACTGAGATTTGGTCTTGGGAGCTAATAGGATAAAAAAAAAGATGACTGTGCAAATATGGTTGGGCTTTCAAGGGGGAAGATGCACAAAGCCATCCTTAATCACCAGTATCTCAAAAGAGTAGTGATAGGAGTACCTGGCAAAGCCTGTCAGCATCTGTGTTAATCCAGTTAATTAGCTGGAAAGGACAAACTCCTCTGGAAGCACCTATGTGATAGGCAGGCTGTCTTCATATTTCATTAGGATGATTGTTTTAAAGGTTGTAGGTAAAACTGTGCCTGTGGACCTTTGGATCTTTACATGCTGAAGTTGGGTCATGTCAGAGGGTATGTGGGGCTGGGAGGTAGCGTGGGGCAAAGAGCACCCAGACAACTTCCCAAGGAAGCAGCCTGATAGGGAGACAGGAGCATGAGCTACAACCTACGCAGTCTGTGTGATTTTCCTCTCTCTCCTTTACTGCCTTGCTCTTTCAGCAAGGAAAGAAAAAAAGAAAAAAAGAAGGGAAAAGGCTGCAATGTGTCACAAAGGAACAGACTGGCAGACATCTGCCTCTTGCTTTATTTATTTTTTTATTTTTTTTTTACAAAAAGGAAAGGGTACAGAGCCAACTCTTCACTCCAGAGCCCCCAGTCCCTTAACAAACCAAATGGTGGCTGTTGGCAGGGTACTGACAGCTTGTTAATGAAGGAATTCTTGACAAAATGACAACCTGTGTGGGATGCCGTGTGAAGCTGAATACTCCCACAAACCAGTACTAAGTAATTAGGTGGTGGTGAAAATAGCAACTAACTACTGTTGAGGAGAAAAGGAAAGGGGGGGGAAAAATCTCCTAAATTAATTATAAAAGCAGTTCTGATTTGAATAGTATCCCTTTTCCCCTTCCCTGAGAAGACACAACAGTTTTCCCTGAAGTGCCTGCATCTCTCTCAGTGGGCCAAAGGGTGAATCTCAAAAGGCTGAGCCTGATGACTGTGAAGTCAATGCTTTTTTCTCTGCAAATGCGACCAGCGAAGGAAGCCCTAATGAAAACCAAACAAAAAGCTCTCCACTGGGGCTGCCCCTTTTGCTCCCCAAAATGGCCCTGTCTGGTTCACCTTACTCTGTTTTTCCCTTGATTTTTGTCTGATTGCTTCAGGCAGGTGGGCCTGTCTGTTGACAACTGCATTAGGTTCTAAACCCCTGAGAGGAGGCTGGGTGAGGAACCAGCCAAAGCAGAGTGCTTGAGTTACAAAGTGGGTCTTGCAGAAATACATATTTTTAAACAGTGCCTCAGCAACAGCAGCATCCACATTCACGACCATGGCATCAGTACCAGGAGCTAGAACACTGGCTAGTAACAGCTGAAGCAAAATCTGTGACTTGTGGTGAAATTAGGTTTTTTAGTTTTGCTCAATGCAAAGATACCATTCTCTACTGTGTCTTGAACAGCAGCTCATGATAATTTAGCTAAATTGTTCAATAATATAGAGCATAGGAGTTTGTACAAGAAGGAAAATAACGTATTGCTTTATAAATGTTGATTTTTTTCCCTCCCAGAGGCTGAAAGCTTTGGGTCAACTGTAATGCGTAACAAGCTAAAGTAAAAAAAAAAAAAAAAAAGGGAAAAAGTCAGGGAATTTTGAGCCTTTTTCCCCCCTACATGAAAGCCAGAATTTTGAGAAATTCAGCTAACTTGTTAACTTTGTTGTTTTGTGCTCTTAGGGTGTTTGGTCTTTTCCCACTTTGTTTCTTGTAATGACATTTACTTTCTACAGCTGTAGTTTTACATAAACAATACAGACTGAAATGAACATTCTATGCCCTTTAGTTTTAAAATAACGTGGAGAAACTAAGAACTTGCAGACTTTGAAGACACTCAAATAAGTTTATCTACAAAAAGAACTACTTTATCTCAAAGAACTTTAACTTATCTACATTTTCAATTCCTCATGACTTTTTTGTTTTCAATGGGCCTCACTAATTTTCTTGTGTCTCATCTATTACTCAGGTAAGTTTGCTCCCATTTGTGGCTTTTGTAGTCAAGCTCCATTTAAACATTATGAAAGCTACAAACAAATAGCTTCCTGAGGAATTGTTCATTGATTCTTGAAATAGATGAGTAATAAAAGATCTATACATTTAATTCTATTAAAGTTTTTTAGAAGGAGTAGAGATTGACTTAGTTCTGGTTTACTGTATGAGGTCAAGGATAGACATGAGAAAGAACACTTTAAAGGTTAAAGGCTTCACTTTAGAGGGAGCTGTGAAGACATCTAACATTTCAATAACCTGTTGTACCAGGGAGAGGCAAAAGCCAGGTCAGGGATATTTTATTCTTTCCCAGTATAAAGATAGAGCTATGAACAAATTGTTTATGCTGCAAGTAGACAAATTTGTTTTGCCTGTATTGTGTGCCTTAAATTACTGATTTTTTTTTTTGAATGACTTCTCACCCTGCTCAGTTTTCAAAGAAAGCAAAGCAGTTTTTGATCTTGGATAATTACATTGCTCAGTAGAATCGGCAAATTAAGGATGAGACATAAATGAATGCTTTAGAATTTGGGCAGTCTGTATCTTTTTTTTGTGATGTGACAAAGTACATAAATGCTGATGATGAAATTTCGGCCCATCCAAATTTATGAATGCATGTTAGCATTGACTAATAGAATCTTGCTTTAAACTGATGAAAAAGTGGGACTGAAATTCATTTGAGTTTCATTTCTGGCATCTGGATCAAAGCTTTTGGAGGTGTTCTTATGATACCAGGATCAAGAAATTACTCTAGAAAACGATTATGCCATGCAGAATGTAAATAAATTCATTGGTGTGGTTAAAAGTGCAGATTGTGAGGTCCTTTCTTCTTGGGAGGGTTTACTCCATGTTCTGGCCCCTAGAAAGGGCCACAGGAAGCTACCAATCAAAGGAAAATAAATGCAAATGCAAACAAAACAAGGCTTGTCAGATGCTGACTATATTAAAAATTAAATATTGCAAAATTAGTCACAGAACTTATTAAAATCTGGACTGGGCTGTAGAGAATAATCTTTCCTTTGTGCAAGTGCATACAAGGTGCTGTAATAAACTTTCCCACAAATGGGAAGCCGAATGTATATGACCCCTTTGTGGTTGTGGTGGTAGTTTAGGGCTGGCTGGGTGATACTGAATCAGGAAGAAGTTAATTTACAGTGAACAGGATTGCTTGTGTTACTGTGCTCCTGGGGTCAGATTCTTTGCTTGTAGACTCGGAGGCAAATATTAATGCTGCCACTGATTTGAAATTCTCAGTTCTCAGGGAGATGCTGCGATCTGTGCTATTCATAGATCTTGACCTCCCACTTTTGGTGTCTGTGGAGGAAGTGGAACTAGCATTGGCTTTAGTGGAAACTGCTGTCTTGTAGAATAGGTAAGAGCTAGCACTCATCATGCTGCAGAAGGTGACTGTGAGTGGGGCTTGCTCCTCGGACATGCTAAATAAAACACATACTTTATGACAGGCACTTTACAGTATTCAGCCTCAGCATGCTCAGTCTTTTGTTGTATCAAAATCTCAGAGGGGAGACAGAGAACTTCTTGGTCCAGGGCTATTTGTCCAGAAGCAATCTGAAATGTAAGTAAATTCCAAGTAACTGCATTAGTGAGACAGCTGGAACATTGTCAGCAGAGACAGACTCGTGCAAGCAATATGGACTCTGCTTAATTTACTTGCATGGGATTTGTTCAGCTGCTGAACAAGAAGAATGTGATGTGATGAGATCTCTATCACACTTCCATTTATTTTAATAAATCTATACATTTCTTGTGCTAACTGAAATAAAAGGAGAAGGCTTTTCAAAGCCTGAAAAAGTCTGCCTATTAGTACCCCTTATGCATGTACTTCTGTTATGCTCAGGTACCAAGAAAGGCATCCAAGGTGCAGCACAGCAATGATGATCTTCAAAGACCTTTCTACATGGCAGAATCACTGAATCTTCTGAGTTGAAAAGAACCCACAAGGACTATCAAGTCCAACTCTTAAGTGAATGATCCATGCAGTGATTGACCCCACAACCTTGATGTTATAAGTACCATGCTCTAACCAACTGTGCCAATCATCTTAGGGCTGAGGAAATGTATATCACTCTGCATTTAAGGATCATACTGTTAGATTTCATGTGGAGTAACAATAACCTGTTGAAATGGAAGTGCCTAAAACATGCTTGCTTTTGTGCCATTGCAAAATTAAGTTTAATATTTGCAAATTGGTTATGTAAACTCACAATCTGTCTAATTAGTAGTAAATCTTATGATTCTTTCAGAGCAACTGAGCATCCATATTTCTTTCCTATTTCATGTGATCAGCCAGGGGTACTGAATATTTGACAATTTTGCAAATGAAATTGCTCAAATAGGGGCTGAGGTAAGGCCAAGGCAGCTCTGTTTCAGTGAGTGATTTTGAAACTCTTCACCTGATATTTGTCCTGTAAAGAACCAAGAAAATGTGGTGCCAATGTGTAGCACTTTTGTGTACCCTACACATTCAGCATCAGATTTTGACTTGTCCAATATTTGTGTTTGTTATAGCTTCACAGTCAGTGAGTTCTCTTTGTGAATGCTGACAACTAAGTGTCTGAATTACAGCCTGCAATTTGAGTCTGCTTAAATCTAATATTTTCTGTACTATACATAAGGAAAAAGCAGCACTCAGTAAGCAGCCTCCTTCCCCCCACTGTTTAGAGACTGCAGGAAGAGCATTTGTGAATTTTAGAGCAGAGCTCTGCTTCCCCTGTTTTGATTGTATGAATCAGGAAAAATCCCAATAATATCAAGTTGCCTCCTTCCTCACCAGCCAGCACCCAAACAATTGCTTTCCCACCAGGGTTTACCAATTCCAGCAGCTGGTGATGGCTGAGAAAATTGTAACCCGGTATCTGTCCTTCCTGTACAGAAGGACAGATATTATTAATCTTATTTATCTCCCCGACGCATGACCTCAGCAATGGGCTACACAGTGCCACATGTGGTGACAACCTGATCCTTGACAGCGTTGTCCCGGCACAGTGCAGGTGCTGCCATGAGGCAGAGCACTGTCTCAGTGAAAGCAGATTTTACTACTGTGTAGAGGTACATTGAGGAAAGATACAGATGAAGGAAGCTGCACCAGAAATGCACCAAAAATTCCACATAGGCATGTGGCAATACTTTACACAGCTTCCAGAAGAGTAATGGCCCTGTGTTAAATTGCTGTTATAGAATTTGAAATAATTTACAAAAGAAATTGAGAAACTTAAAAGCAAGGCAGAAGAGGTAAAGAAAACTCTCCATGAAAACTGCAATTAAACTATGGGAATTTTTGACTCCCAGACATGTATTCAGCTTAGTTTGTCAGACCCCAATGCCTGATTATTATTATTATTTAAAATTAAATGTGTGTTGGTTTGTTCATTTTATTTATTCAGTTTCATCATGTCAGAGTTGTCTCCACTCCAGGGCATTCCTGGTGGACATTTGACTCAGAATTTGGAGAAATTTTGATCCCAGAAGTGGATGAATAGCTATAGATGTTGTTCAGGTGTCATTTCATAGCTGTAGATTCTCTGATTTAGACCAGTGGACGTTCTGGTTAGACGTCTAGGCTAACAGAAACAAAGCTTATTAATCAGGCATTAATATATAATTGGAAAAATAGATGTTGCTGCATTGCTATTAGGATAAGAACTAGGGCTAGGAGATGTTTGCTCTGTCTCAATAGCAAGCTATCAATATTCTCAGCAGCATTATTAGTATTTATTGAAAATCTTTTGTAAAGCACTGCAAGTTTGCACAGAGGTAATTTACATCACATAATTAGGATGCCTAAAATTATATACAGAAGCATAGGTGCCAGTAGTGCTAAGGACTTGATTGTATTACATTGCAATTCTGTTCTATGGGGATTATGCATTTTCTTTCACTGCTGATTGCATGGCAACAAAACGAGGAGTTTTTACACACATTTCTGTGTCTGACAGTTTACAAGTTCTAGGTTGTGTCTCCAAATTAGCCTGATCCTGCACAGTCTAGGTGATACTGCCCAGCAAAACAACATGCAAATAACAATGACACATCCAACACAAAATGTTGAATCTCTTGTTTTGCATGAGCTATTTGTGCATACAAATGGTTTTATAAAGCATCCATATATAACCTAGTCACTTTGCTTTTACCAGTATGCAGTTTTGAAACACAATATTGTCAAACTCAGCCACATGTAGTAGTGTTTATTGATTGCATCTTATCATAAGACAGTCTTCCCCATTTTAAGGAATTGTTCCACTGGGTGAACTGTGAAAAGATCTGGATATTATCAAACTGGTTTTCTGTCTACACAGAAAAATTTTAATTTCAGTTCCATATACTGTGAAACTTGTTATTTGCTCAGTAGGAAGATGTAGGTCTGTATGGTGTATGCAAATTTAGCATATGCTTAGGTTTAGATTGGATCTTGAGCCACAGAGTTGTGGCATCAGTCAAGCTGGCATCAATCAGCCCTTAAATTCATGTTGTGTTAGAGCCCTAATCAATACTGTGAGCCTGTTGCAAACTTCACAGAATTCATTGGAGCTGTCTGACCCATTCAGTGGACTTGGTAAGCAGCTACTCAGCTTCTAACTGAGCTTTTCAACTGAGGCTTGGGTCTGACCAAGCTACAGGGCTGTGTCTTCTCAGAAGGGGAAGTTGGTAGCACTATACTTTGAGGAATTTGTTTGCTGCTTCCTTAGTGCATGTTAAGGAGTGACATCTGATTTAGTAGTTCATCTGCTGCACATGAGGAGTAATTTCCTGAACTCTACAGAGATGCTGAGGGGGACAAGATGAGACAGCACTGGTGCCTCTGCAGCAGGGAGAGCAGGGTGCATTTCTCCTCACATGAGAGTTATCAAAGGTTGTGAAAGTCTCTATGCCCCCTCCTTCTGCTTCTTCCTTCAGTAGTCACATGGAGGCCAGGCAAAACGTGGTGTTGTGCCTGACAGAAAAATGTTGCTAGGTCAGGCATGGGGATGATGCTCTCCAGGGCTACAGTTTCACAGAGCTGAGGCACAGAGATCCAGAAGCATTACTAAGTGGGCCAATCAATACCAAATCCATTTTTCATCATTCATTCATAGGAAGAAAAGGGATGTCTAACTTAATCATTCCTTACAGAAAATAAACAGCCACCTTTTCAGCCCATGAGAAAAATCATTCACTAATGCCAAAATAATGTTTCTAAACAACTGACTGGATCAAAGGTGAAATTTAATTGATTATGTGTTAAATATTCTCTCTCTCCCTGTCTCTGACATAACACTCCCTCATATACACAGAGTGAAAATACCCAGACAGTAGGCTGAACAATTTTCTCCTTGTTGCCATAGAAATTTCAGGCGATTATCCAGTTCCATGGCTGGATTCCTTCTAGAGACACAGAGTTTGATCCTTTTCACTTAAATTATGTAAATCAGGCACAGCTCTGCTGAACTTAAGAATTTGTAGAACTAGTGTAAACAAGAGGAAAGTTAGTGAAATAATAGCTATTATTTTCTTCTTTTGTCATTTTTTAACTAAGTGAAAGAAGTAATTGAATTTTGCACATAATGCAAAACACATTTGTTGTGGAAAAGTTCAAAATCCTGGGGGGACTGTTACACTATTTTAGGATTTTTGTTAATTGCTGCCAAAGTCATCAGAGTAGGACTTAGGTACTGCTTCAATTCATACTACAGTTGTATCACTCACAGAAAAATTTACATCTGAATGTGGAAAAAAGAATGGCAACAGGAGAAACTAGAACTAGAAGCATTTTAACAAAGCAACTTGCCTGGAGTCACAGACAGACCAAAGGCAGGGTTGGAGCAGATGTCCTGTCTCGCTTGGTCCCATGCTACCAGACAATGCCTGTGACTGTAAGAGCAATCCAGCAGGTAACAAGAAGGCAACACTTCATTAGTCGGTTTGCTTATACCAGTATGCATCTGTCAGGTCTAGTTTGTAGGCTAATATCCCACTGGGCATCCCAATAAACAGCCTATGACGATGACATCCAGCTCTGTTCTGCTGGTGCTGTGTTGAATTAAGCAGGGTTTGGCTCTGTGTTCTTCGTGGGAAGGGAAAGCTGCGGGAGTGAAAACAAATGAGACTGAGCTTCTTTTATGCCAGGCTTATGTATTTGTAACAGTGCATTTGACCCTTTCTCTGGGCACCTCACAGATGTCTGCCCCCCTCCTGTCTGCCCCCCTCCTGCAACAAACCACTTCCAGTGCTTGCCTGGGAGGCAAACTCAGTAAGCAGCTGAGCGGTACATGTTCTGGTGGATATGTTCAGGGTCTGAGGCTCCCTCTAGCTCCAGCTCTACCATCAGGAGGTTGAGTTGGCTTGGGACAACCCTGGCACAGCAGGCCTCAGACCTGGTGGTGTACTGAGATTCCAGCCCAAGCTTGGACAAGTGCGCCATCAACATCACATATCAGAGTCCTGTGGCTTCGCTCTTGCCTGGAAAAGCTCATTCCAGTGTAAATAAGAGAGTGTCTGAGAACAGCTGTGTTGGGGATCTGCAAATTCCAAGGATCGCCTTGTTGTTTGTACATGTAATTATGCACACATAGTTTCAAATATGTTAATTTTGGCTCGTTCCTTGCCTCCAACGTGGGGAACACAGAGTGTGTGATACTTTCTGGAATTCAGTGTTGATTGTGCGTTGGAAGCAGTCACCTCCGAGGGCAGTGAGGCACATGGCACACAGCAAGATGTAAGTTGTTGTTTCTCTGAGCAGCATTAGTCTCCCATCTGTAAGCTGATTAGGCTCCCAAGTGCTAAGGCTGATGGGATGGCAGCAACAGGATATGAACCACCCTTACAGGAACCTTATATGGATCATGGACAAGCTGAAGCCAATCTCCATGGCCTACAAAAGCTTGGATCTATAGACACATGTTTTCCAGCAAAAAGTTCCTTACCAGATAACCATTCTCCAGGGATATTTTCTTTCTCTTTTGGATATTTATATTCATGGGGAGAAAGATTTGCCATATTACATCTTTCCTATATCTATCCTAGAAATAGGAATTTCTAACATCGGGGCATGGGTGGTGATAGGCACATTCCTTGCACACTGTTGTTATTACTTGCCTTTGTCTAGAAAAGTGATCCTGTACTATTTGCACTCTGCTCTTGCCTGGCAATAATTTCACAGAATTGATGGCTGAGTGCCTGTCAATAGTACTGCTCATAGATATTAATGCGCTTCAAAGTCATTAAGATGCAGTCACCCCTGAATGAGCTGATGTTCTGTGGCCACGCTATTGGGAGCACTATGGATTTTCACATTTGGACCATCTGTAAATACAGCAGCTCCATGACTCATGTATTTTTTTTTTCCCTTATTTGAACTCAGAGAAAAATTAATCTGGCCCATCTGCAGCTGGACTTGTTTAGAAAATCTGATTGCCTTCCAGACACCAGCCATCCATGCTCCAGGGATGCCAGTCTTTCCACATGCTAATTAACTGAGGACAGAAGAAATCATCACAAAACATTCCTATCTTTGTGCCTGCAGCTGTAAATTCAGCATTAAAGTAATTTGGGGAGAAATAATGTTGTGAAGTGTCACAGAAGATTTGCAACTGCCAGTGCTTTTGAAGGAACTAGCTATGCCTACAACCATGCACTGAATATGATACCGAAATATAATATTCACTTGTTTAGTGATTTCTTTGTTCTGCCAAAAAAGGCCAGCAGAATTTGGGTGTAGAAACCTTCTTCTCAATTCAGAGTAGAAGCTTGACTAGGGAATTATTGATAGAGGGGATAGAAGTTAGTCAGGTATGGACCTTGTGTTAAACTAAGCCACTGAGAGTTATTAGCACTGTAAGATGTGCCAGGAGAAATGACAGAGGCGTGAGGCTCAGCTGCCAAATAAGGAAATCTAAATGAGCAATATCTTTAACTCCATAGATTTATGTTATACCAGCTGCCTGAAAGATACAAGTGTTAGCTATTCAAGAGGAACTACATGCAGTAAAGACTTACATATTAAGAATATTGTGAGATTGGTAAGTACTGCAACAAATGGGATGGTCCAAAAAAGGACGTCCTTAAGGTTTTCTCAGTGATGACTACACTTTTGTTAGCTCTTATCTTTTACTGGAAGTCCAAAGATATGTGCTATTTTCCACTAATCCTTGGTGCTACTATAGAAAAAGATTGCATAGGAAATAAGTAAAGCAATGGGGAAAAAAATCCTAAAAGCATGATTTAAAACATTCCCCATCCAGAAGATGAATGAAAAGAACTTAGCATTTTTTCTTTACCACAAGAACTTTCCTTCAACAAAAGTGGAAATAGCTCCTTAACTGCAGGACTTCACTCACCACAGTGGCTCTAAACTGTCTGTGGACTCCCATTTACACCCACCCTGACTTCCCAACAGAAATCTTTGTGGGGGATGAGTACATTCAGGACAGTTAAAAATCCCATTAGTCAGTCAGAGTCTTTCAATTGCCTGTAGTGGTCTTTGTATCAGTAATGTGAGCAGAAATAACAAGTTAGAAATGTCCACTCCAGTGTCTGGCTACGCCAAAAAACTTATAGCATTTTTCTGCAGCAGCAAGTCCAACCCCAGTGACTATTCTAGTTTTATCTGTTCCACTGAGCATAATAGGAGTGTAAAAAAAAAAGCAGTTAGGAAAATGTCTTCTCCTTTTGTGTCTTCTAAGTATTTAGGCACGCCTGCATCACTGTCAGTTGAATGCTAGATGCCTCAGTAATGAATTAGAATTCAGCTTCCCCTGAGTATTCTGCTCTGAACAGTTAAAAAAAATCATTTTAAAAGACTGACAGATTGAGAGCAAAAGCAATCCCAGAAGTTTTGTATCCACTTGACTTATGATTCAAATCCTGGGTGTCTAGGTGGTTCAGACAGAACTTGGAATGATTTTCATCCTTGTAGTTCCTGGCTCCTTGGGAATGTGTTACCAAACAACCTCCTGTTGCATGGTTACACTGGTAAATGTGTGTGGTATCCCAAGGCTGGAAATGCAGCAAGGCTAGAAAACTTCAGATGGAATCTGGAATACTTTTGTTTACTGGTACAATGAGCCAGAGCATGCTACAAATATATAGCAGCAGGGTCAGCAATCCATGAAAGGTGGCAGAAAAAAGTCAAATTTTTTATGACAATCAGCAAGATCAATGTTGTGCTGGGAACTAGGTCCACAGAATCTGTATACCGGTATTTGTGAAAGGCAGCACTGGCTGGTTCTTTTTTGACAGGGAAGACTGAGTGACTCTTAGGAATTTGTGGATCCCTAGCCTTATCTGTTACAAGACAACACAAATCAGCTGAACAACAACATCTTTTCTTACTACTGGCTCCTGCTGGGTTTCTACTGGGAAATCTGGTAAAGCAAAAACTGCTTAACCAGACTTCTATGAAGATTGCAGTAAAAAACCTGAAGATTAATTTCTTTGACTATTTACATCTATTTTTATTTCTAGTGTTTTGATCCTGAATGTTAATGAAATCATGCAGTGCAAAACCAGCTCCTCTGCATCTGTTTCAGCACCTGGGATACTACAACGATCTCTTGAGACAGGTTTTACTATACAAAGTAAAAGACTTGTACATGGGAGGACAATCTGAACCATGTGCAAGTAAGCAGGGAAAGAGTGCCAGAGTCTGGCTCTACAGGGTGTATCAAAAGGTGACCTGGTTTCTGAAACAAGGGAGTTCAGGGGCCAGGCTGGCACATGCTGGATTTGCACCAACTCATATGCTCACCTTCCAACTAGATATGAAAGAGACATGGGGTCTCGTCTTAGACTGGAGTCTGGATATGACTCTGGCAGACATCAGCTGGCATCTGGCTAGAAAATTTGTTCCACAGTGTAGATAACATCACTTATTGAAGCAATTAATTATGTGGGTTTTAAAGGTGCACATTAAGTGCGGCTATTATTGTGGCTGATACTGAAAGTACATCACTTGGCTTGCTCCTTGGTGGCTAGCTTTTGTGCTTACATTGCCAGAGCCACTTAGTACATTCTGGAAAATTCCTAGGTGAGTTTTTTTTATTTACTACATATTCCTTGTAGAGATTCCTACTGGGAAGGGAGCCCTGGCAGAGTGTCAGACTCAAATCTGCCTCCTTGTGACGATAGCAGTTTCATACT
The DNA here is from genome assembly GCF_017590135.1 of Pyrgilauda ruficollis. Lineage (NCBI taxonomy): Eukaryota > Metazoa > Chordata > Aves > Passeriformes > Passeridae > Pyrgilauda > Pyrgilauda ruficollis. The sequence goes on along the minus strand of NW_024519206.1, from coordinate 27,408,820 downwards.
TCTGTATTAGTATTCCTTCCTAATAAAAAAGAAGACACTAACTTTTGCTTGGCTACAGCTCAGCTGCAGCATGATTTCTCAGGCAGTACTTTAAATCTATTAAAAGAGAAGTGCAGGCTAAATAAAATACGTGGAGAAGACAAGAGTTGTATGAGCATGTAAAGTATATGTTTCATTAGCAAGGTGCTTTTCCATGGTGCTATGCAGAGGAGGATGTGGGCATAAGGTGCCAAAGCTCTGTGTTCCACAGGGACCAGCTGGAACTGGAGATAAGAACTTTGTTCCTCTTATACACTGGTGGGTTTCCAGTTGCAGTGTTTTTCAGCAGCAGTGTATTTGCACAGAAAGCAAACTCTTTTCATTGAAAAATACCTGGAGTTCTGAAGTGTGACCAGCTGTAAGTTCAATAAATGGTGCACTCCATAGTTACTGGTGCAATTTGCCTTAGATTAGTGGCTATATCTCACAGACACTTTGAATTTACTTTGTATGGGGCTTAAAAGAGATATGCAAAGACATAAAGTGGAAGCAAGTATGTAGTTTCTGTTATTACCCAGAGCTGTTTGTTTAAATGATGTTTGTGCTCTCATACCTGGATGTGTCATTTATGTTCATAAGGCTGATTCCCTGTATTGGGCCAGTGGTAGGGCCAGTCTCTCAAGCATTAAGTTAATTAACTGCATATCTTTTATGTTGCTGTGTATCAGGTTCTATTTGTCGTTCATGCGATACTCAGAAATGTTTTTGATTAGGCTATGCCACCTCTGCATTTGGCTGTGACAGTGTGAATCTGTCTGATCAAGAGAAGGAGAAAAATATATCTGAGGTGACTAGTGCTTGGAATAGCTCCAGTCTGTTTTGTTTGAGTTTTGAACTTGTTGGTTCATAATGCACTGAGCAGACACAGCACTTTCAGAAAATTATTCCTGCTACAGAGATTTTATACCTCTGTCCCAAGAGATGGGAAGTTTAAACTGGGCCAGTCCCATGATACAGTCAAGAGTATGTTAGTGAGGCTTAAGTCATATGCAAAAAAAAAAAAAAAAAAAAAAAAAAAAAAAAAAAAAAAAAAAAAAAAAGTGAAAATATTATTTAAAGAGTTATATTGAATTGTTAGTGCATGCAAACTGAATGCCTTTGTTTGAAGTCTCAGCTCCAGCTGAGTAGACCCTGCAAACTGCAAGCTCACACCAGACTGCATCAGCCCCAGGACAGCAAATTCTTTCAGCAACTTTTTCAACCTACCTACTTTTTCCTTTTGGAGCCTGGTCTTGAGTAAATGTCCTTATTTCACATTGCTTCAAACAAGTTTGACCAGCAGGGTTAGCACTGGAGATAGCTCCAAAATGCCAAGAATGTTTCCTTAAAACAGTGTAAGCAGCCAAAAGAGGACCTGACCCAGAGATCTGCACTGTGTCTCTGATTTCCCTCAAGTAAAAGCAGAGAAAATTCAGGTTAGGTTTGTGTTTCTGCATATGTACAATTGATGTGGGTCTAGTATGCTATTCATAAGGTCCAGAGTGTTCTGGCTTGCATTAAGAAAGCAATCATTAACATGCAATATGTGTAGGTGAACAAGACATCAGATTAACTTTCTCCTCTGTTTCTGGATGAAAATGTGGAGATAATGGAAATCAAATGACTTGTTAACGACTTTGGTAATGCAGTGTCTCTTAGAAGGGTATTTAGAGTGGCATGACATAGTTGAGAAACAACTGAAATTGTGAGTTTTGGCACTTACCACTCCATTTCAGCCACCAGCTATCTTTTCTGCAGTTACAAATTGCCAGAGCAATAACTGCAGTCTCAGTTTAGTCCACATGAGTGCCCTGGCTGAGATACAGAAGTTCATGGCAAAACTCCCTTTGGCTTCAGCAGGGCTTTCATCTCTCCTTCAGTATACAATTCCTGGAATCTCTGAATAGCCCATAATAATGTTTCTAAGCATTTAAATGCAAAACAATATATAATTAAGACTAGACTGAGGTCTCACTCCTCAGATGTCTGTGCACACTTGGGCATGTGAATGGCTAAGTAGTAGGTAGGGAAATATAAAGCTAGTAAGGGCAAATTACTAATTGTGCCTTATACTGGTTTCCTACCTGAAAGAGATGCTCAGATTTTAAGAACAGGTCTGCATCCGTTAGTTTTCTTTTAAACCTTCCAGACACACACATGCATTTATTGCACTTACTGAACTGATCAATCTGCTTTCTACTCAGCAGTTTCATTACCAAGGCTTTTTGTCACTCCTAAGAATGTTTAAAAGTGCCTTGAGCAAGAGAGATGAATATCAGGTTAGACTGAGGTCTTGTTAAGGGTGTAGAGAGAAACAGCGGCTGTGGAAGGTTGTGTTGTTCTCTGCCACAGTTGAAATCAAGGAAAGCCTTACACAAGATTATTAAAGTTTTCATTTTAAGCACCGACTCATAACACCTCTGGGGATTTCTGTTGAGAGATTGCTTATGGGAAGACCTTTTACAAAAAATCAATAGTTTAGACTCACTTCTGCACTAGCACAAAACTTTCTTTTAGTATGCTAACACCTTTATTGAGTGAAACCACTGCATAGAGGAAGTTCCTTAGCTCTCATTGGACTTTTTTCACTGGATGCTTGTCTTTCTCCCATGTTGCTGTCTGCAGGCTGGTCTGCCTATTCCTTCAGTAGCAGAAAAATATTTTCCTGTGCAGTATAGAGTGCATACACAGGTCATTGTTTTTTTGCCAATGTGCTCCTCATGATGTGGAAGTTATCAATAAATGAGGCAGGAGTTTTGAGCAGAGATCAAAGGCTGAGAAGAAATAAAAGGCTAAATGTCATGGAAAGAAGGGCATGCTTTCAGTCATGTCTTTGGCCCTGAACTCTTGTGGGAAGGATGGGGCAAGAAGCCATCTACTAGTGGCTACTACATATGTAGGCAACTGTATGCATGCAGCAGCAGCTACATAGGAAAATGGCCCCAGTATATCTGGAAGATTTTCCATGCAAAATTATGTTCTAATCCATTATTTGTCTCCAGTATTAGCCTATTATTATATAACTATCACATGTATATATATAATCTTAATATTTTTCTAATCCCCATATAAACCTAATATTCGCCTACTGTTATGCTCTAGCATCAGAGGCAAAAGGAGAAAGGGTCTCACATTTTTGTATTTGTAGCAAATATTGGCTGTGTTAAAGACACATGTATTAAAATACTGCTTTCTTACACGTGCATGTCTGATTCTGACATTTTGTATCTACAATATCAATGGAATAAATATGAAGAACAGGGCAGCATCTATTCAGTTTGGGGGAAAAAAAAGTCAACAGGGGTAAGACAGACCACATCTTTTGCAGAATTCAGTGAGTGGTCTAGCTCTATCACAAGCTTCTCTGTTGCTTTCTTTCTCCAAATGTTCTCTGTGGTTTCAGCTCTGGGGTCTCTCACTATACTGTATTGTCTGAAAAGCTTCCTATTAGTAAGGATTTTTAGCTCTATTGTGAGCACCCTGGAGGGTGAGATTAAATGTAGATGACAACAGAGTGCTGAAACCCAGCAGAATTACAGTTTCAATTATGCAACTACAAACATGGATCAGAGGCATATTCCTAAGCCCTCAGCTCCATCTGGGTCTCAAATGACTTCAAGCTCACTTACGATTTCCTTGTTCACTTGAAACCTGTCTTATTTCTGCTCATGGTCCATTCATTTTCTTGGGACAGCTATTAAAGACATTTAGTCTGGGAGGCACTAAGAATTGCTTTAGAAACACGAGCTAATATCACTGTTGGGAAATGGTCTTCTGCCATTTCACACTCTCTGTCTCCAAATGACGTCTGGTGTAAGTCCAGGGGCTGAAATTAGAAAGTACACTGCAGCTGCTTAAATAACCCAAATTCATTTTGGATGGTTTCTCCAGGAGTATAAAACTATGTGCATGATGAGCCAGCTACTTCTGAGACCTCCAGGCACTGCTAGATCATAATCTTATAATAACAGATATGAAATATAATAAGAATTGTTATTATGAATGCTGACCTAACAATGTGGATGAATGTATCAACTCTGGCAAGTATACCCAGATTTCAGACAACTTCTGTTTTGTATGGTATGTGGCAAGGCTGAAATGGATGGATATTACAGAGTTAGGTCCATGCCAAAAAATAAACAAGCAATCACACAAAGTATAGGCTCAAATACACTTCTGGTAAGGCTAGAATAGCTAATGTTTCAGGAAGACAAGCATAACAAAACATCAGTTTTAGTAATATAAAAGTAGTTTTTTAGAGCAGAGTCTCTGGAGCAGTTCTCCAGCTTACCTCTCCTAGTGAAAAGCATGAGCTTGCCAATTATGTATGAAATATCCCAATAAGTTGTGCAAATTCCCATAATGTGACCAGGCTGAAAGTCAAAGATAGTGTCCGATGTTGGCTGTAGCCTTTCAACAAGTTCCACATTCTAAGTAACCACATAGCACAAACTATTAGACCTAAGGCAGAGCAAGGATGCCCTGGGCTCATGCTATTATTCTACATGGCTAAGAATTTTAGGGAATATGTGGTACAGTTGAATGGAGTTTCAACCCTTTCTGGTATGCTGCTCGTTGCAGAAATGGGGATTAATAGAGAAAGATTGTATCAAGCTAGTTAGAAATTGCTGAAAGAGCTATGAATAGTGGCCTAGAACTTCAGTAGACATAAATTGGCACAGCTCAATTCAACTAGGTGGACTATGCCTATTTTAAATCTGCTGAGATTCCAGCTCATTATATAGAAACCTGCATCCATATATAGATGATAGCAAGAAAAGGTTAAAATTTAAGATCACAGAAGTAAAGCATTGGTAGATAATACTACCTTTTTTTTTCCTTTTATTTTGAAGTCTCAAAGTCAAAATGACCTTTAAAGGCAAAAGGGTGTTTGGGGTGCTAAGTGTGTATGTTGCTGCAGAATAAATCAAATATTAGGAAGGTAACACACTTGTATTTCTTTGTATTGGAATTTTAATTTTAGTGCTCTTTTATAAAAGATATAAAATGTTAATATGTCTGACAATTAAAAAAAAAACTCCCACAACTAGCAACAAGAAAAATCTAACCAGCTAAAAGCTCTTATATATTCATAGCAGTGTTCTTGCCCTATTTCAGACAGAGTCTGGACTTTTCCTTGCTATCTTTGCTCTTCAGATATCTCAGCTCAAACTAAAACTTTATTTATACACAGAAAATTATAAAAAATTAAAAAAAAAAACAAACCCATGGGCCCTCTCCTTTGTGCAAAGAAGGGAGCTGTGCTGGAGGTTTGGTGGTGCTGAACAGTGAGGGAATGGCCACTGCAAAGCTACTTCATGATAAACAAATCCCTTTCAACCTGAGGGAGAAATCATCCAGCTTTTGCCAGGAGGGAGAAATCATCCAGCTTTTGCCAGGAGGGCTTCATGGAGCAAGTCCTGTCCCATAGTGATTTTGATTTCTGCAGGAGAGGCTTGAGGGAGGCAGCAGTTGGGAGATGTGAGTAGCCACAGCCAAACATTCCCTCTGCCTGCTTCCCTTGCTGCCTGCCTCTTGGGAATATGGGACTGGGTGACTCCAGTTTCAAAGCTGGTTTTATTGGTACAAGCACCAACCACGCACAAAGTGGGGTTGACTATGCATGCTGCTGAGGGGATCGGGAAAGAGACAAGCCCCCCCCCCAAAAAAAAAAAAATATAGTTTTGTTGAGCTGTAGGTTTTTGTGAGTATAGGCATTGCTCTGACTTTTGTGAAGAAAGCTGACTGGCTGATATGGTCCTGGTGTTTTGATGTATTTTCTGATAGAGTTCAATAACAAAAAGCCCAGACACACATAGGTGGATTCATTTTTCCCTTGGACTGGAATAAATCAAGCACAGTGGCATTACATCAAAGCCACACTGGTATAATCAGAATTGGAACAGGGTTTGTTTAGCAGTGTGGTGCTATGAAAGATGTTATTTTGCATAACCCTTTTCACAGAAATGGGACTATTCCCTTTTTCCTTTTTTTTTTTTTTTAATTTTTTTTTTTTTAATGCTACAAAAGAAGCTGTTTTTGACATTTGGCTAAAGACTTCCTATTTTCTGACTCTGTTGTCCACTGCTTATGACTTTAGCCCTTCAGGCTTAAATTCTCTGTGCTGTCTCTGTCTCGGGCTTAACGCTTTCATGAGGAATGCAGCGGACAAAGGTGAAACAGCCACAGAATGCAATTTGGAGGAAACACATTGCTTTGCCCCAGAACACCTTCCCCTTTCCCCCAGCTCTGATTTAAAAGCCAGAATCCCTAGTGGCACAAATAAGCCTCAGTGGGCTCCATAATAGCTGTACTAGGAGAGGAGCTTCCCTCCCCACAGGGCTGTGCTGTGGAGGGGCTCAGGCACAGCCCGGGGCTCTGTGCCACTGCCTGTGACACTGAGGAAACTTCACTGAACAGCAAAGGAGGCACCTGTTGAAAAAATGTTAACGCTGCAAGATTAATCACTCAAGACCTATGAGATACCATTCTCAGCCTTTATAAATAGGAATTGTTTGGGTAGGAATCCCTTTCCACAGACCTTGCTAACCAAACAGCTGCTTTTTCAGTATTGCCTTCCAGTCAGGCCCACACGTGTCTGCGGGGCCGTGTTCAGGGCTCCCAGCCCAGCCCTGCTCCCAGTGTGCCACGGCTGCTTCTTCCCAAGGACATGTCGGGGATTTCAGGGTTGTGTCTAAATGCTTTTGAGCATTAACTGGCTGCTGCTTATGAAGGTCTGGAGAGGTAGTGCCTCTGCCCTAATGCTGGAGAACAGAGGCCTATTAAATTAGAGGGTATTTAAAGGTTTTTAATACAAAATATTTTACTATATTTTTTAAGTATATGCTAATGTGAGATACCAATCCTGAAAGTCCAGACTGAGTGTTTGCATTGCAGACTTTATAGAAATGTGTCCTATTACGATTGTTGTTAATTAGTTCATTTCAGAACTGGCTGATTATGGGTTCTGCAAATCTGCTGAGATATTGTTGCAGTTCGTTTTGGGGGGGCCCCCTAGGCTGTGAGTTGGCTGGCAGCAGCAGGCAGGCAAGGAGACTCCACACGGCTTCTGAGGGTGCTGATTGATGGGAGTTTATTTGGGGTCCCATCCCCAGGAACAGCATGGCTACTGAGGGAGAAGGGTGAGGGGGAAGGAGGAGGAGCCTACGGGAGGGAACGCTAAGAGAGGGGAAAGGCTAAGAGATGGAAAAGGCAAAGAGAGCGACTGGTCCCACTAGCACAGCTTAAGAGGGAGATTGAAGTGGGTGCAGAATCAGATTTGGACCAATGGGATTACAGGTACATGATGGTTCAGGGCAGGACCACAGGCTTGGGGTATACCATACATTTTGGAGGGGTGAGACAGAGCATACCATTTAAATAAAATGCAATACAACAAGATATTAAAATGGGTACCCAGAATACAAATACAATGATCATGCAGGTGCTGACACTAGCCAATTCTTTGAGCAATGTGGCCAGCATCGCATGGAAATGCTTTGGCAGGTGCAAAGTAGGTGTAAATTCAGACTCATTCCCCCCACAGGTGAATGTAGTTTTTACAGGAATGTAGTTTTTACGTGGTTTCCTGGCGAGGCGCCTCTTCAGACTTGGTATAGCCAGCACCTCCAAATGTTGGGTGCATGTTTTATTTTGAGAATCTCTTATTGAGAGCTATTGTCCTCTTATTTCTCTGTTATTTGCTTAAAGCCTTCTACAGTTGGGGAAGAGTTAATCTCTTGTTTTGTAAACATGCTGCTCATAAACCTGTTCTTACTGCAGCTCTGTAGGAAAAAAAAACCCCTTTTGGATGAACAAAGAAATATATCGCTCCAGATTTACAATAAACTTTCTCATCTAATCTTTCTGAAAAGCATTCAAAGGCATGTGCCTTGTTTTGGGGTACTGAAATTTCAAATTTGCACTGTATGGGGAAGCTCTCCAAATTATTTCTATTTTCTGGTCTTGACTGCAATGGTATCTCTATGTGCATGCATATATCTATATATCTATATATCTATCTCTATATAGTAATTTATGTATATACAGCTAAGAAAATATATAATGGAAGTTATATTTCATCCTTTATTTATAAAATGTGAAGGTAGATTTTGTGCCCAAATATTCACTGGTTGAAGCACTGAAAATAAGTTTTAATTTTCCTCTTTTCTGACTCTTGGACTCTCTTACTTAGACGAGAAGTGATTTCTATGAATAGGGAATGCATTTAATCTACTAGGATCAAATGATAGGTGGTAAAAACTGGTAGCATATACATCATCTTTATTGTACTATTTAAGCAAAACTGGCATGTTTCTTGGACTTTTCTTTAGCTGTCTTTTTTCCCTGTTATTTAGTCAGTAGGAATGCCATTTTTTAGTATTCTAAGATAAATTATTATATTGGTTGGATGAACAAGCATCAGGGCCTTAATTAAAGAATGAAGGTTATAGAATTAGATTTGTACAGAAAATACATTCCTTTTAAACAATGAAACTATTTAATATTTGAGCTGTAATAAACCGTATTTTTTACTTGAATGCTGTGTCCTATTAGAGTTAGATAAAAACAGCAGTAATCTCTGATTCTTCACAGTGTGATTTCATAAGAGATAAAATTTATGTATTACTGGAAAATATTACAAGTAGGAAATTTATTGAGTTGTCAGTATAATAAGCATACTGAGCATAAAGTCTGAAGCTTTTTCCAATTATGTATGAAATTAATGTAACAGAACTCTGTGCAAGACCTTACTGAAAATTAAGGCGATAGTCGTCTTGAATACTGCTGATGGCACTTGCTCCCATTTTCTCTTGGATTTCTCCCTCACACTCAGTAGCACAATGCCCAGGTGCTCTGGCTAGGATGTGTGCCACATGGAAGATGAGGGATTCCAGCTGTTGAGCCCTCATTACACCTTTGGGGTTCCCATTCGTGGTGGCAGCAACTGCTTTTTGCCCAGGTCTGCCACACCTTTTTGGAATGGCTGGTTGCATCTTATTAAGAAACTCACCACAGGGTTTCAAAGTGATTTCTTCTCCTTCTGGAGAAGGAGAAAACCATATTGGAGCCATGCTTCCTCTTCTAATGCTTTACTACAATGAGGCCCTCAGTCTAAGGAGAGCTGCAGCCTGGCTGCAGGTATAGCTTCCATAACAAAGATGGAGGAAAGAGCAGATTATGTGCATGGTTAATTTGGGGCAGATGCTTCAATGCAGCTGTGCTCATAAATACACACATACTTGTGGTCTGGTACCTCCAGCAACACAAATTTGGTGTATTACAGCATGCCAGAGGTGAGATTCCACCTCATTTTGCCAGATGTCCAGTGTAAAACCGGTCCCTCATTCAATGTCCTGACAATTTAACAAGGTGTAGGAAAAGATTAGCAGGTAACTAAAGTGGAAAATTGCAGTATGCAGGGGGGTCATGAAGGAGTTATCAGATCTTCCAGCAAATCCACACTTCTTGTGGCTTCAGGCAGTATGCATGCATTCTGTATTGCTCCAGAGCAAATTCAGTAAAGCGAGGCAGCTGCCCCACCACACTTTTTTTTCTGGTCTCTTGAAAAGCTGGTCTCTTGAAAAGCTAATGTTTGCCAAGTGCTGCAATACACTTGGATGAGATGCGGATGCACTGTGGAACAGAAAATATTAATATTATTGATTTAAAATAAGAAAGTATGTTTTTGAATTCCTCCTCTTTCAGGAGACATTCCTGAGGGACTGGATGACAGGGACATTATTAAACTGGCAACATGCCTTTTGAGATGAGAAATTATACATTTGATTCTAGCATTTGTATAAAGAAAAAGAAATCTCTGTAAGGTCCTCAGAGATGGAAGTGGAAGGGAGAGGTCACTGGTGTTGTTATAGATGCACCATTCCTATTAAAAGAAATAAAAAAGTATGGAAGTTTTCATTGCAATGGGTCTGACAGAGCTTCCCTTATAGAAAATGATGTGGCTCGACACAATGTAACCTGACATAATGCGATGTGATGTTCTAAATGAGAGGTACCGTGGTTGGCTGTAATGTATAATTTGACACAATACGTGTGCTGTGCATGAGCTGGCAGAAAGTGTGCTGTGGTTCACTGAGTACCCAAATTGCTTTCAAATGACAAGCTTGCCATGTCATGGTGCACAAAAGTAAGCTGGCAGTAGTTTAGTGATTCAGTCATAGACTAAAAAACTCTAGGCACATACATGCTTTTCTTTTGAGTTTTGGGCTGATGCATAGGCACAGGTGCTAAGCTAAGGTGACGAAAAACACAAATTGGCATGTGAAAAAGATCCCTGCTACTATTAGTATGGCTTTTGTTTTCTGCCATGAGCTTGGAGAGACCCAGGCTGGTCTGAACACTACACCACTGCTCAGCTAGTTGGAATATGATGAAGTACAAAGATTACCTTTGAATCAGTGAGCCCAAGTGCCCACACTCTGATGATTCCAGCCACCTCCAGATCAATCAGGGCATGTTGTTGAATGTTCATGAATTTTCTGGTAAATTCTATTTTTTGACCAGGCAAAGCATGGGAGTAGTCAGAGGTGAACTAATTTGTGATTTTTCTGCCAGCATCAGCATTGTTGGGAACAGAAACAATTCTTTATTACTTTTAAAAATGTGCACAAGGGAGAAATATCTCTATAGGTTGGCAGTCTTCATCCCCGCTGGTAATGGGGAGTGACACAGGGAATATCCCCAGGTTCACACATCTGGATTTCTTTCCTAGAGGCTAGGGCATTCCCATCAGCCCCACACCAGGAGTCCTGCTTTGTAGAGGTAGTCATAGAGGATTTCTGAACTGGCCAGAGTCTTTGCATCTCTGGATCTTTCTTTAGCTCATCTGGCCCCCAAAGACCTCTAACTAATTTGCTGTGCCACCATCCATGCACAGTTTTCATGTTGGATTACATAAGACCTATTATTATTATTATTACTATTATTATTACAACACAAAGTACAGAAGGGATTTTTTGCTGCCTCTGTTCAAAACATTTAAGGAAAAAATCCTCAAATCCCTCTGTTTGCCTTTTCAGACACGTGATTGAATATTCTATAAATGTAGAATGTACATGAACATTTTCTCTGCTTCTCTGGAGAATAAGTGCATTGTTTTAAAAGTTGTAATTATGAAGCTACAGTATTAAATAAAACTATAAATATTTCAATTCAAATATTTTCAAATGCAACAAATATTCAAGTAATGAAAATGTTCTTTTTCTCACTGTCTTGTCCAATGCTGGCTGACTGGATTTCTGCCCATCCTGTGATGATATGTATTCATCATGCATATTGCAGCAGAGGCTTCTCTGCAGGCAGAGGTGTGGCAAGTCAGAAACAATCTGTGACAAAATTTTTGATGGGTACAAACTGTCACAATTCTGTGAGTTTGGTGGCCAATTTCAATGCTCTCTGTTTTCTTGGCCCTGGTTTCACGAACGTAATTTTGTTTGATGAGACAGATAATTTTCAACACCCTTCTCCCTCTCACCTGTGATTTTTAGGTCTAGAGAGACAAGAGGGGTGCCATGTATTTAATTTCTGAAGCAAGTGCTCTGTTTTCTAACTTCATGACTGCTTAAGCTACACATGGCATAGCACCCTGTATTGCTTTATCCAGTCTCTTCCTTCGTTCTGACTATGTTAACATTTGGCAAAAGCAGAAACGAGTAGGATCTAGTGCATTTGCCCAACGAGCTGCTGTGTTGTAAAACCACTGCTGTGCAGGAGACACACAGGCATGGCTCCTGCAGGGCTGAACACTTTGCCAAGGACACATCAGAGGATCTGGGCAGAGATTTGCCATGACACACAGAAAAAAAAAATCATGGTGGAGTCAGAAAAAACGCTTTTGTTTCAAAGCAGAAAGCCCACTTGTGTGCCAGAGCGGACTCCATTAGCTCCTGTGAAGGAAGAAAAGCAGATAAAGTGCAGGTGTGTTTGGAAGAAAAACCTTAAAACAAGCAAATGCACAAACAGACACAAACCATCTAGAAGTCAAACAACAACAGACACAAAGTGCTTTCTCTAAGCTTAGTGATACTTGTTTAGCAGTTGTAAGGACTAAGGAGAGAACTGGGTCATCTCCTTGTGTGCTCTCTTTGTCTTTTAAGACTTTTCAGCTACTCTTCCATCCATGTGGTGGAGGCTTTTTTATGACTTCACCTTGATTTCTCTGTTCAAGTTTTGAACCTTTTGCAAAGGTTCCTAGATATTGACACACTTGGCACAAGAAATCTGCCTGGGAACACAAAACATATCTTCTCAGTCAGCACCAGGACCTGCTGGAGTTTGGACAGGGCAGGGTACTTGTCATGCAGCTCAGACTGGCTGGGTAGAACTTTGCCTCTGTTTTCATTGAAATTGCCCTGTCTCCAAAACTAAGGGAATGGTCCTTGGGATCTGTGGGTGTCCACATCCCCAGGTGATGACCTTCAAAATTAATTTAACAAAGGGTAAATGCACTCAGTACTGGAATTTCAGAAGCAGCAGATGTTATGTGGGAAACTGGGTCAAAACAAGCAAATGGTCATGGTGAAAAGATGCCTGTATTAGGAATGTTAAAATTATGAATTTTGTAAAGATTAATTAATTAATTAATTTCCCATTAATGGTGTTACTTTTTATTAAGTCCTTTCAAATTTTTTGCTTTAAAATAGCTTTTATCTTTCTAAAAAAACTTAGAACATGGAGGAAAGGAATATGCAAGATGGTCATATAATGCCCAAACAAAAACCTTTCACATCTATTGTAACTTTTCACTTTGACTAAAAATGGATGTTTCCCATTTCATTCAATATCCTTTCCTCTTATTGCACTTTCCTACAATTCAGACACATCAAAACTGATTTTTTTTTTTCTGCACAATTTTCGTTCTTGCCCAGGCATGTCCCATGACGTCTTGGTGCTGCTGCTGCTTCTAAGGAGGGAGGATGCAGTGGCCTGCTACTGGCTCAGGCAGTGCTGCCTTCTGTCACTGTTACCTGGCAGGACACATGCACCCTGCCAAACACCTTGACTCCGTCCTCCTCCTTCTCTGCAGAACTCAGAACTTTTGCATTAAGCCTTTCAAGCTCTTTTGCTGTTTGTTTTTCAGGTAAGGCTAAAAATGAAAGAAGGCTTAGCAGATAGTTTGAGAAATCTCTCTGTTTTAATTCCTCTGATTATAAAGGTGAAAAGAATATCACTTTTATGCCTTTGAAGTTTAATTGTATGATTAGATATTTTGAAAAAATTGACTGTTTCATTAAAAAAAAAAAAAAAAGCAAAGAGAATGTCCTCTCATTTTTAGTCATTTTAACTTCTTCTGCTGTGGGGTGTGAGTGACCTTGAAAGATTCTGTGGCATTTCAGGGACAGTGAGCACCTACAGGGACTAAGTTTGGGTAGATTTCTACTTGTTTGCTATGATGACCTAATTATTTAGAATCAGAAAAGCCTGGCCACTGAGTGAGGTTCAGAACCCGTGCAGCACTTGTCTCAGAATTACCATGTGGCCAGCATGTGGAACTTGGGGTTTTTTTTGTCATCTTACAGTGTGAAATATTTAAGAAAAGGAACAAGAAATGACACGAAGCCATTATCCCATTTTGAAAAGGAAGTAGCAAGTTTTACTTCCTAACAGGAAACCATGAAAAAAAAAGAGCAGAATACTAAAGTGAAAATTTTTACAATGAGATTTTTTTTCTCTGTGCCCATTTGATACTGAAATGTTAACATCAGGACCTGATGACAATCAGTTTTAGCTTTAAAGGATGAGGGATAAAGAAAATTGGGATTTTGTCTTATGTTGTCCTTGACTTTGAGGTATTGTAGTAGGGGACAAGTAATAGCGTGTTTTGTAGTAATGAAAGTAATCGTGTATATTGTTCTTCAGAAAGATTAGAAAATATGAGTATAATTAAACCAGTTATCCTTTTTAAAAGTTCAGACCCATGCTATATATTGTTACTTGTATATTCTGACACAGAAGCAAAAGATGCTGAAAGCTTATTCTTTGTCTTGCTGTTACATGTAAAACCTTGTTTCAGATATCACTAGCATGCACTTTCATGGTGTACTTAGCCCTGCTCTGCAAAATACCATACATTCCTAAAACTCAGAGATGTTCCCCAGCCTGGATATGTTTTTATATTTATATTGCCTGGTTACTGCACCATTTTGTCCTTCTAGTACCTTTCTGAAATGGTGAATGGCATTTTGCTCCCGTGGAAGTAGATTCAGTTCTGAGCATACTCAAGAAGTCAGCTGGGAATGAGAAATAGCAACAGAGGTTCAGCTTCTTTTTAAATGAAGAGAGAAGCTTGCTCAGATCTGCCTGGGTCAACAGCAGGGTGTTTAGGGAAGGATTCTCCTGTACTTTAGCAGCTGTGTGTTCTTTACATGTGAGTGTAAAGGACATAGGACAGGAAGAATTCAAAAATACTCAACTTCTTATGTAAAAAAGCTCACAGCAGGGGTTTGTTTCAGGCAAGCCAGCTATATAGTCAGAGTGCTTTTATAAAAAAAAATCCCAAATGGTGTGAAAACATACTAAAAAAGCTCATGTTAATGGAAGAGAATGATTTTTTAACTGTTTTTCTCTCCCAGTGGAAGTGAATATGCATAAAAAACATTAATCCTTGCTTAATGGTGTAAAAAGATGCAGTCTTTCCTATTAAATATTCATGAACACTGACATTGAAAAAAGAAGGAAATGTTTCCTTCCTAGTGTATCATATTTTGTATCTGATCAAAGGGCAGAGTCCACGAGAACGTGAGTAACATTTGTAGTGATTGTTGCCTACCTGCTCTTGTCCCTGAAGCAGAGCTGCTGTGATGTGGACTCCTAATCTACTTCAGTGCAAGTCCTCTGCCTGGATATAAATCGCTGCTGGGTGGCATGGATGGGATGTGAGGAGCAATCAGGGGATTAATTTTGAGGCAGAACTGTAATGGAACAGTTTCCAAAGTCCACACATGACCATGACCTGTTAATATCAGTTACATCACACTGAATTTCAAATAAATATGTAGTTTTTCTACCTGAAGTATTCTGGAAGTCTCTAAAAGTAGTTTCTAAAAGTAGGTTTTTCCGTGTGTGTGTGGTTTTTTTTTTTTTTGTTTTGTTGTTGTTTTTGGTTGTTTGTTTGTTTGTTTGGTTTTTTTTTTTTGTTTTTTTTTTTTTGTTTCTGGTATTTTAAGGGAGCTATGGGGAGGTTAAGTGATTTGTAAAAGACTATTTAAGTCTAGAAGCTAGGAAGAGAATTTAGCTATTTCACTAAATCTACTTAGATAAAACTCTCTCATCTACCAGAACTGATTTTTGCATAAAACATGAACCAAGCATGACATTATTATTTTTGTCTCAAAGTAATGTATTCATATTTAGTGAGGGGGAAATATCAAAATCTGTCTTTTCCAGCTATTTGACTGGCAGGCTTCTGCTGTGCTTTTAAGAAGTTTTATAACATTCATGTTTGATAAACTATGGCGGATGCATGTGTACATACATACACACTCACACACACACATATATATATGTGGCTTTCTCTACAGGTAGATTTTCTGTATATGGAAGTACTTTAAAATCAAACAATTGAAATGCTATAATAATGATGGTTAAATAATCTTGATGTGTCCCTACCGCTACGCAGGGAATAGAACACAATTTAATGAAGAATGGTTACAACTGATATAGATTATATAAGAGTTTGGTCTTGCATTTATTATTGTCGGAATAATCAGACCTTCTGCATCCCATTGGTGGCTTTTCCCTCATGGCTCTGTGGTCTTGGTTCAAGTTGGCAAGGTGAGTCCAAGACTGGGGCCATAAACTAATTACAAATAGCAAAATCTCATTGGTGACACTGGGGGAAACAAAAAGAAGATGGAGACAATTTTTATAGTGATTCTTTCAGTACCCCAGTAAAATTTTCCTTAATGCTCTAGATCTGTAGGTAATGGTGACAACCTTGCCTTTAAGAACAGTTGCAAAAGAGATTCTACCCTCAAACCTATAGGGAAAAAAGCTTCAGTAGTATTAATGCATTAAAGAACCAGGAGATGGGTGAAAGGAATCCTATTTTTATGTGATTGAAGAATGTGATTTTTAATCCTATTATGGGATCAGCATTGGAAATAATTTCCTGGGATACACTACTGATCCAGAATAGGCTACAGATGTTTTGCAAAGGGTTGTGGCAGGGGAGCAACATCTCTTATATCAGAGAACAACAACATTAAAGGTCTTGGGAGAAACTACACTGGGAGCATGAATAGGTAAAAAGTTACCTAAAATGTGTAAATGCAGTGTCCTCTCTATATTACCAGGATAGTTCACTAGCTTTAAAGCAAGATTGCAGCAGCTGGTGTGCATAAGTCTAAATATTTCAAGAAATCGCATTTGGATTGATTTCACAATTTTTGTTGGCAGAAACAGAGTCTCTTATACTCTTAAACCCCATTATTTTCAGTTGGGTTTTAATGGGTGACATGCATATGCACATAAAATCCCCAAGCCCCAGGCTCAGAGATTAAACTGGATGACCAGAGTATAGTCTCTACGCAATAAAGATAACTTCAATTCAAGTAAGTGTTCAGACTCTATAAATAACAGTGACAGGGAGGGGAAAGCACAGTCTCCCTAGAGATCAGGACCTGTCAGGGTATGGAAAGGGAGACTGTCAGTTTTATGCAGACTTTTTTTTTCCCCACCATCTTGCTGAATGAAATGATGCCCACGTTTTTCTGCAGGGTCTTTCTAGAGCAACAAACCCATCTTGCTTTGGTGCCTGCTGGCTGATGATTGCTGCACCTGCGTTTCCTTACATTAGTCACAGGTTGCCTGGCAGTGGTCTAATGGCATCCAATTGAGAAGAAATAGTTTAGGGACTCATTCTCTGTCCCAGGAATAAACTGGGATTATTGAACTATTATTTTTTTCCCCCCAAGGTGATCACTTTCTTCATGGGCAGCAAGAGAAAAGATGAAACAAGCTAAACTAGATTAAGGGATTTCCTCTTATTCCCAGCTCTTATTTTCATTTGTTCTTGTTGTTTCCCCCCCTGCAGTGCTGTGGAACTATAGCTATGCTTTACCTTGCAGTTAACCTTTGAAAATGAAACACAGGAAACACCTCTTGCTCTGGGGGGAGACTAGAAATGCAAGGTTATAGAAATTAGTGGGAAATTAGGATGTTAAGGGATATTGCTTAGGAAGGAGCTTGCTATGTAGGTAATGGGCACAGAGGATATACAGCTCTGGGGTGTGTGTAAACACCTTTCGTAGTGTGCAAGAATGGCACATCTCAATCCCTCTGAAAAAACCAGTATGGTGGGTGAAGAGCTGCTTGAAAGGAGACAGCAGGAAAATGCTTGTAAGGAAGTATCTCTGTTTGTCTTTCTTCTAAAATGTGGAAAATGAGGGGAAGAAGCTGGCCATTGTTGCCTGTACAAAGAATTTGAGTATTTTGTCAGGGTGTGAAAGATATCAATTTGGTTTTCTTCCCTGTCTGAGAAAGCTGAAAACTACCTGTCTTTCTGAGAATGGCACTTTTTAGTTCTTTTCTTGCTCTGGGTTGTGTTGTTTTTATTAGAGAGGTGCTTCCAATGAGAAGAGATCTATGAGACCAAACAGAACAAAGGGAGGAGGCACCCTATGCCCTAATGGTTAAAATACTTCCCTGGTAATTTTGTTATTCCATTCCCTCAAAAGATTAAGTAATTTATCTTATGATTCACCATATCATAAAGAGTAATTGTAATTTCAAGATGTGCAAAATTTCATGATAGTGCAAATAACCAAGGTAGAGATGAGCAAGGGTTCTTCCTTTATCCTGAATGGTGATTTTGGTGGAATAAATCTGATCTCTACTGAGGTCTTGCTTTACAGCCATAAAACCTATTCTGAACCTGATCCCAGATGATTTTTCTAGTCTAGAATGAAATGCCTTTGATGTACATCTTGTATTTGTATGAATTTTTACACATAAAAATTAAAACCTGTCTTTTGAAAGGGGAGAATACTTATTTTCCATTCCTGGAAGGAATGCAGTCTTGGATGATGAGATCTGCATGGAGTTTTCTGCACATAGCTGAACTTGGCTGGTATGAAGGCAGTACCCATCTGTTGGGGAAACAAAAAGGAGACAAAAGGATCCCTTACTTGTTCTGCGGTCGAATAGTGAAACACAAGTCAGCAACGGTGACTTGTGTTGATGGATGACCACAAGCTTGTGGTCATCACTTATGGAAAAAGTGACCACTGAAATTGCTGCCATAATGTGGTTTTCAAAATATGCTTAGCTATCTAGTTTAAATGTAGTTCAACATGTCTACATGTCAGCAGTCCCTGTACACATTAGCTGCAGAACTGACCTGTGGGACTTGTGTTCCTATATCATTCCTGTGCTTGCAGGAACCTTGTCCTGCGCATTCTTTTTCTGGCACCTAAATTTATGTTTTGTTTTATGAAAGACAATAGTTAGTCACTCCCTTAAAATATTAATTTTGTTACTCTTGTTTCTTCTGTTTTAATGTCACAAAATTCCATCCAGGCTTATTTGCACTGGTTTCTGCAAAAGCAAATTGTTAGCTGTACTCTGTCATAGAATGAAGAAAATCAGTGAAAGAAGAAATCAGTGGCCAGGCTCTTCCTGATTTAAGGAATTTCTAGAGGAGTTTGAGAGTTTGTTATATTGTTTTGTGGGGCAGGATAAGGTCCCAGCTGTTGTAAGATTTAAGATATCCAGCCTTCCAAAGAGATCTAATGAAAAAGCAGTGAATAAAGTGCTTTACAATGCAAGATGAGTCTATAATCTTACGAGTGGTCTATTAAAGAAAACTATTCTGAATGCACATGTCAGGGTACAGCACCACAAATTACGACATTTCACTCTGGAAATAAATAGCAAAACAGCAGGGAACTGAAAAAGCTTTACTGTGTCATAAAGCTTGGCATTTTTCATCTACCTTCCCACCTCCATTAGATGCAGCAATTAAAAAGTGGGCCATGGAACTGTTCAGACATAGAAAATTAAACAGAGCTTTAAAGGTGTTGCTCTTAGTGTCTATGAACTGTCTGTCCTATCTAACTAAAGGATAATAAAATTGAAGGTGGCCATTTGGTATTTGGCTGCAGAACAGGCTGAAGGTTTCTAGGGAGTGTGTGTCACCCTCCTGGGACCAAGTATTTCAATTTCTGTGCACTTTCCCTGTGCATTTAATCCTTTGTGTTATGACGAAAAAGTTATCTATTTTTTTTTAAGGTTGCAGAGTTAAAACAAGTTGAACCAGTTGCTGTTAAGTTAGCTTCATGTTGCAGCCACCTATTGTTGAGAGTTCTTCTTCAATTACCTGTTCATAGTTGGTGATCAGCCTGGCTGATTGCCAGGGAGTGACACCAAACCCTGCAGGTAGCAGGGCCAGGGGAGTGACATCAGAGCTAATATGCAGATGAGAATGTATTTCACCAAATTTTGCAGTTTTCCAGGAAAACCCCTAAAAACAACAAGCCAACATAGAATTAAGAAACCTAAGTGATGTCTAAGGACGAGGAATTTAATCCAGTACCTGCTAAGATCCTTTTTACTTCTCACCCTAACCTGAAAAGATGTTAACTTGAGAGACGACCTGAAATGTTAAACCAAAAAAGCGGAATCTCCTAATCTCCCGTGAGGACGGAAGCCCCAGCTCTGCCTGCAGACCAGCGGACACAGCTGCATCATCATCATCCTCCTCCTCCGTGCCACTCCTGGGAGCACTGCTGGAATGGGCGTGACCCGTCGATTTCTTCCTACCTGAGCCAATTCCTTTTAATAAAGGCATTAAAAAGGAGAAAGATCTCCTGCCCCATTCATTTATTACACTTTGTGTGCTATGCTGCCAAGCATTTCCCTCACAACTGCAGTACAGGTTCTCAGCTCCCTCATTCTGTATCTCAATCAGCACAGACAAAGGCTGATGGTGCTTCAGGGCACTGACAAAAACTCCTGGCTTTAACCAGCAGACCCATGGCTGTAGCTACTGCACTGCTGCTTATTCTTTAATGTATTCACTCAAAGAGACAAGGACTTCTCTGAGTCACTACCACTGGGTTGTTTTTTTTTTCCATAATTGAAATGGAACTCCTGTGTTCTCCATCTTCTTTTGTTCTGCCCAGCTTCTTTCATTCTGGGCTGTGGGTCTGAAGAGTGTTTGGACTGCAAAGCACGTTTGTGTTCCCAAGTGCAGACAAATCCCTCATCCTTCATGTAATGGTCTCAGGTTCAATGTGCATGTTCCAGCACTGGGCACTACAGACCCTGAGTTTCTTTGCTGGAGTCACCTGTGTCTTAATTTTACTGACTGACCAACATATGCCCAAGGCCTTTGTCTGAGCTGTGTGTTTACAGCTGCTTTGGCCTTTTGTCCCATCATTCAGAGATCTGTCCCTCACTTAGAAGGCTATTGATAGATTTTATTGATCCCAAGCTTACTTATTGTCTCCACCAGTTCCTGTTTCTAATGGTCAGGCTCTGGCTGATGCAAGTGCACCCTCCCACAGGTCAAATTAATAGGCCTGATTTAAAATCCTAACAGGTGGCTTTAATCTGGTACCTGAAACAGGTGAGGGAGTGTTGGGATGCCTGACCTGTCAGTCACATCTGAGGGAGCAGGGACTCTTTCTGCCTGGCACAGGCAGAGTTTGGCTATTCTCAGTTGGGATACCTCAACACACAGTCTTGTTGATGGCTCTCTTTTGGAAACCTGCCTGCTGACGGTAATTCAGCTCCTTTCTAATTCTCTACACAACTTTATAAAGGAATCTGTTTGTGCTGTGGGCCCGCAGAGGTTGCTAGTAAACAGGGCTAGGGAGAAGGGAAGGGAGCTAATCTCACAATGTTTTCTCCTGAATGGTAACAATTGAATTAACTTCTGATATGAAAATGAACAAAGCAGTGTGTTTATAGCTATAAGACTCCTGATGACAATGACATCAAAACAGTTTTCCTTTTTCCCTTCTCCGCTGGATGTTTTGATGCACCTGATGCGAGCTGTTCTGAATCCAGGCTCGTTTCAGCATGAGCTGGAATAATGTTACTGGGGGGAAAACACAAGTAAGACATTTGTGCTGATACATGAAAAGCCTCATTTGTAGAATTGTTCCAAGTTCCGTCCTTGTTTCTTTCTATTGTTTGGCTTTTCTTTCTTGCTTCTGAGATTTCTGTTGCTATTTCAAGATTTTCTGCAATGTGGACTCTGTCTTTGATCTTCTTTTGTTTGTGCTCAGTGTTTTTGCAATCCAAGCAGAACTAAATGGTATTTGGAAAACAGTAAGTTTGAACCTTTTGGTGATTGCTTGTTTCTGCTGAAAAACAGAATTTTCAAATTTATTTTATTTGGAATAATGCTGATTCTTCTACAGTCTCTGAGAAAGAAGTAGTCTATTTTTTTAAAGTTTCATCTATTAAAAAAGCTACAATATCAATTGAAAGACTCAGCAGTTTCAGCTGGCAGTGTTATTCAAAGATTGTCATTGTTGTGCTCTTAATTCTGGGAGTTCAAAATTAGACCCCTAATTCCAGACCTGCACCTTTCAATATTTGTATGGGGCGGGATGTTGTCACAACACTAAAGGCTTTTATTTCAGCTGTACTGCACAGAATTTACTTTTTCTAACAGTGGTATTAGAAAGTCAGTTCCTAAATACAGATGTAGAAACTTATCAGTAGCCACTTATTTTCAAATGTTTTGGACAGAATTATGTATCTCTGAATGTGTCTGTTATTTCTTTTTGGGTAAGAAAACTTGGGTGGCTTCTGATCCCAGTATTTCCTTTTCTGTAAAGGTTGGCAACCATAGGCTGGAATCCATAATTCCCTTTGAATGAAGCCTTGGAGATCGAATTTTATTAGTGTTCAGTGGCTGTGCATACTATGAAAATCTCCTTGTCTGCAATTTTGCAGTGGCCTGGGACCTCAGCAAAGCTATGGTTCAACTCATATAAAGTCTTAACAACATATGATGTGGTTATATTTATATATTTTGGCTACATGTCACTATTTGTTATATCTTGCATATGTTGTTGCACTATACAATCTTCCATATCATGGGCACACTCCCATGGTAATGGCCATGTTCCAGAGAAAGCTGGAATTAAACCATCCTATGATTAAAAAGCATGCTCTGTACTTTTTTTCTGTGAAAGGACTAAGTCTTTCAGTCATCTTCCCAGCCCCAGTGATAAGCTTGGAAACATTAGCATTTTTTGCATTTTTGGTTTGTTTTTGTGTGTGTAGAAAAAAAGTTTTTCTTTTTTTTTTTCTTGTTTTCTCTCCTTCCCCCCCCCCCCCCCCCCCAGTTGTGCTTGTTTTATTTGTGAGGAGTTTTGGTCTTGGTTTTTTTTTCCCTGGATATTTCAGTGATAAGAACTGTTTGTGATAGTTTATCTTGTAATAGGATGAAGGAAAAGGGTAGCAGTATGCTCCTATTCTTTTAAAGAGCCATTAGTGAGCCATACATGATGCGAAAATGTAGGTAAAAGTGGCTCAGAGTGAAATGAGGTTTCAAATTATTTATCATTTCCCCTTCCCATAACCTCTTCATCTTTGGCTTATGTTTGTTAAACCCTATTAAAAATTAATATTGGAATGTGGTAGAAGATGCTATTTGCCATAGATAGACATCACCTTTTAAATTAAATTATGAGACTTTTCAGTGCAGCAAACAGATATAGTTAATGTTATTTTTATTTTTTCAAGGTGAGAGACAAAAAGTGTAGGGAAAGGGAGAGGAAAATGAACTCTCACAGCCCTAAAACTTGAGGATAGTTGGCTTAAGGACTTCTTTCACCTTTTAGTTATGAAAGGGTACTAATAAGTGTTGTGACTGAAGGTATTAAAAATCTTTGTAGGTCATTTATAATAGCTCATTCAACAACAAAGAAAATCATCTTTCTGGAAACTGCTTATTTTGCTGTCTTTCTGAGATACTGCACTGAAATATGGGTTTGGTTTTGTTTTTTTTTGCAGAGGAAAAATTTTCATGGTGGAAAGGTAGAACTTCACCTTTTCAGCACCTAAGCTAGCTTCCCAGGCTAGCCGTCACAAAAGATTTAAGTTTGTTTACAGTTAATTCAGGAAAAAAACCTGTTGTCTGTTCTGTGCTCAATATTGACAATGCCAGCAGAAGCTCCATGTTGTCAAAATGGATAGAAATCATGTAATCACAGAGCTGGGGCTGGTGATGGCCTTTGCAGAGCCCTGGTGGGTACAGTGCTCTGCAATAGGCTCAGCTGTGGCTTATATCCTTGAAAGCAGCAGCTTGTTGGCATCATCTCCAAGTTCTGTCAAGCAAAATGTGCAGCTCCTTATGCATATTGCCTATATCTATTGTACCTTTCTGTGGAAAAAATTGCTTATAATGTCATAAATTGGTTTAAAGAAAATTGGCAAAGATCTACTTCTTAATTGTCTCAGGCTAACATCTCCAATAACTGAAACTTGACAGTCTCAGGAAGAAAAGTCAGGCAAGGTGAGTGTCTTACTTAAGATGTGATCCTGGGCAGCTTGGAGGTCTCTAAAAGAATAATTTGTGTGGGTTTGTGAGGAAGCTGGTGGAGTGAGAGACAGAGCCTTGAGATTGCTTTGCAGAGGAGGAAAAATACTCTGTGAGATGGAGTAGATTTTAATTGATGATTAACTCCATTGAGACTGTAATTTGTTCCAGCTGCAAGGAACATACCTTACGGTCTCTGTCTCCAGTTAATTTCAAGAGCACTCCAGGCCTTTAACCACAGCAGTGAAGTCTCAACACTTTGTAAAACAAGCCCTTTGCCATGTCTGTGTTAGCCATAGCACTAGGCTTTTCTTTTTCTGGCCAGTTTTCCACAGAGCTAGTAAATATGCCAACACACAATGGTAATACACTGCTTCAGAGCAGTCTCAAATCAACCTCTGCTTCTTGAAAGAAAATGCTATTCATATACAGACAAAATTATGGTGAAAATAATATTTTCATTATTTGCTGTCATAATGGCTTCCTAATGTCCTGTCCATTTTTCTGTCTCGCAAAAACCTTAAGGTTATAAAAATGGTGCATACTTTGCTCCCATGTGTATCTGGATTGCTAAATTACTCTGGTTTGGGAACTTTCTTAAAGTTATAATATCTCTTTGTATTGGGAAATCCAGTCAAGATCGAAGCTGCATAAAAAGAGCTGCTGAGAAGAGATGCATTAAGATGATGTCCTGCTGTCCTTCTGTCACATGTGTTCTCCAGCAGTGTATGGGAATTATTTTTGTAATGAATTACAGCTGGGTCCCCTCAGTTCATCCAGTGCAGGGACCCGATTATCTGTTTGATGAGTGAATGCTTTTTAGATTTTAGCAGATAATTTACTGAGTTAGGCTGCCTTTCTGGATGAACTGTTTATATTCGCAAACTTCTGAATATGGATATAAATCATTGCTATTTCCTCTTTTGTGGTAGAAAGGACAGAGGAAGGATTATAGCATACTCCTATGCAGGCATGCGTGTCTTGAGTCAGACCTGTAACCTACAGGAAAACAGCACTGTAGTTTGCCAGAAATCATGAGATATCTGAATAGGAGAATTCACTTAGTTCTGGCAGAGCTGGCTTTGAAACCAAATTTTTATTCACCATTTTTTATCCAAAACAGTGAAAATTCTAACCTGGAGTAAGAAGTTGTCCCCCTCCTCCATAACATGCTATTAAAATACCACAATGTTTTGCTTATGAAACTGGTGTGCTCTGCAGGATCCCTGACTGCTGCTGTGTGAAGCTGACAGGGTTTGACTGTTTTGCTGCTGTTAATCAGTGGGGTTTTCTAGTGAAACGAAAAGGATTATAGCAGTTTTATTCAGCAGCTTCATGGGCTCCCTGGGTTCCCTGGTGAGTGGGAGGCTGTCCTGGGAGTCACAGGCTGGAGTAAGGCAGCTGGGAACTCAGGTGGCTCTGAAACCTGCAAGTCTTCACATCCAGCTCTTTATTGCTGAGGAGAAAGGTAAATAAACAGCTACGAAACAGCAGGTTTCCAGCCTGCCTCTGTGTTCTGTCAAAAGAAAATGTTTCCATGAAATGCTAACATTTGACAAATTGCAGTTTTATGATGGAATAAAGATCAGATAGAAAATTTGTTGTATCTGGATTTTGATCCTCTTGCCTCTCATTTGAGAACAATCTGCTCTTGGCGTGAACAGGCAAAACCTAGAAGTTTAATTCAGCCTAGAAGTAGTCCATAGCAACGTGCTTTTAACTCATTAGTCCTTATTACTTTGAGTTTTATGCTCTATTGACCACAGACTTGCAGCTCCTCACTGTCTTGGAAGAAAGACAAATCTCTTTGTGGCTAACGGGGAGATATTGGACAGGTGTAGTCAGTGGAGGTGTGTCCTCTCCCCTGTGGTTAAATTGTGTGTGCCACAGTGTGGTCAGGTGCACATACTTGTGACTTCTGCATGTATGGGGATAGGTGTA
Organism: Pyrgilauda ruficollis; assembly: GCF_017590135.1. NCBI lineage: Eukaryota > Metazoa > Chordata > Aves > Passeriformes > Passeridae > Pyrgilauda > Pyrgilauda ruficollis. The sequence goes on along the minus strand of NW_024519206.1, from coordinate 27,383,340 downwards.
ACCATAACTGCTGCTTCCTCTGGCTAAAAATGTGATTTCATTTTTAATTATCTTTTAATCTTATTTCTTTGAAAAGTGGGTATTTCAACATACATGCTGTGATATGCCTCTTTAAAACATTGATAATCTGCATCCCCAAATTCTAGTTGAACACTTTCAAGTCTGTGAGTGATTGTTATTTAATCAGCTTTTTTTTTTTTTTTTTTTTTTTTTTCCTCTATAACCTGACAGAGCTATGGTGGCAATTTTGCACAAAATAGATCTGGTAGTATGCAAAGTACCTTTTGGAGAAAAGGGAAGGAGAGAGAGGGGAAGAAATGGAGGGAGGAAGAAACCTGTCACTAATCAGACTTAGGAATTTTTCTTTTTGTCACTTAAACTAAGAAATGCAGGAAATGGTAGTCCTCAGGAAATGACTTCCCCTGCTCTAGGAGAAAAGGTGTTGGCTGTGAAGTATGGTTTTGGCTTAGTTTCTGACTCTGGTGGCTCATCTAAACAAAACCAAATTGTTTTGCTACTCTGTCCCTTTGCGTGTTCCTTATGGGTGGTTGTTACTGTGGGCTCTAAATGCAAGTGTACAGCTGGGAGACTGAATGGTTTTCCTGGCGCTTGGCACAGTGCAAATTGGTGCTGCTAGGAGCTAGAGGGCTCCATATGATACATTACAACTGCCAGCCAAGCAGCCCTACCCAGTTAGTGTTCTTAAGACACACACAGGTTAAAATATAGTTTATAGGAGCATACAGCAAAGATGCAGGAGTAAAATGCTGCACTACCAAATGAAGATTTGTGGCTATCCCATTGCAATGAAGTGTTGTTCAATTAAAAAGAAATCCATTTAGAAATTTTCAGTGGGCTCAGAATACTATTCTGATTTCATGATTTCTAGCCAACATAGCTTCTATAAATGCATCCCTTTGACATAAAACTGACCTGAAATGCATTAAACTCCTAGAAACTGGAGATTTTATTGTGTCAGTTACCCACTGTGTATATTGTGCAGAAAAAAAATCCAGCACTGGTGTGGAATGATTAAATCAACCTGGTTTTCTTAGAACATTCTCCAATCAAGCTCCTATTCAGCACACAACGCTGTTGTTGACATTGCTAAAATTCATAATGACATCTTTTTCTTCCTGCAACAGAGGAAGGGTTTTTTAAAAAATTACTTGTACTATTTGTGGACCTTAATTAGGCCTTAAATGTGAATCACAAATTTTTGCCAAGAGATTTCTCTGAAAAGGCATGTAGCAGTCTGGCTGTTTGTACAGGAATAGTTGGTAGTTGCAGGTTTGTAACTGGCTCAGATTGGATACCATTGTACTCAGGGCTGAGTATCTTTAGGGCTTATCTTATTGATAAGTATCTTATTGTCTCTAAATTTGGATTGACTGCTCAACTCAACTGATATTGGATCTTTGGCTGGCAAATTGCTTGCTTAGGGATTTCCCTCTCCCCATACTTTGTATTATGTGTGTAATTTCAATGATTCCTGATTTATGAAAGGCAATCCTAGAAAAAGAAATTAATTGGCTTGGCATTTGCAAAAAATGGATCTTGGTGTGCAGGTGCAATTCTACTGAGGGACAAGTCTAATGAGGAGAGACCTGAAGTAAGACAAGGGCATCAAATGAATATTCACTGAAATAAAGAATTAGGGGTTTTCTAGGTTGTAAGGAACTGTTTAATTGCAAATGTAGGTTGGTTATTTGGTCACTATCCAGCTTTAGTTTGTTCATTTCAAGATCCAAACTTTCTTGTGAAATTATCTAAATAATAATTTTTTAGTTAGATTTGGGATTGCTGAATGTCCCAAATCATTGGTCTCTTTTAATACCCAAAGTGGAATCTTGTAAATGCGTCTCAGCCTCATTTTTGCAAATTAGTTGAGTCCAAATGTTCTTGAAAATCAACAAGGCTGCATAACTCATCTCTGAAAATAAGCAGTACAATTATAGCTCTCTGGGATGGGTTTGGAAATATTACATCAGAATATTTATTTTGAGGTACTTTGTGGGCAGAAGGATGAGTATCCCAAAAGGAGAGTGTATTAAACAAAATATGTATCTTTTGCTTATATTTTATATTAGTTTTCTCTAGCTGATTAGGTAACTGGATTTCTTGAATTTTTTTTTCTTAATGTATAAGAATCCATTTAATCTATAAACTTGAAGCTTCAGGTTTCTGAAGTCAAAGGTCAGGTTCTAGGAAACAACAGAGTTGTGGTAGAGATGGAATCAGTCAGAATGAAGTGAAATCAATAACAACTCAGCTATTGTGAAAATGCTCCAAACACTTTTTTCAGATGGGAGTGTCTCTTTAAGATTTATTTCTTTCCTTTGTGAGGAAAGTGATATTATTTCCTGAAGAAAAGTATATGTTGTGGAATGGCTGAATGCAGAGACATTTTTTCATAGGAAATGCCTTAAGTGTGATGCACTTTCACAATGATGGGATGCTCTGTGAAGACCAAGGATTGCTGTGAAGAGCCAATAGGCTGGCTGATCCAGTAAAAGGAGAGCTTTAAACTAGGAATGACAGACAAGTGAGATGTCAACCCATGTACAAGTGAGGATAAGAGAGACCTTCTAATCAACAAAACAGGGGGGAAAGTGGGCCCATTTCAAATGTGTGTGCACAAATAAGGGATTAGTGGGATTACAGCATGATGGAAGAAACGTTCATCCATTTATTGGGAAATCAGCACCTCTCTCAAGTTCCTGCATACCCATGCTTGATGCAGGGTAAACAGTGTAATGGTTGTGTTCAAGGGTCCCAGGATGAGGGAAGAGATGAGAATCTTGACTCCATGTTTCAGAAGGCTGATTTATTATATTATGATATTATATTAAAATGCTATACTAAAACTATACTAAAAATAATAGAGAGAAAGGATTATTCGGAAGGCTGGAAAGGAAGGAAGGAATGGAATGAATGATAAAATCTTGTGACTGCTCACAGCCTCAACACAGGTGGCTGTCATTGGTCATCAAGTAAAAACAATTTCACATGCTGGGTAAACAATTCTCTAAATCACATTCCAAAGCAGCAAAACAGGGAGAAGCTGAAGGTTCCCAGTTTCTTAGGAGAAAAGATCCTGGCAAAAGGATTTTTCATAAAATATATCTGTGACACAGTGTCCTTCTGTGTTTGTACAGCTACAATCTTAGGGATATTAGAAATGTGTTAGGATAGCTCAGAAGGAGATGTGTTGCTATGTGTGGAAATAGGACATTTAGGAAGAACAAGCCAGAACAGTGAGGTGGAGGACCTGACCTTTATGTGAGAAGGTAGGAGGAACACACAGAGCTGTCTTGTTATGGATGAGCCAGGGATGTAATTAGCAGATGGACCAATGTGGACAATATGGTGAGTGTTTGATCAAGAAACAGATGTAATTAAGGCACTCAGACATCTGGAAGAAGCCTCATGTTCACATCCTGTGGGACTTTAAAACACCCCTATCTGTGCTAGATGGGCAATAGTAGGGCACAAGCAATCTAGAAGGATTTTTTCCGGTGTGCAGCAAGGACAGCTTCCTGACACAGGTGACTGAGAATCTGCTTACTTACAAGCAAGAGTAGTAAGACTGAATTGAGAATCCCTTACTTACAAGCAAGGAAGAACTGGTGAGGAGTGACCAGTGACAGTGACCTTGAAATGGTGGAGCTCAGGATCCTGAGAGGAAAGATTGAAGAAAATAACAGGATCACGGTCTTGGAATTCAGGAGAGCTGACTTCAGTCTGTTTAGGAACCTGCTTGAAAGAATACCATGGGTTACCGTCCTGGAGAGAAGAGGGATCTAGAAGGTCTGGATGATTTCCAAGAATGACCAGCTCCAATCTCAGGAATGATCCATTCTGATTTTTAGGAAACAGGCAAGGTTGTCAGGAGGTCTGCACAGATCAACAAGATTCTCCTGACAGAACTCAAATATAAAATGTAAGAATACGTGTAGTCAGTAGACCTAGGAGGAGCACAAAAGTAACAGAGTGCAGAAATGAGATTACAAGAGCCAAGGCGTGCAGGAAGTTTAATCTGGCAAATGATGTGAGAGGGACTGAGATGGACGTCTACAAAATGAAAACTAGGGAAAATGTGGATCTGGCACTGAATGTGACAGATGACAAATAATATTGGAAAGGCCAAGGTTATTGATGCCTTTTCTGCCCTGGTCTTTACTGGGAAGATCTGCCTTCAGGAGTCCCAGTCCCCTGAGAATACTGGGAAAGCCTGGAGCAAGGAAGACTTATCTTTGGTGAAGGAGGCTCAGGTTAGGGGACACTTAAACTGAACATACACTAGTAGATGGGACCTGATGGGAATGCACCCATGAGGACTGAGGGAGCTGGCTTGTATCATGGAGCTACATTTGGTGGCCTTTGAAAGATGAAGGAGATGAAGATCCTGTGATCTCCCATCTTCAAGAAGAGCAAGCAGGAGGGTGAGGCAAATTATAGGCCAGTCACCTTCACCTTGACCCCTGGGAAAGAGAGCAAATTCTCTTGAAAGCTATTTCTGAGCACAGCAAAGAAGAGAAGATACAAGGTGGGGCAGGCTTCTGTTAGATGGACTGTCCAGGGAGGGAGTCTGTAGCATCTCCATCCTTGGAGTTACTCAAAATCCAGACAGGCCTGAGCAGCCTGCTGTCTTTGACCCTTCTAAGCCAGAGAGGTTTGACTAGAACATCTCCAGAGATCCCTTCCTATCCTTACAGTTCCATGATTCTGTGTTTTAAGTAGTGAAATAGTTGAAGGACCTGATCTGCTCAAGGCTATTTTGTGCACACAGAATGATCTCCAGTCAGCAAACAGGAGTTTTTATAGTTTAATTTGTCCACTTCAGAATTGAATATGCTGAATTTTATTTCTATTGAATAATTTGTGCTATCCTAGACAGAAAGCTGATAAATTTGGTTTCTTTTTAGATCTAGAAAAGTTTGCCAGTTATTATTCCAAATGTAGTTTGACTTCTTTCACTATTTTTAACAGCTCTTGCACTTAATATCTGAGCTGAAGAGTTCAATCTTCTATAAAGACTGTACGAACAGTCTACAATTTTAGTTTCTTGAAATAATTCTGAAAAGTTCCTACTTTGCATTTGAGCATCTTAAAGCATTTACTCTTATAAATGAAAAAATAATATTTTGGGGTTTTTCAGTATGAATAAAGATAGCAGTAAATACTGACACAGAGTACTTCTCATTCTCAAAGTGCTCTAAATTTGTTGTCTAATTACTATTCACAATACTCTTGGGAGATTCATGTATTTAATTATCCTCATTTTATAAGCTCTGGGAATATGAAACAGTGGCACATAGGACCCGACAAGTCTTTGCTTTTTTGCAGTTCTGCCCCAGCACCAAAAAATGGATTTTCAGCGTAACACATCAGAAAGTACAAGGGGAAAGAAAAGAAACCTTGAACTGAGTCAAGGTCTGCTTTAGCATCTAGGCTGCTCCCAACCAGAAAGCTGTTTTCAGTCATGGACTTTCTTACTTTCATTCTGTGACACCAACACCAATGAAATTTGACTTGGAGAGGAAATAAATAGGACTTAAATTCATTGTCCCTTTTCTATGGAAAGTTGTTGTAAGATTTAATTTTTTATGGTCTGTTTTGTAAGTTTTGCTCAAGAACATGCTGCAGTGAGTGACAAATGCATAGACTAAAATAACATTTTAAATGATATTTTGTAAAAAAAATTAGAGCTTGACATTTCAGTAGCATTTCCATTATGTGTCCCTTCCCAATCAATCATTTTTTTACAGAGAATGGAAAAAGCAGGGTAAGTACTCACTTTGTAAAGATTTTTTTTTTTTTAAGATTGATTAACTGTGCTAGAATGATGGGAGAAATAAACTGCTACTCTTCTGGAAACTTACACCACAAATTATGGACAAAGGTAGTTGAACTACTTGGCTCCCACATGGCAATTATGACCTTAATTATTTCATAAGCATCCTTATTTAAAAAGTAAGGGGGTTTCATATAGTGATCCTTATGATTCACGTAGCATAATAATGCAGGAAATGAAGTATTTTACAAGTGTTAATACAAATATAGATTGAATAGTTAAACTGACTTGGTTTATCCTGTGTAGTGAAGCAAGTCTCTGTCTTGTCATCTTTTGTATTTCAAGAAATACAGGTATTCAAATTTCTAGATTCTAGATAATCTCCTAACTTGACAATAGAGGAGGTAAGTGCCTATTTTGTGGTCAGATATTCTCGGCTTGTGAGGAGAAAGCAAATAAATTGTTCTTTACTAGGATGTGTTGCTTGATTCTATAAAAGAATTTACACTTGCTGGCTTTGAACAAGTGGCACGTGACCAACCATTCCCTCAGACTTCTTGGTGTTGTGCTGCTTCAGTGCCTTTCAAGGCTGGGAGATACACTTGCACAGTAGCCCAAATGCCAGTGTTCACCTATGAAAGTACTCACTGATACTGTGGCAAAAATTATGTATATTCTGGGGAAAAATTAGGCTATTTTGGAAAGCCTATATTATGTGAGTGGTAACTCCAGAACTCTTCAAGTCTCTCACTTACTGACAAGTGCTGTTATTCTTGAGTGGTTTGCTGAATAAAGCTGACTTATCAAATGCTACTTTATTTTAGGTCTTTACATCTGTGAATTAGCTGCTGATGGACTTTCATTTGTTACTGATAAGTTTGTTATATTTAGAGTAATGCTATCAAGTTCAGTGCTGGAGTCCCAATTGAAAACAGAACTGTCTTTTGTCTTTATAGTTTCGTGAAGACTAAAAGGTGTGAAAAATGCCTGTGTGCTCCAACTTATTTCTGCAGTCTCCAAGATGGTTTGGGGCAATCACTAATATTAAAACAATAGTCTATAACTGAGATTTAAATTTCATTTTTGCTTTAGCCTTTTAGCTGTTCTTTCTGGTGTAATTTAATGGATTTGATCCACAACACTTGTGTGAATTGTAACTCCCATTGGAAAATTATACCTTTAGAGGTATCTTAATGAAAGTCATGCTGGGAAATGTGAGGGGTTTTTTGAGCCAAAGTAACAATAAGGAAGAGGCAGAGAAGACAATAAACCGAGTCATTTAACACATTCTTCTAGCCTTAACTGGGGCGCCAGTTGGAACAATTATCATTCACAACTGAGACAAATGCTCTTGGCTGTTCAGCTATGGGTCTGCTTTACACTTACGTGAAGAACTAAATATTTCCAGAGCTGTTTCCTATCAGTCTCTTACCTGGTAGTTAGGATGCTTCCTTGAACACTGAGCCTTTGCTCAGTCAGGTAATGCAGGGATTACAGCATGGCTGTAGGGTGTGGCTGGTCCCACATCCTGAGTGAATGTGGCAGCTGTTTTGGTTTTTGTTTTATTTCTCCTCTTCGTTGTTTCATCTGACACAAATCTGTTTTTCTGACACACTTGATTTCATATGAATACTAATCAATGGGTTCGCTTTTTTTAATCTGCAGGATGGAAAACCTCTTTTTTTCTCAGGTTCTTTTTGTTACTTCATTTTCAGTCGAGCAGAGGGGGCGTGTGAAGTGTGCATAGGAATTGCACACGTGCTGTTGAAGCATTGCATGCTTCTAGTTTAGAACTGAGCAAATTCATTGTGCTGATGACAGCCATAATTATGTGTTAATACAGATATTGGTGTGCAGAAAGGAGTCACAGCTGGGTGTACTGACATAGACTAAACTTCATCCCTTCTCTCGTTTTTAGAAGTCATTATTTGAGAGAAAAGCTACAAGAGTAAAGGTCAAGAGAACAATACAATAGAATATTTATAGTGGGGTAAATTAAATGATTTTTAATGTTATTTTTGGGTGATTGAATTGATACTGTAGTTAAATACATCGAGTAAGTGATTGGGGAGGGAATTAAAGAGGTAAATCATACAGGGCCAAAATGATAAATCATCCCAAAATGATAAAAAAAAAAATGCCAGCACCCCTTCCCACCACAAACTGAATGCTGTACCTCTCAAGGGGGCTCATAAATGTCAGCAGTAATACTGATTTTAAACCATCTGGTTCTTCACAGTAAGTTATGAGATCTTTTAGCTTTAAATACAATATTGGTTCATGCAAATAACAATATAACAGACTTTGACATCCCAAAATATCCCTTCCCACCCTGCTTCAGCCTCCTCCCTCTCTTTTCTCCCCTTCCTTCATTGACTTCCCTGCAGTAAAACACCCAACCACTACATCTTGGCATCCCTTTTGGGCTAAAACTTCTGTTTAGACCCGTGAGCAGAAAGAGATAGTAAAACCTAATAAATTGGCTCTGGCACTCTGTATTCCAGTATCTGTTTGAACTTGTGATCAACCTGGGAGCTGGTATGTTGTTGGGGTTGTTGAAAGCAAATTCTGAGCATGTCCTTCTTGGACAAAGAGGGAATTAAGCTGGTCTGTGAAGCTACACAGACAGAGATGTAAGTAAAGAGCTAAAGGCAGCAATGGCCCAGGAATGTTTATGCAGGTGAAATGTCCAGTATCTTCAATTCTAGTTGTACATTATCCTTTAGGGCCTGACTTTGAGAGTGGTGGTTTTGAAAAAAACTGGGTGTAAATGTGTGTCTCGTTCTTCTGCCTTGCACTGGAGACAATGAAGTCAACACTGAGGACCTTTGGAAAGGAAAAAAATATGGAGGTAGCAGAAGGAACTTACAAGGTTATCAAGCTTGCTACTTTCAGATAGTGCCAATACCCATGTTGTAGATCTGATAAATGAGAGTGTTACAAAAGGAACTGTTTCTAGATTTTCTCCTTATATATGCAAGTCTAGTCACAAATGTTATGCCTTTCATGATCTGAAGCTTTTATAAATTCCAGATAGAATGTGTCCATGGTGATTTTTATCATTGTTCCATTGCTTTTAAACAGTTTTTTCTCTCTATCTCTGGCATTTACTATTGAGATGATGTGGTGGGTTGATCATGTCTGGATATCAGTTGCCCACCAAAATTGCTCTATTGCTCTCCATCCTCAACTAGACAAGGGAGAAAAAATATAATGAAAGGATTTTGAGTTAAGGACAGGGAGACATCACTCACTGATTGCCACCATGAACAGACTAGAATTGGGGAAATTAGTTCAATTTATTACCAAACAAATCAGAGTAGGATAATGACAAAGAAAATACTTTAGGATTCAGTTTTCTATCACCTCATACTTCTTTCTGTGCTTAACTTTACTTCTGATTTTATCTAACTCATCCCCCTCAGAGGTGCCGGGGGATAGGAAATGAGGATTGAGGTCCATTCATCACATATTGTCCCTGCTGTTCCTTTCTCCTTGAGGGAAGAGTCCTCCCTCTCTTCGGCTCCTGCATGGTCCCTTCCATGGGAGACAGTTTTTCATTAACTTCTCCGCTGTGAGTCCTGAGGAGCTGTTCCCTATGGGTCCCTTCCACAGGGGGCAGTCCTTCAGAAGCAAACTCCTGCAGCATGGGTCTCCCATGGGCTCACAGGTCCTGCCAGAAAACCTGTTCTAGCCTGGGCTTCTTTCTCAATGGGCCCACAGGTCCTGCCAGGAGTCTGCCACAGCACAGGCTTCCTGCTGGGTCACACCTGCTCCAGTGTGGGGTCTTGCATGGGCTTCAGGAGGCTATTTGTTCCATTTTTAACCTCCATGGGTTGCAGGGGCACATCTGCTTCACCATGGTCTGCACCACAGACTGCAGAGGAATCTCTGTTCTGGGGGTGGAGCGCCTCTTCCTCTGCTGCCTCCTCCTCCTCCTCCTCATTCTTCTTCACTGACCTTGGTATCTGTGTAGTTGCTGATCTCACATTGTCACTTCACTCTCCAGCTGCAATTATGCAGGGTTTTTTGGCCCACTTCTTAAGTATGTTGTCCCAGTGGTGCCGCTGCCACCACTGAAGAGCTTGGCCTTTTCACAGAAGCCACCTCCGTAGTCCCCTTGATACCCAAACCTTGCCACACAAGGCAAATCCTTTTGCTAAGATGCAAAAGTAGGCCCTTCTATTTGGCTTCCACCAGTGACTTTTTAATTGCTCTCCTTCAAGGCTTTTTTTTTTTTAATATTGTTAAATGGAAAAGTTATGCATAATCTTCCAGATAAGTTCTCATCAGGGCCACATAGGATGGCTTTTTAATTTTCTCCCTGACAACGCCTCTTGCAGTGTGCCCTCTGTCTATCTCAGAGCCATGTCACTCACCCTGAGAGCAAAGAAAAAATTGAATCTGCCCAAACCCCAGCACAGCACTCCATATGGTGCTGTGTGGGCAAAATGCTATCTAAACTGGAGGAGATGGTTGTTAGTACAAATGCTTTGGGAGTGACTGAAGGAGATAACAAGAAACTGTGTTGAAAGAAGCTATAAGGCTGGAGGGAGGTTATTAGTGGAGTTCTTCAGGGACTGGCTTTGACATTGATCTTATTTATTATTTTCACTAATTACCAAAAAGTAGGATAAAAACAAGAATGTGCTAATGAAATTTGCTAATGGCTTGAAGCTGAAACTATGTAAGAGACCAGGACTGACCTTGAATAGTGATGAATTGGAGATGGAAAGGAATTAGTATCAAACTAACAAGATGTTGAATGTTTGGAGGAAAAATAAGTATTTCTGGTATTCCTCATTCAGTGGAGCAACAAAAAGTTTGTGGAAGGCTTAGCTGTATAATATAGTCAGAGGGTGACCATGTATCTTATTTGAAGTGTAGAGAGGTCTGATCCTCCCACCACTGGAGGGAGACAAGGACCAATGAGAACAAACATTGATAAATGTCAGATGTGTGAACTCATGTGTGAGGGTGGAAAGCAAGTCTGACCCCTGTGAAGGATTGCGTAGATCTGTTTGTCTTCAACTGCACCACCTTAAAATGGACATTACAACACACTTAATGCATGGGAAGGGAGGATGCAAGAGGTCTGTGCAGAGCTGCTGTTTTATTTGGGGCTCATGGGTTGTTTTGAGGTAGGTACTTTAAGAAAAAGAAAAAAAAAAGAAAACTCAAATACAAGCCCAAGCAAACTAATTGAGAAATGTGGTTGTCCTGAATCAAAACAGTCCTGAGGATGACCATGGAAGCTCCTCTTAAAAAGCTGTTCTTAATCTGTGCTTCCTGGAAAACAACAATCAGTTTATTTTAAATATATTTCTTTACTTGTAGTGGAATTGCTTTGTATTAATTGTTCTGTATTGCTGTTTACAGCAATAAACTGTATTACTGTTTACCAAATTGGTACTACTGCATTTCTGCTAATAGGTCAATTTCTTTTTACATGTTTGTAACAGAAGATAAAGAAACTGCAGACAAGCCAACAAGAGTCCATTAAATCACATGTATAGTCATGAATAGAGAGAGATGTTAACAAAGACATCAAAATTGAAGGAGAGGCAATATTTGCAAAGAAAAGAGGATAATCACTTAATCCTGTTCTCTGCTCCTAACCAACACAGAACTCTAGACAGTAACAAGACTGGGAGGTTGCAGCTCCAGTGATTGTTTTCTAAATGTGGGAAACACCAGTTAAAGGAATAAGAATAGATTAGACAGGTCCTAATGTAATGATGACTCACTGCTCTTTCCCATGCTCTTAATCTGGATGTCCTGTCTCCACTGCAAGAAATGTTATACAGGCAACACTGCTTTTCTAGCTAGCATGTACAGTACTTGCTCACACATATCTGTGGTGGAATTTCATAGTCTATTTTAAAAGGTAAGATTGGAGGCAATTGCATCATATAAAGAAGTTTCTATGCAGCTCGTAAACCAACTTTTCCCTCTTGTTTGCCAGAACACGACTTTCTGATGGGTAATGCCCCTGTTGCTTTTTTTTCCCATTATTTCTTCCTCAGGTTCTTTTTTGTTTTATTTTCAGGTTTTTATTTTATTTAATTTTTCCTGTTATGGTGGCTTTTTTGTGCCAGTGTCCTTATTTAAATCAAATTTCTCCTCTTTGTTGTAAAGCTCCTGGGGACTTATATGAACACTTGGCTGTTTTGGTAGGAGTCTCAGTGGTGCTATAGCAAGCACATTCACAGGATTTAGCACCTTTTGATGCAATTTAGCTCTGGTGATACTTAAGCTACTGTTTCACCTGAAGTCTGCAGTTCTTTTACTCCCTCATGAATATGTTAATGAATTATTTCACACTCTTTAAAAAATATATCTTTGCAGTCACAGAGCCAACTTGGCATCTTGGGGTGGTATTTAAATAACTTCATGGAAAATGTATCAGTCTAGTGTTTTTTTTTTAAAAAAGCATAGTGAATAAATTCAGTGTGGCACGAATCTGGCAGCTGCATTGCAAAAAATATTCAGTGCAAGTAAATTATGCATTTTTTTGTTGTTAAAATAGTTCAGAAAATATACTTTCAAATGTTATTTTAATTACTACCTTTATTCTACTGCTTCTAAAGAAGCTTTCTACTTGGCAATTTACTACCTGGAATCTGATATTCTAAATGATTCCTTGTTTCCTAATGTGAAATGTATCTTTTATGATCACTCCCAAATTCTAATTTTGTTTTTTCTGTCAATCAAATTGGTATTTTAGCGTGTTTATTTCTTTATACCCATAAAGACACAGGTGCATAATATTACTATAATTTTCTTTGTGTTGTATCCTTTCTTAGTGTTTTTCATGTATGGACATTGCTGTAGTGATTATCTGTCCTCCACTTTATTTATGATTGAAATTATTTTTATTCTATATAATTTCTGGATATGCTTTCAGACTAATAAATACTGCATTGTTTTAAAGTTCATTTAAAAACCTATCCTCTATATAAATTGGAGTATATTAGTACTGAATATACCAAGAGTTACAAGTGTTTTTTGTATTTGTAGTTTCTGCTGTTTTTTGTGAGCTATTAGAAACCTCATTAAAAAGCATGACAATAAGAGCCATACTTTCCAGATCAAAGTAGTTCAAAGAAATCTAGATATGCATATATATTTTTCATTAATACTGTATTTTTACCAAAGCCTGCTCTGGTTATTAGGCATTTTTTTCAATTTCCATCAGTGAGTTTGAACAAGAGTTTTGATTTTACAATGCTTTAAGCATGCTGGGGCTATTCAGGTAAAAAAATACAAGTCCATATTTTTATTTGAGGGTACTTATTTCAACTCCTATGACCACTGAACTTCAGTCTTGCATGTGAACCTGTGGGGAAAAGAACAACAGTTCTATCAATTGATGCTGGAGAAATGGATAGCAGAGAAACTGACAGTTTGGGGAGCCTGGTTTTGGAGAAATGCTGTGATTTACGTAGGATGACTTGGAAGTCCTTGTCAGAACAGGACTCCCAGGTACTGGGATAATGCACTGACTCCTCTCTCCAGACTCTGTGCCCTAAATGCATCCTCTCCCCATCAGCACCTTGATAATGAGATTTTAAATTATTTCTGTTACTGCAGCTGTTGTTGGCTGTGTATTTTTTTTAGCTTCATGGAAGTGCAGGATGGGGAAGAGGAGTATATTCCCTCCTATTCCAGATTACTCATGGTCTCAGTGGACCTGTGGGTAATGGGAGGAAAAGTACTGTAATGCAGACTGTTGAAAAGAATTGAAGTCTAAACTGTAATATTCAAGTGTCAGGATGAAGTACTTCTCCATCCTCAAAATAAAGATTTGCATAAAAACAAAAAGAACTTTAGTCTCTTTCTGTGAAAGAAATAATAGGTTTTAGGTCCTAGTCATAAAGTGGATGAGGAGTATTCAGAAGCATCTGTTACTCCTTTACCTGTGTGTATGCTCAAGGGTGCAAAGGATTTGCTTCACTTGGGTGAAAATGCACTCAAGGGTTTCAAAACTTCAGAAAAATAATTTATAATGTGCCTTTGCACTGCAGCAGATTGTATTTGCGTCTCTTAATATTTGTATTGTAGATGCTTGGAACACCAAGGGAGTAGGGTTGAGTATGGCAGCAGAGAGTTTGCTGTTGACTTGTGCTAGCCCCCGTAAATCATTTAGACAGATGGGATGTGAGACTCAGGTTGTAACTTAAATGTGGGATTATAACTGAGCCCTCCAGGGACCTAGAAGTGCTTTTGTTATGGCTGTAAAAGTAATGTGATAGACGTTCCTTGGTGAATTGTTTAGGGTTTAAGCTCTTCCTAAAACAGACTGGGACAGAAATTGGCACTGTGACTTCATGATCTGAATCCCTCATATCTCTCTTATGAATGGGCTTCTGCTGAGCACTGTGCCTTGGGGTGTCTTCAGCACTGGCTTGGCAACCTGTGGAATTAAAATTATTTTTTAATTCTTGGAACATATTAATTTCAAAATGAGTTTTCCTTGCATATAGATTCCAGAAAAAAACTGATCACCTAGAATTTAAAGAGAACTTAATTTTCAAGTACAATAAGCACTGTAGTCTTAGACTGGGGTAAGAATAGCTTTATATTTAGATGCTTGGGAAAAAAAAAGAATTATGCTGTTATGTGTTTCCTTGTCTTGTTTTAGTGACAAACCACTTTAATTCTGTTGTTGTTGAAAATTGCCACTATGAGAGAGTCGTGAGAGATCTGGATATTTTGGATCCTGTTGAGTCCTACCAGATTCTTATATATAGCCAAACAGGAACTCAGCCCATCCATGGTTCTAAACAACAGGTTGTGAGTCAGCCCCAGTCAGATGTTCACTGTGTCAGTGAAGGGTAGTGGCCAAGGGACTGATTTTTGTTTGAAAAATTAACTCTGTACTCTAAGAATGCACAGAGAGACAATGCCTGTGAGCAACAATTTCATATTTAATTCCTTTTGTTTCTGATAATTTATCCTTGATAAACAACGATCATAATTACAATACTTCTGTAGTATAGTTTAACTTTTGTAAACCAAATTGTTGCAGGGAAGGATATCCTACTGGGTTAAGATGGAATCTGTTGTATGTGGGAGAGGATGCCAGATACATTGGCCCAGTCTGAAGGGATGGCGAACATTTGCACACTGCCAAAAGTCTCAGTTCATTTTGAGAGTTCCACAGTTCAAGAATCAATTGGATTTGCATATCCCAAAAGTTCAGGAATTGATTTCCTAAATGGTGATATTCAGGGCATGATGATCATGTCTGCCTGTTATTATATGATCAAATATATTCCATGGAGGGTGAATTATTTCATCTCTGTGGAAACGTGGAATTTTCATGATGCATTAGGATTGCAATGGACACTTTTTTTTTGCAAATGAATGAAATTATCCTGTCTTCTAAACATATGATCTGTGATGCCTTGAAGGCTGCTTGGAGAGGTAGATAATTAGCTACCCCACTGCCTAGAGAAATAGCTTGGAGATTTTTAGAAGCCTTATGCAAATGGTTTGGGATATTATACAAAATTAGTTTCAGTTAGGCTCAAATTTATATAATTTAATTTAATTGTTGGGAAAAGTAAATCTTTGACTGAGAAAAAGAAGGAAGGAGAAGACAGAGTGATAAAATACATTGGAATATGAACTGCAACAATTAGATAGTGATGGATTTATAGCTGCCGTTCTCTTTGTAGGTGTTCACCTTTAAGGCATCTGTAATGACTTTCTTTTATAAGACTCTAACAAAATTAATACCCTAGACCACAGATGAAATAATTACTTAAAGGAATTAAACTCGGTTGCTGAATATGGCTGTATCCTATTTTAGCGAACTGTGAACTCAGCTGGTAAATCTACAGCCTCCAGGGAAGTTGAAGTCCCAGCTCATTCTGCACATTGTGCTTGAAGTTTCAGGGAGTCTCTGGCATGGAGAGGACATTTTCTAAGGAGGAAACTTGACAGTTTTACCAGGCCTGCATATTCATATATGAATGACCTGTGGTGGTCTGTTTTATGCCTGTGTGATGTCTCCAGCAGCCTTTCGTTCTCTGTCTTGCTCATGGGTGAATCAAACTTCTTCTTAATCCGGGGAAGATGGTCAGGTGATTAGAGGAGCAGGTGGTGCGCAGCTGATTGCTGGTGGCTAGCTGCTAGCTGCCTCTTCAACATGCAGGGCCCAGGCAGAGCAACGAGGAAAAGGAAATATATTGGAAGCTGCTCGGGCCTTAAAACTTGGCCAATGGTTCGGTGGCTGAACTGAGACCAGAGAAGCTGTGAACTGGCAGTTGTATGGCCTGAGACAGGAGGGAAGGCTGCCAAAGCAGGACTGTACCAACAGGGATGAGTTTTCTTCCATGAAGAATAGTAGGAGATATACAGCGTGCTGGTCTGGTGTGGATAAGTCAGCAGTGTGTATAAATAGGAAAGAAGTGCAGGGCAAGTGGGATTATCACAGATAGACCTCTGATGATTCCATCAGAGCATGTAAGATTTATACCCACTCTTCATTAACTAAATTTCTGCAATTTCAGTGAGCTCATGTTCTGTTTCAACATGCAGAATGACTTTGCAGAGCTATTTGAACAACTTCTACTGTGATTTAACCACTGTAAGAGCAAATTCTTTGAGCAGCCTTGAATATGTGTTTTTGTAAAAGGCTTCCTCAGGAAATGCTAGCTCCACTTACTGCTTTTGGAACATATGCTGTAGTATACATCTAGGATGTTTCCTTGTGAGCTCTTAATTTGCTTCTTGGGCAGTATTTTGCGGGCAATTTCAGGAATATGATTTGGAGTTTGATTAAGTACACTAAAAGGTTTTCAATGAAATCTATTCTGTATATTTACAAGTAAAAGAGACATGTTACTGTGCAGGATGAAAACAGTTTCAGGAAAAGTCAAAAGTAGATTGAAATATCCTAGATAATCATCCCAGCTTTAGGAATACATATAGTACTTTATTACTATAAGATACATTGAGAATATAGTACTGAAGATAACAGGCACCATTTGTGACAATTTGTTATAGAGCTCTGAACATAGGGTACTGTTGACCTGCACTTTTGAAAAGCAAGCCTGAAATGTTGTCCCAGAATTCCCCCTCGATCTTTGCAGCTTGGTGGAAGAAATTTAGGAAGATATACTCTTGGGACTGAGAACTGTGGTGATTTGTTTTGGACATACGACATATGATCAAACATGGATCCTAAAATAGAAAGGTTCTGTACAACTGCACATTTACAAGAAACTATATTTTACAGCATTTACTTGGGTGGGGTTTTTTTCATCTTCAGGGTGCTGTATTGTTTCCTTTATGTATAGCAGTTTCTTGATGAGGACAGTCTTGTTTTCAGTTCTCTGTCACTTGGAGAACTAGGCCAAATGAGTCAGCTGGAGAGAACAGCCAGGGAAAAGCAGAAACCCAGTTAGAAGCTAAATGGCAGGTTAACAATCTGTTATAAACCAAACCAGAAAAAGGAACACTGACACAAGAAGTTAGCCAATCCCTTCTGGGGCAGCAGAACTGTCTTTTTGTGCCCCAAGCAATATTTCAGAGTACAGGAAAATTGTTTGAATCTTGCCCCATGCATACTGGATTTCTCTACACCTCTCTGGGATCTATTCTGGAGGTATTGCAAAAATAATAACTAAAAAATATCAAAGAGTACTTTGGACTTTTTTGTTGTTGTTGTTAAACTTCTAGTGGGAGAAAGATTCTTTTCTTTTTAACATATTTTGTTTATATTTAAATAGATACTTGTTGCTCTTTGCTCGCAATAAGCTGTTGAAACTTGCGGCTATAACATTTTCTTTACAAGAAATTAATTTTTCTATTTTATGACATTTTATTATTACTGTGATTTTCCTCAGGAATGGCTCAAGAATTCCTTTTAGGAATGGCAGATCCCCATAATGAATGCTGCTCCTAGCCAAAATCTATGCTGTTGAGCAGAAGCTAAAGGTTAGGTCAAACATTTGTGTTATCTTCCTTTGATTTCCATTTGAACATCAGGGACATAATTTCAAAGCATAGCTTTCTAAATGTGAGAAAGGACTTCTTTACTGTGTGAGTGACCATTCACCAGAAGAGATTACCCATAGAAATTGTGGAGTCTCCTTCAGTGGAGATATTCAGGAAGTGTCTTGACACAAATCCTGTGCCAGGTGCTCTAGGATGGCCTTGCTTGAGCAGGGAGGTTGGACCAGATGAACCACTGAGGTTCCTTCCAGCCTGACTTAGGTTTCCTACATACTGATCCAACCTCATCTCTGATAATCTGACTCATTTATGTCACGTAGCAGTATCTTGATGACAAGATATTTTGAAACCTCTGAATATCTATTATGTAATGAGTGACCTTCTTTTTAGTCTTTGAATATGCAAATGTTCATAAATTCTCCTTTCCAGATTTTATTCATGTTTGCAGGGTGGAAAACTGGAAACCAAATGCAAAACTTAATGTAAAGCCCCTACTTTTTGATCTGGTTTTAGCCATTATTCGTAACTGAGAGTACTCCAACTTTTTAAACCCAGCTTTAAATTGTTAAAGCATGGAAAAATGGTTTCAAGTTAAAAACTTAATATTACTGGTAAACTTGGACCTGAAAGTGAATCTAGTACTTGCAAGACCTTCGCTGAAGGAAATGGAGAGCAACACGGATTTTTTTTTTTTTCCCACAAAACCATAATTTTTATGATTTTTATCTCCCAGTTTAAAATTATAAATAAATCTTTTTTCAGCAAAGAATGAAAATATTATTCTTGCATGCAGATATGGATTGAAATGCATTGCTAGTTATGGACAGGCCTCGTGTGCTTAAACTTGAAGAGAAATTTCGCAGTTTTTATAATAGCAACAGTGCCAGTAAAAATACAGACACAGGAGCACATGCTGCTTGGCTCAAAGGCAAGAAGGAAATAGTGTTCTGCAAGCATCCAGAGGGAGAATATTTGGGATTTTTCAAAATATAGGAAAACAGTGGTTGAAGTCAAACGAGCTGCTAGATAGCAATGAATGGTTCTTTGCAAGCCAACATTCTTTGCCTTTAAAAAAGCAAAAGAAGATCCTCTCTAGTTAATATACCGTGACTTTAATAAATATCAAGTCTTCTCTTCCTTCAAGGCACATATTGACTTGCTAACCTTCTTCTAATCTGTCTTAATCATTGTCAATATTTACCTCTTCATGCAATAAATACCGGGAAGTCAACAGAAGCCAATTTCATCTCTGTTTTTGAGCTTATGCCATTTCTTTGCCCATTTCAGTGAAATTCATAAAGCTTGAGAAGAAAAATTAAACTTGTTATGGAACTGCTGCTATGAAGGTTATAGTAATATTATTGAACTATTTAGAACTCTGGCTGTAAGTAGAACTCAAATTTCTATAGACCTAAAATAATATTAGATACTTTTGATTCTTTATAGGTATTTCTAGGCACACTGAATATAGTATTGCTATACTGCTAACCAGTTGAATTCCTTACCAAATTAAGTGTATTATACAATTTAAAATAAGGTTCCTTAGATGGCTGGTTCATGAAATGATTACAAAGTATCCTGTGCAAGCTAAATGATTATGAGCATACTTTTGAAAAGAAAATGTTGGTATCTGTTAAGACTACTGATCTGTTAGGATGCATTCTGCTATAGTTGTCTGTTTTGGAACTCCTGGAGAAACTACTACTTTTGTTTGTCATTGAAGTCAGTGTCCCATTATGTTGCTGACTGGGGTGACAGGAAGGGGGCCTTTCATGGACTCAAAATCCAGCCTAAGCCTCTTGAACCCTATGCAGATACTGAATCAAGCAGAGCTGAGCTGCAGCATGATGCTGAGGACAGTATTTCGTGCCTCTCTTCTGGCACTGGGCACTCTTGAGTCAGATCTGTCTAATGCCTGCTCCCCATGAAATCTGACTATATTGAGCTGCTACTGGTGTCTCCTGAGGTTTAGAGGGTGTGGGAGCTGTTGGGACATGGGCTGCCTGCACAGAGCTCCACTCAGATGGTCTTCCCAGATTAACTTGTTGGTCCTCATTGCATCCTTAAAATTTTTAAAGTAGGCTTCCAGAGGTCTTGTGAAAATTGTGACAATCTTAATTATTACAGCATTGTTGCTCAAGGTGAAACACTTACTCCTTGAAAAGTGCTTGCTTGATTGCAAACAATGTGGTTTTGAGCTCAAATATAGTATGTGTGCATGGAGAGGAAAGTGCAGTTTTAAAGTACTTCCAGAAATAGAAGTACTGATATAACTTTTCACTGACTTTGGGAAAGTAGAATGTGAGAGGGAAGGAAAAGAGTTGAAGTATGCAAGAATGACTATGGGGAAGAAAGGGAAGCTTGAGTTGTGGTCTATATTCCATTTCAAATCCCTCAGACGCTGTGGATGTGTGATATCATACAGTTGTAGTTCATTGTCAGTGCTGATTCACCCAGAATGTGTCTTTGGTGCTGATTAGCAAACTGCTGCAGACAGGAATTATCAATATTTTAATGGTTTTCATGGTATTTAATAGAGCTGGTTGTATATATTCCAGCTGAATGTTTTTTCACTTAAGAAAATCAAAACATTTCCCGGGAAATTGCCCATTTCATTGAAAATTTTGGGCAGCAGATTGTTGGAACACCTTGTTTTCCATTTGCACATCCTCAGGGCATAAAAGGTTAGATCACAAAAACTGTGGCAGTTTCCTTTCTTCCCAGTTTGAGCCAGGAAGGATTTCCCACTGTACAAATTTTATGGGACTGAGGAATTGAGGGGAAAATTTTGGATTATCTGTACATGTACAGAGCCATCATGAGTTTGAGAACTGAATTATGTCTTGGGAGAAAACAGTGTTGAGATCCAGACCAAATTTGGCTGTATAAGTAGCCCTGTTAATTAGCACTATATCTGGACAGTGCTGCATTCCTTGATACTCATTAGTAGAAAATTGTAAAATAAATTATAAAACCCAAAGGGCATTAAATGTCTCTTACCTCAGATACTGAAAACAAGTACTGCAGAAGGAATAGGAACAGGCCACTCATGCAACTGCTTTCTCTTCCTCTGAAATTTCATATCTTATTAAAAACCTTCCCTGTAGGATTATTGGGCTGGAATTATACATTAAAATGAAAACACAGTAGTTATTCTCTTGCCTACAAAACGAAATGGTTAGCATAACTGTATATTGTTTAGAAAAGTCAATTATACCTCAAATAAGGAGAAGGAAAAAATTTAGCGATGTCTTTTGAGACTAAGCCTCTGCTGAAATGTGTTAGATAAAAGAGCAGTGATGTAGCTGGGGGTACACAGTATTTTGGAGTCTGCCTTTGTGAAGATTTGGGACTGATTGAATCAAACCCCCTGTGAGAGTGGCAATCCCATTATGTTTGTTGCAGGTTGACTGGTGCAATGTTTGTTTCTGAGGTTATCAGCATGTTCAATCAAAAAACTAATATGTGCATTATTGCTTTGCTAGGTTTTAAGCCCTTTTCTCATTATAAGTATTGATCATGATTAGAAGCTGTTCTCCAAATGTTTGGTTCCACTGACATGAAATGATTCTCATCATCTCTTCTACCAGAGGGAAGGTATTTTCGTTCAGGTTAATTGCTGGTGCCGGATGCTAAATGCAAACATCGGACCACTGCTCAAAGTGAAAATTCAAAACTGGGGGGGGAAACCCACAGAAGCAAAAATCAGCTGTTAAAATATCTTTTCCTTCTGTATTTACCAGAATGGTGAGCTTTCCTTTGGCATTGCAACATGCCAAAGAAAATTGCATTAATACTGTTTTGAAGACATAAAATTTTCAGTTCTTTGTCAGTGAATATGCATTGTTCTCTCTTTCTACCAGAAGCAAGGGGAGGGCAAGATAGTAGCAGACACAAGTGGGTATAGAAATACACAACAATAAAAACACAATAACCCAGTGCCAAAAGGAGGAGTGATATAGAGTAATGTTTAATTTAGACAAAATCAAAAATCCTGCTATTGTAATCTGAAATATGTGGGTGGACCCTAGTGTCAATGACTGTCATGATGTGCACAAGCAATAAAACTCCAATCAAAATTTGCAGGAAGATTTAGGCTTTTCCTACAGATAACTTGCTCAATAATTCTTAGGCATACGTATGCAAATGTATTCTCTATTCAGAGATTTATTTATGATGATGCTTTGTTGATTGTAATTTTGTTGTGATAAAAGGAAATCTTTGCTACGCTCAAGATGTCCTGATTTTTATCTGACTACACATTGCACCCCACTTGTCCAGGCAAGGTTCAAAAAAAGCCTAGGAATTGCATACCAGATGGACAGGAGGAAACTTTTTAAGGTTACCAGGGATGTGTGACCCAAAAATTTCCAGTTTTGTTTTGTTTAAAGTGTTCATAAACTCTAGTAAAATGTCCCTCATTTAACATTTGGGTTTTATTATTTTTTCTGAAATGGTTTCAACTCTGTTTCTTGCTCTTAAATTTTGCTACATACTTGTTTGAGTATGACTGAGCTGGATTGAGAGCCTCCAACTGTAGGTTTCTTGCAGGTAGTTAGAAGTTGAGTTAGTCTTCTCAGTTAAATAAACTGGTTTTCAATTTTAGCAGATCAAATATTTTTTAATAATTTTCATTGCTCTTCACTGAATTTCTCCACAGTATTTTATTAGGTCCAAAGTAAAACCTGAAATCTTTTATGAAAAAGTTGAATGCTTCATTAACTTGGTTTCAAAAGAATTCTAAATTAGGCAGTTTGGGTTGTTGGTTGCCTGTGTGGAGGAGCCTCTTGTCAATATTTCCTCTTAGCAGACAAAGTCCAGGAAAAATGTGGAGGCTCACTGTGGAGGCTAAATGCCTTGGCCATCTGTGCTCCATTAATGTTGAATCTGTACATGTGCCACCAAACCAGCCATAGTTCCAGTGGTTGCCTACAAGCCACTTGTCAGATTGAAATTGGCCACAACTTCCCCAACAGGAGAAGAACACATCACTTCAGTTTTCGTGATGGATTGTTTAGTAAATTCAACATATCATGATAAATAGATTTTTGAGAGGTGGGAGAGGAACAGAGAAGATTACTCCAGCAGGGATCCTAAAGGGGGTTTACTGAAAAGTGTATCTATCTTTTCAGGGGTTGTATTTCTCCCTGTGCTTATAAGAACATGGGTTCAAGCCCAATAAATATGGCATAAGAGAAAACTTCAGTCCCAGATATTTTCATGAGAGAATTCCCCTTTTGTCTTATCACAGACGAGCTCTTCTGCTCCAGCCAAGCAACACCTTGCCCCAGCAGAGCTATCTTTTGTTGCCCTTGGGAGGGAGTGTTCATCAGGTAACCACTTACCAACAAGTGTGAGGGCTTTCATACATTAGATCAGAAAATGGCTTTGGTTCCCTCAAAACAAAGCAAGAACGCCAAAGTCCTTTGCTGATTACTGTGTCTTGTGATCATAAAGGTTCTTGGGGCAAGTGTTATTTCTTTTCGTGTCAAGGGTCCAATTCCTTACGTGGCTACTATGATATTTGGAAGATTAATCTGTGCAAAAAGCTAAAAGAGCATTCATTTTGAATGACAGGAATTTATTTCAATCTTGCTTATACCTGTTCTCTAAAATACAATAAAATAACCCAAGTTGCATATGCATAATTTCAACTGTCTTCCATTGTTTATCCCTTGTCTGAGAAGCAGAAGTTCTACAGCATGCACCTCAAATCTACATAAAATTATTTACCTTACTTCACCAAAAATTTGGCTAAAAGTAAGATAAACAAATACTGTCTTAAGCTAAAATAATTTCTTATTTTACTGATATTCAAAATGAATTTAAGCTGTCATCCTTCATTTGCTTTGTTCAACTCTAAATGGAGTTGGACCTGTAGTAATAATGTGGGAAGATAATAAAGTCACTCTTATCCTTTAGGGATTTTTATTTCTTTTTAGAAAGTCTCATATATTAATGAAGCAGATGGTCACCTTTAAGAGCCAGAATGTAGTTGAATGGCATGGATGGTCTTAGGTTTGGTTAAGTCAGGAACTAAATTGAGGTATGCTTGTGTGCTGGTTCTGGCTGGGGTAGAGTTAATTTTCTTCAAAGTGGCTGGTGTGGGGCTGTGTTTTGGATTTGTGCTGAACACAGGGTTGATAATAGAGAGAGGTTTTATTATTGCTGAGCTGGGCTTTTACAGAGCTGAGATCTTTTGTGCTTTTTATATGGCCACACTGGCCAGGAAGCTGGGGGTGAATGGGAGACTGGGAGGAGACACAGCCAGGACAGGTGACCCAAACTGACCAAAGGGACATTCCAGACCATCTGACATCATGCTCAGTGTATAAGTGGGGGGAAGAAGGAGGAAGAGGGGGGTGTTTGTCTTCCCAAGTCAATGTTGTGTGTGATGGGACCCTGCTCTGCTGGAGATAGCTGAACACCTGCCTGCCCATGGGAAGCACTGAATCAATTCCTTGTTGTGATTTGCTTGTGTACCTGGCTTTTTCTTTCCCTATTAAATTGTCTTTATCTCAAACCACAAGTTTTCTGTCTTTTACACTTCTGATTCGTTCCCCAGTCCAGCTGGTGGGGGAGTGAGTGAGTGGCTGCGTGGGTTGCTTGCTGGGGTTAAAGCACAACAGCTTGGAACACGAGTAATAATGAAAAAAAATGCACTTAAAGTCTTCTGTTTTGAAAAATTTTCAGAGCTATTCTCTACTCCTACCATCTTGAATCCCCCTAGAGAAACTCTAACAGGACAGGATAAACTTTTAAGGACACACCTCCTTCTTCAATCTCAGTTGTCATTTATCTTGTCATTTGAAATGCTGCATGATGAATCACTTTGTGAAGATGCAATATTTGATGCTCTGCACCTCTCTGTTTTTATGGCTTTAATAAAATTTGAGGTTTCACTGGGAATTGCTTTTCTTTAGTGAATTTCCTGATGTGTTTGGATTTCAAATGTTTTCGTTTTGTCAAGTTATATGTGACATTATTCTGGTTCTTGTGAATGACATTAAAATGATCTTAGATAATGAATATAATTCTATTCAAATAATTAATTTTGGAAAAAGTTTAAAAAAGAAAGTAAAAAAATCCCAACCCAAAGCATTCAAAAAATTGAAGAAACATTTAGCTTTTCTGAATATAGTTTCCACTTGAAGCATCACAGTAATACTGAAGTGATCGGTTGTCAGTCATTACACCAGTGACACTGTTTCTAATTTGATTTAGCTTCAGATTAATTGAAACAGCAGTATTGATTGCCACTAAAAGAACGGGAAGTTATTTCATATGACAGAAGTCAAATGGGATGGTTTGGAAGATGAGTCCAACTCCTACACAGACATGCCTATTTTCTGTTTTGTATTTGCCCTTGAAGGAAAGAGCCCTATTTGCAATTGTAAGGAGATGCTTCATAGTTGAGCGTATTATGCATGATCCAATCTACTGCAATTTACAAAGGTTTTCTAGCTCTTGGTGGTTTTTGGATGCCATCTTATAATATGATCTTGAAAGATCATATATTTGAGCTATCATTTTTTCCTTATCTCAGAGTTTCTCATTTACCTATAAAGCCTATACCTTCCTACTTTCTCTGGAATTAATCACCTTGTATTATGTCGCTGCCTGCCTGCCAGAAATTTCAGTCAGAAATAATCAAGAACTGGTTTCTGGATCTTACTTAATAGATTGGGCAAAAAAGCATATAGCATTAGTACAGGTCAATGAATTGATATTGAAAAAATAGGAACATCACCTAATAACATAATTAATTTTACTTAGTTCAATGAATAGTTGTTTCATTTCTGGATCAAGCCTGAATTTCACATATGGCAGCCAGGCAGTTCACTGATGCTTTTATCAGGCTCATCTTAAATGATGCTTTTCACTAGTTTTGTTTAGTTTTGAATCTAAATTAATAAGGAAAGGCTGAACTAGATTTCTCTTGCTTCCTGGAAATAAGGTCAAGGCATGCGTAGATGCAGGAAATTGAGACACAGGATTTTAATGAAAAACTTTACCTGCGGAGTTAATCTGTGCTAAGAAATTTAAAGTGGGAAGGAGGTTTTCATTTATTTGCCATACCATTCTCTGCAGAAATAAAACATATACCAGGGCAGTAGCACTGCTTTATTCCCAAAGCACTGCTCAGGTGCTTGAGAAGAGTCCTTGTAAACCTGTGCACAATGCCACACGGTGACCCACTGGAAGGAAGGACCCTGGCATATGTGCACAAAATCTGCCCATTTACTTGTTCCACCAGTTTTCCACCAAACTTTGCTTCTAGTTCCTACAGTACTGTGAGGGTGGGAGGAATGGCTCAAAATCCAATATTAATTTCTATGAAGATGGTTCATATTGAACTTCATATGCTGCAGTCTACAAGCAGTCTGAGCCCTCTGACTTTCTGTTAAGATGCCTATAGGGATGCTTTTTCTTGGATTGAAGTGTGGCCCAAAGCACCATAATGTCCACGCAGAAGGAGCTTTTGTACCAAATAAAAAATAAATCACTACAAATTGATATCTATTCTGTAGCTGCTCCAACCTACCAGTCAGTGCTGGAAAAAGATACCCTGGGTTTTGGAGGATCCTGAGGGTTTGCCAAGCAGCGGTCCCCAAAGGAGGAGGTTTTCATTTGTAGTAATGTGCTTTGTGGGGCTTGATACAGGTTTTTTCCACTTCCATTGATTCCAAACATGTTATGTTCATCTTCCAAGTTTCTTTTTAGAAGTCATCACAGTGATATTCAACACTGGCTAGCCTGCACAGATGCACATGTGACTTCCTATTGTAGGTCAGATTTTAAGTAAAGTTTTTGTCAAGTTTCAGAGTTTACCAGCCCCCTAGCTTGAGGAGGACTAAGTCACTATTTTCTTGAGCTGGCTGCAATGTGACAATCTCTCTTAAATTTGGAAGGGTTAGTTTTTGAAAACAAATGTTTTCACCTTTTTAAAGGCAGGTTAAATTATGCTCTAGAATGTTTTCTGTAATCTCTGGCCTTGTAGTAAGCCACTCAAAACTCTGCTTTTCCCCCAGATATTCTTGAATCTGTCTCAAAGTAGAATGTTTTCCTATGTAATTTATTTTTTGATTTGGGTATATTAATGGTCAAGTTGCATAATTAAAACAATCATCCTACTAAAGTTGCGGTCATATACTCTTAACTCATCCTCATTTCAAAGTAGAATAATTGTGCATGTCTTCCCACCAAGGTGTTGACAGATGAGCTGTAGCTGCTGAAGCTACTTCTCCCAGGTGTCCATCCTTCCCATGAGGAGAGTTGGAGACAGAATGTGCCTGTGAGCCTCAGGCTGTTCAGCACGAGTCTGGCAGCCCTGCTCCAACCCCTCTGAAGTGTAAAGCAAGCCGTCAGGGTTTGCACTGAAGTGGGAGAATTGAGAATGCATTCCTTCTAGCTGATTATGCGGGCAGTGTGGCAGCCTTCCTACAGCCATAGTTTACTGCTCTAGTCTCCTTCACTGCTATAGACAAGTATGGATCAGAGACCTAGATTCTTTTCAGGTATTTGAAGTTCCACCTGTCTTGAGAGGGTGCTCTGCCAGGACTTGGACTGAGGTCTTTGACGTCTTTTCTTAGGTGATAGTGTTTCATTTGTGACAATTTTCATGGACACTTACACAATATTAAACTGGAAACTCCTATTAATGCACAGTGAAAGTTTCATAAGTGAGGAGAAGTTGGGGGAGAAAGATCAATATCTTAGTATAATATCAATTTACCTACTTTTATGATTTTTCTAGATTACTGGGAAGAAAACTGTAGAGGGTAGGAATGTCACAAGATGTGACAAACGAGGCATATTAAATGCATTGGGTTAATGAAGTAATGAAGCCTTATTTCTTATTTACTTATTTCTGTGTAGCCAAAGCTTTCTGCCTTTAAAGGTGATTTCAAGGGTTTTTAATTTTCTAAATTTGTGTTTTGGATAGATTATTAAAGAATCTACCTTATGTTAACTGAAATGTGGATACTTTCTTCTTGACAAATCAGGCTGAAATACAAAGGTGGTGCTTCTAGTAGGCAATTTGCTCTCTAAAGGAAGCAAAATGTCTTAAAAACACTAAAGCTGGAAGCAAGAGACAAAACAAGTGATGAAAAAAAAGCCCAAAACAAACCCCACCTACAGCTTCACAAACAAGACATAAACCCTCTTCTTTTTTCCTTCCCGAAGAATCTTTCATCTTTAGTACCTGCTACTGTCTGTTACTTTACTGTTTGCAAGCTGTTGATTATCAAGAATCTTTTCCCCCTGCTTCTCACCAGTATATTTGGAAAAATGATCAAGATAATATACATTAAAGGATTGAAAAGAATTCTAATATAGAAAGTAAATGAGTTTTCCTGTTTGAAGCTGCACATCTGCATCCTTTCCAGCGCTGGATAGATCAGTGTTGCTTTGAAAGACTGTTTTGCTGCAACCCCCTGTTCTTGCCTTTCAGATTATGTGCTTATTGTGACTCATGTCACAGCTCTTGATTGAGAAGTCTGTTTTGGTGATTACATGAGAGGAGTAGTCTAGAGCTCCTAATCCATTTAAATTGCTTGTAAATGACTCACCTATTTTGTCTCTTGCTTCTACTATTGTGTGGTGCCTTCTTACTCATATGTCAAGGTGAGCTATTTCCTTATGTGCTAAGAATGGGCTCACATATCCCACAAAGTATAAAAGTATAATGACAGCATGGCACTTAAGTAGCTACTGAAACTTTATTATAGGATGTGTATAGATTTCCATTAGACAAACATCTCAATTACAAAGTTGGAACTTTTTTCTTAATTCTCTTTCTGCATTATCATGCAATTATATCAGATCCAGAGGACAACTGTTGACAGGAATTATGGGGCTGTCTTGATCTTCATAGTGGGACCTTCTGTAGTGAATCTCTTGTCAAATTTTGTTTTCTGGTCCGTATTTTGTTTGGACTGATTGTTGGACTCCACAATATTTTTCGTGTTCTCCTATGACATTAAGTCTTTTTGAGACGAAGCTGACCTTTCTCTCGTGCTTGCTGAATGTGAAATTCTAGCAGTGATAAAACAGTTTTGCTGAAACAATGCAGTGGGTTGAAGCCACCGAAGTGGGGCATTTCTATTCATTTTTTAATTATTTTCTACCCTTTCTCTATCCTTGGGCCCTACTCTGGGCTGATGTAGTCTTGGATATTCCTTGTAACATGAATTCTTTTATCTGGCTTTTTTATGGATTTACCATAAGCTAATTGAACACAATAACTCAGAAGAAATATGGTCATTGCATGTGCTGGGTTAGTTTCCTGTTGGATTGATGAGGTAAATTCTTTTCCCACACAGCTATAAAAGCATTAAGAGTCATGAATAATTTTCCAATAGGAAAAGTAGTAGAGGTATGCTCCTTCCAAATTTCTTCCATCTCTCTATGTCTAACAGAGATAATGGCATTTTTCTTATTAGCAACAGTGTCCTGGTTTAACCCCAGCTGCCACCTCAGCCCTACAGAGCTCCTTGTTCTTTTTCTCCAGTGGGATGTGGGAGAGAATTGAAATGGCAAAAGTGAGATATCCTGGAGATAAAGACAGTTCAGCAGGTAAAGAAAAAGCTGTGTGTGCAGAGTAAAACAAGGCATCCGTTTACCACTTCCCATGGGCCAGCAGGTGTTCAGTCATCCTCAGGAAAGCAGGACTCCATCATGTTACTTGGGAAGACAAATGCCATCACTCCAAATATGTCTCTCAGTTCCTTCTTTCCCCCCAGCTTTGTATGCTGAGCATGATGTCAGTTGGGTTCAGCTGTCCTGGCTGTGTCCCCCTCCCAGCTTCCTGTGTCCCCCAGCCCACTCACTGGCAGGGCTGTGTGAGAAGCAGAAAAGGCCTTGGCCGTGTGTAAATCCTGGTCATCAATAACCAAATGATTCGTGTGTTATCAACACTGTTTCTGGCCCAAAAGCAAAACAAAACTTAGCCCCATACTATCTACTGTGGACAACATTACCTCTATCCCAGCCAAAACCAGCACAAAAACCAAGGTGCTCTCTTTTTGATGTTGTTGTTTGTTTCGGTGGTTTTTTTAAATTTTATTTTTATTTCGGTTGGGTTTTTTTTTCTTTGGCTTTATTTTTGTCAGTGTGGTTTTTTTTTATCCAGTTTGTTAGCATTTAATCAGAGATGGGGTTTTACTTTCCCCTTTATGAACTACATGCCTTACCTTAGATAATTGCTTGTGACTGTTATTAGCTGAGTAATAGAAGACCGTAACATTGATTTTAATAGTTCATTATACTTTGTGTGGACCTTGGGAGACTAAAAAAGCTATACTACTTAGGCATAAAAAAGAAAAAATGTAAGTCAGCTTCATTGTATCAGATGAAAGCTGCAAAGTATATATATATTTGCAGCATTAGATAGTTGTTTTCTTAATGTAGCTTAAATTTATTTTATGTATAGTTCCCTGTATTAAGATTAAATTTTTATTTTTGAAATGTTTTGATTCTTTTGATAACTTTGTTTTCATACCTTTGTTTTGAACCGATAGTAAGAGAGATCAAAGTTTCCTAAAGGGAAATTTAAAACATCTTAACTGCATCTGAGTCAGCAGAACATTTCAGTTTCCCATTTGCTTTTTTCCTGTGTTGTAATGTAAAAGTTGATGCCAAAGAAAAATAGAAACACAGTTCTGCAACTGTTAAAACAATTTATTAAATCTGTACATGCTTCTACAGAACATGCACATTCTCCCCATTTCTAGTGTCATTTGAGGCAACACTGGAGATGCTTGAGAATTATCAGGACTTGGCTCACCTCAGCTAGAAAGGAGCTTGGAGTTGGTAAGCAGGAATATGACTCCATGTGTTAAGGCAACTGCTGTCAGGAACAGATGCAGCCTCTGCAGGAATGGGCAGCCTGACCAGCCCTAATCACATCAGCTGGCATGGGCATGGGATGCCTGTCTCTCTTACCTCCCTCCCCTGCCAAGTGCTGGCCAGCAGTATCCCTGGGGCCTCAGGATAAATCTTCCACTTGTTTAATAGTATTGTCAATTTAATCCAAATTTAGGAACTACTGCAACACTCTAAAACTTGACGTCTCTGCTCCAGGCTTACCCAGGTAGATTATGACTGAATTTGTTAATCAGTTACAAAATATGTACTTTTTTTTTTTGAGCTGTTTTGTTACTTAGAAGTAAATAAACAAAATTCACATCTTGATGCTACCTTGATTTTTATTGACAAGTATATTTGTTAATATATGCTTTAAAGACCTTTCCTTGTTTAAGGGCTAAAAGATTAATAACTGAACCCAGAACTGTCTCCAGTGAATCAAGCTTAATTTTCGTGGGCCTATTGAAAGCAATCTGCTCCAAAGAAGCTAATTAGAGAGAAGTATACAGATTTCCTGGGTGATACTGTCTATGTGTTGTCATATATACTATGCAATTCCTCCTGCAATTTTTGAGAATTATTTAGTTGTGTCTAGCTCACTTTCCCTTTTGCTGATGGTAGAAATCGAAATATATCCCCTTCCAAAATCTCAAGATGGACCTGATGTGATTGAACAGCAGGGATGCTCTGGTACTGGTAGCTAAGTAACTTTGCTAATAAAAATGGTACTGTCAGTTTTACCAGCTTCCTGTGGTTGAATTGATAACTATTGGCTGGCTTGGATTGCACAAAGTATGAGAAAGCCATATTTATTTATTTAAGGGTACTTAGTTGATGCTGGTAATGTTCAAGCAAGCATGCTTTCCGTCTGTGTTTTTATTTATGTTTAAAGTCACATTTGTCTTACTCTGGTGGATTGTGTATTTTGAACTTCAGAGTGGTAGTTGAGGAGCCATTGTTGTGTTTTATTCCATGCAGAATGGAAATGCTTCTTCATTATATAGAGGGTGACAGTGTGACCTTGGACCCAGATGTAGATGACCTTGAATTTGGAAACAAGTGAGTCCAAAGGTCTGATTTCTAGACTCAGTCTGTGTTGTGTAGGCCATGGATTTGCAGGTCTAAGTTTTGATGGCAGCTTCAAAATTATTAGCTTACATACTGAAAACCTTATTTTGTGGAAACTCTGATAGTACATGTTACAGTTTTGAACTTGATATCACTCAGGGTCATGTGAACCCTTGGTGGATCAGATCTGACTTGGAGTTCCTTGGAATCCGAGCCCGTTAAGGACATCATTTAAGTCTTTGTCTTCCAGTATAAATATATTTAAGTGTTCCAGTAAAAATGCTTATCACCTATTCCTCATACTGTTGGCCTGAGACCTGAAAAATGTCTACTTCTGTGAGGAATATTAAGGCCGTTGGCAATAACTGTGTTTACACATCCCTGCTAGATGAGGAAGTGGTTTTTATTCAACAACGGCTTGACTGTTTCAGAAGGTTTCCTAATTCTTCTTTGCCTTCCTTGGAGCTCTGTTTTAAGATTATCTGATTCCTCTTCTAAGCCCCAAAACGTTACAGCTAAAAATAGATGCTGAGAAACAGGGTTTCATTGTTTGTTGGTTTCCTTTAAAGAAAAAGGTAGCACAGGATATCCAGGGAGTAAGGGAGAAATATTTCCAACATCGTCATCTGCCTTCCCTTTGTATGAGGTGGTGAATGTGAAAATCCGAGTAATTAATCAATGTGAAATTTTCAGATTCATCATTGTTAATGTGCACCTGTGCCAAGCAACATTGTGCTGATTCTGGACAGAAAATAATGCATCATATTCATTAACTACCTCTGGTTTTTGTGCCTCATTTGCAGAGCAGAATCCAGGGAGGAGTGGGATTTTAGTTTGTGCTGAGCCAGTGTTGTGCAAATTGAGTGGAGACTTTGGCTAAAGGTCTAAGCTCTGGGCTTTTATCCCTTTGCTGCTTAAACCTTTAACATGGATAGAAGCTGTACCTGAGCACTGATGGTAATTTATCCAGTCCCATGTACTGCACTGCTCTTGGGAGTGTGTTTTTGAACAAGTTGAGTAGGTGGCAGCTTGCATATGACTAGGAAGACATTTAGTGGCATATAGTTTCAGAGTTTATCTCCCTTTAGTATTTTGGAGATGAGTCCGGCTGCACAAGTGGTTAATGGAAGGAGGGGAGGTCTTGGAACATGCATGTGGAGTTGATGTATTCTCCCTGATTTGTAAAATACCCGAGAATTCCTTCTGCCCAGTGGTTATTAGCATCTGCTGAGATGTCTCACTTGTGTTTGCTGTGATTGCATCTCTGCTTTCATTGCTGACTGGATTTTTTTAGGTATCAGCCTTGTCTAAGCAAATGTTTATTTTGTTGGTATTAATTTTCCTGACAACATTTTATGTGTGTTAATTATTTATTACAGAAAAAAAACCAAAACCATGAAGCTTTCCAAACAAAAATTGACAAACTTCTGAAACATCTTAATTCTTTTTTTTTTTTTTTTGTTCTTAATGCATTGTCTGCTGCTCCAAATATGGGAATATTATTTTACATCCTTTTGTGTCAAACAATTTAATAGGAAAAAAAAATTGAGATTCTTCAAACAGTATTAATTACAAATTGCCCTAGAGAATGTTGAAAATAATGGAACATCCATGTACTGGAATCAATGATAGTAATATATAATTATACAGTACTACCTATCTGTTGTGAAATAATGGGAATCCCTGCCAAATGTGGAAGAAATAATTGGAAGTTCTGAAAGATCAGCACAGTATTCTGTTCAGAACTGCCATTTCATGCATTCATACAAATGAAAATTTTTTGTTTGTTTTGAAGTTTCCCGCAAGTAGAAATTCAGAATTTTGGTCTGGTTTTGTACTCTGATAGTTGAAGCAATCTTTTTTAGAATAAGACAGATGTTCATGTTCTATATATTCTTATGTTTGGATTATTAGACTTCTGCTTAGATAACCTAAACAAGGATTTTTAGGAGCTCTTATTCCAACAGTATGCATGACTACCAATTAGCATTCAAATTCTCTGACTGTATGATACGGTGTTTATTCACTTCTTTTTTGCCATTAGAATTTAGGCTGACTCAGGTATCTATTTGCAACTGTGTTTAAAAGTAGGAAAGAGGTATTGGGGTGCGACTGCCTGACAGAATGCATGAACTGCACATGGAGTGGAAATAAATAATAAAGATAAGGATTTAATAAATCCTGAAGAGAATCAAAGAAAATCCCTGCCTCCTGTAGCTCCCCTGCTTTTTAATTGTCCATCTTATAAATTGTCTGTAGAGGCTGTCATACCCCTTTTCCCTACCTTGTATGTTGCAGCTGGCTTTTAACTACAGGCATTTGCAATGTCAGCAGCTCTGTAAACTTGGCTGAACTTGAGTTCTCAGTGTTTATATGCTGGTTTGACTGTTACTGGTCATCTGCAACGATGCACACAAAATGAAATTGAAGGAATCATTCTGGAACTTTGTCCCTCTCCCAACCATAGCCAAAGCCATCAGAAAAGCAGCATAACAACTGTAATAATTTCACATATGTATTGGTAATATCAGCTATTGCTCTTGGTAGAACTGATAATTAGCTGGAATGGCAATTTATGGTCTTGCAGACCTCATTTATGAAGCACTGCTTGCCATTAAAATTAATAGGACCTGAGGGGAATTGATGAATGTCAGAAAGTTCAGATGAATCTGGAACACCTTGTGCTGGTACAGTGCCACGCAAAGTATTTTACTAAATTTGTCACTCATCAACATGTCAGTCATACTCATGATGGATATGCATTTTTGTTGACAATCTTGCCACCTCACTGCAGCTATGGGAGGATAAAAGATGGTTATGCCACACAGTCATAGGGTGAGAGATTACCATGTCAATATGAACTTTGTAAGGACGTGAGGCATGCAGAAAAAGAAATTATTCAACGATGCGTGTGATGTGTTTCAGCCTTTTTTTTTTAAGAACATCAAGATTTACTTCTGATTGGCTCCATTGGTTAGAACAGGGTGCTAATAACACCAAGGTTGTGGGTTAGATCTCCTTATAAGGCATTCATTAAAGAGCTAGACTCAAAGAACCTTGTAGTTCCCTTCCAATGCAGAATATCCTGTGATTCTGGGATCATTTTTCCTTGGAGGATTCTTCCTCAGAGGAGGGAAGGGAGGAGTTGGAAGCTTCTGTTCTAGCAAATAGAACTAATGCACTTTTGCTGGAAAGTGTCATCAGACTGGTGTCAAATTTGGGTTCTACCACTTCATGCTGTCCTTTTTTTGACCCTGCTATAGACTACAGCAGAATTGGGAATAAACAGATCTGGCCCAAGACAAAGTATTGTGTCTTGGGAAATGTAACATGGAAGCTGAGGGTCTTGACGAAGCGGTGCAGTACTGCCAATACCTGCTTCTGTGCATTTCAGGACCCACTGGGCTTTAGTAGAGTTTCTACCTCTTTCCAGCTCTGAGAAAGTTTAATCTCTTGCACTGTCTAGGCCCCTCTCTTGTTGGACTAGACCAGTCAGCTGCATTCTATTATGGGCATGCACTGAGCCCAAATACTTAGTCTGTTACAATAAATTATTTAGATTAATGCTTGCTGTGTTTTGAGAGCTATTCCTTTCCCTCTTCACCTTCCCCCCTAAGACATTTGCAATCCGTTTTCTTGTTGTGTCCCAGGATTTAGCCACTGGGAATCAAAGTAAATTAACATAATGCAAAGGAATTGAATACTGCAGTTTTGGAAAGAGTATCTTACCATAGGAACTCAAATTGCAGCTTTTTAACATGCCATGAGGTTCTTCATATCTTATCTGAACGTGACCTTTTTAATGTCACAGTGTTCCAGTGGTATTTTGTGCTGGGTAATATTTCTTGCCCAATTTTTCTTGCTAGTTGTTCTTGCAAATCTTTGCTTGTGGGTTTGACTGATTTTCCTCATCAGAAAAAAAATGTTGCTCTTAAACACAGACTGAATTTCTGCGCAAGGTGACAAACCCCAAAACTGCCACCATAGTTTTTTTTTCCACCTGTGTCCCTTGCAGGTCCTTGTGCTACTGATTTCATGAGATGAATCATTGTTTGAGATGCAGTCAAAATTCCATATTTGAAGCCTTGATGGCTGTCAGATTGACTTTTATTCAGGTGTCTGAAAACCAGGCAGCTGGCTGGAATGCTGTGTAGCAGAGGAGTCTTAGAGTTAGTATTCAGTACAAAGAACAAAGCAGAATATATAATTTTTTATGAACTCCACACTTCCTTCCTGCCCTGTGCAAAGACAACAGTATTGTGTCTTTTGTGTTGCTTAGTGTCCTTCCCTTGGATGCCTGACAACAACCTTCTGGATCCCTACTACCCAGCAGCTTTTTTTGGCTCGGAAGAAACTTTGTGTACACATCATTAGTGATCACTTTGTGAAATGGCTTTCAGAATGATAATCTAAAAGCTGAGGTTTTAACTACTGCTCTTAACTGTCCTTACTCCACAGCTAAAAATACCTTCACAGAACCAAAAAGTTACTGTATGAAAAATAATTTTTTTTTCTAAAGAAAGGGGAATTGAGATGCCATCTGTACTACTTCTGGCTCCCATTCAGCTCCTTTAAATGAATGCCAAATTAACAGCAGCACTTCTTCCTCCCTGCTTCCTTCTCATCCCATAGCACTCTTTCTAAGGTTCATCCAGAATCCTTGAGTAGGCAGGGAATATCACCTCTCCAAAAACTTTAGTGGGAATTTTTAATTTATTTTGTGTTTATTCTCTGTGGCTGTTCCAGCCCTAGGGTTTTGTTCCTGTGGTCTGACCTCCCTTTGCTGAAGGAAGGGCACAGTTTACATGGGAAGGTTGGACAGAAAACTGTATTTTCTGCTCTGATGCTTTTTTTAGTTACTGGTCTTGAGTACCGTTGTCCCAGTTTCATGGGCATCCCCTGGCACTGGTCTCCATGTTTCCATTATTTCCAGTATCAACCCTTTTATTTTTCCATAGACGTCTCCCTAGGCCAGTATCTTCACCTTCCTGATGCCACGTTTTCATTTTAAGGCCCCATGTCTTATCTTTTTAGCTGGGAATAGCCTCCAAGTTTATCTATTCTAAATGGCGTATGTGCAGAAGCCCAGCAGAGGAGCAGCCTCTTAATTGGTGGGTTGATCTCATGTTTCTTTATTAGCAGTCCATACTGGTTGCAGCTAGCAAGTATCAGACTCCTGCTTGAGAGTTCAGGAGGTTAGCTTGGGGCATTCACCCATGCACTGACACACAGTTTTCTCTTGCCTGTTCATACTCATTATTTCAGCTCTTTTTTTGCAATGACTGCAGCTGTTTAACTTTGTGTCTTTTTGGATGTGTCTCTGTTGGACTGTGTATCAAGAGATACAGAACCTAATGTTTCAAAGGCATATTTTTTTCATGTTTAATAATTTTAATTATGTATGTGAGTTTGGCATAGGACAAAAGATATTTTTGAGGTGGTGATGGAGTGGCCATATAGAATGTATTATTTCTGCTGAGGTAGGCTGCCTCTGTTTTGAAGAGAAAATTTAGTTACAGAGTGTTTGTTTCCTGGTTCTACTTATTGGTGCAGTGTTTGCCAAACTGTGGTTTGCAAGGCTAACACAAAGCTACTGGCTCATGTGAGTGCATATCATACAATCCTGACTAGCTCACACTGTTGCCTGTACCTTTTCCTATAATAGTAACATTAGCTAAAACTCTGCTGGACACTTAAAAAATTCTCTGTTCCTTTTCCATTTGAATTAACACTTTCCATGTTTTGTTTTGGTTCCCCCCCCCCCCCCCCCCCCCCAGTTAATTTTGGGATAGGGTAGGGGAAAATATTCTGATGTTTCTGTAAGAGAAGGCTTAAAGTGGCACAAAAGAGAGCGAAGCTCTGAATTCTCCCACTGAGGCTTGTTTCATAGCCTATTCCTATGACAGAAAATGTTTTGCCCCAGCTCTTGTGAAGCTTGGTCTGCGTTTTGTGATCAGCATTGTCCCAAAGAAGCACAACTGTTTAGGAAATGTGCAGATAGGAATTTGGTCCCTAGTGCACCAGAAGCTCATCTGTTAATTGCTTTGAAGATTAAAGTCAAGACCTTGAACTGGCATCTGAAACTGCCTTTAGAGATAAGCCGAAGCTGTGAACTTCCGTCATTTCCTTCCCAAAGCCTTTGGTATTTAGAGGATAATAGATAAGCAGGATATCGAGGGCAGCATCTAACTGATGTATAAGATTTGTATTATGTAGACCTGAATTGTTATGAGGGCAAAGCCAGTTGTCCCTGGATAACAGATATAGAGAGCTCTCCAGAGATTCAGCAAAGAAAAAAAGTGTGAATGTAAGACCATATAGCCACATGGAAGTGACAAGTCAATCAAGTGTTGATAACATCCACTACATTTATAACAGCTACTCCAGTTTGCTCATTGAATTGATATGATGATTTTCTTTTTTCTTGTAAATTAAGAATAATCTAAAGGAATGTCTTCTAAGGTGGGTGTCTCATCTTCTCTCACTTGGTATTGCACCACTCTGCTCACTTCCCTGACTTCCTGTCTCCTCCCCCAAGCCAATTTGGACTGAGTTGAAATCCTTTGCCTAATGAAGTAAAACATTTTATTCTGCAGTTGTTTAACCATTTTGTCATAACTTTTTTTTTTTTTTTTTTTTTTTTTTCCAAGACAGTTTGATTTCAAAATGTTTCCTTTTTCATGTTGAAAATGTTGAAGAAAAATGCTTCTGGCAAGTTAAACAATTTGTTTGGAGATCTTTAGAAATAACTGAATTCCCTGGTATCTTTGGTTCCATCACTCAAAATGTCATTCTTCATCAAGAGCAGCTTCATTAGTCAAGTATGATGCAAGTAAATAGGGATGTTTTTGGAGTTACTC
Source organism: Pyrgilauda ruficollis (assembly GCF_017590135.1). Classification (NCBI taxonomy): domain Eukaryota; kingdom Metazoa; phylum Chordata; class Aves; order Passeriformes; family Passeridae; genus Pyrgilauda; species Pyrgilauda ruficollis. The sequence goes on along the minus strand of NW_024519206.1, from coordinate 27,344,778 downwards.
TACTGTCAGCATGTCAAAGGCAGTTTTAAATACAATGCTTGTTAAGAGAGCCCTCTGGATGGCATTTGTTTTTATGGTGTTTGAGGGCAGTGCCTAAGGAATAGTTGTTGCACTTGGTCATCTAAAAGGACAAAGTTGCAGACACTTCATGCACCATGGAGCCTGTAGCATGTTGCTAAATGATGGAAAACTAAGATGTTCTGAGAAAAATAGTGACAACATATTTAATTAGGAGGGGATATATTTCAGGGGAAAATAAAGCATTGGAAGGTGAGGGAGACGGAGGTGAGCAGTAGAGAATGATCAAGTAATTGGCAAAATCTAAAATAGAAATTAATTAAGATGCTGCATAGCTGGTAAACGGAGATTAACAAACAATCATTGAGAAGTCTGAAAAACTGAGAAATACAATTTAAAAAAACCTCTGCCAAAACAAAACCAAAAGCCTCAGTCTATTTTGGCTGTTTCTACTCCTCTCTAGTTCCTCCCTAGATTTCTTTTTCTAGGATTTCCTTTCTTGAAGTTCACTTTTCCTTTTAACACTAGTGAAGTGGTCCAGTGTGGGATATGATCTGTCTGCCTCATGGCTTTGAGCAATAGAGTCTGTCCTCTTTGCAATGCCTGGCCTGGCATATCAAACAGTGGAGTTACCCTTCTTGGGGCTTCCTTGCTTGGTTTTATGTCCTAATGTAACTACCAGCATTGCTCAGCTTGGAGAAGTGCAGGAGCCCAAGGGAAAACCCTTCAGACAGCCACAGGTCCTTCCAACTTTCAGCCAAGGGTGAAAGTATTAGAGGGATATGGAAATAGCTTTGGGGACCAGAGTTCTGTTTCAGGAGGTCATTTGGGCACCTGGTGAGGGTAAAATGAGCCTTTCCACCCTTCCATATTATAGGAGGGAAAGATGGGAGGAGTAAGAAAAAGAAAGGACTTCAGTTTCAGAACTCTTAACCAGCTGCTGGGGAGCTTTCTGAAAATGATGCTGGGAAAGATAAGTGTTTCTCTGTTGCCCAATGAACAAAAACTTCTGTTCTTTCTCCCTCTTTCTCTCTCTCTCTCTCTTTTCCCTGCCCCCTCATTCCCACTACTTATTGTGCTATATAAAGTAGATGTAGTTCTCTGCTGCATCCTAGCCCTGCAGCTGGTGCTCTAAATTGAGAAGCAAGATGATTTCGTTCAGTTTGCAGCCCCTCTTACCAGCTCATCTAGGGCTCTCCAAATCAGGAATGGGCCCTTCCTTCTCTTTTGTTAATTTTTTGTTAGTTTGTGTGGGTGTTTGCGTGGCTGTAAATAGAAATCCTTTTTTATTTATTAATTTTTTTATTTTATTACATATAAACATACTGACCCTGTAGGTAATGGCTATCCTGCAATATGAACCAAGCACAAATGGAATTCTGATTAACTTCAGGAAGCTACATATGCAGCTTGGTATTTGTTTTCTTTGTAGCAAAGAATGACTACTAAGCACTTGTACAAATTTTTTCTGTGAAGAGGAGAAGAGGGCAACTTTATAGAGCATGGTATTGCTTCTTTGCCCAGTTTTTATCATGTGAATATCCTAAAAGTTAAATTTCAGTAAACATTGCTTACATTTAGGAGAGGTGTAAGAGTGCTCTTTCATTTTCACAGGGATCTGCTGGGTATGTTAAAATTGACACTTCTGCGGAAACAATTGATATTCCCTTGTTTATGAGCAATAATAAGTGTCCTCAGCTTTAGACATGGGTAACATCTGAAGTAATGGCCTGATGTGAGAGAAAGACTCATGTCTTTGTCTTAGTTACCACACTATTAGTTTTTATCTTAGTGTTTGTGTTAATTCTGATTTATCTTATTTTTGAAAGGTAAAATGAGCTTTCTTTGTATGTGTGAAGAAAATACTGTTTCTACGTGAGCCCATACCAATCAAATGTTTTTATCTCTACACAAAATTATGATACACAAAAGATCTTGAATGCTACAGCTCCAAATGCCACATATCATACTCTTATAATAATCACCCCATAGGACCTGTAAAAGCAAGGCATCCTAGGGCAATTATATGTTATATGATAGCCTCTCTGCATTTCAGATACACTTGAATAAGGAAAATCATTGTAGATGCTGTGAACATGCTTCTGCAATCAATATATTTGTATCCTTAGCAAATTTGTTGTGGAAGTCAGATGCTGAAAAAAAAATTTCAAATATTTCAGACAACATCAGGTTTAAAGAAATATAAGCAGCATGATTTTTTGGAGGGGTGTGATGGGTGTCTGAGCTATATTTGGACCATATCAGTTTACATATAATCATAATTTAAGTGATACTTTTACAGTCATCTTTGAAAGTTGCAGCTTCAAGCTTCAGTGCATGACATCTTGTCACGATTTCTTTAGTACAGAAGTAACTGTGGGCATGAGGCTAATCATACATTTTCAATTAGGGAAACATATTTGTGACTTTTAATAAAAAATTTATTTCTAAATAGCACAGTGTTGTATTTTAAAATAAAACTTGCATACAAGTTATTGACTGGGTAGATATTCAGAGGATTGACATTGATCATAGATGTATACAAACCAACAACTTTCTAGTTTGAGCAAAACTGCTATGTCAGTTGAAGTTTTCCCTCACTGTGGGAGAACAGTGGTTGGTGGGTGCTGGTCTTTTAACCACATATTGTAGTTTCTTTTTTGGGCCAGGTCTTGAGGTGTTTTTAGCAGCTGCATATCTCATTGACTTATGAGAGATCAGTAGATAATACAGTAGATAATATAATATATCAGTAGATAATACAGTAACCTGCAGTATCAACCTGTTGGAACTGGGCAGAGTTTAGTGAAATATCCTTTGAAATCTCTTTTGAAGGTGGCTGTTTTTCAGAAGGCTTAGAATACTTGTTATAGATAGCTTATGACATTCCCATCCATCTTGTGTGCAATCAAAATAAATTAAGAACTGTAAACAAAGCAAGAACATTCAAAGATAATGAATCAATAATATTGCACTGATTTTTCTCTTCTATTCCTTTCTGTCTTCAGGCTACAAAGCTGAAATTATGTTAAAACTGAGTAAGTTTTTAAAAATGAAACAAATTTTAACAGAAGTGTTTTTGTTTTGGAAACAACATTGACAGTATATTGGAGGGAAATAGCTTTATTCTGAACTGATTAGAGGGAACCTGAAGTTTATCCCACTCTATATAAATCCTAGAGGTTAATTGCAGGTGTAAATGTTGCGTTAATTTTACCCTTCCCAAAGACACTTGATTCTGACTAAGGCTTATCTACAGTCTTGGGTCAGGCTCTGCCAACATAAATTTGCACAGATGTATTGATTACAGGAGAGTCAGCAGCACAAAGAGTGCCCAAAGAGTGTTGGTCATTATAAATAATACTGCTAAGACATGGATTATCTATTTTTACCAACTTAATACCTGTAAATCCTAAGTAAAAAATACTTATTATTAAAGCAAAGAAAAAGGATCATTCTGTCTCAACTTGCTAGAAATTTGCAATGTAGTAGTCACTCAAGTCAACCTCCAACTTTCTTAGTTTGATAACCAAATGTTTGGATGCTCTCCAAACATTGTTGGAAGTTGTTTGATCCACACCATTGAACTGGAAGGTCTGAATATTATAAAAGTCTCTGTTTTTATTGAGTGTTGAGTCTAAGCACTAAAATGAGACGGTAAAACCTTTAACATGAAAGGCAAGAGAAATTTGGTGCTCTTAGGTATCAAATAAGCTGGTTTTGGGTTAGAATTTGGATGATTTCTTGTCTGAAGGAGCAGACCAAATCTAACAAAGGGTTGCCTTGCGCTGTTTCTGAGTTGATGACATTAATCTGTTTTGGAGGAGAGAGGGTGAAAATATTGATAATTGCTTAAAATTTGGGCCATATCAATTCATATTAGAAATTTTAATTCACCGACTACCACCAGATGATTAAAGATTTATCTATTATGTTAGCATTTCCTATAATGATGCTCACTATTTCAATCTGGTACTTTAAGCAATCACTTTTCCTAGTGCCTTAAATTAACTAGCATTTTGAGGTTTTGATTATCTGTACCTGATTTCATCTGAATTTTTTTTTCTCACTCTCCCCAGAAATTAGCTCTAGACTGTTTCACTCAGTAGTCAGAATTGAGAGGGGTCATTTGCACACCTCACTGAATACTGCACTTTATGCTCTGTCTGAAAATCTACCTCATGCTAATTGCATAAGGCTGAAGAGCAGTTATGATGAATTGCTTTGTTGAAGAGTGTCTTAGTAGGCTCAGATTAAATTTCCAGAATGATTTCTGAATATTGTATGGGACCCTTGATGAGAACAAGAGAAAGTCTCAAAATAAGTCTTTCCTGATCAAATCATGCAGTACTCTGGCTACCTAACAAGACAACATGTGAGACCAGCTCTGGAGAGGACAAGCCCTCAAGAGATCACAGTGCTGGAATTGTAGGACTTAAACACAGGGAGCATGGTATAACCTGAGCATATACGTGCAGCAGGTGAGGAAGAGTTTCTCTTTTTTATAGCTTAGACTTCTCAGGTCCCCGTGCAGTTGTTCAGTACTTTGGGTGGGTTGATAAGCAAGGTTTTCCTGTATTTTTTTCCCTTTGAAATGAAGAATACTCAATGCCTTGTAAAGGGTGGGACCATCTAGGTATCTGTGGGGAAGGGAGGCATTTTCAACAAAACTCCCTTTGGAAACACAAGCTGCACACAGGGCAGTTTGACAGATGAGTAGGGGACAGAGGTGGAACACATTCTTGCTGTGTGAATTGCCAGAGTTCATCAAATGTAGCTGCCAATTTTCTCCTTTGTTTAATAACCCAGTAGACATCAAGCAGAAGTGAATCTGTGGTTCTTGTTTAATGACCCAGTAGACACCAAGCAGAAGTGAATCTCTGGTTCTTGCTCAATGTTTCACTCAGCTCTGGATAGAGATCCTTGACATTAGAACTATAATTTGTCATTTGCCCCTTAATTGTTAATTGGTGTGGGATGTTAGTTTGCCCTTTTTGAGGTTGGCTTTAATTTCCTGGATAAAAAGTTCTCTCACAAATAAAAATGTAATAATAAATTTAAAAAAGTAGTCACAATATGTCCTTCTTGACCTAAATGGATTAATAAAGATGAAAAATAAATGTAAATAGAAAACTGAGATAACTATTATTTTACAGTGTGAAAAGGGTCATTTGAGAACATGAGGAAAGTGACCAGCCACATGTGGAACAAACTGTGAAATAAATGAGTAAGGGGAAGACAGGAAGGGATCAGAGAAGTTGAGTGGGTTTGTCCTCTCTTTTGTTTGTTTTTATTTTCTTCAGTAAACATTTTGAACACAGCATTAAAATGTATTTGGACTTTCTGTGACTAGTTTTGCTACATATCACTTCATTTCCCCTTTCATGATGAAAAAATATTTACCTGCAGTAGATGCATACTGTTTCCTGCCATCATCCTCTGATTGCAGGAGAGAACGTGTGGGTGTTTTTTCAGCATGGCTTTTTTACCATGGCTTCATCTTTCCAATGTCTTCTTGGAGGTTCTGTGCCATCTTAGTAAGAGGACTGTTGATTTGTACTCCCTGCTTTTCCTGTGTTTTTTTGTCTTCTCCATGTATTGCAATTCTTTCCCAGTGCTCAAGCATTCCAGTTTAAATCTCAACAGAAAGTAAATTTGGACTACACATTTTTTTTTTTTAATGTTCAACTTAACATATGTTAAAAATTCCCAATTATTTTGAAATCTTTATTCTTTAAATTGAGTATATTGCAGTTGCTCTTCCTGAATGTCATAATGAATTCTTTTTTAACAGTGAGAAGGCCCCGGTCTTCTCTATTTCTGTGAGAAGATTACCTTTTGTTGCTCAAATTCTGGGAATAATTCAACTTGTGTTTTTCTCCCAGTCTCCTGCACCATTAAGTGAATTACCTGTGGGCACCTTGTGTTTTGATTCTCAGGGGGATGAATGTGTCTGAAGTTGGAATATCTGAGCTGTTTGTTTGGTTTTTCCTTCTCAGATAACAACAGTCTGGAATCAGTTTTAAAACATGTTTTCCAGGAAGCCTGTGAGTGTTTTCTAAGCCTCCATAAAATTACTTCTGATTTAAATGATGAAAGAGCATCATGCCCTTCTTAGGGATTAGATCTTTATCTTCTTATGCTGTTTGTTTTGGATGTAAAGTTGTGTTGCCTACCTTAGGTTTCACATTTCTAGGGACAGGCATAGACTGCATTCCAAGACTCATAAACTGTTACGCTTACAAGTGCCACTATGCAACTGTTTTTTTCTACACAGAGATCTACTCCTATACAATATTTTTTCTCATATTTTAGCATTAAGTAAAACCACTGTTGGGTTTAGTATCTGTTTGTATTTGACCTGGATGAACTCTACTGTTCTAGTGATCATCCTGAGCATGCAAATTCTTTCCTGCATATATAAAATTAGAAACTTGGAAGAGATAGCTCTTGCATAGTCACAACCAAGAACAGAAATAATGAGGCAAAGTAATGAACAGAATTTTTAGCTCTGTAAAGGTCTGGAGACAGAGCTTTGGGCAGCATTTATCCAAAATGTCAGTTCTATATATTGAATAGGTTCATCTCAACACCTGGCCAGTGGAGCCAGCTGAACGTGACAATGGGAGTGCAGCAAGTGAGATGAAGGGTGGCTCCTTGAAGCCTTACTTGTCTCCTCCTCTCCTTCTGGAATCCTGAGAACTAGAGAGGAAGCCCAGCAGGGAAAGGGAAGGCCACTCTGAACAACTGTGGACCATTAAACTTGTCCAGAGTTTCCTGTTCTGTTCCTTCACCAAAGTTTCCAAAGCTCTTGTGGCTGTTAAGATTGAATTTGAAGGCCTTTGTGAAAATGTTACTGTTTCCCAACAAATACAGCAGTTTTAAAATTTCCCAGGATATGGGATTTGAAAGAGAGATAAAACGTTGAATTCAAAATGCTGCTTTTGCTGAAATATATATTGCTGATATACTAATATATATTCCAACATTTTATTTTATCTCACATAAGAAGAATATTCCTAAAAACAAATGAACAAGTTTATTGTGATACAGCAAATCTATTAAAAATCAGGATTTGGGCTCTCATATTGTAGCTGTGTCCTGAAGTTTCCCTCTTGCTCTAGTAGGCATCTTTTTATACTGGCTTATGGCATTCAAATTGACTTACTTGAGCTGGGAGAAACTTGTGAGAACTAATTGAAACAATCTCAAAGGAAAATTGGATATTTCTTTTAGAAATTTAAAACTGAAAGGGTAGTTAATTATTAAATGGGAAAAAATAAACTAAATTCTTTTTCCCTCTAGGAACTCTTGATCTAACTCAAATTTTAAAACTTTTGTTTTGTAACCTTGTTTTAATAAATAATAAAGTTTCAATTTTAAGTGAAAATGCTTAGATACTAAAAATGCTTCTTTGGCTTACAGAAGTGGAATCAAAATTCTGTGATAGAGGACTAAATGTTTTTACTTTAAAATGGGGTATTTTTGTGGGGGTGTGCTTGTACATGAAGGCATATTTAGGTTGGGGTTGTGCTTTTTTCCAGAATTGACACTGCTGTGGAACAATACTAATTTAGAAAGCACTGTCCTTTACACAGTGCCCTCATTAAGTGTAATGAGGCTCATCTAAAAGTCTTAATAATCCTTCAAAATATTATTAAATCCTAATTATTTATGAACAATGCTAGTGTATTTGCTTGAGGTCAACATAGCATGCAAGTCATTTAATTAGTGCATCATGTCCTGTTGTATTCACTTATATTGTTTTAATTAGAATGGTAATTGAGAACTGAGTACATATGTTTTTTCTTGCAGTTGCAGTGCCTAAACCTACTTGTTGCTGCTGTAATTGCTACATGCCCTAAAACTTCTACCACCCCTCATATATTTATTATTAAGGATATTTAAAGAGGATACACAGCTATTGCACAAAACTTGTTTCAGTTACATTATTTTGTGCCTAGATCATTTGCCTAGAATGATTATCAGAATTGACTGTGAGATAGAGTCTTACCTGTAATCTTCATTTCTTCCCTGCCATGTTGGATCTTTGGTCCTGATTAAGTCATGCAAAGCCACTGCAAAAACAAGGAGGTGCCTTTTGTGACTTCCAAATACATTTTTCTGACACTCAGTGGATCATGTACTCTGCAGACCAGCTGTGGTCTTATCAGCTGCGTTAGCTGCAGTATCTTGGGGAGTTTTGCCCTTGCCAAAACGGCTTGAATGTTCCAAGAGAGAAAGAGGAATGGAGAATAAAAATGTAATTTTTATCTAAGTGAGGTTTGCAAATAGCTGCAGTCTGACTTGGAGTTTGCATTTAACATTTGAACACATAAGAGCTAATAATAATTTTTGTTGCGGTGGAACATCTGTTAATCAGAACTTGAATTAATGGGTAACTGAAAGCAGTTAGCTAAAGGTTACAAACTAATTAGTGTAATAATATTATTAAACTAGCCCTTACACAGCTAATATTGCAGCCAGATTCTGTAATTTAAAACCTTTACTTTAAGGGACCCCAAAATCTTGGTTTGGGGAGCAAAATTAATCAATGGAAAACATTTTTGCAAAGTTTGAGATATAAAATCAAATTACTCTAGGAATATACTTTAAATGAAAATTAAAACCAAACAACCCCCTTCTCAATTTGGATTTTATTCCTTTTTTTTGCCACATAATGGGTCAAAAAATGTTTCTTTTCATGCTTTTTACCCACCCATATAGTGAAATCTCCCTGGAAACAAATGCAGCAGCTTTAACTGAAGAAGGTTCACTATAATTGAAAGAAATTGTTATAATATTGAAAGGGATCAGTTAATTTCCTTTACTTCACAGGTTGCTACCAACATGTTCCTGTTATCACTCAGGCAAAATAATGGCTTGGAAGTTTTTTGCTATTTTAGAAGATCCTGTGGCAAGTGATTTCATAAGGGGACAATTTGTTTTGTTTTCCTTTTTTTTTTTTTTTTTTTTTTTTTCTTTTTTTCCTAAGATATTCAGCATGTAGATAGTAGTTGAAAATTCAGAAGCCTGGCTGAGAGCTGAAGGATTTTGGTGGGTGGATGGAAAAATGATGGGCAAGTTGACAAGCTCTGTCACAATTATGAGTATATTGCTCCTTCAAGGGCTGTGCTACCTGGAAACAAAACTTTCACTGAAAAAGAGAACTAAGAAAGTAAAATTTCTTATGGATTTTCTTTTTGGGTTGTGATTGGAGTCTCTCTGTAGTTTAACAGAAAGGGAACTTGCAGTTCCTGGAGCTAGGTGACTCGTGATCTTTCTTGTGAGAATTCTCCAGTGGAAAATAAGTTGTGCTCACTCTTCAGTCTCTCCTTGGGCAAGGGTTGTAATAATGCTTGTCATTTATTTGCTTGCTTGTTTTCAAAAAGTGTGAAGAAATTCAATATCTTTGAGACAATGACTGCTTTATTAAAAATAGAGGTTCAGGGGTTCCAAAGTCAGTGACAAAGGGAGTGTGTGTGTTGTTAGACTTGTTACTCTTCAGTGCTGGTGGATACGTGTAATGAGTACCTTCATCTTCACCTGATAGGAGTTTCAGGGTCCCAGTAAAAGTCTGCCTCTGGTTTTGTGCATTTGAAGTAGATAAAGTGAAATTTAATGGAGAAAACATTTATCAATGATTTTTAAGCGTTTTGAAATAGAAGTACCAAGTGTTTGTCAGCAGGTTTAGCTATAAATTATTGTGGTTTATTGGGGGTTTTCTTTGGTTTTTTGGTGTTTTTTTGGTTGGTTGCTTGGCTTTTTTTGTGTGTAGGTTTGTTCATTCAATTTTTCTTTTTCTGTAGAGACCTCTCTGAATACTTTCACACTTTTAAGGAAACACATGTAAGAAAATGGACAACTGTACTTCATGCACATTGCTATATTTATTTCTTTGTCATCAGGTTTCATTCCTTCATCTGTCCTGCTCCCAAACCCCCAGCTGTGCACTGCAGCCTTGTGCTTGGTGCAAATATCTCATTGGTGACTTTGCAAGGTTTGCTGAAGTGAGTTATTTGATACAGGCTATAGAACTGACTGGACTGTTTGATTAATCAACTCTTGAAATATTTTTTAAGTCTCTATCCAGAACTTCAAAATAGCTCATTTAATTTTTCTGGGAAAATAAAAAGCAAGCAAGCAAAACAAAACAAAGCAGGTTTGGCACCTTCATAGAGAGTGGCATGTTTTATTAATAGTCTCCATCTTGTTTTTTTTTTTTTTTGTTTGTTCTTTTTCATGGAGGAATGTTCCATCTGAGTAGAAGTAACCACTGCATTCATTCTCTCACTTTTAATAAAATTGTGTTACATCATTAGCATCCTGAGAGGACTCACGCCCTTGGGAAGGGAGAAGGACCAATGATCAGGACATTTTCAGAAGCTTTCTTACAAAGCTGGGTCAATGTAAAACACTAAGTCATTTGGGATGTAGCCTGTTGGAAACTTGGAGGCACTTTTCCCATCTTTTCAGCAATCAGGAAAAGAGCATTTTTTTTTCTTTTCAGTCGAGGTTGCTAATTCTTGATTAACCTGTGGGTAGAAGTTCCTAAAAATCAAGGCAGATGCATACTGTAGTGCTACTGGCTTTGGCTACACCTCTTCTGCCATGGACCACCTCCTCAGCTGCACTGTGACCTTCCCCTCTGGAGAGACAGAGCTGCCCAGTGTTGGGTGCTGTCGTTCTAGCATGTGTCATACATGGAAAAAATAGTTCAACCAATCCTTAAAGCAGAAGACAATTATTCTAGTTTTATTCCTTAGAGCACTTCATTACACATGCACGCTCACATGCGCACGGAGTGTTGCGTTTTCTCACTGCCCCAGGCCCCCCATATGTGTTTGCTGCTGCCTCACTGACACCCTCTCCTGTGAGTCAGCAGTCTGCCATAGGACAGGCATTACAGCCATTTTTCTTGCTCCTGTTCAGAAAAGAAACCTGCTGCTCTGACACAGAGAATAAAGCTGCATTCCCCAGATCTTTCTAAAACATACACGTTGCACTCAGTGTGATATTTGCTACTTATTGGCACTATTCAGTGTTTTGTTCCAGTGCCCTTCCAATTATTACTGTATATTAATTTTGATTAGACAGGAGGCTGCTTTGTGAGTCTTGACTTCCTGCCAGTACAATCAACTGTGAGCCATGGGAATGAGAAGCAAATGTTGCTTTCAAAACCTTGTGAAGAATATATTACTTCCAAGTCACAGTAAATATATGTAATTTTAAAAAGAATAAATGTCTTTGTTGGCAGACCAGGAATTCAGATAGGGCATGAACCCTACCCTGAAAGGGAATATGTGAAAATTGATGAAATATCTGTATAAACTATTTTGTTTGTGAGTGTTTCAGTACTCAAACTTAGTACTTTTAAAATTTTTAATCAGCTGTTTGCTTAATTCATCAAGCACTGTGCTATAAATTAGATGAGTAGAAGCAGTGTTTGGTAGGAAAAAATAGGAATGACATAGGCTCCTAAACACCTTATTGTGAAATATAGTACAAGGAATTCAGGTAGAAGTGTTTATTCAGGCAAGTTCTGTGGTTTGTGCTGTTGGGAATGGGTGAGCACATTATCATCCCTCTCCTGTTGTTCCTTCCTCCACACCCTCCCTCCCCTCCCCAGCATCTTTGGTTTCATCAATGAATTTATGGATTCTGCAAGTTTAACTCTCAGAGATCAAAAAAGGCGATTGCGGTACACACTGAGCTTTTGTGGGTCCCGAAAAATGAGTTTTGAATGTCTGTCTTTATTTTCTTGCTCTGCTTATTTTTTCTGGCTGAACTGTCCTCCTTAGTCCCCTTGCTCATCTCTCTCCTTTCTTTGGCTGGCAACTGCTGAGTTGTCATCATTCATTACTTACTCTTGAGAGGGTAGCTCCTGTGGCCCAGCTTGTACGTAGCTCAGTCAGCAGCAGGTGCTGGAGGAGCAAAGCGTGTCAATATTTCATGCATTTAGAATCAATCACATTGACTCCCAGATGGCTGCTCCAAGTAGCACTATATGTAGGCAAGCTTCCTTTATGTAGGTGTGCTGAACTGCTGTCCCCAATGCACCTCCAGCCTGGCAATGCAAATGTGATTGTCAACAAGCAGTGTGGTAAATAAGCCTTACCTGCATTATGAAACTAAGTAGCCAAAAAATTGCAAAATAGGAGATTAATGATTGGAGGCTGAACAGGGCTTTTTTATGAATCCATCACTATGACAGGAAAATGACATGTGATCATGGAACTACAGAATGGGTTATAAGGGGGCAAATGGATAATTCCTAATATTTTACTCCTGATTTTACAGCTGCAATATTACTTTATCTTTGAGATATAATTTAAGCCTATGTGAGTTAGAACATCATACACTTGTTTTTACCTTTTTCACTCTGAAATCAGTGCCCTTTCCTTGAAATCTTCCTTCAGAAGGTGATCTTGAGCTCTGAATTTTTAATATTGCAGCATGGATCTCCATAGGCTGAGCTGCAGAAGTAACTGCTCTAACTCCAGGGGGTAAGCAGGCATGATGCCCTAAGTTTTAGCTTTCATATTTTCCAGGTTCTGTACTGCATTAGTATATAGCTCTGAACTTCATATAACATGTTAGCAAGTTCTCTTCACAGTTTAATTGGACAAAACAATCCTTTTCCCGTTTGAGAACCAAGGATACTATTGCAGCTTCAGGCCCAAAAAGTTTAAACAAAGTTTAATTGAGGAGAGCAATCTGGGAGGATGTGATTTCATAACCTGTAATTGGACAATTAACCCCAATATGTAAATGGACCAAAGCTTATAAAAGTGTGAAAATTCCATGACTCAGAGTCCATCTTGGGTTGAGCCATGGCCAAGCTCTTGTACTGCCCAGGATGCATCCTTCAAAGGCCTTTTTAATAAATACCTACTTTATTCCTTTAACAATGTCCAGCCTCTGTTCTAGGCAGCCTCTCAAGGCATCAGGATCATGCAGGTCAGATGGGGGCTGTTGAGTTACTGGCTATGTTTGATCAAGAAGGAGCAACTGAGATGTCTGGTTGTGTTCTTCCATATGTTGCACACATTTTAAGTATAGTTCTTTCTTCTCTACATTTGCCAATACAGACCTTGGCTTAGCAGATTTTGGTACCTTTGTTCTTTGAATTGATATGAAGAAGAGGACTGCTCAAATGGAAGTGAAGGAATGCCTTACTTGCCAAGCTGCATATCAAGAAAAGGTGTGTCTGGCTAATGACTTCCACATTTTCAAGTGCTTGACACTAGAACTTAAACCAAGAAAAAAACTTACCACTTTGGAGGAAACCTTAGGCTGACTGGTTAGAAACTTGGTGTGTAGGAAATGTTAAGAGTTTTTGCAAAAAGCAAACATCCCTCCCCAAAACCAACCAGCCAATGACCAGCACCACAAAGAAGAATCATCACAAAATACTCCCAAAAGCCCTTTTTATAAATCATGCATCAAAGACTAGCCTGCTGCTGCTGGAAAAAAAAAAAAAAAAAAAAAAAAAAAAAAAAAAAAAAAAAAAAAAAAAAAAAAAAAACCCAAAAAACCAAAAACAACAACAACAAAAAACCCTAGACTTTGGAACTTTGAGGACAGTTTTTTAGTTTTTAATTTTGTTACTGTGGGACTGAGGCAGCTAGTGAAGAAATCTGTGAATGTTTAGCTACCCTGGGGAGAAATCAAAGCATAGTGCATTGACATTTTTTTGTCCTCAAATTATTCTAGCTGATTCCTTGTACCATTGATGAGCATGTAGTTGAGATTTAACTGTCTACTGAGAATGAAGATGATAGTGCAGAGTACAAGGAAAGGGGAGCAAGTGGAAATGTACTGAATGAAAATCTTTTCTCTAGGAAGGCAAATTCTCTACAAGATTTTATTTTTCTGGGCTGGAGTTTTACATGAGTGTTTATGTGCTTATAATGATTGAAAAGAATTAAATTTTATTTCCTATTTAATGGGGAGGATATGTTATTGTCTTTTTATTAAAAAATAAAGAACTCCCAATTTGTTTTTAAGTTAGGATATACTAATTGTCTTTCCTATATGCATGGAATAGGTTTTTTTAATTGCCATTTCCATTATCTGTTGTAAAACTCTGCTGTAATCTTGAAACAGTCTTGCTTAGAAAACAATTCTGCCAGCTAATGCTGCAGTTGCAAAGTTAAAGATATATATCAAATCTGACACTTTTTTGATATATTTTTGGTTCTTTGTTTCCAAATTTTGAACAAAATTACTTACTTTTCTCATACCTTCCCCCTTCTTCCCATTTCCTCCTTTGATCTGCCTGGCTGCAGGAGGTTTGGGAGTCTGAATACCTATCTTAAGGGACAAATACTGAGGGACAAATCAGTGTAAATCATGTTGATGCTGTTGAAACAAAGTGTCTCTGCTTTGATTATATTTCAAAACTATAGAAGATAAAAACAGAAACCAGGTAATCCTCAGTACCATGGACTGAGAGAAAGCAGCAAAAGCTAGACACTGTGAATTAATGTAACAAGCAGAAAGCAGACAAAAAGGAACAAAGCAATAGAGGCCTTATAGGAATGATATGCTTTCAGAAAAAAAATGTAAAAGTATATTTTAATCTATTTATCTCAGCTCTCCTCTGTTTCCTGAACAATGGGTGTCAGTCTTTGCCTAGATACAGTGTCACGTGAAAGCTCCCTCTGTAGATCCCGCCCCACTTCAAAACCTACAAATATATTTAGCCTCTCAAAATCCTTTCACAGAAGCTGGAAACAGCAGCCCTCTGTCACCAGCCTGCTCTTGACTTTTAGAAGAGATTTATTTTACCACCATGGATAGGAGCAGTGGGTCTGATGTTAGATGTTCGCAGGTATATTGAACAAAGTCTGCAGCATGTAAGATTTCCTTTCAATTTCCTCTAAGTAACAAGTGCCTGTGTAGAGGGAATAAGCAAAGAAATGCCTAGCTTTGTTGCTAATCCTTTGTTTTATTAGCAGTTGCCCAGGAGTAGCAAAGATTCCCTCTCTCATACAATGCCCTTTGTGCCTTTTGCTAATTTGGTGACTTGTGGTCTTCTAATTTATAAGCAGGATTTTCAAAAGTAATAGCTTGATATACAGTTGAGAGGTGTTTGTGCAACTCTGTGTACATTGTCATACATGCAGAGACCCAGAAATTTAATGTGGGTTTTTTGGGTGTTTGACAGTTTTGATTCCATGACTCTCACAACTACCTTGGCAGCAGGAATAAATCCCTGGGAAAATAATATAATAGTAGTGACAGAGATTATGGGTCTGACCTGAATTTTTCTCATTCACTGTACTTAGGTTTTGTCTTCACTGGGGCAAAACTCTGATTGTTTTTATCATTAAGTGATTGTCTTTTCTGCAAAACAAGCAAACAAACTGCAAACACGATAGAAATTTTTATAGTAATGAAACAGATATTGTCATCCCACTGTAGCTTTTTTTGAGACCGACCTTACGCAGCCCTATTTTTCTCAGGCTAGACTAGCAGGAAGGTAGCAACATCTTTCTGGCTGACTTTTGATGGAAATTTTCAACTATGTTTGTCTAACACAGCTGAGATTACTTAACAGAATAATACATTCGTTTTGGCCATTAACTGTGTTCACTGAGAACATGTACTCTGGAAATAATATATTCTGAAGTTTTATCCAGCACTAGAGTGGTGGTACCTGTTGGCCTATGCTCTGTAGAACAAGGAATGAATGTTTTGAACTTTTGAGGGTCTGTGTACAACACTGTGAAGCAAGATCTATAAAGTATATAATAGAAAAGGTGTGGGATTTAAAATACACAAATAGGATTGAGCCATTTGTTTAAAACATTCCTGAAGGTAGGTTTGTACTTTACTATGCAGTGGTTACAGTACATGTCCAAATGTGGGGTGTCTGGTTTGGAGATGTCTGCTGGCTTTGAGGTGCCCCCAGCAGGCTCCTGATAGCCTGCACTTAGGTTCTGGAAAAGGCCAACTTCTAAGATGTCCCCTTCTAAATAGCATGTTGCAGTAACTGATTTAAATGGATTTGCAGGAGCGAGTTCTGAATCTAGACCCTTCAAAACAAAACTCAGTTTTCATCTAAGGATACTGAGCTGCTTCAAAACAAACTCAACTATTAAAATCGGACTTTCATTATACAAGAGGGCTCCATAGCTGTAACCTTCCAATTTCCTGTGTTGATCTAAAGCTGTTTCAAATATTCCAGTGTGGCAATCTTTCTGAGACAGGCTGCTTTCTCATGTGTTGCATAATCTGAGGTTAGAGCTTTCCCTGAAGTTTCTGCTAGAAAGTTAGAAGTGTAATGCTGTCCTTTTGTGCAGATGGTCTGTTGAGACTCCATTTCATCATGTCACTAAAAGTAAAGGATTTTTTAATCAGAATTGATAACTGCTCAGCACAAGGGAGCATAAGTAAATCTTTAATGAAAATTGCAAATGGTTTGCTTTACCAATGGATATGAATTTTTTCACGGAAGGATTCACTGAAAGCTATTTGAAACCCATCTGATTAAATGAGAAAAACCTTTAGAACAATTTAAAATTAATTTAACAAACAGCCTAGAGCTTTACCTCATTTATCAGTGGTCTCATCCAAACTACTGACCTTCTGACTTCGAGTCAGTCTGTCTCTTTCAGCTGTCACCAACTGCCTTCCAAAAGGTGGATGCCTTTCTTAGAAGTGGTCTCAAACTAGCCAGTTAGGATCTTGTTTAGGCTTGAAATCTGCACCTAGCAGTCAGCTCAGTTCTCTGAGCTTTAATTCTTTCAGTGTCCTACACAGCAGCTTTTTTTCAGAATGTCTGCACTATGCAAGTGAGGACGACACAGAGGTATCTGAGACAGATCAAAGCAGCAAAATCCTTGTGCATCCAAGCAGTGATCTGCCAGATTCCAAAATGATCCTGAAATAGGTGTATCTGTCTTTTCATGTTACCTTTTAGCAGTACATCTTTCCTTGGCCAATGCACCCCAAGGGTACAATTACATTGTTTTAGGAACTAGTAGGTGCTAGAGTGGTCTGAACTAGCTCCACTGTCCATGTTATGATCACAATTTGCAGTTTAAGTGTCTTCTGTGATCAGGATAAGATCTTTTGTTAATGGCAGACCTATGGGCTACTCATCTTAACTATGCTTTAAAAGGAGTAGCAGTAAACTTAGTCCATGAGTTCTCACAAACTTCCACACTTTAATCTACAGCTACCCATGACTGTGCTTCAAACAAATATATGGGGAAAAGTTTTCAAGTCTCTTCTAAGAATCAGGATTTGCTGGGGCAACACTGTGGCTGTGGAACTATGGCACAGGCCAGGAATCAGTCTGTTCTGCTGAGGTGCTGTTGCTCTGACTGCTGGGTGCATGAGGGCCAATCTCATTTTTGGCTCTTGGAATACTGCAATGAAAAGTTTATCCTTGAAATGACAGGTCCCTAAAATATTAAAATCCTTGTATGTTCCCTGCTGTCCTCAGCTCACCCAGCCAGCTGGCAGAGAAAAACTGAAGGAAAATTTTTAGACACTCTCCCTCTTCACTAAGGAAGGATTTGTGTAAGTGTATATTGGCACATATTCATGTATGAGCACATGTACAAGGACTTGCTGAAAATACAATTGCAGTTTTGGTTGACAGAAGCTCCTGGGAGTTTAGATTTGGCGTTCTGCCTCTGTATGAATATTAGAAATACTGGCTTTTCAGTGTTACAGTCAGGTGTCTGTGATGTTATCCTTTTGTGTGCAACTACACTTAACTAAAAAAGATTCAATAATTTCATTTTTTAACAAAAGGTGATTGAAGAAACAGTAAAAGTTTTCATTTTTTTTACAGCTACAGAAGATGTTCAGGAAGTCTGTGTTATTCAGTACAATGCTTCATAGCTCTCAACAGTTATAAAAGCGTTACACTGCTTGCAGTAGGGTGATTAGCATGCATGTTGAAAATATTTTCAGAGAGCTCAAGTATTGTTTTCCAAATTGACTTTAATTAGGTGCACTGGATGCTTAATCTCATTGTTTCTTATGAGATTGGATTCCTAAATTACTGATAGTAGAGCAAAACATGAACAGAAGTGTTTTTCTGGGTATATGAGGGAATGGGAGAATATGAATCTGAGAATCCTGATGTGGAAAGGAGTAATGAATCTGGGAATGGAATTGGAAAGTGTCAGATGCTCCACGCAGTACCTTCATGCATGACTGCACAAGGTATGAGAGGACATTGTGGAATATGCTGTGTAAGTTGTACAGATGTGATGTAGAGACAGATGGAACTATTGCACTGAAGGTGAATACAGCAAAGTATACAATTAAATCTGAGATTAGGAAACAGTGAAGTAAAAAATTAGTTAGTTGAAAGTCCTTAAAGGCAACACAGTAAATTCTGCTTTATATGATAATTTGAGGAAATGGAATTGCATTGATATCAGAAATAGGAATAAAGAACAGATTTATAAAAGTCTTGACCAGATTTCATGTGAGAAATTCAGAGAGGTTAGCCAAGGATTGGGTGCCATGTTCACACTTACTACAGGTCATGGTTACTAAAACAAGGAGGTGTTTGTGATATATGAATATGTAATATTTTGATGTTTATGATTCTTATAAATTTTAATTTTACTTTGTGCCATATTGTTTATGCTGTCTATTGATAATACAATCATGAACCTCCTACATTTTGAAAGTTTCTGTGAGAAAAATTTCCCTAGATATATGTATATTATTTCACTTTTCTCTTGGTCTTTCTCTTGTGAATATGAAGAATATTCTCTTCCCTATGGGTTAGGACCTTTCCTTCTATAAATTTCAATATATTTTCTTTTTCATACCTTCTGGCATATTTTAAGAGGGGCAAATTTGGTATAATAGAGATTGAGCTCTTTTTATAACCTCTTAAATAATTAAGTCCCCTCTACATCTGCACTGTCCAAGACAGCCTAATCCTCTCTCTCAATTAACGAACCTTATAATTTCCCTGTGTCAAATTATTCCTTCAAGAGTCTTCCCTCATAACAGCTTTGGCAACAGACTTGTAGTCTTTCCAGAATTATATTTTCATAGGTTTTACTAGGTAATTGTCTAATTAGTATAATTTAAGATTACAGAGTGAGAAGTTTATTTGAATTTTTGTTTCCATAGAAAGGTTGCACCCAGAAATAACTTTCCTTGTTTGCTTAGTTTGAAACCCATAGAAAAAAAATCAGTTCTCATTACAGACATTATTTCAATGAGACATAATAAATATGTTTAGCTTCTGACCATTGAAAGGATTATTAGATATCAGGGGCAGAACATCAGTCAGATATTTTAGTATAAGCCGCAGGAGACAACCTTCAATATATTTGAATTATGCATTTCAAATGTTACGTTTTCAAATAGGACATTATTGTGGCATGAATCTTCTTTATTAAAATAAAAATCTGGTCTTTATAAAAGCATAACACTTTTTAAGCCTTAAAAGACTGATAATCCTTGAGTAGGTGACAGCACTTATAGCAAAGAAAGCAGACGTGATTCATCTGAAAGCTGGTTGTGAAAACAGAGAAC
Source organism: Pyrgilauda ruficollis (assembly GCF_017590135.1). Classification (NCBI taxonomy): domain Eukaryota; kingdom Metazoa; phylum Chordata; class Aves; order Passeriformes; family Passeridae; genus Pyrgilauda; species Pyrgilauda ruficollis. The sequence goes on along the minus strand of NW_024519206.1, from coordinate 27,325,233 downwards.
CTTCTCCAAGGTCTTAGTATAGGTGAGGGGGGCTTCTAGACAAGTCTTATAATGTGAAAGGATCGTATTCATCTGGAAAAAAGTCATTTGTCAGGGCATGACACATGTAATTCTACTTTCCCCATAGTACCAACTTGCTGATGAAAGTTATCATGTTTTATTCTTTTTAGGGGCTGCCACAGAAAGAAGTCAGCAGACTGCTGTTCTTTTGCGCTAGATTTAAATACACAATATGCCAACCATTTCACTAGTTCATGTTAGAAAATTACCTGAAGATTTTGATTTTCTTTTATTTCTGTAAGTTGAGCCCTGAAATAGCATTGATAGACACTGTGCTGCTTTGTATTAACATTTTTATTTTAGGTTATGGGTGATATTTTGTATGTCTGTTAGGTTTTTATCAGGCTAGGCTTTATCAGAGAGCAAACAGTTTGGCTAGATTACTGTGATTCTGAGATTTCCAGGGCAGTGAGAGGCTGTTCTGTCCCAAGATCCCACACATTTACTGAATTTGGTCTTATACCACAAAAAAACTGCAGTTTTGTTCCTGATAAATATGGACTGAAGAAAGAAGTTAGCTAGTGGGAAGACAAGATCATCTTTGCAGTTGTAAGGAAATAAATAGGTGATAGACAATAGGTAACATGAAGCAAAAAAAAGAAAATATGAGAGCGGGGTGGAAAAAAGACAGTGCTTTTCTTTCAACAGCAATTTACAAATGAAGGCAGGGTGCAGTGAGAGGAAAGAGCTCTTCAGAAGTCTTCAGAGCTGGGAAATAAAAAAGCATTCCAAATAAAAAAAAAAAAGAGATTTATTTCAGGAAAAAGGTGCACATTCCTCTCATCTTCAGCAAAGGCAAGAATGACAACAACCCAAATAGCCTCACCTTTATGCTATGAAATGTTACGTCCTTAGAGAAGACACCTCTGGGTGTCTCTATGGACTGACTGGGGACATCTATCATCAATGTTACCATGGCCAATTACACCTGACTGGCATGTCTGCTTTCTGTGAGGAGATTGGACTGTCTCTCTTGCAAACAAGGCAAGAGAAATGAAAATTGTATACCATAGCAAGACTTTTGTTGTGGTTTCTCACAGTATTCTTTCAGTCAAACCAAGGAGACGTGGCCTGTAAGTATGGACTACATGGTGGCTGAGAAACTGGCTGGCTCCACAGCGTCAGTGGAGTGCTAGTGTTTCAAAGCCTAACTGGTTGTCATCTGGATTAAAAAGAAAATAATTCTTTGTTATTATCTCCAAGTACTGGAGCAGGGCCTAAAGTGATTGCAGAATCTTCGTACTGGAGTTTCGACAGAACTTGACTGGACCATAGACAGAGCAACTGAATCTAAAACTGAAGCTGGCCTTGCTTTGAGCAGCAGGTTGAGCTCGGTGTCTCCCAGATGTCCCCTCAAACCTAAAATTTTTCTGTGATTCTGAGTTGTCTCAGTAGTTTCAATAGTCACTCAAAGCAAGCCTGATTGTTGAGTTTTGTCATGCCCACTTACTGCACGAATCACTCTGAATTCACCAGGAAAACAATATTAGATGCAGGTAATCACTTCAACATTCAGTGTGCATGGTGAACAGCGTATCATTACCAGAAACTTCATCATTAAATATGTAAAAGGCCTTGCTAATCACTGACCATTGTTAAAGATTCATATAGTCTAAATACTTTCCCAGAATTTTAACAACCTTCCTCTTCAATTAAAATAAAATAAATGCATCAGAGCACAGAGAGAATCATCAAGTGCAGAAAAGTACAGTTGAAAATGGACATACTTACTTGATTGAAAAAGTCACCTAATCAATGGGATCATTGAAGTAATGTATAATCAAGTAGCAGGGAATGTTCAACAGCTTTCCTCTGCACAAAAATTGTGAATAGAATTTAATTGTTCCTGGGCTGAATTTTCTTTAACCACCTTGAGTCATGTTTCAGCAACACCATTGAATGAACTCTAATCAACCTAATGAAAAATTTGCTAAAGCCTTTACAAAAGTCTTCAGGAAGAAAACAAGAGGTGGGTTTCATATAGGTATAAAAAATTACTTTTGTTCAGAGTTAGAAAAGCTCCTTAAGAACTAAAGGGTAGCACCTAAAGCTATCTAACCCAGACATATCAGTTGAGAAAATATATTGATGGATATTTACTTTTTGTGCTGGATCATTGCAGTATTTAAGAACCCCATAAAGAAAATATAATGAAGAATATCCTCTGTTGGAACTCATTAAGTTTTGGTTTGGTGAAGGCCATCTTGATGAATGCTGCTGTTCCTACCATATACCTCCGGTGCTTCCTTGGCAGATGATTTTATGATATAAAGGTTATGTATTTGTTTATGAGAAAAGGGATAGGGAATCCTACCTTTAGATTAAGCTCTTTGGAACCAGCTCTGCTGGTTTTCCATAGCCTCACTACTGACTTGCATGAGACTTTTGGATCCACACTAAATATGGGATTGGTACCAATGGGACTGTGTATTATTTCTCTAAGCAGCTCTCTTCTGTAATGGCTACAGGAGATAACAGCAAGAATATAGTTATATTTGTTGGTTTAAGCAGCAGAGGTTTGTTTAGGTTTTGCATTGTAGTTGTCATTTTTATAAGGTTCCCTCTTTTTCTAGCATTGAAGTAAGAAAAACTTCACAGTAGCTTCATCATACATTCGATCCGTGCAGTCGTATTGATTGTCAGATGTAAGCATTCTGACAGCTGTGAAATGAGTGGATGCTGTGGTGCTAAGGAATGAAGGCTTTGGAACTGCAGGAATTCTAGGGCAAGGAGTGTGCTTCTTATTGCTTTTTTGTTGAAAGTGGCAGATGTGGTTATGAGTGAAGATTACTATTATTTCAGTGAATCCATCCTGAAGTCTGTCACTAGATACAAGATGGTATTTGAAAGAAAAGGTTGATATGCATGATAGGTAAGACTCTGAGAGAAAAACCATACTACAACAAGGAGTTAGCAAGCTTGTACCTGTCTGCCTTTTACAAAGTAGTTTTCAGAGCTTTTAGAAGAGAAGTTTTCAGATATGGAAATGGGACTTGGTATTAGGGGCGTATACTGGGTGTTAGGGGCAATTTGGCAATAGGAGATAAAACTTTGCATCTGACAGACACACTTCAGTGAGGTTTTAATTTTGTCATACATCATCTTTCTTGTGAACTGAGCCAGCAAATGTACTCAGAGTGTGTTCAGTCAAAATGTTTCTCCTCAAGATTGCAAGTGGGGGAGATAGATGGTTTGAGATTAATTTCTGAATTTGAAAAGCAATCTGCAGCAGTCTCAGTCTTCAGTAAGCAAGATCTGAAGGGCAGAGAAAACTCTTTTGTTATGTAAAAGGATATGTTTGCTATTGTGATTAGATTGTTATGGAAAAGCATCATAAAATGTAATGTAGACTCTTGTAAAATGCTAAAGCACTTTTAAAATGCCGCCAAAAAGTTTTTTCTAGTTCTCCAATTAGAAGTTATTACTCTCCAGTTTTACCTTGACTGTGGGGTAAATTCCTTGGAATCTTATTTGTTTCATTCCTCTAAATTCATCTAGACTCCTCCATAACATGAACGACAGATGACCCCAAGGGGCCTGAACTTCCTTTGACTGCTATTTTTACCCTATTGGAGACTTAGTGATTGAAGTTCAGTGTCATGTACTGAGAATGAAATCTGTCAAACAGTTTAGAAAAACGTGGCTAATTTAGCAGTGTTAGATACAACAACTCCTTTCGTTTTTCCTTCTGAGAGTAATAGCCTCTATTTTCAGCACAAGTGGCCTTTGGCAACTGTTGGCAACATGGGAGGGTATTTTTGGAAAAGGAAGGAAATAAAAAAAGGATTAAACCACAGGGAATTGCAAGGGAGAGAGAATGCTGAAGAACAGAACTGCTAAGGAAGAAATAGCTTTACAGCAAGTTCCTGGACTATAGATTTTTATTTCTCTTGTGTTCCCTATATGGGTTCAAAATAGGTCAGACACAAAAATGCACGCTTTATATTACCATTGTGATTTAACCTAGCCAGCAGCTAGCCACTACACAGGTGCTTGCTTGCTCCCCACACCTCTCTCCCCACCCTTCCTTGGGATGTGGAACAGAATGAGAAATATGTAAAACCTGCAGATTGAGATAAGAACAGTTAAGTAATTAAGGGAGGGAAAAAAGTAAAATACAATAGTAATTTTAATGAAAGGTAGAGGAAGATGAAAATCCAAGAAAAAGTGATGACCAGTACAATTGCTTACTACCCACTGAGGGATGCTCAGCCCTCACCACAGCAGAGACTAGCACCTCCCTCAGTTTTCACACTGAGCAAACATTTTATGCAATGGAATGTCCCTTTGGCTAGTACAGGTCAGCTGTCCTGGCCACGCTCCCTCCAAACTTCTTTGCAGCTACTCTCTGGAAGAGTATGGGAAGCTGAAAAATCCTTGACATAAGGTAAGCAGTGCTCAACAACAACTAAACCATCAATGTGTTATCAACATTATTTCCATCCTAATTCCAGAATACAGCCCTGTATCAGCTACTAAGAAAAAAGTCAACTCTGTCACAGACAAAACAGTCTGTCTGTCACAGTATCCACCTCTTATTCAATACCATTTGTGTCATGCCAAGTTCTGTGCTTTCCAGTACACCATCACCTTTTCTGTCCTTCAGTTTATGTATACAGAGGTGACATTCCCTTAGTTTATGTACCGTCACTGCAAAACTTCATTAAGTTCATGCAGTCCTTGACTGCATGCTCTATCAGAGACAGGTACCATGAGGTAATCAGTGTGGTGATGGGCACCTAGTTGCCATAAAAGTGGTAACATATACCATTATATAGGAGTTAATATAATATAATTTATTGGTTATTTTCACCCATAATTAAATCCCATTGAGCCGGGCATCAGTATCCTGTCCTCCCACATTACCCACCTAGTGCACCAAGGCCCTCAAGAAAAAGCAATCTCATGCATGGGCAGCCTTTGCCTGAGGCACAAATAACCCAGCATATTTTTATGTTTGTGTTATGAAACTTTATCCTCTCCTGCAGTATATGAAAGTCTTGATTGGGCAGTGGCAACCAGATTGGCAGATCCTGTAGTGTTGACTAATCAAATGGCATTTGTTAAATGTGTACCCCAATGTTTTAAAACTAATTCCACTCAGTGTCATCTTTAGCAATCCTTTAGATTTAGATTTTCATTAGATTTTAGATTATCAGACCATTAGATTTTCCTGGAGCTTGGTGTGTGTGACACATCCACTCTATGCCCTGTTCTTTAGGCAGGTGTCTGTGAAGTTCTTTCAGAAATGATTCCCATTGTCTCTCTTTTTTTCTGGAGTATCATGTCACCACAGGCCTTGCTTTTCCAGGCCCAGGACAGTGTTCTGGGCAGTGGCTTGGGACACAGGATCTGTGTCCAGCTGTCCAGCGGCTGCTTCCACCACTGTGAGCACATGGCCCAGCCCTGGTGGGTTGGTGGGAGTGTGTTACAGCCATCCTGCCAGGCCTCCCATGGTTACACTGCAGACACCATCGTCCACACAATCTTGTCCTGCTTGATTGCAGCTCATGTTTCACATTCATGGATAACCTTTGTGAGAGTGTCCATGGATAAGTCCCACCCCTCAGTCATGAGCCCATCTGTGGGTTACATCCCTTCCTTATGGCCCAAGGAGTCATGGGCCCACTGAGCTGAAAATAGTTCACACTTATGATACATGTGAGCCACTTAGTAGTCTGATCTACCTTTTGGTTAATCTGATGTTCTTCAATGACCTTGGTCTTGGTACATGAGCTGGTACATGTGATGTACCAGGTTTTCCTCCTGGGCAGAAATATCTTGCCACAGTCATATAATCATTGAGGTTGGAAAAGACCTCCAAGACTACTGAGTCCAACTTTTGACCAAACATCACCATGTCAACTTAAACATAGTGCTACTACATCAAGTAGTCTCTTGAACTCGTCCGGGAATAGTGACTCCACTACGTTCCTAGGCAGCCTCTTTCAATACCTGACCTGATCCTGGGATAAAAGGCATGCATGATAGTAAATGGATTAATCTTTTAATAGTACACTTTTCATTGTCAGGCTTCAGTGTTGTAACTGGAGATGCCTTGAAAACCCAAAGTTAAGTATACAATGCAGGTGATGACGGGAATCTTGTGCTGGTCATTTCCTAATTCTGTTTTACTGTCTAGGTAAATCTCAAAGATATTTTTTACTACTTTAATTGGTACTTTCATTAAGTGCTTAGTGATGCTCATGGCAAAATCTGTTCAAATGTTGCTTATGGTAAACTCTCAGCCAAATGTAGGTCTGAATCACTAAATCTTTCTGTAAATTATAATAAAAAACATGTAGATGTGTCACTTAAGGACATGGTGTAATGGTGGACTTGGCAGTGTTAGGTTTACAGTTTTATTCAATCTTACAGGTTTTTTCCAGCTAAAATTATTCTTTGATTATATATTTTGAAAAAAAGAAAGACCTGTGCTTCCCCCCCCCCCTCCCCTTTTATTTGTCTTTGACAGATCTTCCAATCATAAAGAGAGTGTCAAAGACAAGTAATTCAGGTTTGTTCCACTTTGTTTCCACTCAGCTTTGAAGTTCATGACAGTGTAGACTTAGTGTGGAGTGTGAATGAAAAGGAAACATATGAGAAAATAGAGAAATGAAAAGAAAGAAATTAGTCTTTCTGTTGTTGTGGAGTATGCAACTTGAACTTATTGAAATTTTAGCTCAGTTATGAACTTCTGGCTTAATTCATTTTTTCATATGTTTCTTGGTGTTCAAAAATATGGATAATCTGATTTAATAAGATTAAACCTATTAATATTTGAACAGAATGTTAATAAAGAATTAAAGTCTTCTCTTGGTTCTGTCAACAGGAGTCCAAAATAACTCTCTTGATTTCTTAGAATCTATTTGTCCAGTAATGCAATATCACAAAGAATTGAAGGTAAATTATGGTGCACTGCTTTTGAGCTCTTCAAAACTACTTTCTTGCAAGATGACATTATTTTTTAATTGTCTCACTAAATACTTATTAACTGCACTTCAGTTTACACTAGTGTTTTTTATGAACACTGATTAGATTGAGCTTTCAGCCAGAATGAGTTTTTCTTGTTCCTTACCCAGTGATCGAACTTTGAAATTAGCCCAGATCTGGAGAATGGCAGTTTAATGACATATAAACTGAGATATTTTTCCCAGCTTCCATGAAGAAAAGAGGACCTGACTTGCATGCTACATGTAAATCTTATTTGATGCCAGATAAACTTGGATCCCTCAAAGTATTTTTGTGTTAAGGTTGCTGCACTTAGGCTTTTAGAAGAGTATTAAGGGTCTTCCAATAAAAAAAAACAAAACAAAACCAAAAACAAAACAAACCCACAAAACCCCCAAATCAAAGACAAGCCGTGGGCAGTCCTCTTTTTCTAGGCTTTTTGTTTTTTATTTTTCTTTTGTTCACTATCAGAAGCAAGGCATCCTTCCTGATTAGCCAATAGCAGATGAGTGTCTTGAAGCTGCTCCTGGAGTTCTGCCGATGAGTTTCTTGCCATCTTGAGTTACTAATAATTTTCAGGCCTTTTTCCTTAAGAGGACACATTCCACAGGTTTGGTTTTAGAATTGGCTGGAGATAAAAAACTACAGGAGTGAGTTGCAAGCAAATAACTTCATAGTGCTGAGCCTGTTTTCAAAGAAAGAAAGAAAGCTGCATGGCAGCCCGGTGCTGGCAGCTCTGAGAAACACTGGCTTTTTGCACATTTCTGTCAGTTGACCTCTGTATCAACTGAGGTAAACAATGTAAATGACTGACTTTGAAGTCACTATCGTAGGGTTTAGGGATTTTTCTGCCTTATTCTACAAGTTGTGAACTATATGTCCTTATGAAAATACTGTGCATTCACAGGCTATTCAACAGCATCTGCACAACTGGCTGCTTGTCTTCATTGTGGATCAAAGGCATTTTTGCAATGCAAATATTGAGTACGTTAGAGCAGTAAAGAATTTCATAGCTTGGGCAAGCTAAAAAATGTGAACTGAGTTTTGGCTGTGAGTGACTGCCAACACTTAAAGTCAGACAAAACCTTCATGACTTAAACCAGGGTACTCTGTTTTGTGATTAGAGGCAGAGTTATTGTTTCCAGTAAGAGTTAATTATGTTAAGAGTCATTAGTGCAGAGTTGGTTTCCAGTAAGGTCATAGTATAGTGAAGTGAAGTGGCATTTGTATATGACCTTCACTAAAATCTTCTGACAAAGTTACCTGCTATTTCTAGCAATATAAATAAATTCAAGAAAACTATAAATATAAATTGTAACATGTTTCTTATGTATTCTAGATATGTGTCATAATTACGTGATGAATGGAAATGCACTGATCTCTGACTCAAACTTCTTGAACCTGGTTTTAAGACTGGATGATATCTCAGTAAAGTTTCTCTTTATTAGAAAAAGTAAATTTAATCCCCAAAATAGCCCATAAACTGGTTTTTGCAGCTTATTAGAGATAGTCCTAGTAGTTAATTTCCCAGGGCTTTGCCTGAGGCTGAAGTGGTTTCTAACAATCCATCATTAAGTCCTATGACAACCGCAGGTAGGCTGTGAATTGTCAGAATTAGTCATGACATATTGTAGACCTCCTACTGTCATTCTGAAAAATGCAGTTACACCAGGTTTTGCAGCCTGGTGAAGTGACTGGGTACGAGAATGAATGTGAAGCGAGTTTATTTCACACACTCTTACAGGCAAATCTATGCTATGTTTGTCCAAGCCGCTCCTTAATGCCTTAAGTATCTGGTTCTGGAATCATCTGTTCCTCAATATCCATGTCCCATTGTCGTCCATGCATCACAAATGCTCCAGTTTTTAATCCCAGCTATGTGCAAATCCCTAGAGGAGAATCAGAATCTGCAAATAAACCTGATGAACTGGATATAGTTTTAAATATATCCTGAACTGCTGCTTTCTTATTGGGAAGAAAATATGGATATGCAACTTTAGCTCCTTAAAGTTAAAATCCATTTTTAAGCATGTTCTGCTAGTAACATATTTTCTATAAATTGTTCCAGCTGCCAGTAATTTAGGCATTTATTGTGTTGTATCTTATAACCAGGACAGAGGGTTAACTTTAAAGAAGTCATTCTTTGTTGGAATGAGTTTTTAAGAAAACTACATTGTCTTCCTTTCAGTATCCCCCTGTAAGTCCCAAACTTAATAAATACATCTGATAATCTAGGTGTTTATGTACCAGTATGACTCCAATGTGATAAAGTGTATGTTTTCATATCAAAAAGATCTGATGTCAAGTATTTGAATGGGAAACTTGACTAAGAAAATGTCTTTATAACTGTATTTATACAGTGACATATTATTTTTTTACTTCTCTATCATGCAGAAAGAAAACCTGTACTCTTCTGGATTGATTTCCATTACTAAATATGCATAACATTCTCACACAATATGAAGAAAAAGCATTTTAATTCATGTGAATAATTGTTAGTATTTAAACTTGGTTTTTTTAAGTTGAGAATTTCCTTGGGGCAGAAAACTTACTAGTGCTGTTCATACATTCAGTCAAGATTGACAGGCAGATGATGCCTTTCTATTCTGCTGGGATGCAAAACTTTGTAGTTACTCATTTGTTTGGGCCTGTTATGCATGCTGAATGGAAAATACCTGGATGTTAAGGAAGCTGTGGTATGATAAACTGAAGAACAAAACGTGTTTGAGGAGAAGAGAACACTTCATGGGCAAACTGAAGTACTACTTCAAGTGATGTGCAACTGATGAAATTAACTGGAAATTATAAAGAGTAAACAGATGATGGTGGTACACAGCACCACCATAACCCATCATGACTCTTTCTGGGAAGATTTGAAGGGGGAATGAGGATGTAAAGAGATGGCCTTGAAGGCAGCCAAAAGTTCAACAGGCACCATTTCCCTATGTGTCTGTGCAACAAGTGATGAAAAATCAACTGCTTATCTACTAGAATTTTTAGCTGCAGTCCCAACTGTAGTGCATGAAATTGCCAGTTCTGACTCACCTTAAATTTCAAAAGGCAGCGTAACAACAATGTAAGGAGAATCAAAGAACGGAAAAAACCTTTAAAAGTTCATCTAATTCATCCCTTTATCCCCAAACTCCACCAAGATTTAAAGATTTAAAATCATTCCTGAATGAATTTTATCTGATTTTTTTTTTTTTATGACCAAAGCCCTTCCAGCTAGATATTCCACAAAGTTTTAAACAATCTGTAAAATCTTGTAGCCACCCTTACTGCTACAAAGGTTTTTTCCTTTTTCTTTTTTTTTTTTTTTTTTTTTTTTTTTTTCATTCCCCCTTCTTTCACTGTAATTTAAACTCTTCACTTACCCTATCTGCAATTAGGACAAGAAAGCCAATTTTTCTATCCTTTCTGCTATGTTTATTATATTATCCCACTTTTCAGCCTTCTCTTGTCTAGATTAGATAACTACTATTCCTTCCCTTTTTCCATATAGATAATATTTTGTAGACCTCTCATTGACCTGTTTTGGACTTTGTCCAACCAGATCATATAATAGAGATCTTACTAGCTGCACAATAAGCAAGATGATTACTGAGTATGACTTGCCAACAATAGTTTTATTTATGCATGTCAAGATAGTATTTGTCTTTTTCTTAAAAGCACAACATTCTTGCCTTATCCTAGCTTGTAATTCATAATCACTGACATCCTCCCTATCCCTTCTCCAAAACAGTTAATGAATCACTTTCCTATGTTTGCAGAGTATGCTTATTTTTCTAGGAACTTGTCTTTATTGATTAGTATCTTTTGTTTTTAAATTCCAGCTTTCCAATATTTTTGAACTGTATCAATGATTCCAACATGCTTAAATCACCTCTACACTGATGTCACTTGCATGTTTAATGAAAATACTTCTTATTGCACCATACAAATTTGATTAATTGTGATATTCAGTGGCTTGGGCAGAAGACTATTGTGGAGTTTCATCCTGCAATACTTTGTTTTAATGCCGAGCCACTGATAATTATTTAGAGTAGTTTTCTGTCATATAGGTATATATGTATAGAGTTATACCAGTTTCATTTAACCTGTTTTGGTTTCAATCACATATTATAAATTTATTATATGAGAAAGTGTCAAAAATTCTGCTAATAACCAAAAGATTGCCATCTTCCCCTGTATTGAGATATTCCTACCTACACAGATGCATATACAATAAGAGGGCATTTTGTATTTATATAGCAGTAGCATAAAATAGGGAAGGTGGTATTCCAAGCTGAGCTTTCTTCTCATAGGGGATTTCTGGGTCTGTTTTGTTGGTGAAGAAAGGAGTTTTGGTAGTAACTGCTAGAAATGCTGTTTTCTTTTTTTTAAAAAAAACCTAAGAAATTAGGTGACGTAGTTTGCATCACGCTGCTGTGTGAAAGGGAGCAGCAATCTAATAAATAACAGCAGTGTCATTTTCATGAGAGATCTCTTTCGCTCTGCTTTTCTATGTGTATTTGGAATTTTATTGAAGCAAAAAGTGAGAAGTAATGGATTAGATCTAGAAACAATAACGTTTTGAATAAGCTAAAGACAAAATTCAAAAAACTTATACAAACTCTCCTGCTTTTTCCTTGAGTTTGGAGTAGTTATAGCAAATAAGAAGGTGTGCAGAAAGAGTCTGAGAGATGCAGTATAGTGGGTTAAAGACTTTTCACCTTTGTACCTTTCTAAAAATAGTTCACCTTGCACATAGTGACTGTGGGTTGTTGCTGGTTTCAAGCAACGCAGGATAGACATAAAATCCTAGAATTCTTTAGGTTGGAAGAGATCTCTTAGATCAAGACTAACAGTTAACCCAGCACTGCCCTGTACACCACTAAACCATCACATCTATGTGACTTTCAAATACCTCTAGGCAGGTCAACCTAACCCCTTCTCTGGGCAGCCTGTTTCAATGCTTCCCACAAAGAATTTTTTTCATAATATTTTATCTAAACATACTCTGGTGCAATTTGATATAATTTCTTCTTGCCCTGTCACTTGTTCTTTGGGAGAAGAGACCGACTCCCGCCTGGCTACAACCTCCTTGTAGAGAGCAATGCTGCTGCTCTGAAGTGACCCCAGGACAGGGACATTTGGCCATGTCTGCTGCCTCCTCATGGCTGCTGACCCACTCAAGGGTTGCTAACTCTCTACAAGTGCAAGTATTTTCTATTTGTCCAGAACCTAGAGTCTGACCTTGGTCTTGGAGCCTCTGCCTGTGAATTTGTGCTGATACATCATAGTTGAGCAGGGGAGCTTTTTGGATTCATTTTGCAAGGTAAAATGCTGCTTATAAGTTCTTGCTCCAGACAGAGTCTTAATAAACATTGGAAAGGTGGAACTTTAGAAGTTTGTATTCTCACACCTTTTCAGAAGATCTAAATGCAGGTAACATTTTTACAGCAGTCTGTCCCTCTCTAGAATTTCGGTTCCAGATGTGCTGTACTTTGTATATATTTTTGTTAAAGTATAGTGTAAAGTAGAATGCATAAAAAAGAAAAAACAGAGGAAAAAGCCCATAAAATCTCATATTTTTGGGAAATATACAGTGATGTTATTTGCAATTAATAACTGTGGTTATAAAATCCATTATTATTATTATTGTTATCCATTTTCATTCAAGTACTTAACCAGGCACCAAATATTTATGATTTTTTTTCTAATCTAGTGCTTTTGGAGGCAGAAATATTACCATGCTCTTTCAAAATGAATGTCATAGCATGAAACTGGTCCAATCATCAATACTTATTTGGGAGAAGTTGTTTGAAAAATGCAAAATTACTTATAATAACGCTTTCAAGATGAGTGCTCTTACTTATATGTAAATATGCTCTTACTTATCTAATTGTAAAAATTAAATACAAGATTTATAAAACCCAGGCATTTCTGGATGCACAGTATTGTTTAGCTACCATTCAAAAGTGCTGTAGCAAGGGCAGTAACGTGTAAACACTGGGTTGTTAATCTTGCTTCATGTAATATGCAGCTGGGTAAATCAGGTTGTTTACAAGGTAGTTTTGTCAAAGAGATAAATTTATCTTTCTGCTGTGAACAGGAACATATTTTTATCCAAGTAACATGTCTGTACTTAGTGCAGGGTAGTAGCTCCTGTTGGGGGAGAATTTTCCTGAGGGTGCATTGAGATGGCATTAGAGAAATCTGTGGCTATTTGTCTTCATTAATGTTCTCTTTCTGAAGAGCAGGTTATCTATGGGCAGAGGGCTTGGATGTTTAAAGGATGGGTTTGCCTTTTTCGCCTTTCCTTGTCATATGAGTATGTCTCATGTATGTCATGTGGGTTTTACTTGTTTTAGATTTGATGTGTAATAAACTGCAGGGAAATTCAGCATGACACTTTGATTTCTCTGATGTCACTTAGGAGGACCTGAAGTTATAGGACGGGGTCATATCTCTGAAAGTGGTAATAAAACTGAAGAAGTTAGCATGGGGTTAAACCTTGTGATTAAACCCTAATATTGGGAGAAGCAAGTGATTCTGTTTTGCTGTGGCTCTTGGGGACCCTCTCTCAAATTGTATTATATCTGACTGGTAGAATCCCTGGTGTGAGTGTACCTTGTCTTTATTATTATTATTGATCATACATTCTTTTTTTATTTTAAGAAGAATAATTTCTTTCCACACTAGAGCAAAACACAATTTTGAAAAAGCAACACTTCTTTCAAAGTAGAATTAAGCCTGTATTTCCCACCACGGAAGTTGCTATGAATTTGCCGAGACACTTCTGCGTGGAAGGAACCAGCCTTTACATGATGGTTAAAGAAACCCTTTTTTTGCCGGTTAAAGAAACCGGTTTTTTGCCTTTGATCCATGTCTGTATTCCCCTGACTTATCCACAAGGGGGACATAGCTCTAAACAAATACACAGCTTGTGGTTATTTTTGAATATGAACATTTCTAACCCTTCTTATTATAAATTATTCACTTGGAATGCCTTGGGACAATCTCAAAACTGTGCATGCAGTCACTAAGGAAATTCTTTGACAGGAATAAAGAAAAATGCTTTTTTAAGAAATAATTATTTTTATTTTGGAGAACCTTCTTTTTTTTGTTTACTTATGAACGTGAATTTGCTCACCTGAGTGTCAGTAGTGACTTTTGATTACTTGTGAATATGCACATGCCAAAGAGATCGTTAGGTTTTGTTGTTTTCCAAAGGATGTTACTTTGGCATTCTTGAGAATGTGTTGACATTTCTCCACTTGCTTCAGACATAGCTGGAGCTATCAATTAATCTAGGGGATGTGGTAATGAGCATTTTCCTCTCCCTATGTCTATCTTCTTTCCTAATAATTAGTTCTGTGTGAAACAAAGATTTGAATTAGAGAACAGCAAGACATGGGCTTATATAACAACTTGGCTTGACTTCTGAACTCCAGAAACAGAGTTTTTGGTTTGTATTACAACTATGTTCTAGGGCTCCTGGAAAAATGAGAAGTATGATTGAAGTGAAGTTGACTGTGGGATCCGGGATTGTTTCTACCCTTCTGGTATTAAAAAAATACAAGTCTACATGCAAGCAGACCCTCCCTTAAGGGAGAGTAGTCAATCTCAGGAAGATATTTCATAACCAGTTTTGAGTGGAAGCACTCACTTTGCATTGTCTGGCTAAGTTTGAATTTAGGAAGGGGAATTTGGCACTTGGTTGAGCAGAGCTGCCCTGATTACCAGCTAAAGAATGGAAACTCTCACTGTAGCCTCTTTTTCATTCACTAGGAAGCTTTGACTTTTCTTATAACATGTTAATACCAAGTATCTTTTTATGCTTGATATTTAAAATGTAATTCTTCTTATATAGCTATCCAGTATCAGAAATGAAAGAGCAAGATACCATCTCTTTTCACCTAGCTGTAAATATTATATTGGTGAACATTATTTTGCAGACTAAATTGCTGTAAGTTTACCTAAAATTACTCCTCTAGCCTACTCAGATGACTCATATCATCCACAGGAGACCAAATTAGATTGTCATAAATAATGTGCTTCACATTTATGTTTATTTCTCAGCATCTTTTTTGAAATTGTTCTTGTGAATGAGTGACATTTTTCCTATGTACATTTGAAGCTTGCTTTATTAGTTAATTTTCTACTTAAAACTCCCAAATGTCTAAATACAGATTTTTCCATCAACCCAGCAGGGAAAACACAGTATTTAAAGATTTCTAGCCATGTGAAATTTCTGGAATCTTCTGTAAGTTCTGGAACTACCAGTTGTGTTTAGAATTGACACCACCTTGGCAAAGATTTGTTAAAGCTATTCCCCAAATCCCTGTAGGTAAAAATTTGTAGAGCCCTAAGTATTTTTTAAAATCCTTTGTAATTCTTGCAGTCAAAAAGCTTTTTTCTAGTACCTAACCTACACCTGATCTGCTTGAAATTTAGCTAATCTTTTATTGTTCTGTCTCCCCAACAGGCATGGGAATGACTGGTTATCTTTCTCTTCAAAGCAACCCTTTACATTCTGTCATCATATCTCTTCTCCTGTGATCCTTTTTAGTTTCCTTTTTTTCCCTCACAGATGTTTTATTTCCTGTAGCTCCCCTCTGCTCTCTCATTTGGCTTCATCCTTCTCAAATCTGAATGCAGCATTGCAACTGAAATCTCATCAGTATTGAACAGAATAAATAATTGTCATCCTTTTCTTGCATAGGGCATTTCTGTTAATGCATCTCAAAATGATAGCTGCCTTTATGTATCATCCTAGAAATGAGTCAATGGTCTGTGCTCCTCTAACACTTCAAATCCTTTTCTTCAGAAGAGTTGCCTACACTAGTTTCTCAGTTTTGCATTTGATTTAGCCTTAATAAATGCAGTACTGTGCATTTGTCTTTGCACATTTTTATCATTGGTGACATTGGATTATTTTTTCTTTCTTTTACTGTAATAGCAAACCATTCCAGCTTGATATCATTTGTACGTTTTGTGTGTGCTGACTGAACTTCTTCAGGAAAATAACAGAACTGGACTTCTGCAGGGTCTGAGCTGAAACAGTCTCTCTTAACACAGAACTGCTGACAAAAGTATGTTTTAATTTTGGTCCTTTATTATCAATAGTAAGTGCTCTACAGCATAAACAATTCCAAGCTGGCAGCAACAAATCTTCAGTTTATATCATTTGTGACATGTGGTGGAATCTTTCAAGACAGTGTTCTGCTTGAAAGTACATTTTATAGTCAAACAGAACAACTTGATCAAAATCTTCATCATCAATGGGTTGTTTGCTTTGAAAAAGTGTCTCTGGCAATCCAAAGACACTAAATCCGCCCGGATGTTTCTCAAGGGATTATATGATTGACACATCTGTGTGAAATGAGAACTTGCCTTACCGAAGTGCTTCTTCTATCCCATGTTTTAAAGAGACTTCCATCACTTCTGTTTCCCTAGCACAATAATGGAGAAATTACTACTATATGGAGAGATTAAGAACAGCACTGCCAAGGTAAGGCAATGTGTCCCTCTAGCCCATGATCCTGTCTCCAGTAGCGGTGAGTAGCAGTGCCTCAGTAAAAATCACAAGTACGAAGGCAAACATACAGTAATTGTTCTTCCTCCTCACCTCTTTTCCCCAGGTGATTTCTCAGTTTCCAATGCTTTATGGTGTCAAGAGCTTTCTTAAGTAGAGGTAATACCATTGTATAGAAAATTATTCCTGCTTTTGTAGAGAGGATTTGATTGATTCAAATCCACAATCTCACGTTTATCTGGATTAAGCTTTGCTCATTTTTTTTTTTCAATCTATGCTAAATTCAGAACAAAAGGCAGGATGTAGAAGTTTGACATTTTCAAAGGTGCTGTCAAAAATCTTTCCTCCCTGCAATTCTTTGCTCTATGCACTACATACTGCAGTTTCAAACTTCGCCTATTGATCTGTCCTGGCTTGTTTAATCTGAGCACAAGGACAGCAATATTGATGAGGAGAATGTGAAATATTTGCCCTCTATATGGCAGCTGTACCAGTAATTATATTCCCTTTCATAAAAATGTATCTGAATAGTGTCACTGTAAATCCTCATTCATTGTCAAATGAATTCCTTGTTACTGTTGTTGCTTTCCTCCCATTTTTTAGCGACAGCTGTAAGGGGAGTTTTTTTTTTATTGCATTAATTTTAGACACTACTTTGAATTTGTTTTTTCTTAGTTCTGGAACTTTTTGTATAGTATGTGTCATATATTTCATACTGAAGTTAGCACATAAGATTGAATTATCTGTGAGGAGCTTTTTCTGTCTCTTTGGTGTTTTTGTTGTTTTGTCTTTGTGGATTTTGGGGTTGGTTGGTTATTTTTGGGCTTATTTATTCCATGGGAAATTTACAGTGAGGATGACAAAGGCTTATCTCTACCTGCTCCCACCATTACAACCACATTGGCAGAATCCTCCTTGTGGTGCTACCCCCCAGACAAAGGGAAGCAAACTGTTCTAGCACAACTGTATGCCATTTTTGACTGATATAGTTTTACGAAATACTAAGACTTTGCAGCTATTGCTTTACTGGTGGGCATGTAGGGGTTGATTTTGGGTTTTGTTTCTTTCCTTTTTTCCCCCCTGCAGGCTTGTAGCTCATAAACCTATCCAGCAGAAGTTTATAAAAAGGACCTGATGGAAAGCTCCCCATTTTGATTACAAAATTAGTTTGAAATTATTGCATCTTCCCTCTTTTTTTTTCTTTTTTTTTTTTTTCTTCTTATTAGTTTTCTGTTGGATTAGCTAATTGAACAGGCCCGTCGAGGTGTCAAAGAAGTGTAGAGCCAGAACCAAAGGAAGAGAAGCAAAGTGTGACAGGGGAGAAACAGAGGTAGCTGCTTGTTCCTGTACCTGTTCTGTTAGCAGTAAAACTACACAGGCTTTACAATTTTGTCAAACTGCACCCTAAAATATGCTGATTTACATGTTGGTTTTCCCAGTTGCTGGAAATAAGGATCTTCTAGGGAGCATTAAGCCACAGTGAACTTTAAGCCAATTTATTTCTGAATGAGAGCATTCCCATAAGGTATGTAACACGCTTTGGTTTCTGCATGCTAGTTTCACGCCTTTAGCCTCCTTAACTTCTCAGTGGTCCCCCACACAGAACTGTACCAATTGCATTATTATTTTCATTATTTTGAAATGTAAAATGAAGGGGAATGTGGAAAAAAGCAAATAAGGCTAGAAAAAGTGCTTCAAAATTTTTCAGCTCTTACACATCTCATCTTCCTCAGTATCTAGGCACTGTGACTAAGCCAAATTCTTAACAGAGCAGTGGCAGATCTCTGCCGTCACGCTTTTTCTAGACAATTGTAGGTTTCTGTTCAGCACAGATGCACATTAAAGGAACTACTCAGGCTATTTTGACTTGATGCCATGCACCCTCTTTTACATCGGCATTCCAAGGCAGGTTAATCCCAGCACAACATGACAAAGGCGGGACACTCTCTGGAGGTCAGTGTTGCGCTCCTGCCCTGCTTCTCTTGCACTGCACCGGAGTGGAAGGGGGTGGGGGTAGCGAACCATGGTGACAGATCTGACAGCTGCAGAAGCAAGAAGCTTAGGCTTTGAGACAAAGCTCTGCATCCCAGCCATCTGGGAGGCAGCTCTTTTTCCTTGGCTTTGCTGGTGGGTGTTGCCACTCTGACTGTTGGGGCATGGTCCGCTGCCTGTGAGGGTGTGCAGGCTCTTCATCTGCTATTAGGTTGCGAGTATCTGCTTGCTACCATATGGCTGCATTGAAAACATGCAGAGAGGAGAATAAGCTGTAAAGCAACAGTAAAAATGCTGTTCAATGTTCTTCCATGGTGAGAGGGCTACTGGCTCATCCTCTTCTTCCCCCAAGTCCTTACAGCTACTGGTTTAAATAGGTACACCTGCATCAATTAAGCCCCTGTCACTTCCCCACTGTACTGCTCCAAGCTTCCCTGCTTGACACTCTGAATCCTGTATGATTCAGGGTGCTCTTACCCTCTGCCACTGGAAAGAGGAGGCTAAAGGAGGAATTAAGAGAGGTGGAGTTTGCTTTGATTGGGGTATTTTGGAAAAGTTTCCAGGCTCACTGGATTGATCTGGCGAAGAAGTGGGGGCTCTTCTGTCCTCTGAAAGAGGCTAATTCTCTCACACCACAATAGGAGAGATCATGTAGCAGCATCACCAACAACAGAAAGAGGTTATTTTGCAATAT
Source organism: Pyrgilauda ruficollis (assembly GCF_017590135.1). Taxonomy (NCBI): domain Eukaryota; kingdom Metazoa; phylum Chordata; class Aves; order Passeriformes; family Passeridae; genus Pyrgilauda; species Pyrgilauda ruficollis. Next base: position 27,306,016 of record NW_024519206.1, on the reverse strand, counting down.
AATTGTCTGTATGGCTGAAGAAGAACAAATGCTTTCCTTGTTCCCCATGGAACTAATAAAGAAAGGGAAGTTGAGGAGTCTAGGATAATTATTTAGTCATCTTAAATATTTATGAGCTACAGAATGTGCTACATGCAATTTAACAGGGACTTGACAATTGCAACATACATCATCTTGTTTCACAGGGGCTAAAAATACTGAATCTCACTCCTTTAAAATAAAAGCATTAATCCTAAGTACATTTTAAGCCAAGAATGAAGCTGTAAACTGTGAGAGGAAGGAGAAGGGTTTTTTTTTTTTTTTTTTCTTTTGTATCATTGCAAAAATGCAGGTCGGGGAAAACACTGCAGGAATAAAAGTTTTGTTAAGAAGATTTTATGTGAGCTTTCTGAGAGTGGTGATGGTGGTAAGAGGTGTGTAATTCTTGATATTACACAGTTTGTTATTGACTTCACCATAATCTGGGGAATTTTGTTCTGTTTAGTAGGCTGGAAAAGGGATAGACTTTCCAACTTTGTTTTGGTGACAGTAAAATCATTGTTGCAAATCCAAAGAATTGGTTACAGTGGGATAACTCTCCCCGTGCTATCTCTTTACAGGACTCTGGAGCCACAAATACATAACACAAAGTCTCTTCTCTCATTTTTTCTGGCTTTCACATGGTTTTCTATTCCATGTGTGACTTGTTGATGCACAGCTCACAGTGGAGAAATTCACATTGAAAGACAGCTTCCACTGGCCATGGAATCAGACATATTAAGTTTTCTAGAACAGGTTGCTTTATTTTGGTCATTAAAAGTTCTAGAACAGACTTTCTGAATTTTGGATTTCGTAATTTCTGTCTGCATCATAATCTCCAAATTAGTAGTAGTAGTAATAATAAAACCTCCATTACATGGGCTTATAGTAGGTAGTTGTTAGTTCATTTTGATGAGAGCAGTGCTGATGTGGAAGAGACCTATAATGTCTCTGTTTCTTATTTCCTCACAAGTTGCACAGTAGACAACTTTGTAAGCATGACCAGGTTTGGTCTTATGTATTTTACTCCATTTGCAACTCTGTGCAATCAGTGTACTTGAAAATGTTTCAGTACTGCTGAATTTGGCAGCCTATTTAAATTTTGGCTCTTAAAATTGGCAATTGTCTTCATCCCTTGCTTCATCCTAGCTCAAGAGTGGCCAGGATTAGAACTACCAAGCACTTGGGTTTCCTCAGACATATCTTACTTTTCTGCCAGGAAATTTTGTCTAGGAGTAATTTGAATGCCTTGGTTTTAAGATAGAATGCATCTCTATGTGTGCACCTAGAGAAAATTTGCTTGCTTTGTGATACCTTGGATTCAGTGTACACGCACATATTGAATGCACAGAGGCATTTCCAAAAAACCAAGTGCTCTGAGAGCATCTTTGCTGAGCAGATGTGCCTTTGCTGCTCAGTGTCACAGGACACACGTGAGCTGTGTGTGTAGCACAAGCACTGAGGAGCTGCCTGGTACTAGGATTCCCTGTCTGACTGCACACAGTCAGCACAGCACACACTGATTTATGCTCAGAAATCTGTGGTCATGCTCTGAAGAGAGTCTCTGCTTTGCACTAGTTATAACCTATGCATGTTGAACAATCTGCATGGATATTATCAAGGAGAAGAAAAGTTCTCCACCCTAGCATCTGAAATACTTGATATCTTTTGTGCCAAATGCAAAGTGTTCTATGCTTTCACAGAAATGTGAGGGTTTTAATTTATTGGAATGAAAACGTAGACGGCGTATAGGGAAAAACATTGATTTTGATCCAGTGTACATGGTATAGGTGGGCTGAATGTACTGTATATTGAACATCTCAGAGCAGGGAACCCAGGAGGTTGCTTATGTTGCAGCTCACTTTCCATTGCTGCAAAGTGGAGGGTTTTAAACAGAGCACTTGCTTGAGCTTATGCCTGCAGCATACCATGATACATGCTCACATCTTTCTGGCTCAGTGGCAGCAGCAATAGTGGAATCTAGAGCTTGCTGCAAAAAAGAAAGACCAAAAAGATGAGGGAAAGCAAAATGTGTTTTCCAATTAGATAATGGCAAATATCATACTTGTACTTGTGGAGGGTCAGAAAGGTAACAGCTGAAGGAGCCAAATAATAGACAAACTGATGACGGTAACTAAGAAAATATAAAGGAGACTCAATCTCTCTCTCACTGATAAAGCTGTTTGAGGTGCAGTAGATCAATTTAGCCATGGCTGTTGTTAGGAAATTGCTCTTGTTTGATGTTCCACAAGCAGATCATGCAGTTTCCTAGGAAACATCTTTTTCCACTTAAAATCTAATTTTCTTACATTGCTAGAACTGATGAGTCACCCTGCCTGGCTTTTACTTACTTCCTCTTACCTATTAAAATGTACTCACCAGAGAGAAATCCAGGGATTTATTAGTCTTTATCACTTGGCTGTTCAATTAACTCTTCTGGTTCCTCTCTGTTATCAGACAGTGTACTTGATATGGCAAGTCAAAAGTCATAGGTCAGAAGACAATCAAGATGTGAAATAAATCATGGATCTCTTAATGGGACATACTTCCTAAACTGTGAAGAATTCCCATACTGAATAATGTTTCCATTATGACCTACTATGAAATTTCCCATGTTCCTTTGCCAATAACATGCCATCATTTTTTCATTACTGGTTTGTTGATTATTCCCTTATTCAGCTGATTTATAAGTGGGCTTCAACTTGGCAATGACAATTGCAGCCAGTTACTGCCAGAAAACAGATAGGTTCTGTTAAATTTTGCAAATTATGGTTAAAGTCTAAAAGTGTCACTTCTTGGTTGAGATGCTGAATTTTAGTTGTAATGAATGGCACTTAGATTGAATGGAAAGTTGCCAGAGAAAGAGGCAGGGCTTATTCATGGCTGTGGTCAAAGGAACAGAGGTCAAAGAATGGGTTGGCAGCCTGAGTTTTCAGTGACTTGTGGAATTAATTCCAGTTTTCCAATACAAAGGTAAATGCTACGATCTACAGTTACCTGTTGTTTGGGCTATATATAGAATCCTTGTAGTTTGCAGATGCCTAATGATGTGGCTACATCATTAATAAAGGTTGGTCCAGCAGAATATAGCTTCCATAAAATTCTCCATGGGCTAGAATTCTTACCCTTTTTCCATGTGCAGCTGTGCCATAATCAGTATTCCTGCTGTTTCCCAGTGCCTCTGTTGCCTCACTTTTCAGTATCCTACTGACCTGCCAAACCCTAGATAGTAATGCTGTGAAGCTTCAGCTACTGAAAAACGGCTTTCTCTTCAAAGGGCAATCTCTCTGCAAAAGTAATGCTCAATGTGACTCTACATCCCAAGAAGAGGATGGCTAAAATAATTCCCCACCCTAACTTTGTTTTAAAACTTATGAAACTTTTTGGTTTAAGATTTTGGTGTAGTTGTTTATTATTGGGTGACATACTTGTATCTTATTGTGTATCTATTTGTTTCTGCTAGCACATGGCAACACATGGCTTGTTCAGCTGCAGCTGGTGAGTGGGTGGCCTTATCATATAAAGCTATGCATAATGCTTAAAAAATTTGATAGGCTTATCACTTGTATTGGCTTGCACTGGATTTTGCTTATATTTCTTAAATATTAAAAATTAGAAGGAATGACCATGGCTTTCAAGCAGCCGTTTCAAAGCAGTTTCTCTAAACTAACACTAGATTATGAAGTCTGTGGAAATGGTTCTTACATATTTGTGATCTTACAGACTTTTAAAAACTGTTTGTCTTTTTCTTAATTAAAAGCTTTGACTTCTTCTGATGAGTTCAATTAAAATAGGCCTTTCAAATTAAATTTCAAGTTATTGATGATGGTTTTGAGGAATTTAGGGACCAGAAGACTGAGCTTCAGTAGGATATAGGCTAAAAAAGCTTACCTGGCCCAAAGAGCAGCAAGGTTCAAGCCATACATTTCTAGTTTGATGGTTGTATTTGTACCTGAAGGGCACGTGTAATATTGACAGAAAGACGTTGTGTGATTTAGACTTCAGTGAGTGTAAGTTTTTCTGGTATAAAAGAACCATATAGATTGTACGTTTGCTTTGAAACCTTGAAAATGTGAAAGATGACCTTCGTTTAGAGTCTGGACTCTTGGAAAATTTTGTGTGTGGAAATGTGTTGGTGGCTTTGATTTTTTTTTTTTTTTTTTTTTTTTTAATGAGTTACAGGAAAGAAGAGACCATAGAGGCAAGGGAATAATAAAAAGGACATGCTTTAATGTTGTCATTGCTAAATGAAGTATTTGCCAAACATAAATATTCACCTGGGCTCTGGGACTCACCCTTGATGAGGGAAAATAAATTGAGCCATACTCAAGCCATTGATTGCAGGCATTTGCTGAGACCATTTGCCATAAATTACCTTCCTGTGCTATGCTACAATAAACTCAGTATAACTTTCCCACTCTTTTAAACAAGAAAACAGGTTGGATCAAAATTCTGGCAGCAGAATCCACTTCTTCCAAGTAAAATGATGAAACTACTGGTAATTTAGGAGAGCTGGCTGCTGCACTCCCCTTTTATTCTGCTGGTGATGTATAAGTGCACTTAGGTCTTTTCATTCCTGTCTCTAGCTCTGTCTCTTCCTTGATTAACAATTGTGGTGCACCACTATGTGCTGCCTATGTGGCATCTGGTTCAGGTGTCTGTCACTTCAGGGGCTGCTTGCATCTGGGTATGATAAAAAATGCCAACCTGATGTCTTTTATCCTGGTCAGTGGCTCTTCATGGTCACAGGTGAAGGCAGTTGAATTATAGCTTTATTTACTTATTTCTGGAAATGTGCTAAATATCTCAGTAAAACATTCCTAATAGGGGACAGTGGCTTTTTGACCTGTGGGTCACCAGAGTAATTCACAGTCCAGACCACTGATCCACTGCAGAAGCTGTCCCCAGACCATAATTTATTATCAAGGACCACAAAAAGGAGGTTAATTTATAAAATTTGTGCAAAACATCAGCACTTCTTGATTCTCCAGTTCATGTAAACTTTTTCCCTCATTTTGATTCACATGGGTCATGCCTTTGTGTTAAAATCAAAATGAAATAAAATTTTCTCTTGGCACACAAGAGAGAAATAATTATGTTTGTTTCATTTCTTATCCAACCATTTCATAAACTGCACATTTATTATAGCAAGACATGCAGAAGGCCCCAGCTCTGCTGAGAATATTCATGCAATTGTTGACCAGTAACATATCATAAATAAGTGGGTATAATTTATATGTATAGAACATCTAAATCCTGTTACGCCAATGAAGTCTATTGCTGAAAAGTCTCACCATTTGTTCCTGTTTCTTTGTCTACCCTGTTTGCAGGGAATAATTTTGCCTAACCTTTGTGTAGTTCATGCCATCTCTGTATAACCTTTACTTCTCTTGCATTTGTGTAATGAGAAGTAATTCTTGTCCAGAGACACACTTGAGATTCTGAAAGTATGACCAGACTTCTCTCTTATGGATGCAGTATTGCATTGGAGAAAAAATGGAACTATGCTCACTGTGCTAATGGTATAATTATGGGGTCTCTCTTCCAGGAGGAGAAAGAAGATATTAGTTATCAAAATGTGCATGAACTTGGGCTTCAATGCAAAATTTATAAAGAAGATACAAACGAATAATTTCTACTAAAAAAGGTAGGTCTTGGCGAATAATAGCATGCAAAAATATGCTCAATAAATGTAATCTTTACACTTATAGAAGTGCTTTTTTTTTTTTTTTTTTTTTTTTTTTTTTTTTTGTTTGAGGCTGTGTGTTTGAAGTCTTTTGCTATAATGCTGATTGCAAGTATTTGAAATGTAGTTGTTGAAATTTGATCTCTCATTTAGGGGTAGCAACAAATCACATACTGTTGTTCCTACTTCCTGACTATATTATCAGAATACTTGTAATCAGTGCAATGTCTTAAGAATGCTACCGGGAATTTTAATCTATCCTTCTGGGTAACAGAAAAAAATAGAGGATTTGAAAAAATTGTCAACCACTTTGTCAGTCCTGAGTGTCCAGCCCTTTCCTGAAGTATTGCACATAGAACATTTTATTTCCTTCCTGATATATTGCTTTCACACAGAGTTTGAAATTTACCTTGTCACCATATTTGCACAAAAACATTACATAAGCAAGTATGGTCCTAATTGAGATAGATATTTTTCTACCTTTTTAATTAGTTCTATAAAGGTCTTTGAAGGGGTTTACAAACTTAGATTATGCAGTGTCCCAATTGCATAAAATCTATTGCTTGTCTTTTATTCATATGCATGCTTAAGATTGCTTGTCTCTGTGTGCATATGAGAATAGGTATTGATTCCTTGACAGTCCATGTTAAGCAAACAAAAACCCAAAGGAAATAAGTTTTCAAGCCTTTGTGCCAGGTTTTGCTGTGTTTGCTGTGTTTAGAGATGAATAGATGAATGATTTGAGATGAAACGGAGGAACCTCAAAGAATTAGTGACATATAAGTTTTATCCAAGGTGAAAAAGTTCCAGTATCTTTCTAGGTTTGTCCTGGAAGTAAACATTCTGAGTGTATACAACTGGATGAATAATTTTCCAATTTCAAATGGGTATGTTCAAAACTTCCTACTTTTGGGATACGTATACATCAACAATATTCATCAAAATTTTGCTGTTTTGTTTGTTCCCCCCTCCCGTGCTACCCATCCTGCAATGTTTCTTCCTGCCCTAGGAGGTGGAAACTAGTATGAAATATGATTTCACAGGAGCAACATGTGCAGTTACCATAGACAGATAATGCTACCATAATGATACATCAAAACAAGAATTCAGAATTGGAGCATTTCAGAATTGAACACTTCAGAATTGGAAATTACCAAAATTTAGGATTTTCTAAGTTATGAGGAATGAATGTTTTAACCTCAATAATGCTATTTTAGTAGAGTCCTTGTTATTTAAGGGTGATTTTAAGCTGCTTAGAACAGTAATCTCTTCTCTTCCCTCATTTTGTTTTTGTACTGTACCATCATACAAGACAGCTATAAAAACCATCAAGAGAAATGGGCTCTTCAGGCTGATGACTCCAAAGCCTGGTACCAGAACAAACGTGGTGCAGTGTCAGATCTTTGTTCTCTGTGTGAACGGGCACCCAAAAGGGGAATGAAACATTTTTTATGTTGTGGAGATCTGTGGGTGACTTGGGAGTGGTGAGCTTCAGGACTCTTTTTCTCTGATTCAGGCTAAGGAGGAACGTGTCACCTGCCCTTTTACTAATTTCCTCTAGATAATACCTCTACAATCCCTTGTGCTTCTGGGTTGTCTGAGTCCTTTTAATTCTTTATTATAGAATGATTTGCATTGGAAGGAACCTTCAAGATCATCTAGTTCCAAACCCTTGCTCTGGGCAGGAGCAACTTCTTCCTCACTAGCACAGTGGAAGGCTCTCAAAACTCCATCCAGTCTGGCCTTGAATGCTTCCAGGGATGGGGCATGCACAACTACTCTAGGCAATCTCTGCCAATGCTTTACCACCCTTTCAGGAAAGAATTTATTCCTAATGTCTTCTTTAAACTCACCCTCTTTCACTTTAAAGCCATTCCTCTTGTTCTGTTACTGTGCGCCTTTGTTAAAAGTCCCTCTCCAGCCTTCTTCTAGGACCCTGTTTTGCACTGGAATGTCCTCGCTGAAACCTTTTCTTCTCCAGGCTGAGCAACCCCAGCTCTCTCACCACTCTAGAAGAGGTGTTCCATCCTTCTGACCATCTTTGTGGGTTTGTCTGGACTTGCTTTAATGGGTCTGTGTTTGTTATACATTGGGGCTCCCAGAGCTGGATGCAACACTCCAGGTGGGGTCTCATGAGAGTGAAGTAGAAGGTGAAAATCACCTTTGACCTGCTGGTCACACTTCCTCTGGTGCATCCTTTTGGCCTAGTTGTATACAACAGACCCATTTTCAACTCTTCAGTGGGTAATTTTCACTGCTAAATACCTTTCTTTTTAACCTTGCCTTGCTCCTATGAGCCTGGAGGTTTCACTTCTGACAATCCATGTGTTGCTCCCCATGCCCTTCACCAAGTTCCTGCTCCCACTTCTCTCCACTCCTTCCTCTTGTGAGATGTGGCCCTTCCTTGCTACTTCCATGTACCACACAAACCATATTTCTGATTCCCAGTTCTCTTGTCAGCCTCCTTCCCTACTCTTATTCTATTACCTCCACTAAGGACATCTCCCAGGTATGATCACCAGCTCTGTGTGTGGTAAATATTTATTCATCTGCCACCTTATATAGCTGGGTCTGATTTTAGTGAACTTGAAGGTGATCAAAATAAGAGACAAAACCCCTCTGAGAAGCTAGTTGGTTTTTTTAAAATTTCTTTTATTTTTAAAAAAATTTTTTTGGGGGGGAGGTGTTTTTTGGCTTTGTTTTTATTTTTTTCAATTTGGTTGATTGTTGTGGTTTTGCTGGTTTTTTTTCTTTTTTTTTTTTTTTTTTTGTTTGTTTGTTTTGTTTTGTTTTTTGGTTTTTTTTGTTTTGTTTGGTTTGGTTTTTTCCCCCGATGTATTTCTTTAGTTGTATCATTTTAAGATATAAATATTATGTGGAGGCTGCTCTCGGTGTCCCCATTTTTCTTGTGAGAAGTTTTGTTTTCCAGCCCAAGATGGGATATCTGGCAAATGACCTTCCCCTAAGGGTCTTTTCATTTCTGCTGAAAAAGGCAGAGCTGGAATTAGAGTCAATGTAGCTGTCAAGACAATGCTGCACCCAAGTTAACAGTGACCTACTAAGTAATATGGCTATAATGCTATTTTTTTTTCTCCATATAGCATTGGAGTGAGGGGATAGTCTCAGCTATAATGTGCTGCAAAGTGTGGACCAAGGAAATTTGCATCACCATAACTATTCACCAACTTTAGGGTGAGTGTAGCAGCTGTGTACTAAATGTCCACTATTAACAAATAATTTATAGCCCAGGTAAATCTCCAACAAAGCATCACCAATCTCATGTGCTAACTGTGTGACAGAGACAAATATAGGCAAAATCTTCATGGCCTTCTTACTTCCTGCCTGCCAACTTCATAATGTGGAGACCTTATCACATATAGTCTGACAATGTGTGTCTTTCCCCTGAGCTTGCTTCCAGGCATTGGGACTTTGGTCATCCTTTTGCCCAGGAGACTTTATAAGCTTGACACCTTTGTTGAAGGCAGAGCATATGGAAATGAACTGCAATGCAGCATGTGGTATGAAAATGATTTTAAATTCTGTCATTATCACAGTTTAGCATTGTGGCCAGAGCTTTTCCTTAATTACTCCCTAGAGGGAAAAACTGCTGATACTATAACTAGACTGAGGCCATCTACTAAACCCAAAGCCCTTTTTTAATTCTGAAAATTAAATATTTATTGTCCACAGGAACATTTTGTTAAAAATAAAAAGAGAGACAGAGGAAGAAACAAGTTAGTGGGGTTTAGTTCTTCGCCTCATGGGTGTGGGTTGGCAAATATGGATGTGCATTGCTTCAAGAGGTCAGACTCCCTGTTGGCAAAAGTAATCAGATATCTGACTCCAAACAAGTAGAAAAGGTAAATCTTAGTTATGTATATTACAAGACTGCATGGCTCTGAAAGTTGAATTTCAGGAGCCCAGCAGCAGTCATTTGATCTATACCTTCTCACTTTAAAGAGAGTGTGATTTTTTTATACCTCATCTGTAGAGGACTTTTCATGTGAACGCCACAGACTTCAGAGCATTAAATTTGTTCTGAATGTCTTTGTGATAACTTAGGCCAGTATATTCTAGCCTTGATTTTAACCTCTCCTTTCGTGTGTCATCCTATATGATGATGAAACTTTTTCCTGACTTTCCTATGCTGCTCTATTCATAACTTCCATTTCTCCATATTTCCATGTACTCTTTTTCTCCATCTTCTTTAAATAGTTTTACAATGAATAACTGTCTTAACAAGGTGCATGTACTTTCCAAGTGAGAGCTGTCCTGCAGTCATTAGCTTTTAGTCTAGCAGATGACATTCTAGAAGTGATGAGATCTTGGTATTACTCTTAATCTTGCTTCTAATTGGGTGTACAATTTTAGGCAAGTCTTGTCTGCTGGCATCGATTTCTAATGAAGGGGAGATTATAATTGGCAGTGGTAACTTGACTGAGGAATGATCTGGCACACAGGGCAAGGAGGCCCAACTACAAGAAAGGGTTAAATTGGCTGAAAGCAGCAATGCCAGAGGCAGAACAGATTCCTTGCAAGGGTGAAAAATTTCCCTTGGTGGTGAGAGAAAAAACAGCCTCAGCACTGTCTTGTGGCCATTGTGGATTGCAAGTGCTCAGGGGCCACCTTTGGGAAGTAGAGCCAGGGCTGGGATGAGGTGCCCAGTGCAATAGCTCTCAGGATGGTGCTGGTGCAAGGGTAAATAAGGAATCTGCTTGTGGCACATCTTTTCAGACTCCACATTCGAACTGCATAGTGTGATAGGATTCTGCTCAATGCATTGTTTATTATATTTTTCTTTTATGTTCAAGTACCAATGTGTTTTTAATTCATCTCAAGGGATATCATAAACATTTCTTAACACTTTCCTAGTGTTTGCCTCTTCTGTGTATTGTTTTCCTTTTTCAGTATGAAGGACTCTCTTACCATGTGATTTTCAAGTGGTTTTACACAGGAAAACAAACTTTTCTGGGGCTTAGTGCTGAGGGTAAACGAGCAAAACACACTGAAATAAGATTCACAAGATGAACTCAGTTTTTCACAAATCAAAATAAACTCTCAGTTCAGCTGGCAACATTTTTCTGGAATTCAAATGTTTCTGCAGATCTTTTTAAGAAATGTAATACTTAGCAGGCCCTTGCATGGGGAACAGACTTGTCCTCTCTCCCTGTAGACTTTGCCTATTCATCCTTTTTTGGTTTTAGCTTTGCTGCCTGAATAACAAGTTCTGTGTAGACAAACCAGTTTTGTTCAAGTTTAGAAAGATTAGAGTTTGGGGATTAACACAAGTGTAGGAAGGGTCAGGGAAATTGAAATTCTCAGAGACTTTGAAGTGCAAAAGGGAATAAGTGCAATGAAAGTAGGGATATCAGCCTTGTCTCAACAAGAGCCTGTAATTTTTGTAGCTGTAGTTACGTATTGCAAGATGCAATCCTAAGGAAGATGAAGGTAAAATAATTTTTATTTTATGTTGTTAAGCTGTTTCTCTAAGACCTTCCTTCAGGGTTTGCCTTGATCTAAGAGGTATACAAACCACCTTGTCCACATTAAGGCCTTTCTATAAAAAGGCTTTGTTTTAACTAACCCTAGACTTACTGATCCTGACACTTCCAACAACCAGAGCTTCTGAGCTGAACTTAATAGGCCTTTCTGGAAGTAGAGATAGGAAAGCTAAGCTTAATTGCTTCATTTAATTTTCATGAAGCTTGGTAATTTTCAGTGAGTGTCTTTATGCCAGCTCTCAAGCCAATTTTTAATTATTTAGCAAAACATTTAAGCACATACTTTGATCCGTGCTATTCATCAAAGCACTTTAGAACCTGCTTATGTGCCACTTGAACAGGTTGAAAGAGAGACATAAGTGTCTGCTGAATAGGGAAAGTTTATAAAGTCAAGACCTTAAGAGGGAGCTGCTTGAATACAATGATCAGAGATACCAAAAAGTGTCCACCTCTCTCAGCACTGCAGAGATTTGAGACCAGAGTTGAGTACATAGCAATGTAAATGCCCCCCTCCACTTCCCCCCATATGCTTTGGGCATATTTCACACACAGTCTTCAGCTGGTTTTGCTCACAAATTGATTTTTGTGTGTGTGTGTCTGTGTAATTTCAGTGTCACCAGCCTGACGTGCCTGACACTGCAGTCTTTTTCAGAAGCAATAAGCCATGCAGTCTGATGTAGAAACAAGTCTCCATGGAGCTAATCGGCTTTGGTTTTTTGCTCTGAGCACTTGCTGGTTTTTTCCCCTTGCAGTGGTATCGGAGCACTGTGTTAACTCTAACAGAACTACTGATTCACAAACTAATGCCATGGAGTTGGCTTATAAGTTAAACTATGAGAGTAACTTACTGTGTCAGAGGGGCAAAAGATAAACAAGCTCACTCGGGGTTACAATAATTTTTAGACTAATCATACTTTCACTTTTCGGTGTTTTAAACAGTAAAGGATTTTAGGAATTCTGGACTAGGAACTTGGCTGAGGGCACAACCCTTCTTTCATGTTATGCTGTTTATTGTCAGATCAGGCCTAATTTTTTTAGGCTGCCCTGGAATACAATGTGTGTTTTTATCAAGTCATTGACATGGATACAGCAAGTCAAAATAAGCCAAGCTAAGGTGATATGCTGAATGGACCTATGCAGCTTTTCTGTCTGCAATTCCTGTAGCTAAAGCGTGTCTCCATAGAGCAGCACAAAACAAAAACATAGATGCTTTTTGCTCTTTTAGTATTTTCTTTTGTTCTTGTGATTTCCTTTGGAGAACCAGAGTGTTATCTCTGAATAATACCTTAAAAATTCCAGAGAAATGAACAACCTTTATTGACCACAACTGCAATGACAAAATCCATTTCACTAAGCAAGACAAGATGTCCTTGGAGTTTTGAGCATGTGTAGAGCATCACATATGTTCAGGCAGGAGTTTTGGGGTATTTTATGAGGAGGCACAGATATTTTAAAGCACACTGGACTGCCTATACAGACTTGCTGAAGAATTAATAGTGAAACTTGAATTTCAACAGTTTTGCTCACAGTAGGAGCACAATCCCTCAAAATAATAAAAAAAAAATAGTGGGGAAGAAAAGAGGAAAATGAAAAGATAGGTTTCCAGGATAACAAAGGAGACCTGGCAGTCTATTAGTGGGATGACTACAGCAGCTGACAGGCTGATAGACTGCTCCACAGTCCCAGCACACCTGTGTGGAGCCACCTGTCATAGGAGTGAAAAATGTATCCTGAGTTATAGAACTGCAAATTCAGCAAAAATTCTACAAGGGATCAGAGGAGTGAAATAGCCCTCATGCTTGGGTTTTGTTGCCAGAAGATTTCTCACCTAAAGAAAAAAAAAAAAACCACCCACTAACAACTCACTCAGAAAGCAGTTTTGTCATTTTCACACTATTAGGACTACTAGAAAATATATTACCAGAGTAATGAAAAATGTCCACATCTAAATTATCGTGTATAGTCTATGTAAGTTGGTTTCATTAGGTAAAAATACTCTTGTGTGAATGCCACTCTTTGCCTAAAATAATTTCGTGGGTTTGGCAAGCCAGTTTACATAGCCCAGTGTTTTCTGTCTAGCTGTGGCATGCTCCAGTACTGCAGCGGGAAGTGAAATAAAATCAGCAGAAACTAGTTGTGGAAGGTTTTTTTTTTTTTTTTTTCCCTGGAAATTGAAAGGTTCAAGTACAATTCCTTGTAAAAATGATGCAAACAAAAGATGATTGAATCTCCTCTGAGGCACCTAAGTTATCAGCACATCAGGTACCAAGGACTCAAATTATAAATTTAATTTCTCATTGCTGGGATTTTGTAAACCGTCCCTTTCATAAATTTAGAAAACTCACATCTTCAAATGGCATTGATCCCTTCTCCTGATGACTCTTCTTAATAATTTCATCACTCTCCACATGATTAGAAGTTTCCTGTATTCATTTACCTCCAGCATAGTCTAGTTATTGTCTTTTGGTTTACACTTTGCTGTTGTTTTCATATTTACCCCTACAGAATGTTATTAAGGAATTAGCACATAACATGTCAGCCTTTGGATAAATTTGACAACCAGCTCATGTAACTTCATGTTAGATCTTTTGTATCATGCTATTCCCATAACTGGGCATTATTCATTTTCTTTACCTCTAGTGTAAATTTATTTTTGTGACCGTAACTATCCTAAGCAAGTGTTCCAAAAGTGGCAACTTCTTATTTCAGACACTGTTACTGTATGAAAAGCTTTTGTCCTTATAAAGATTTTGCTTTACGAAAACCTCCTAAACCCACGTTAATTTTCTCACAGCTGTAGTAAATGATGAGCATTTCCTTAAAGCCTCCAGCTGATGAGCCCAGTCCCAGATTTATGTCTTGAAGTATTTACGTTCAAAGCACATTTACATTTTTTCATCTTTGAATGGATAAATTTGTACTTTTGGCTGTTTGGTACTACTCAATCCTTCATTCTTTTGGTTGAGTTGTAAGCCAGAAGGGAAAGGTTCTGTGATCTTGTTCCCTTTCTACTGGTGATTCACAGAAGGGACTTCTCCCATGACTGGATGGAAGACATGGAGGCTAAATATTGGAATGAAAAAGAGACAGGAATGGGGCACATTTTATTGTTAAATGTTTTATTTATTGAAAAGTACAAATCTGGGTTGACTTCATCTATTTATGAACCCAAATATACTTTGATTTCCTATCCAACATTCACCCAGAAAAAAGAAAAAAATAGAATTGAAATGTTTCATTGAAATAAAAAAATCTTAAATCTATACTTTGATTTTAAATAAAATTGTTTTTGCTTTGAAAAGAGCAGTGCTTCTCTAACTGAGAAGCATAATGGGGTGATTTGAGAATATTGACATAACTGCAGATGTTTGCTTAACAATGCTGTCATTTTCACAAGAATCCACACATTTTTTCCTTTTGGGTAACCTGAAACCAAACTCAGGCAGCAAGTGAAAAACAATCATATTTGTACAGCTTTAGTTGATATGAAACTGCTCCTATTTCTTGCGGTGGTAGCTGTGCAGAGGGTTCATGGAAATCTCACCCCTTGTGCCATATGTTTCTTTTTGTAACTCATTCTTTGCTAAGTAGAAACAAATTTAATTCTTTCTATGAAATTTCCCAACTGGTAGTTTTCCATGGAAACCCAAACATTTGTCAGAAACTGTGGAACTGCTGAATATAAAATGTCTCCTTCAACTCCTGTTCATTTTTAATCAACTCCAGCCACAGCTAAGACTGCTTTCTGTAGGAGCAACCCTTATGTTGCTGCAGTTGCTGAATATTCTAGGACATCATACCTAATCAGAAAGTCTTGCTCAGGACTGAGATGTGAGCCGTGACCAGCTGCACGCTTTCTTTCCTTATCATTTATTTATTTTTTTGCCCTTAAGAACAAAATGGAGAATATTCCCATATTTAGAAATTCAAAACCTAAGTGTCTTGATAGTTATAAAGAATAAAAAGTGTGTGCTAAATATTTTTGTTTGGAAAAAAGCAAAACTGGTTTCAGTTTTTGTCTGTAACACTTTCCAGTGTGACTTGGGCCAGCTCAGTAAATCATTCTGAGCTTAGTTCCAGCCAGCTGTAATGCCAAGAGAATAGTGTTTCTTTTCTTCCACCTGTTCTGTAATTTATTACAAACTCTTTGAGGCAGTGACTGATTTTTCTTGTTTGGCACTTTCTGTGGACACTTAGCCCAACTTTCTGGAAGTAATTAATTTTTCAGTTCATGATCATTCTAAAAAAAATTCTATGTGGGTGAAATGAACAACTTTCCCCTGTTTACTGCATTAACAAGGTAAAAAGTAAATTTTGGTTGAGTGTTTTACAAACCATTGTTTTTGCAATTTAAAATTAATGTTCAAATAAACTGTAATGAAATAGAAATGTAAATAATAGTTCAACTATATATAGCTTTATATGGCTGAAAACTGAGTTTGAATTAAAATTGGGAGAAAATTAGGGATATTTTCAGGGGTTTTTAAAATTTTTCTGGACTGTATGTCTGTAACATTAGCATTTTATTTCCTCTAGAAGAACATTTTTCAGGGTATGATCCAAAATTTGATCCAGCCGCATCCAGCATGGTAAAAACCTGATTTTTTTTTTAGGGGAATTGGAGGTGTTCTGTAGCAGTATGAGATATTGACCTCACCACATTTTAAACCTTCCCTGTAGGGTTGTAATGAGGAATCAGAGTCTGACCTGCTGATCAGGTAAGGGAGTTCAGAAGCCATTTCTTCAGCCTTTTGGAAAATTGCCCTTAAATTTGCTAGTGATTTCCTGTGTGTATACATGTGCATGTCCTGACATGGCTCAAACACTGAAGTAATAAGGAAGTATTGACTTCCACCCAGATGTCTGTTTCACTGAGCAAGTGTTGGCCAATGGATTGATGCACTATTAACAAGCATCTGACTCCCTGCTAAGGGAGAATTTCCTGCAAACTAGCAGGCATTTCTGCAGAAATATCTTTGGAGTAAGGGAAGGCAGCATATGTGATTACTGGATATCAGAGAAACTTCAGTTGTTTGAAAGACATTTTTAAAAATATGTCAGTTTTAGCATTTTAATTAATTCTGGTGGATTTCATGCATGCCCAGATTAGCATGTGTGGACTTTTAACCCATTAATATATCCCTTTAATTCAGAAATGTGACAAGCTAGTTGCAGTATTAACAACAAAACTATTCAAGGAATACAAAAGCTGATACTGCAGTAGTAATGTTATCTCCACTGAGCTACACTAGTCAGTGTGGACGACATTCAGCCAAAACCGCAACCAAAACACTCAAAGAGTGAATATAAGCTCCAATTAAAGTCAAGGGACCCTAGCTTCATCTGCTCTGTATCAGTGTAATTTCACCAAAAAAAAAAAAAAAAAGAAAAAAAAAAGACAAAAAAAAGAAAAGACAACAAGTTGGCATAGTGTCAGTTTGTACATGTTGACCCCACAGGCTTGGCTCAGTTTAAACCTCCTTTAAATATGGATGTGGATGCTTTCAGAGAATGGCCCTGCAGCATACTTGGCAAGTGGATAGACAAATAATACCCTGATACAGAAATACTTTTTGGACATGTGCTTAAATGACTTTGCTAATGAAGTTAATGGTACATTTACATCCATAGGAGGCAATCTCTGAGCCGCTATATTCACTTCTGGCCATGGATCATGGTTTTATTTTTATTTGACTTAGATTTTGGTGCTGTTTGGAGGGAGATGCATTTCAAAATGTGCATTTTCTCTGTGCATGTGCAGTCCTTGCTCTGAGATGGAATTTCATGGGCCTTGTGTGACGCCTCCAGTGCATCTGTTAATGGTTGCTGGTGTACCACAGCTTTGCACTCTTAACTGCTAACGAAATTGCTCAGGGTTTATGTGCAGACATGTTAGAAAGCAGTGGTTGGCTTCCTAAGTGTAAAAAAAAAAGTCTTCAGAAACAGTTCAGTGGTAAAGTCACAAGTTAGAATTGTTTATCATCATCAACAGGCTGAACTAATAGCTTTTGTCATGAGAAATGTTAAGATTAAATAAGAGTGTAGGGGAGGAAAAGCTTTTATCTTTGGGAGTACTTGTATGCACAGTGTGCTAAATAGCACATCTTTTCACATGGTATGACACTCAGGTATGACGAATACCTAAAGGACTTGCTAACATCACTGGTCTCCAGGTCTGCAGTTGGAAAGGAGCACAGACCTTGCTAAAGCACAGCATGATCGAAACTTCTTCAGGTTGTTTTAAAAGCAGGGCTCTGATGAGACAGAATCAGTAAAGATTTCAGTTCACCTCCTGTAGAAAAAGAGTGTGTTAGATCATCAGTTGTGGAGAAATCTTAAACACAGGTCATTGCATTTCTTAAGGTTTTCAAAATTCTTCCTACTTTTTCATGAGAAAAATCTTGTTTCAGTTGTATATGGGATTTTTCAGGCTCATTTTTAGTCTGTCACATTATGTGCCAGTGTTTTCTTTTGCCATGGACAAGGTTATATAGCTGTGACACATATAAATTGTTTATTATGTGGGTACAACATGAGAGAAAAAGTGTACCTGAGAAGAAATAGATCTATTGTAATCCTGTGACTGCATCATTTATCTTTTGCCATTGACTCTAGTCACTACCTTTTCTGGGATTTATTTCAATATTTTCTGTTCAACTTTCAGGACCAGCCAGTCTTGTAATACACATCATTAAAATGTACATTCTAGGAGTTATATATGTGTGTGTATGCATATATAAAAATATATATGTGTGTGGATATATATGTATGTACATATGTATGCATTCTTTGTACCCTGAAGTACAGCTTTGCTCTTAGGCATGTGCTCCATAGAGTTTGCAAGGTGGCAAAGCACAGGGCCTGTGGTCAGACCAACTTCACTCTTTGTCAGCAGAGTGGCAAACCACAGCACACACAAATGAATGAAATGAGCTGCTCAGGAGGTAACAGCCTCAATTCTTTCCCTTTTTTTTTTTTTTTTTTTTTTGCTCTGTGCTGGAGTGGGGCTCAAGCATGCCCACACTGTGGCTCTGGCAGAAGTTTAGCAGTGTGCTGTGGGATCCAGTTTGGCTTCCTCCAGTGAGGGGAGAGAGGTCAGAGGGAAGCCTAGGAGAGGTGATTGGGGTTTTTTCATCTTCAGCTGAAATATCCCATGACTTTGCTGTGATGTATGGGCACCCAGGAGGAACTCAACTCCTGTCAGTGCCCTGGGGAAAATCTTGCTGAACTGTCTTTTTCTTTTTCAAAGTAAGCATGCACTTTTTGTTTCTTCGTTGATGGTTAGAGTTTTAAAACATTTATTTAAGGCCTTATTGTTTTTTGTTTATACTTGAACCTCTTACCAGTAAAACAGATGGGTCTGTGGACAAAAGCCAAGTGTATTTTCAACCTGAAGGAGGAAGGAAGACTGGTGGTGCCTGAACAGTGATTATTCTAGATTCAGAAACATAAATCTGTGGCATCAAACTGGTGCTGATGCTTCCTTCTAGCAATGGTTGTCAGCTCAAGAGGAACTCTATTAATACTTTGTGTCCTAGTAGATTAAGAGTCTTTTTCCCCTCTCCAGAACAGAAAGTTGTCAAGAGTTAATCTATATTGCATTGAGTCCTACATAGATTAATTTGCCCGTGAAAGACACTGAAATGTTTTGCTTTGAGGCCTTTCTTCTCTTTCTGCCTTACTCCCCCCACACAGGCATCCTTCAGAAACTTGTACAGCTTCTGACACAACCCCTAGTGCAGCTTCAGTGGTTGAAGGGGTGTGGATTTGTTTGGGAACATATAATCAGGTTCCAAAGTCACACTGGCTTCAGACCAAAAATGTTTTTACTGGATGAAGGTTCTTATTATCTTCATGAATAGGAGGAATAACTAATGGGTTCAAAAAATTGAGATGCCAGGTGAAACTGTCTAAAACCAGGATAACAACATTCACTCACACATCATGACATAATAAGTTTGATATGGGTCTGGAAAAAAAACCAACACAGTTGCATCTTGTAGCAGAACATTTATGAACAATCTCACTGTTATTATTTTTTCCATGGGATGCTACTGCAATTACTTTCTTTCCTTCCACATGGTAAAAGTCAAAAGGATGCCTTTGTTGGAAATCCTGTTCATTACTGCCAGCCAAATTCTCTCTCCAAACTTTAGTTCATAAAGCAACTATGATTCTTTCCATAAGCAGAGAAAAGTTCTCCAGGTTTATTTTGTTGTGAAACAGTTGAAAGAGAAGTTGGGCCCTGTGGTGTGTCCTTGATACTTACCACAGCCCACATCCAACTGTGCTCAATGCATCCTCTGGACAAGTACACACAGGTGTTCCAACTGTACCTGCCCAGGACTCGTTTTCAGGTGTAAATATCAAAAGCCAAGTGAACAGAGTGAATGTTAAGTATGAGGTAACATTGTTGCTACATCTTTTTAGAGACAAAGGCATATTCAGAAAAGTTAATGAGAATAAAGTGATTCTGCCAGATTATTAAGTGCAAATTGGATTTACTCGAAGGCTATGTAGAGGATGACTGTGGATTTTGTATTTAGCTATGTTTGTTTCATTGAAACTTTGTCATTGATGTCACAGTTACTCCTCACTTTGATGCTATATCAGGACAGGATAGCCAGCAGAGGGAGCAAAGCCTTTTTTAACAATGAGCTGTTGGCGAGAACTATGTGACCCTATAGGGGGATCAGGAAGGAACTTTCTCTGTGCTACTTTCTTTTCCTCAGGAATGGAAGACGAGGTAAGAGAAAAAGGTTTGCAGACCATGTTAAAATAAATAGTGTTGTCTGTTACTTTCAAACTTGAATTTAAAGCAGACCATGTTAAAAAAATTTGGAAATTCAGCCCCATAAATAAAATGCTATCTCACTGCGGGGGGAGGAGGAGGAAGGAAACAAAACAAAAACAACGAACCAAAATGTGCAAAAAAATTAAGAATCAGTTGCTATTTTTTTTTCTATTTGTTCATGTTTTCAATGCCAAAATCATTTTCATCTAATGGCTGGGATCATTATGAAATGTATCCTGTGGTTTTGGCCACTTACACAAAGTTTTGTCACAGAGGGCTCTGTCATGACAATTTGCTGTTAATTGCTATGTAAAAGGGCCAACCATTGTAATTTCAGCACAGTCTTATTCATAGATCACCATCAGTTACCGTGGTGAATCCCAAACACTTTGAGAAAAACGTCAAATTAAAAAGGGAAGGAGAAAATACTGGGGTTTTTGATGCCACTTCTCCCCTGCTTTTTAAATTTTTTAACTCTTCCACCTGTAGTCCTTTGGGATTGCATGTATATGATTAAGGTCCTGTATATTAAGATGACAACAATTTCAGATCTGGCTAGTCTCTGCCCTAAGCCTGTTTTATCATCTCCAGAACAGCTGCAGATTTTTGTGCTGAGAGACTGGACTAAACACATTGAAGAGGGCATTTGGTATGCCTTCAAAGGGGTAGGCACACTCATCCCCAGCCCAGAAAGCTGGAGAGGAGGGAAGGGGCAGAAACATCTCAAAGAAGGGGAGGGTCTGCTGACGTGAATCAGGATTTAATGAGCTGACCACCTGTTCTTGAAATCTTCATCTGTAAGGTATTTGAGCCGATGAACTCAGACATGATACCTACAGGCTTTTCAGCTAATCTTGTTGTCTGACAGCGAAGTCAAAAAGAATGTGACCTCAGGAATAGAGAAGATACCTACTTGATATCCTGGCAGAGCACGTTAATAAACATTTTAGCATCAGCAGGGCCTGCTCAGCAGTCTGTAGGTTAGGGGGCACATAAGGTTACTTAGCTCTAACATTAATTCTGTTTAGTAGACTCCTAAATTTCAAGTTTTGGATTCACTTGAATCCTCAGTCTTAGCTGGTGATATGCAGTGTAAGGGCAGAGAGGGAGATGTGTACCACAACAACATCTGCAGACTTGTGCATGCAAGTACAAGACTAACTTTTGTAAACAAAGAGGAAAAAGCCACAAGAATTGTTTCCCCACTGCTTTGCTTTAACCTTTCTGTATCTGTCTTACTTTGAATGTGCCAAAAGTGAATGGCTCTGCATCCAAGACAACTGTGTGCCACAGGGTCCCCTCTGCCCTGTTATCAGCAGTGCTTGTGATGCTTCATCCTTATGCAACATTCAAATAACTTAAGAGAAGCTCCAGCTTAAATTGAATAGCTGTTGTACTAATGGAGCAACAAATTAAGCCATGCTATAGAATATTCCTGGGGCTTAAACCATGCTATAAAAGATTCCAGGGCTTCTTTGTCCCAACAGGAGAGGTGTTGCTTCATGCTTGCAGAGGGATTCCCCTGAGGGCCTTCTGCCCACCGTTTTCTTGGTAAAACCCATTGCTGTGGAAAGCCTGACTCCATCTGCTCCTTTCTCCTGGGGAAAATGTTTCTTTTAAGGTCAGGAGAAATGTGAAGTCTTTATAAGAATGGCTGTAATGCAGCATTCAGAGCAAAGCTTGTGGGTTTTTTTCCCCACAGTGTGCCTCTGCAGAGAAGTTTAGGCATAATTTCCCTTGTTCAGGAACATTAATCCTTGTTATTTTTCTTCTTACTCAAACTTAACAAATTGAGCTGGAAATATATCCATTGTCTGATTGAATGGGAGCATTAGCAGTATGATTTCCTTCCAGAGGCTGATGGCTTTGATCCATTCTTGAATTCTGTGTGTTGCAGTGTCAGCAAGCTTTCTTTGTCTATGATTTCTGACTATCATTTGCATTTGCATCTTCACCTGCTCTTGTGTTGTTCTCTATTCAAGAGCACACAAATACAGGTGTGCCACCAGTGTGTAACTTTGTCTATTTCTTCCAAGTTAAGAACACAAAGCAATCTGAGAGTAAAAGAGGAAGAGACCTCCAAGGTGAGTGAGGAAAAGAAGTTGACTTTTCAGCTACCCCCAGACACCTGTGACTATGAGCAATCCCATTTATGTGCCCAAGTAGAGATTTTCAGAGCCTCACAGTCTGCTCTGTAGCCTAACATTACACAGAAACCTCTCAAGCTCCATTTTAGAGAATGGTTCATTATTCTGCCTTTGTTGCTATGTAAAAATCTCATGGCTCAGGAGGCCGGACAAATTATTATAGCCTTCTATCTAAACCTATTTTGGCAACTTTATACCTATTAGTTCTTGTAGAAACGTACTTATTTTGATTAATTCTTTAATTCCTTACTATTCCTTCTCACTCCCTGTTATATTTATAAGTAGCAATCATATGCCCTTTTGCCTTTCTCTGACTAGGTTAGCCAAGATTTTTAGTTTTCTTATGTAAAAAAAAGCGTTCTTTTTTTCTCTGATTGTACTAGAAGGCTTTCATCGCACCTCTTCTGGTAACAGACTCCTCTTTCTGAGTTTGAATGATCAAGGAAATGTGCAATTTTTAAGGTTTCATTGGTTCTCTGTACAATCATGTTCACCATTTCTGCTGGAAAGCTCTCTCATGATCACATTTCATCCATTTCCTTAAAACAATGTACATAGTTTTTGCATTAGAAATTACCGTTAGAGCTCTTCCTACTCTGCATATGATCATTTGGTGCAGAACAGTTGCCCTAGGCATATCCAGCATCTGAATAAAACAAGTTAGAGACCCTATTAGTCACATGTGTTTTTCCCTTAATGATTTCCCTACCATGCCTTCTGAGTGAAGAGTTTCAGGAGAAGGGAATCAAGTAAATAAAAGCTATGTCACAGCACATACACACTAGAGAGTTAAGTTAAATCCTACATTTTTGATTGCTGTGTTTTGGAGACACAACATATTTCTTTCAGCATCATGTAGAGTACTGCAGGCTGAGGCAGTGCTGTGCAAATGCTGGCATGTAGTTGGAACATTTGCTTTACTTGTGAAGGATGAGCCTATTCACAAAATTAGGCAGATCTTCCCAATGGATGTCAATGGGAGCTTCAATACTCACTGCCATACCTTTAAACACCACTCTCTGATGGATGTCACTCATTTTGTCAGTCCCACTCAAACACTTTGGTACTGAAATCTCAGTTTGACCATGAGGGGATTGTGGAAGACTAAATTTGTTGATGGTAGAGAAGGGAAGAAATTCTGCATGCAAGGAAGAAAAAAACTTTCACTCTCATCAAAATGAAAGGTGTTTTGGCTTTTTTTAATTATTTTTCTTGGCTTATTTATTACAGTCACTTTAAAAGAAAGGTTATTGATACTGCTGAAGGGCACCCAGTGGTTAAAGAAGTCTTGAAACTGCTGAGAAGGACTTGGAGTTGCTGGTGGTTGAGAGGCTGGACAGGATGCCACCTGCATCCAGCTCTGGGGTCCCCAGCCTAGAATGAGCTTTGGCCTATCGGAATGAGTCTGGAGTTGGGTTACCAAGACAATTAGAGGGGTGAAGAGCTCTCTCCTATGAGGAAAGAGTGAGGGAATTTGGTTTGTTCTGCCTGGAAAATAAAAAGTCTAGGGGGTGGTCTAATTGCAGCCTTCCAGCACCTGAAGGGAGCCTACAGGAAAGATGAAGAGGGACTTTTACAACGGCAGGTGGGGTCAGGAGAAGGGAGAATGTATTCAAACTTGAGAGTAGGTTTAGATCACATATTACAGAATAGGCTGGGGGAGGTTAGAAATACATCTTTAAGGTCGTTTTCAATTCAAGCCGTGTTATGAGTCTATTAAAATCTGCTCATTAACAAGGTGAGGCCTTTCAAACACCTTTTCAACTTTAAGACAGATATGCAGAAGACAGATGTAAAACCCTCCTTTTCTTATTTTTCATTGCTAGTGTGCACCCTAATTGATAGCACAGCAATTCCTGGGGTGAGCTCCTCCACTTCTGCATGTTTGTTAAGCTCAGCTGATGCCAGTGAAACAGTGGTGATCCACATGAGCTGAGGACGTGGCCTTTGGAGTTCAGAGGAGCTACTGCAGAATATTGGGCCGAAAAGTGATTTCTGAAGGATTTTCAGTTAAGCTAATGCCTAAAACAAATAAAGAGGAGGTTTCTTTATGTGTTTAAATGCTTTTGTTTGAGATACTCAGTAAGCAGTGTGTTTCTTGACATAAACAGAAATGTACAAATATGACAGGTGAGTGTTTACCAATTCTATTTACTTTTTATAGCAGAGTAGACGTATTGCCTATGCTAATTTATGAGTTTGGCTGATGTGATCCAGAGAAGAGAAAAATGTTTTAATAGAAGTAAAGTATAATTTAAGCTTTATTACAGATCTCAAGTTTATTGAAATGTGACGCAAGAAGCTTTTTGGGATGTTGACCATGTAACCACAAAGCATGAAATAAAGCCAGGAACGAAATAAGGGTGTTTTCAGTCTTCTTTCAAAGACTAATGGCTTCTTTCATCAATCATGGTTAAATTTAGGACATCTATTTGGATAAATATATTTGAAATGGTGGCTGCTTATTTCTTTTCTTTGTTGTTGTGTTTGGGTGTCTTTTTTTCTGTTCATAAACAAAACTTTTTTGTTAATGCATTTTCTTTCTTTGGGATACAGAAAACCTACTGACTGTTAAAGCAGGGGATGATGCTTTTAGTTTAACCCAGAGTTTTAACTGCAGCTAGCCATGAAACTTAGTTCTGGATTTGGATCCCAGATTCCATGATTACTTCCAGAGATTTTTTTCTAATTAATGTTTACAAGTGTTCTATAGTTTAGCAAACCTAGTGAGTATAATGTAAAGAATGGGTTATATTTTTGCAGAGTGTCTTAGCATGTTAGAATGTCTGTCCTGCTTGTTATCATTGGAACAATTAAGAAGGATATTCTGGCAATGAGTTAATTTATCTGGAATGTAAAATGATCTTTTTGTTTTTCAATTTCAGAGGAAGGAACCGGGCTTTATACCTAATCTGAAAAAACATGTCTGAACTGCTGATCCCAAGGCATGCTGTGATTGTATGAGCTGGTTTAATTGGATATGCGGATCCGAGTTCACTCTTTGCATGCACACAGCTATTTGGAAGGGAGCTTGTTAATGAAAGTAGAAGAAAAACTTGAAGGAAAAAGCACGTTTGGCATTTAACTAGCAAAAGATTTGCTTTCTTCATTAAAGTCATTATAACTGAGCTCAAGAATTGCACATGCACAAGGGAATTATTTGAATTAAGTTAATAAAGTTGTACTTTATTAGGTGTGAGGGGCCTGATTATTCCATTAGTAGCGCAACACAGCCTGAGCTCAGATCTGTGGACTGCAGCAAGCAGGTTATAAGGACGAAGCTGTGAAGCTCCTGTCCTGTGCACCTCTTCACCTGGGTAAAGAGGAAGGCTTTTGTTTCTGTTTTCATGAAATGGGACAAAATAAATTGGTGCTGTGATGGCTAAACCAGTAATCAATAGAGTTTGTTCCCAGGAAATTTAGAGGAAAGCCATTCAATTACTTGGTAGAAACTCTACATGTACCTCAGCTGTCTCTGAACATGTCAAGCCTGGGGAATATACAGCAGGGTTTGGGAGTTATAACATGTTCTTTTCAGTGCAATTGCCTTTTGTTTGTTTACTTCTTTTTTATTCAGTTCTTGAAGCAAGAATCAAAAAATAGTATTATCTATATTGCTGCAGAGCACAGTGGGTGCTGGTAATAAGTTGCTTTCAAGCACAGAGTGTTATCTGTAAGGTGAAATGCTAAAGAGTACCACCTACTTGTTATGTAAATATCTGGCTGAAAGGTCAAGTGAATGCTTTTTTTGGTCTGGGAAATGGTCTTAAAATTTTGCCAGTTTGGGTTAAAACAGATATGATCAGCCTTGAAGCCTGGTAAACTTTAGTATCACACAACAGTGAAGAAATTACCTGAAGTGCTGTTGAGTCTGAATGATGAAACTGGAATTCTCCAAATCCTCTTCATGAAAAATATTGAGAACAGATATATAAGTGGTGCTTCCCAGCTCAGTGGCAATAGTAAAGGAGTCCAAAGACATGCAAAGTGGAATGATTAATAATTAAGGATAAAGTGAGCAGTTTTTTGAGTGTTTTTTGAATTGCAGATAACATGAGAATGTTATGGGTAGTAATGCACTTTGCATAAAGGGCCCCACTTCTGAGTGTACCTAAGTATCATCCTGGTCTCAGACAAGTGCATCCCCTGTCACTTGTCACTAAGTGTGGAACCCCCCCGAGCTGAGCAGATGAGAGTGGGCAGAGCACTGCTCTTGTCTGCTGGGGGCTGAGTTGTGTTACCAAACATGGTCTATTGGCTTCCCATCAGATTTGTTCTTCCTGAACCACTTTTTGAGTTATAGAGGATCTTTCCAGCTGTGTTCACAAGATCAATAAAATGGAAGAAAATTTAAAGTTATTACTACCAATATATTTTAATTTAGCCATAGTTTTCCTAGTGAGGACAAAGTCTGCTTGCTACAAAATCCGCTTTTACTACAAAACCATCACAATATAAAAAAGTTACTGCTCATAGTGAAGATGATGGGCATCTTGCCACAGCTTTGACCCTGTGTTCACTACTGAATGCACAAAAATGGTTTAGCCTGATGAGTTAAGGAGTCAGCTAAGAAGTTAGCGTATTAGGCAGACTCTCTTTTCTATAATATACCATTCTTTACCAAATATTCACATCTCTAGGCCAGCAAAGAGTTAATAATCAATTGCTACTTAATGAACCTATAAACCACCTTATTAAATCTGCATTGAATGTGTAGTTAAGTATACTCAGAGAATTTAAATTTAAATGTTACCATAAAATCTGCAAGTGGAATTAGTGTAGTGCTTTTGAGATTACATTAGCAGCAAAACAGGGGGTGGATAGTTATTGTTAATTAAACTATACAGGCAACATCCAGTAGAGTCCTAACGGAGTGTAGGATACATCTATTTGTTTAACATGTTACAGTTTCAGGACTCTTTGTCCTCCAACTCCTTTCCCCCGCCACCATCCTTTTTAAATTACCAGTGGAAGTTTTTGGACTGATTTTGTTCTTCTGTAAGGCTCATGAAATGTTGAAGTTGTCCCTTTCCATTGTCGCTGGAATGGGCTTGACATTAATACACTCCATAGAGGGATGGAACAATATAATTTCACTATGAGTTTGTTTATTAAAGTATTTTATGACAATTTTTTTCTTCCATCTAAGCAGTCTCTGAGGAAAACTCTAGATTTGATTTCCTCTAATGAAAGTGTCCCCCTTATTCATGACCACATGAGTCATGACATCCTACACTTTTTTTGCACTTCTGTGCTTAGGTCAAATACTGCAAAAAAGCCACCTTACTCCCTAGTAATTGTCCTTTTCCTTCCTTTTTCCATATCTGTTTGTGCAGTACATGAGACAGAGAACAAAATTCCTGTGGCATTTTTTTTGTTTGAGGAGAATTTCTGTCAGACTCGGTGTCTAATCTGTACCATAGTTCCTCTGCCTTTTGAAAGAACAAAATTTCTCCTCTCTGTGATTGCCCTCAGCGTGACACTCCCTTCTTAAGCTTGTTTTCAATACCAGCTGGGCACTCAGAAAGGTAATAGTGCTGGATACCTGTCCTCTTTTAGCTGATATATTCCATAATTTGTGTTAAAGTCTTTGAGAGTCCTCCAGACCTGCCTCCCTGGTTGTTGCCTCTACTGACTGTCACGGGATAGGTGTCCCTGTGCTGTGTAGTCCTTTTTTTTATCTAAAAGGAAGAGCCTTGCCCAACAAACCTTTAGTTAAATCATAAACTCTGGTAGAGATAAGGTTCTGCAGGTTTTACATCTTGTTCCTATGGTCTTTTAGAGCTGTTACCTGGTCTTTAGTGTCTCCCCTTGCCCTCCAACCCTGACACTTCTGTAATACCTTGCTAAAACTCCCTTGTTAGCGGTTCCTGCTTTGACCTTTCTCCTAGCTGAGGAATACACTGAGTGTAGGCAGCTAGGTGTACAAGCTGCAGATTGAGCTGCTATCTCTTTGCACAACAAAGGGCATGGGGACCTGTGTCACCAGCCAGGAGAATGACAGCAGCTCCAGAGACATTGCAGGAGCTGCTGACTCAGCAGGAAGACCCCAGGCTTTGCACGGATGGGCAACTTGAGCTGTTACTCTGTTATTGCACCATGAATAAATTGCTTTATGGATCCAGAGGTTTTAGGCTCTGCTGTGGGAAGCCTGGGGTCAAATCAGTAAGGAAGTCTGGTCTGACTGCGTGAGAGTGGGGTGTGTAGGGAGTCAGGTGGGACACCCATGAGCTCACTGGAGCTACCCACTGCAAAGGGGCTTCAGTCTTCGCAGTGAAAGTATCCAGTAGTGGGAGTGTGACTTCCAGAGTGCCTTCTGAATGGTTAGACAGAGAGGTTTCCTTAACATTCCTTATATGCAAATGCCTCATCAAAAGACTTATCATAGAGTCATAGAGTGGTTTGGGTTGAAAGTGACCTTAAGGGTCATGAAGTTTCAATCCCACTGCTGTGGGCAAGGAACTCTTATGCTGCTGCTATATATTATCTGTCATCAATTGCCCCTTGTCCCCCAGGTCTTTTTTCCACAGATAGTTCCTTGCCTATTTCTTGTACAGATATCCCTGACAAACAGATCAGGACAGTGCTCATTCCCCTTTATTGCTTTCTGAAGCACACAAACCTGCCTAAATAACAATGTTTGCAATAGGAGTTTTTGTGCTCCTGTCCACTGTGGAAGTTTAATTTAGACCCTCTGCATCTTTCAAAATTGTTTTTGCTTTTCTGTGAAGCGTCATGCACCTTCTAGGCACCAGAAGAATATGATACAATAATAATGAACATGAGACTACGCTTCGGCTGTTGAACGGGTCTTTTTACCCCCAGCTATACAAACCACGTGGTTACTCTTCATTTTCAAAAAAGCCAGTGAGTCAACTCTCCTAAGCAAATCCATTGTACAGTGTGAAGTGTTCTTTCCTAAACACTCTTAAGACTACATTACAATTTGACTCACTGGTTGTTTTATTTTAGTCACAAAGATCCCATTCCAGGTCTTTTCCTTCTACTTGCTGAAGGTCATAGCCTGGAAACTTGAAAGTTAAGTCAAGCGCTTGACCCCTGTGAAGCCAACAGGACCTCATGCATTATTTGGTAATCCTTCCCATTCATCCTCTCTGTGCAGTCGTGCATGTGTGTACAGGCCACAAGTAAGGATTTGCAAAATAGAGCCCTTTTTTTGTAATTGAAAACCACTGTTGAAGAAACAATGATTCAATAACCTTTTCTGAGGATGGCCCAATGTCTTTCTCCAGAGACCATGGTGAGCACAGTGGTAAATTGATTTTAAAAAGAGTATGGCATTTCTAACTCTTTATGCAAGACTGACTACAGTTTCAGGCTTCTACTTAATAGCTTTGGATAATGCAGGATGTCAGGCATTGATGTGAAGTGTATGTGTGCAGGAGAACATTGTATTATCATCTTATTTCTTCAGATTTTTCCTACTGT
This sequence comes from Pyrgilauda ruficollis, assembly GCF_017590135.1. Classification (NCBI taxonomy): domain Eukaryota; kingdom Metazoa; phylum Chordata; class Aves; order Passeriformes; family Passeridae; genus Pyrgilauda; species Pyrgilauda ruficollis. The sequence continues at coordinate 27,276,421 of NW_024519206.1, read as the reverse complement.
AAAAGAAAAAAATCAATAGTAAGATGAGTGAACAGATAATTTAAATGAAGAAATAAGTGGTAGTTGTTTGATTCCCTGTTGTACAAAATGGTGATATATGCTTGGAAGCAGCGACTCTTTTTACATCTCTTGAGGGAGTTTTTCTTTCCATTTTCACCTTTCTACTGGGCTGGTCAAAAAGGAAGCTGAACAAGCACAGAGAAAACCAAGAAGGTCTAATAGGGGTGGGCAGGTGGAAGAGCTTTCCTTAACTATGTATGAAAAGTAAAGAATATCTTTCCTTTCTTGAACTAACAGAACTGAAACATGGATTCAAAGATACATGCATGCTCATGGGTCCTTTAATCTCAAAATAAAAATCCACCTCAATGTACTCTGATTGAATAAGATTTGCTGGAGATTAAACTAGCAAGTATTGTGAGGGCTGACAAAAAATTCTGCAGTACCTCTGTACCAAAATAAAAACTAAGAAAATGTGAACCTGCTACTCCATGGACCAGGATACCTAATGACAAAAGACAGGGAAAAGATGCTCAGTCCTTGACTTGATTTTTTTTCACTTGCATGTTCTCTCCACTGGCCATCAGGTTCCTGGTTTTATTAGCAGGACCTAAGTGAATCCTTATCCACACTAAAAGAACGTGAAGTAAGGAGTGCTTCATGTAATTGACTGTAAGCAAGTCTATAGGACCAGAAAAAATGTATTTTGGGAGCTCACCCATATAATTTTAAGGCCGGTCTCTAGCACATTTAAAAGATGATGGCAGCTAAGAAGGGTTTATTAAAAACAAAACAAAACAAAAAAAAAAAAAAGACAGGCATCACACTCATCTTAAAGAAGGGCAAGAGGCAGGAAACTAAAGCAAGTCAGCTTTACCTTAGTCCTCTGTGGTCATGGAGCAAATCCTTATTGGTAGCCAATTTCAGCTGTATGACAGGGAGAAATCTCACTGAGGATGGGAAGAATGGATTTACAAGTATAAATTATGCAAGACCAAACAGACAACCTTCTGTGATGAAGGAATGCTCTGTAGATAAGACAAGATCCATGGATGCTGTGCATACCTTGATTTTAGAAGGTCTTTTACTATGGTCTGCTAATCTCCAAACAGCCAAACTGATGATATGTAGAGTAGATAAACAGATAATAAGGTGGCTGGAAAATTGGCTGAACTATCAGCAGCAACACAAAGCCCCAGCTGGCAGCTTGTTGCCAGTGCTGTTCCTCAAAGATCAGTATTGGGGCCAAGGTTATTGAGTGTTTTTATTAATTATCTGGATGTTGGGAGAGAGTGGACTCCCATCAGCTTTGGGGAGAATTCCAGTTTGGTGGGAGCAGTCAGTATTTTGGCAGGGAGAGTTGCTATTCAGGGGAAAATGGACAGGTTGGAGAAATGAGATGATAGATGCTCCATGAATTTCAAGACAAAAAAACCCTGACCTGAGACAAAACATTCCCATGCTACAGCAGAGGCCATGAGCCATCTGCATCAGCAAGAAGCTCTGAAGGAAAATGTGTTTCTGGTGGGAGAGTTGAACAAGAGCCAGCAGTGCATCCCTTGCAGTCAGCAAGGCCTGGCATATATCAGGCTGCACTGGCAAGGGTGCAGCCAGCACGTCTGGGGAAAGTGATTCTGCTCAGTACGGGTGCAACTTAGGTACCCTAATAGAAGTGGGGTACACCTCATCCACAAGGACTAGCTGAGTCAATTTGGGTATCAACACAGACCAGTGTAGTTCAAAATCATAAGTTGTATAACAAACATACAAAACAAGCAAATAAATATAAACAAATTTTCGGGTGGCTTAGGTTTTTTTTTGTCCAATTTATCCAACTCAGCTGGTACAGCAAAATAGTTTACCATTCTTTACAAATCTGACTGCTTTGAATAATTACAGAGAAGATGGGTCAGTTTTCAGCTTGCATTGAAAATGTTTTAGTTCCATTAACTTTGTGAGCCTAAAGCAGCTCATTCCAGCTGCAGATCTGTTGACCAGCACATATGTTAAATGTGCCAGTCATCAGGCTGGGCTTGCTCCTCCCATGTGGCAAACTTCAGGCAGAGGATGAGTGACAAAGCAAGGAGGGTGAGGACATCCGTCATGTTTAGTGCTTGCTATTAGAAGAAAAACACAACCTGTCAGGGAGGTAGGAAGAATGAATGAGTTTAACCCTGACAGGAATTGGTGGGCAGGTGCTGGCATCTCTTTGCATTATGTGACTAGCAGAGGTCATTTTTAATAGCTTGCAAATCAGCCTATGGCAGTTTTCTCTGATGTGCCAGGGCAACGTGCAAGACACTGATATGTACTTTTCTCTTATTTAGAGTTATTTAGAAAGCAAGTCAATAAGCTCTATTTTCCCTCCTTTCTTTTCTTATGTAGATATACATGGCCTGTTATATTTAAACTTTTGTAACTGTTTGCATCATACTCAATATTGCATTTTCAATTCCTGGACTACATTGTGATGTGGAAGATGTAAATTACGAGGGATTATACTGCATTTTTTCTTAATAGCCCGCATTCTGTTCCAATTTTGTTTGTGTTTGAAAAAAGTCTTCTGCAACAGATATAGTCTGGTTCAATGAGTCCATTCAGAAGTGCTTTCCACTCTGCAAGGTAATTATCTTTATTAGTTTTGTACCTTGATAGTGTTTCAACAGAGCATTTAGGAGTGTCAAATTCTATTAAACATAAACTAGCTCACAAAGGAAATAAATTGGAACTGTGTGTAAATGGTGATACCTTAAGAGGCTTAAGTGAGTGTTCTGCTAGGTGGTTTTGCTACTTGATAGCAAAAAAAAAAAAAAAAACACAACCAAAAAACCTCTAATTTTTGTTTATTTGAGGGTAGAGAGCTTTGTATCTTTTGGAATAACAACCTCCCTCTCATGAATAAATGTGGAAAATTTAAAGCTTCTATGTGCAAGCAATCAATCACTAAGACTCCTAAAATTTTTCATCATCATTATTCAAAAGTGTAATATTGTTGGTACACTAAAGTTTGAGTCACAAAGGGATACTACGTAAACCACAGTGCTTTTCTGAAATTTCTCCATTTCCCAAGAGCTGAACTGCAGAGGTCAGGCAGGACAAAAGCACAGCCCATATTTGCATGGCTTAGCAGGACAGTAAAAGATGCTTCTGACTTCTATCATGCAATGTCTGTGAAAGCTGAAGTAACTGTGGTTTCTGTGGAGCTACACCCATATTCAGCAAGTAGGTCCCTGGATTTGTCTCACCTGAGCTGCAGGACTAATTGTGAGAAAACCAAGGGAAAGTGCTGAGGCCTGGAGAAAGGATTTTGTTAGTGGTAAACATGAAAATTAAACTCTAGAGGAAGGCTGTGGTGTTGCAAAGTGTGTCCTGCTTGATTTCCCTAGACAGCTCAATTTTATTGCATGCCATTAGTGCTTACGTTCAAGACCATGCATGCATTAATCATGTTGGAACTGCTGTCCTCAGCTCTCAGGAGTTTGTCTTTCCTCCCTCCACAGACTCTTTAGCATCTTCAACTTGCCCTTTCTCTCATTTTGTCATTGGTTCATATTTGCCTTGTGGTTAAAGGGGACTGATATGGAAAAGACAAATCCTTTGTACTAGCAGAAACCTGTCAAGTATTACAAGCTGGAAGGGTGTTTCCCTTTGCTTAAAGTGCTGCCCTTCTCACTGCTTATCTTATTCTCAAGTTGCTGTTCTGTGGAAAACCCCAGGACGAAAAACCCAGAAGGAACTGACTTTAGCTAGTACTAATGCTATTTTCCTCAGAGTCAGGCCAAGTAAAATGGTGAGGGGACAAAAAGGCAGATGTTTTTTGGCCACCAGAGAAACAGCTGGCAGAAGCTCTTGCCCACACTGTGAGGAACAAAAAAGACAGAAGGAGAGAAGCAGCTGGAAGGAGCAGGTCTGTCTAGGTTCACTAAAAAGTACATCATTCTGCACTATTCCTTTGCAAATAGACTTTATGTTGCATGCTTTGTCTGTTCATAATCAGGTAGTTTCTGTGCTTGTTTCTTGGACAAACCAGAAACACTTGTGCAACCCTTTGTCTGATTTTATGTCGATTTCTGGCTTACCCTTGCTTGGCTAGGCTGTGGTCTGGCATCCTGTTTTACTGACGCTGGCCAAGTGAAGACATTATTCCCTCCAGACTCTACTGATTAACCTCCAGTTACTGCTGAGTTCTGTTGGTGTAATTTGATTCAGCCAGGATGACCTGGACTGGAAAAGGCTATTATGCCATAGACTGATAGGTCTGGCAAAATTTTCTGTTCTCTAACACAGGTCAGTGATAAGGCAGTCCAGTAGTGGGAGGGAGCTGTGATCTTTCTGAGCACAGCTAGGATGAGACACATCAAAATAATGTCAGCATCTTTCTTGACTTGCTACTTCTTGCTCTTTATCATCCACTGTCTCAGAATCCTCAATCTGGTTTTCATTCCATACACTTGTATCGCCCTGTCTGACTTTATGGTTTTCTGGGTCCCATGGGGATGGCAGGAAAGCTTCTGCCCAAAGATTGTTTTATCCCTTTCCTAATAGGAGGTTTGTGGAAATGTGCCCTAATCTGCTTTTGGACAAAATGACTTGCACCTAGCTGTGTGATTTTAGTGTTTCAGGCAAAGGCCAAATTTGCCTCAAGCAAACTAAGCATCCTTAAAGCAAACACCCCTCAATTTTGTCAGATGTCCCATGCTCTCTGGGAGAAGGTGACCTCCGACTGGAACAAGTACTTCTCTGACCAGCCAGCTTGGGTGTGAAAGGGAACATCTGCACATGAGCTGACAGATGATGCAGATTGAAGCAATGTCGATCAGTTTTAAAAGGGAGAGAATATAAGTTCCACTGGTTTGATTGTTTCTATTTAAACGGTGTAATGTTATGAAAACCTATTCATATGTTAATGGAACTGATCCATCTTGCCATAAAGAAACACTTTACAAAGCAATATTGATATTTCATTTGTCTGATGGCAATTCTATTTTATGCTCCTTTAGACTACCCATTTTGAAAATCCTTTTTTTATCTCCTCATGTTTTTGCTTTATTGTAAGCACTTAAAATTGTGTCTTTCTTCAGGTATGTGAACAGTCATAATGAACGTTACTGGGTTTACCATCATAGTCTATATACTTAAAATCAACTACTTTTATTGTGCTAGTACAAATGCTGATTCAGTGAGACCTGAATTTTGTACTTGTCTTCTCTGGGAAATTAGTCCAGGCTAATTGATGTAAATTGGATTAATTAAACCACGTTAAAGTCATGCAAAGCCTTTCTCATTTTGGGGGAAAAAAAAAAGAAAACCGCTCTAATTTGCTTTTGTTTGATTTGCTTCCAAATCAGAGAAACCACTCTGATCTAATATCAATTTATATTCATGTTCAGTGTGGTCTCTGTGTAGATAACCCATAGTCTTTATGTGAGAGAAAGAGGGAGAGGGTGTGCTACTGCTGAGGAATATCAGTTTGTCTAGAATTACAGAATTACATAAGGACCAGGTTTTTTTTTTGTTTTTTTGTTTTTTTGTTTTTTTTTAATTTTTGCAGTTGAACTACTACATCATTTAACTTCCCTTTCATATCCTAATGGCTGAAGCTTTCTTGTTGGTACCAGTTTTGGAGGTGGAAAGCAAGGAAGATAATGGTTTAGGAAATTAATCCCGAGTCAAAGTCAAAAATTTTACTTGTCTGGCAATTGAGTGTTCTCAATTGTGAGACACTCAACTGTGTTTTGAGCTGAGTGCTCTTCTTTAGTCTGGACCCACCAAACACAATAGAGTCCTCGTGTTCTCACAATCCTTTCCAGTGCATAAGATCACAAAGAAAAACCGAAACAGGGCTGAAGGCAGAAGGTGGCACTGAAATGGGTAGTTTGATGCAAATCCAACTCGATATGTAAGTACTGCTGAATGGGAGGGATACTTTAAATATAGGGGATGGTGTGGTGATTTGGTGATTAAGAGTTTCTAAAATATTCAGCACTGAAATGCTCTGAAAATTCTAGAAAATTATTTTGGGGAATTGCATAGGTATTTTTGATCCTACTATGATATAATCCCACCTTTCTGTGTTTCATCAGCACTATTTTTTTTAAAAGTAAATTCTTCAGTTAAAATGAGAAAAATATTTAAAATTTTTTAAATACCTCAGTTTATTTACCCACCTCTACTTTTGCCCTGGTAGCAGCAAGAATTGACGGAGAAAAAATGGTTCACTTAAAATTTTTGTAACAGAATAAATTGTAAATATCAAAAGAAACCTTAGGAGTTGTAAAAGTCTATCCTAAATTCTTTATGAGCTTTCTGTGTTGAGAAGGTTCAAAATAGTTTGAGTAAGAACAAAATAAATATCCAGAAGTACAAAAATTCAGAGGTTAAGTACAAAATTTTCTCTGGTGTCTTCTGTCCTGATTCAGCCAGTGCAGTAGAATGTAGGAAAGCTATACTGCTGTAAGTGAATGAAAAAAAAAAAAATTTGATAATGGTTTCCATCTCATAGGGAACGGAATAATACACAATCTGCAGACAAGTAAGGGGACAATCTCCTGACTTAAGTTAGCCTCAAAGTATATGTTCAAATCTTTAGAAGCTGAGACACAAGAAATTTTATAAAGTGAAAATGTGGGTATATATTAGAATATTTGGTCTGTGGGCAAGTTTTCATTGGTGTGTTTTTTATTTTTTAGAGTTTGTTAACATTCTTAATAAGATTTTAAGAAACTCAAACAGTACTGAAATAAATGTTGCACAAAATGTTTAGAAATATTTCATTTTACTCATTAACATTCAACACTGAATTCAGCCTCAAGACTTGTGTAGTGAATTATCATCCTGCCTCCTGCAAATGCTGTTTCCCATCTCAGGATGAAGCTCCATTGCTAGATTACATCTCTCTTATCTGTGCTTGTGGTTGAAGACTTTTTGTGGAACACCTCATTATCTTGGCTGGAGCAAAGCAATCTGACCAGTGGGTCTGGACTATAGATAAAGAGAGAACCTTGAGACTCTGTGCTGTTTCATGTCAATTCACTTTGATATTTAAATATTTGATTAATAAATCAAAATATTTCTGTCCAAGAAAATATTTCCTGGAGAAAATAGAAATAAAAAATTGCATTTTTCCCTTTTTTTTTTTACTAGGAAATTTCTGTCTAGTTAAGCTTAAGCATCTGCTTGAACAGAAAACCTTTCTGCATTAGATTTTAAACTGTGTGCAAACGTCGTGATTCCCATGAGAGGTACCATGAACATGATAGGTATCTTTAAATGTCTCTGCTGCATTAGAAGTTAGACAATTTTCTTGTCACCTGAGACAGGTAGAAACTTTAGCTGTAGCACATTTTCCCTTTTCAGTGCTGCTTCTTGCCCTATTGCAGTGCTAACCTACTATTCCTCTTATCCACTCTCTTTTGCTTTCACTCAGGCCTTGAAGAGTCTTGCAAGCATAACGTGCCTAGCCTGGATAAGTGTTAGAAAGCAGCCCTACTCACCTCCTGAAGTTACACTGGTGGGGTCCAGAAACAAGGAGATACATTGCCTAAAATAATTGAAAGTAAATTTCTGTAGATTTTCTTTCAACTGATTTTGAATGCAGAGTTTGGTGATGGGATTGAGGGGTTGGTTTTGTTCTTTCTACTTTTGTCAGCTTCATAGAAAAATAAATATTAATGTCTTGTCATGAAGAGCCTTGACAAATTCTCTCTGCAAAAAAAAAAAAAAAGAAAGGCACAGAGCTTTGGGTATCAGAGTTCTCTGAAATGACAGAGAGGAGCAGAGCATTAAGATGAGACAGTGCCTAACTACTATGTACGTAAATAGTAAGAAACACCCTTTTCCTTGAGTGCTTTGTCATCACATACCAGTCTAAAAGCAGAAAAAGGAAAGATTACTACCCCCATTTCATGGATACAGACCTGGTCTCTGTGTGATACAGTGATCAACCATCACTGTACTAGACTATATATCACAAAACAGTGAAAACCTTGGGTGAATTAGATAAAAACAGTTACAGAAGCAGCAAAGGACAGAACTCAGAAAAGGCACTGATGAAACAAATTACTTGTTTCTTCTTATTTTTTTTTAATTTCCTGAGAAGTTTCTATTTATGTGCTTATTAAAGCAATTTGAAAAAAAAGTAATAGAAATGTGAGCTATTGAGGCACATGTACTTGATCATGAAAGCTGACTCCCAAAGAGCAAATTATCCCAGGTTTTCAGAGAACATCCTCTGAGGCTTTACCTCACCATAGGTGGTGGGAAGGTGCTTTCCCCCCACAGCTGCAGCAAGGCATTCAGAACAGCTCTCAGATGCCTTTTGTTTTACTTGCCTTCTCTGGTACCATTCAACCGGCTTTCCCAATAATAAAGTTAGCTGTATTTTAACAGTAAAAAAAAAATACTGTTAATAGGGATAATTAATAACCTCTGAGAGGAAAAAGACTGATCTTTTCACAGAATTTAGGAAATTATTGCTTTCAAAAGTGGATTATAAAACTTCTTTGATTGAGTGACAGTGGTGCATTGTACAGATGAATCTTTCTGAGCCTCATAGATGGAAAAGCTGTTCAGCAGTTAGAATAATCAGTCTCTATCAGAATTTTAAGCAGTTTTTTTCAGCTCAACATACAAGCAATCTACTTTTAAAAATGTTAGTGTGTTGCTCTATATAAAGCCATTTACAAAGCACAAGGAAAGAATTGAAGGTGGAGTTCTCCCTCTATACTCTCTTTGCCCTCTGCCCAAATGCAGCTGTCAGGAAATTTCTGTGAAAAATAGTTCTGGAGATTTTTAAAATTTTTTTCAACTTGTTGGTTATATTAAGGGACAAACTGACTTAGCTTATGAAGGTTATGGAAGATGCAATGAGTAAAGGACCTCTGTATTTCTATTTTGTTCTTTCAAAATGCATTTTTAGATTAAGCTGACAGCGAAGAATGGTGAATAATTAATGGACAGATCCTTCTTATGATGACACAAAACTACCTTTCTGAACAGGAAGGTTACTGCTACATTCCTTTTTAACCTTTACCACCCAACTCAGATGTCCAGTTCAGGAGTCTAAAATCCCCTGGTCTGCACTAAAACAAAAAGCGAACAATCCCTTCAAAGTAGGAGCCAAACTGGAAGTGAATCACCTGTAAACAGCAAAATGTCCCACTGGTGCTTGTAGCTGTCTTTCTTAGCTGCAGTGTTGCTGTGCATAGGTGCTTCTCTTGGAATTTGTTTTGAACTTAGCCATGTAATTATGCCAAAGAGTCTGAAATGAAGGCTCCAGCATCCCTGATACATCCCTGATACTAATTCCCTGATGATGCACCTTGCCAATCCTCTGTTGAAAGAAATTGCTTTAGCTTAACAAATGAAGGGTTGTCTCAGAGCTGCACATATGTCACAAGAGAAAAAAAAAAATCACTTGCGGCCAGGCCTTCTGAGAATTCTGTTAAATAATCACTATCTCCTAAATCAAGTATCTCCTGGAGCAATTATTTACCCTAGAAGTGCTCCTGCTGCTCCGGTATTGTTGCTCAGTGTGGAAAGGTCAGGGTCTCATGATAAACTGTGTCTGGTGCTCCTTTTAGAAATCTACATTGCTATGAAATGGGGGAGGATGAGAATGAGAATTTTGAGGGATTTAGAGAAACTGCACCATTTCATGGCTTCCTCCTCAGAATTTCTTATTTGTTGTTATTTACCACAGGAACAACACACAGAGCTCCTAATAATGGTCTGCATTACTGATCTCTTTTTTGGGCAGGTTACCCAAAGGAAACAGCTGCATGTACTTTCACCTTAAAGCCTAATGAAGAAATGTGTATGCTTATCCAATGTTCCTTTCCACTGCCTTTTCTGGATTACTCTTATATTCTACTGTGGCAAGCATAATGCAGATATAATAAAAAGCCTAACCCAAACAGACAGAGAAATGAAAAATCAGGATTTCAGACAATATCTGTCCCTTTCAAATGCCATAATAATAAAAGCCAGTTCCAATAGAATAAATATATGTAACCTCCAAAGAGTTATCAGTGCATTACCTCCCTACCACTTATGAGAAAGAGATTCAACTGGCTCATGAGTTATCTGTGTTTTATGCTCATGACAGAAAGATAATCATCCTCAGGGGTGAAATATGCTAAATACTGCATAACTATGCTGAACTAGAAGCAGCTGCTCCGTTCTTTATGGGAGTGCCATTTGCTCCCACCCACACCGCACAGTCTCTGGACAACTATTGCTTTTCCTTCTGAAACCTATTTCACTGTATTTAAAACTGTTGTTAAAAGTTCAGCTCCCTGAAGAGCTCTGTAAACTGGGCCACTGTTTGTAAACATGGTGATTCAAAATTAGTTCCTTAATTTCCCTGCAGTCTGCTGGAATGTGGGCCGACGTTATTTTATTCACCCACCAATGCACTGAATGGATTGCACTGCAAAAGGAGCAGCAGCAAAGGGTCAAGTGAGAGGGTCACCAAACTGGGTCAAATATGACAAAGTCCCCCTGATTCCTGCCACTGTCATTCCTGAAGGGCAATTTTAGATCTCAGCCTAGAACCTTAAGGGTGTGCTAGAATGAGGGTCTGTGTTTTCCATTATATGTGTTGTTAGGCTATATTCAGTGTCTGGAGATGAGTGTAATTTTATTTCTGTTTTGGTGTTTTATTTCCTGGCTATCTGGGCTGGAGAATGGCACTCTCAGTCATCTTCTTGATTCTCTAAATAGTAATTATACGGTTTTTACAGCATGTTCTAGTGGAATCTAACCAGAAGTAATCCCACACAGAGATGAATATTAGCTTTTACTTGCCTATTGCGAACAAGCATATGATTGTTTTGGTTTCTTTTTGACAGCTGCCATTTAAGAGAATGTGAGATTATAAATAGCTGAGCAAAGGTACAACGTGAATGAGGTATATTGATGAGGCTGATTCCTCTCGGGCCATTCTTTGGGTTAACCTGCTTCTTAAAATATATTGAACATTTTCACTTATTTCAGCACAAAATCCAACAAGATCTACCAGTGTCAGAAAACAGAGAAGTTTTCTAGTTTTGTTCCTTTGTAAACCCTAAAGATTAAGAAGTAAAACCTTAAGTATTAAAATTTGTTTTTCTGATCTTGATATCTTTTTAATAATCCTGACTGGCTTTACAAGTAGCAGCTGGAGGCAATGGGCAAGAGGGGGAACAGTTGGGGAGAGAGTAGATTTCTGAAGAGAAACCTCATCATGAAGCTGCTGTGGAGGTGGTTTTGTGCTTAGGTGGACTCTAGTAGGAGAGTGGAAAATTGTCTGTCACTCCAAAAGCATGATATTCTTTCTCACTTTGAGAGAAGCTTCTCCTTCCTTACAAACACTTGATAATCTGTGCTGGGAATCCAAAGGTAATCAAACAGATGACAGAGCCTGTGCTGTCTGATAACAGAGACTGTGTATTAATCATGCCAGCCTTGCCGGCTACCCGTCCGTGCCTGTGACAACTTTATACAACTCACATTTTTCCTCATTTCCTGTACTTGCTCCACCACGGTGTAAGATATGTTACACTGAATGAGCCAAATTGTTTCCCTTTCTTTTCAGAAGTGAAATTTTTCATTCTAATAAGGACCTTTCTAGTAATTCTTCCTCATTCAAACACTCCAGTTTGAATTGACTTCATAGCTTGCTTGGCCAGAGCTGTGTTTCACATGATGTTTCAGCACAACTGTTATTATTTCCTTAACTCCCAAGGAAGTGCCTTGTGTCAGGCATCTTACTTAAGATTGCATTTCTCCCAACAACAGCACATTGGTGGCTTGTATTTCATCCTGAAATAAACAGCTAGGTTTTTTTCTTTCTTTTTCTTTTCATCTTATAGGATGAACTCCCAATCCTTAGCTGAAATTACTGATATCTGTCCTGAAAGCTGTGACTTTGCACTTAAAAGTGGTTATTTCAACTCATAGTTGCAACTGTTTCTCAGTTTTCTAAGACAATGCTAGAGTCCTTGCCACTTTGAGATGCTTTTCAGCATTACATCATTCTGGGATTTCACCAGTGTGCTCCTACCTATTATGTCTGAGTTGTTAATGAAAATGTGAAATATGGTTGCCAAAGATCCGTTCTCCCCTACTGGTATTCTTGTCTTGTCTATAAACTATTTTTATAGGCATTATAATATTTTTAATATTACCAATTTTCTCTAGTTTAATAATTTTCCCTTATGTCCCTGCAAGATGCTTTAATTAAGTCCAGATAAATGAGACCTATAACATTTCCTTCATTTAAAAAATCAGATTCATTAGCAAAAGTGAGAATAGTTGGATGCAGTCTACACCATATATTGCTACATTTCCTTTTTAATTTAGCATATATTTTAATTGTTTTTTACCTTCAAAATTTGTTTCAGTCTTTTCTATCTTTGCAGGCAGACTAGAGGGCCAAAACAACTTTTCACTTATTCACTTAAGAGTCTAAATATATTGGTTTTCATCCACTATCACAAACTCAAAAGATGTGAATTATTTGCTGCTAGATCTATAATTTAGATTATTAATTTCTAGGCAATTATCTGGTGTCCAATTTTAACTGCACTTTCTAATATGCTGTTTGAATAATTTCCATGCCTGTAGAGTTTTCATGTCCCTTAATTTTCCTCTTTTTGCTGTCCCTTGGTCTTGTGTTGCTGTAGCCTTGTTTATCTTATTCCTTTTCCATAAACTTAAACTAACCACAAAGATTATAAGTCAAATGTCTTTTGTTCTTGTCACCTTTCCTCTAAGCCTCACACTTGTCTTATCAGTCACACCAGGCTTGAGTCCTAAAGGTCTGACATGCCACATACTCAGGGAATTATCCATCTGTCAAGAAGGGTCCTGTGCCTTTGAATACTTTCTGGGGATTGGATGTCTGAAATCTTTCTCCTAGTTCCAGTTCTTGAGCCTTCAGTGTCTTGTCCTATTTCATCCTCCTTCTCTAGGGAGGAGTTGTAACTACTCTTGTTAGAAGTTGTTTACCATGAGTGTGATTCTTGTAATACAAATGTGCCACTAAGTGGAAGGGATTGGGGCTCTACATTTTTTATTTCCTGTGAAATAGGTAGTCTGGGAATATAGGAGTACTATCTTGAGAGATGGCCCTTTTGTACTCAGAAAAGAAGATTGCTACTGAATGGATTTCTTTCAGATGCTTGTCTAAGTATGCCTGAGTATATGAAGTACCAGCAGCTGTAACAGTCAAGATACAGCTTTTTAATTTGAGTCTGACAGACACAAAGGAATTGAAATTTTTTGTTTTCCTTATATAATAATTGATAGATATAACCTTGCCTCAGTGGTAGAAAAAAAAACCACGATATTTTGTCAAGTTCCCCAAAAATTATTTATTTACAATAAATGCATAATTTAGTGGGGAAATAGTTGAAGGCAGTGCTTTTCTTGGCTTTTAGAACTGCATGGTCTGTGATGTATTAAAAACCTGGAGGGTAACTTGCATTACAACAGCAGGATCTTGTGGCAGCTAGATAAATTAGAACAACTTACTCAACAAAGTGAGGAGAACCTTGAAATTAGTAGTCTTGCATACTAAAGACTCAGCACTGCTTATTTTCTCTGGACAAAATAATAAAGTCCAGAGTACTTGTGATAGCAAAGTATCTTCAGCCTAGTTATGTTTTACGTTGTCTTAAGGAGCAAAGAATGGTCTTATGTACCTGTTTCTTCCTTATGACAGTAGGAAGAGCCTGTGTGACTAAATTTAAGCAGCTCCCTAACTCTGAGATGGTCAAAGGACATAATCTGTAGCATGCGAATACCAGGGTGTTTTTTGTGTTTTTAAAATTTATTTTCAGATAGTCCAGAAAGAACAGCAGAGTAAAGTGAATTACAATATTTCATTTTAAAGAGCCAAAAAAGAGATGTGGCATTTCTTGAGCTGCAGAAATCAGTTTGGTTACGAGTAAAAGCCTACACAGGTGCAAGAGACAGTTGATGTTTAGATGAAACAGAGGGATAAACATCACCTGTGGCCACAAATTTTCCCTCTGAAAAAGTCTACAAAACCACTAGTTGTTCTAGCTTAGCATATAATCTCCCATAGCTAGGGTTTCATTTCAGAAGAAATTTCCTTAATATTTCCTGGGAAAACTGTTCTAGATTTATTGACGGTCTGAGCATGTTTGGCTCAGGTAGGCATTCTAGCAAATACAGCCTGACCCCAAATCTTGGTATTTACTGATCTTGAGTCATACCACACTGTTCCTCAATCTGATGTCTCTCAGAGCAGCAGCTCTCCTGTGTTTACTGGAATTTAATGTAGGTCATCCTCTTCTACCCCATAGAAAAAATTCACCCTGGATCTATTGCTGTTGTGAGAATCCTTGCTTGCTTCAGTGGCATTTAGAAAATAAAAGATGCTTTATATAATAGCTACTTGAGATTCCTTCTCATGAGATATTTCTGAGGCCTCCCGAGTATGGTTACAGAGTTAGAATTCACAATTGCCTGTCATATACTATTTCTTTTGCTGTACAAATTGTCAGCAAAGTAATCTAACTTCCAGTTCTTGAAGGTACTAGATTATAACTTTAAAACTGGGGGGAGAATGAGGTGGTATTTGTTGGTGGTTAATAATTTCAGATAATGGCCTATTAAATGCTTCCCCTCTAGAAAAACTTTCCTTGTTTGGAGGAGCCAAGGCATTTTCAACCTGAGAATGTTGAACTGAGCACATGTCTTTTCATGAATGTTATTTACACTACAGTTAGCAAACCAGAGAAGTAAAATGACTAATTTAACTGCCAGAAATAATGGGTCTTTGAAGTAAAATGACTAATTTAACTGCCAGAAATAATGGGTCCTTTAAAAAAAAAAAAATTATTAACCTAAAATCCTTATGAACAAAAGATCTCCCCAAAACAGGAAGAAGGTGTTTGGAAAGATTAAATGGGCTAAAACAGAAGCAGATATGAAAAGCCAGTAAGATGGAAATCTTGAGATTAATTTTTAAATAGAGAGATTGTGTGTGCTGCAGCTGAAAATGGGACTGTGATTCTTGGCTCAACCAGCTTTAAATAAGTATAATAATACCAAAATACCAAACTATTTCAAATACCAGAAGTGTTGATGTCAGTGTAGGTGCAGCAGTGCAGAGCAGGTTGCAGACATAACCATTTATGTACTTTCCCAGCTTTTGAGTGGTTTCTGTAGCCCGTGGTGGACTCACTTATGTAGCTGCATGGGTAAAGCTGAGTTTGTTGCGTCAGCTTGAGAAAAATCAGCTTCTTAACCACAATACAATTCTCTGAGAAGTTGTGGCTGTGGCCAGGGCTTTTCTGTTCTTATTACTTGGTGGCAGTTTAGCATCTATTGCTCTTCATTGGCAAGATGGAGTGGTAACTGTGAAGGTGTTATTGAAAATTTGGGTGTTGGTTCCTTCTCCTCCCCAAGACAAAATTACAGAGGTACTCAAGTAAAGAAACTTCATAAGTCTATCCATTAACAATTTACATTTTAATGGAGGAATTTGAGCTACCAGGATAAACTGGTAGCACCAGATGTGGATGTCCATCTCCTCAACACCCCTTATGACTTTCAAATGGCAAAAATACTTAAATGTCATCTGTTATTTTGCAATGTTGTCCTTGGTAAGTTTTTTAAACTTCTAAAAAAATGTTAAAAATATGGTTAATATTTCAGACTCTTCCATCAGTGAAGCTTACAAACGTTCCCTTCTCTCGAGTCTTGTTTGGTTTTTGGTTTCCTTTTCTTAGATGGACAGAGAGCAGCAGCAACTGAGAGGGTGGTGTACTGCTTTAGCTACTGGGGCTGTGGCCTCCTTCACCAGCTCCTTACTCTTTTACATGCCAGCCAAGGTGCCAAGGTGGGCATGTGACATCTTCCCTTCATGAAAAAGGTCAGAGCAATCAAGGAAGCACAATTCCATACGGTGCTAGCAGCACACAGCCTGGCACTGACCACTGTATATCTCATTGGTTGCATAAAGCACTTCTGCCTAAGCAGGGGCTCCTAGCTCCTGCAGTGTCTTAGCTGTGATCAAATTACCACTGGGCAAATGGCTTTCTTCACTGCACTGGCAGGATTTCAGCCAGTGCTGAGAGCAGCTGTCCTGTACAAGGTACTGCCCTGCTTGCCAGTGCATCATGATAGGAAGGGCAGGTTGGTCTTAGATTAAGGCAGCAAAAGAAATAATCTTTTATGTTTGCCCCTCTAAACACAACTGTAACCACTTAATCCATTACTGAAGTATTGCTCCAGATCAGAGCATTAGCTGTTTCAGTTTAATCCAGCAACATACATAACAAAAGCACAGCTTTCCTACTGAATGAAACAGTTAGCTTTAACATGTTGCATTATTAAATTATTATTTTCCCCTCCCAGTTCCTATCAAATACATCAAACAAACTGCTAAGAACAATTTGTTGGAGACAAATGACTTGTAACAGGTTGGCGTCAATCATGAGCAGCTCATGCTGTCAGATGCTTGGCGGGATTTGTGCTGGCGTCCATCAGAGATGATTCAAGTCCTCCCTGACACATTGCAGAGGTAGTGAGGTGGCAGTGTGTAGCACATGCAGCTACTATTGTTAGGATTCAGAGATGCAGAAAGATAAATAAACTTTCTGAGGTTTTCTTCCTTTTTTTGAGGGAGTGTGTGCCTGTCAGTTGTTTGTCTCTGCTTACTATTCATTGCTTGAGAAGGTCCAGAGTCCACATTTCTCAGAAGTCAGGGCTGGACAGAGTTGAGATTTTGCTGATGCTGATGGTTCTCTCCTGGGAGAATTGTAACTAGGTGTCAGGGGACCATTTTTATAGATGGTAAAGATTTTTCTGACAACATGGGCTCCTGGTGGAAAACCAGATCATTAATTTTTTTTTTTTTTTTTTTTTTTTTTTTTTAATGGGAATGTCCTTACAATTGCTTCTAAGGAGCTTCTTCCAGATAAAAGTAAGGAGATGGGAAAGTTTTGACTGGAGGGATGTAGATGGGAAAGAAAAGAGAGGTCATAGGCAAATACAGAATAGTCTGCAAACTTTTCTACTTCATGTAAAGAACTATAGTGTCACTGGGACAGGAGATTAGAAACACCTTCCTATGTCCCAGGCCAGAACCACCACTACTGGACTGTGGAATAATCTGTTCCACTGGGTATAAATATTCAATGTTTTATACATAGCCAAGACTGACAGATCAATCATAGAACTGTCAACAGCCTGATATTTGGTTTTGTGATGGATTTTGAAGTCCAGACTTCCAGCTGGTGACTAGAAAAGCAGAGCTCAAGTGTATGCCTACATTTTCCTCTGGTTTTCAAGATAAACTCTGTAGGATTTCTCTGAGGCACTATGAGAACATATTTTTAATTATTATTTTGAAAATGTCAGTTGTCCTTTTTATTTTAATAAAATTCATGGTAACTTTGTCTAAAAAGAGGAGTTTAGAGTTGGTCCTGATATCAAAAAGGAAGCTCACAGTGTAGGAAAAGGGCATTGTATTGGTCTGCCTATAGAGGAAACTCTTCTTACATTCCAGTGCTTCTGAACTGAAAATACACATGGAAATACTATACAATACTTAATGTTTTTATGACTTTAAAAGAACATACAACTGGGGTCAATTACAACTGTGCACAATAACATCAGCATCTTAGTTTTCTGATCAGATTCCACATGATGTAGCTCCTGTGGAAGAAATGCTTCACATAAGTTCAGCTTATCTCTTTGGCACATCTTACAGGTTTGGGATTTTTTTTTTCTTATGGCTGGGAAGTAAGAATACCTTTCCTCTGATGGAAGCTTAATTTATAAATAATTATAATATATATTTATGTGACGTTCAGTAATTGGAATTTAGAGCAAACTGAATTAATAGCTGTTAGAGGGGTCAGTGCAGACCTTGTAAGACTTGTGAAGCCTATTTCTCACTCTTCTATGCTATCTTCTTGAGTTGTCTGCAAATGATATTGTTACCTTCTGTGCTCATTTTGAATTATTAGTGCCTTCTAGATAGATACTGATGGCTTATAGACACCTGCCTGGGATTGTTCTCAGACTGCTGTTAATATAGCCAACATGTTTTTCAGATTGTCAGAACTAATCTTATTACGGAGTGACTTTTCACTTACAAAGGCATTTATAATTATTATGAACCAAATTTTGCCTCCAGATATGTCCCTGAGTTTGTATCCTTGAGGGCTGTTCTGCCTAGGCTTTCATTTTTCAGGGTCATTCCCAATCTTCCTTCCAAGCCCGTGCTTGCGTTGGTGAGTCAGCAAGATTCACTTCCCTCTCCCAGGAAGATCAGCACTTGCTTAACAGAGTGAGTTCCCAGGCAAAACCAGCCATTTGTGTCATTATGGATTAACCTCAGAAACAGATTCAATTGTGTTGTGCCATAAGTAATTTATTTCCAAGGACCGCTTTCTGTGCGAGCATGGCGCTGTCTCCAGCTCCTGGTCACAAGCAGGCTGTGGGCAGATTTCTGAGAGGCAGCAGTGACAGTGCTGCTGAGGGATGTTGGGAAACCATCTCTTCCATGGAGAGATTTAAGGTCCAATGTATGTTCCTTAACACATAAAAAAATGGGAGCAGGTGAGAACCAGGCAATGAACTCAGGGTTTTCTCATGTGTCCTGGAAAATGCTTTACTAAGCCCAGGTTTTCTGATACTTGCATGACTGTGAATATTGATCCTGCAGTGTTTTCTACTCAAGAATTACTGCAGTTTGATTTGGCTTGAGCAAACTATACAAGAGCCCTCTTCAGAGTGGAACTGTTATTACTCTGATGATTAAATAACCTTTATTTTTTTGGCATTTCAGTTCAGCTAGTTAAGTCTCATAATCTAATTATAATTTGGTGTTTTATAACTGAAGAGACTATCAAGAACCTCTAAATTAAATATTTCAAAAACAAAATGTCTTGTCTGAGAGTTAAATAAAAATGGTAAAAAACAAAGCAGTCTTTCTTTTATTCATAACTGTTTACATTCCAGTTTATTCATTAATGTTTAATGAACAGAATGAAAACTTAATGACCCCAGCATGCAGAATTTCACTTTGTCCTGTGTCTTTGTCTTTTTTTCTTCTCTCATTTCTTGGGCAAAAAATGTCCCACATTTGCCATTGTCTAAAAATACTGGGAATAGCTGAGCAGTAATCCCTGGCAGCAAATCATTTTCTGTCTTAATGAATGTCGTCATAGAGATGATGACCATTGCTCATATATTAGTGTGACAGAACAATTTGCTATCTCATGCAATTATTTTCTATTAGTGTAGGTTAATCAATAGGATTCATGTATGTGAATAAAGCTGATCACCCCCTTTATAGTGTCATTTGAAAATTTGGCCTGCATCTTTGACTAGTAAGTCAAAGTGGGTGGCTACTTGCAGATGTTTTTCATAGCAATAATTAATTTTTCAACAATTTAACACTGGGCCTCAGTCAGCAGATGAAAAACTAGAGTGAGCTCAGGTTATTCAAATCTGAGGTTATCATTTAGGACCATTCTGTGTTTTACTTTCCACATGTAGTGAGAAAAAGTAAGTAATACTCCAGGTAACAGGAAGCATCTTTTGCATTAGCTTTAGGAGAACAGAAAGGAACCAAAAAAAGCAGTTATTCTTGTATCTCTACTTCTCTCTTCCTTTTTGGTGGTAGGGCTTAATTCTCTGTACTCAAGTTGAGGGACTTTTGTTCTATGGCTTGTAACTTGAGTGAAAGTGGTAAAACCTGTTTTTTTGTCAACCTATTAAAAAGAGAATGTATGCAGCTAAGCATAAGAAACTGAATTCTATACTAGAAAGGGAAGGATGGCTGATGTTTATAAATTCATATATAAGAACAAATTCTTCACACTCCTGCTGCCTCAGTGGTGACTGTGGAGATGGTGCAAGGAGTATATTGTGTATGAAGAAAGGAATATGAAGGCATTTTTTGAGGTGTAGCTATTGCTGAGAGGTCACATTGGTAACAGAATTTTACTTTCAGGCTCTCAAGACTGCTAGATAAAATGTCTCTTTCAGCTGTTTTGAATCCATCTCTTCTCTTCAATACAGTGGATTGTGCAGTACTCCACTGAGTAACATCTGATAATTCCCTTTTCCCCTATTCTTCTCTGAACAGGCTAGACACTCTTCTATTCCAGCAAAGCTGGCTGGTTTTGACCTTCTTTTGTCTAGGATGTCTTTTGAAGAAATTGTTGTACACCTTGTTTAGAGATTTCAGTTTGCAAATAGCATGCTGATTTATGTTTACTTTGCTGCAAAAACAAAGGGCATAATTTTCCTGTTGAGACAGTATAGGAATAATAAACTTTTGTTAAGGCAGAAAGGGTAATAGGTGTTAGAGGAACAGAACTCATTGGTGTTCAAACTCAGCGTCCATCACTGTTGTGTCTGACTGCCCCTCAAAATTATAAGTGCAGCATCGTCTCTTCCTTCAGGAGGGAATTTTATGTTGTTTGATATTTTTTATTTTTCAGAGAGAGTATAATGAAAAAGTTAGTGGGGAATTTGACTTAAACTTTTCTGGGGGTTCCTATGTGATCTTTTCTAGTGATAAATTCCACTTTTGCCAGGTAGCTTCTTTTTTCTCCTCATCAACATTTCTTTCTTGAGCTTGACATTCACTTCTATCACTTAAGTCAGTGCAACTGACTCCAAATAAGACTCAGCCACACATTTAAAAATAAAAAGGAGCTATTTTTATCTCACCTTCCTTTAGATAACATTAAAAATAATTTCTCATTCTCTTGTGTTTCCAGCATCCACTCTCAAGAAAATATATGGAAATGATGCCTCTGATATCTCCTTGGCTTGAGTGGAAAGAAGAAGCTTGAAAAAGGCTTTTCATATGACTGTTTTTATAGACAGCTATGTGGCCACACATAATTGTTCGTTGCTGGCTTTTACTGATATGGGTCACAGCTTCCTAAGATAATTTTTTATCGTTGTGCAAATTACCTGCCCATTTTTCTAGGGTGCCATGCAAACTAAGTAGTGTGCTTTTCTATTTCGCTGCAGACACATGCACACATACTTCCATCAACAGTTTTGGCGTGATTTTTTTCAGCTTAGTGAATACAGATAATTGGAACTTAATTCCAAGAAAGTAAGAGAGAAGTACGGTTAACAGTAGTACCTGCAAGCGCAGCTGAAACAATGCCTGAACTTTTCTAGGTCACAGATTTTTTTTTTTGCTTCCACACCACTGTCTGAGAAGCAAAAACATAAACCACAGAAAGAAAGGTTGGTACACAGGTGCAGTAGTTGCTATTGAACTGAAAACACAGTGTGGTTTTTGTGGCAGTTGCCATAGAAACAAGATCATTTACAGAACATAATCCCATTAGGAGAAAACATTTTTAAACTGAGCTAATTGTACATGAGTTTATATTGCTTCACAACCTGTTTTTGGAAGATTTCATTTTTAGGATACTAATAAAAGACTGATTAAAAGCATTACACATTGTCCTAAATTGCCTACAGAAAGAGAGGAGATGGGAATTATGTAAATTATTGCAGGTTTCCTTAGATTGAAACAGTATGATCAAGGAAATTAATTCATGTTCTCATTTCTGTATTAAAAGTCACAAGCTAGCAGCTGTACCTATATTATATTATCAGCTTGGTCACATTCTGGTCCTTCTAAAAGCATTCCTCAAATGGCTCTTTTCCTTAGAGAGTCTGTTCATTCCTTTAGATGTCTCCCTGTTCTAGAAACTTTGGTGACATTTCCTCTGCACTGATTTGTGCACTAAGAGATGTAAAAAGCCTGTTGATAACTTGACAGAAAGCAAGCTAATGGATTGTAAAAATGCAGAATGAATAAAACTAAGATGAAATGTTTCACCTGTGGGAAGGCAAGGTTGGATTTAGGAAAAAATCTGAAAGTAAAAAGGAATGCTGAGATCTGCAGGTGCCATAAGGAACGAGGGATTTCCAGCTAAATACCCTAAGAAGTCAAATGTTCAAAAGCCTGTCCTTTGTATTTTAGCCTTGCTCCAGAGAATTGCTGCTGCCAAATACCTGTATAAAAGAAATAGAGATGTCAATGGTTAAGCAGCAGGACTGTACCTATTGAATTATAACTGATGGGACTGTTCTGCTTAGTAATGTTTCTGGCCACCAGTCACATTTTCATTCAAGATGTGATCTGAAGAATTCATTGGCACTGCAAGTCAAGGAGGTCAAGAGCTCAGAAAGTTTCAAAAGGGGTTTGGATATCTGTATAGCAGCTAAAAATACCTGGAGTTACACAATATTGGTGGTTATGCCTCTTTGTCTTCTCTTCCTCTCCATGCCTCTCTGCTCCATTTAGATCCTGTTACACCTGGAGCAGATGGGGTCAGTGCCGTGGGAGTTGTGGTGTGATCCATATGGACACAAACTCTCATGTAATACAGCAGCCCTATATAGCTTGGGAGCAGCAAACACCACAGCTCTAGAGGTTAAACTGGATCTTGGTGTGTGGGTTTACTGCTTTATATATGTTTCCTTGATTTCAATGGGATCTTTTCCAGCTTACATAGATCCCTGGGAAACTATATTTTAAAGACATAAGCAGGCTAAAAACATGCATTCACCTCCGGCATGAGGGGAGGCAGAGAGCCCAGAGCCCAACTCATCTTGGTCAGGGACACATCAGAGATTATTTTATGGAATTTAAATGTCCACAAGAAGAGGTTATGGAACAAATTGTTGGAGTTAGTGGTGACCTAACACGATAATTGAAGTCAGGGATAAAACAGTGGAATTGTGAGCTGTGGTATGTTGGCTCTTGTCTAAGACTGCTGGAAGCCTGGAAGATGGCAAACGTGACACCAGGCTTTTAAGAGTTTTTATGGACTTTTAAAGGGTTCCAGAATAGATAATGGGAACTACGGGATGTTAATATGGAGAGATAAATGTAAATCTGTCTGTACCAGTCAACAGAAAAGGAAATAGAATAGGAAACTTATGGAATTAAGAGATGGGAGCCACAAAGCCATGAACTTGGCTTTAGCTTAAAGTACAAATAATTAAAAAAAAGTCTGCCTCACAAACTCACATCAACAGCCATGTGGAAAAGGATTTCCAGTTGATAAACTCCACCACTCCACTTGTAACATAATCCTTGCATTTCTAAAAGGCAGCTTGTGAGGTTCATCATCAAAAAAAAAAAAAAAAAAGAAATTAATAACTATAACAATGAATGTCTTTATATAAATTGCCAGAAGGTAGAAAAGACAATAGGTGTCAATCACTGCTTCCTGTCATAAAGAAGTTACTGATGATGTTCTGTGGGGAACTGTGCTATTGAGCACATATATAAATGACCCAGAAAAGGTACTGAACAATGTTACAACTAATTTTTCTAATTACACTAAAGTAAACAAGGCAAGGGAAAAAAAAAAGAAAGTTTGTTGAGAAAATTGCAGGAGAGTCTTATGAGGCTGTGTGACTGGGTTAAAATGGCAGGTGAAATTCTATGTAAGTGTAAAGCAATGTATGGGGGAAACAGGATCCAAACTTTACATATAAATTACATGTTCTGAGACGACCTTTAGAGGTCAGAGTGAAATTTTAGGATTGGGGCTGTAAGGGTTAGAAACTAAACAGAGAAAATCCCCAAATTGCAATCTTTAAATGACTCAAATCTGAAAGAGTATTCAGGGAGTGTCTCATCTACAGACATGGACCTGTTGGAGCAATTTCAGAGGAGGGCTAGCAAGATGATTAGAGGAATGGAGCACCTCTCCTGTGAGGAAAGGTTGAGAGAGTTGGGGTTGTTCAGTCTGAAAAAATGACAACTCCAGGGTAACCTAATTGTGGCCTTTCAATACCTGAAGGGAGCCCACAAAAAAGGTGATGAGAGACTTTTTACAAGGGTATGTAGTGACAAGACAGGGGGCAATGGATTCAAGCTGAAAGAGAGAAGGTTCAGATCAGATATTAGGAAGAAATTCTTTACTGTGGAAGTGGTGAGGCTGGAACAGTTTGTCCAGAGAAGCTGTGGGTGCCCCAGTCCTGGGGCATGGGTGTTCTAGGCCAGGCTAGATGGGGCTCTCAGCAGCCTGGCCTTGTGCAAGGGGGGTGACTGTGACAGGGGGGTTAGAACTAGATGATCTTTAAGGTCCCCTCCAACCCAAACCATCCTATGATTCTAGGTGTTCTGTGCTTTCTTGGGCATCTGCTTTTCAGCAGAACATGATTGAAGAGGCATGCTTGACCTGTTGCCTACAGCCATTGTTAATCTAGAAATCCCTTTATCTTGAACAGGAAGTGTATAGAAAGATATTTACAAAGTTCTTGTTAGTCTTAAGTTTCTATTCAGAATGAAAATCCTCCTATGAATGGTTTTCAAATTAGTGAAGTAACTTTACTAAGTTTGTTCTTCTTTTTTCCTCCTCAAAAAATAACTACTATACTAATAGGTGGCAGTACACCCACAAATAGCAAAGAGGATATTTGATGTACAGACAGGAGTCAAATATGTGTCCTCTCTAAGTAGAAAGCATTGGAAAATATGAATTCCATCAGAAGAGCTTTCTTTCTCTTCTTCCCAACAACTTTAGGGAAGAGGGAGAATAGGTAAAAAATAGTGTAATGCATCTGGATTTCCAAAAGATTGTAATGAATCCAAACAATAGGTGGCAATATTTTTTAAAATCATTCATTAAATTATACATTGAGGTAGTATTAATACTGTCTTATTTAGAATATTTTTATGTAGTCAACATGATATAAATTATTGGCATGTGGCTTATTTTTGTCATGATGTACTACAAAGTTCCTCAAAAATTCTTCAGCTATAGTTTTCTACTTAAAAATTATTTTCTTGCAGCTGAACTTTAAAAAAGACTAACTCTTCTGCAAAAATTTCTTGTCATTTTAAGAAAAAACAAGTTGTATTTAGATAGCTGAGGTGTCTCACCTTATATTTTAAATATTGAAAATGAAATGACAGGTCTGTGGAAAGGAAGAAGTAGGAATCTCTAAAACTTTTTATTTTTAAAATTGTACTACAATAAAACCAAGCAGATTCTTATGTAAACATGTGAAAATACCAAAATAAAATGGCTTAGTTAGTCCAAAACAAAAGGAAAAAACCCATTGAAAATACTGGATACTTTCACTCTCCATCCTGTTTCAAATCTTAAAAATTATCACACCTTTGCCTAGCTCTGCTAGTTAATAAGTAGCTTCTTGGCCCAAAGTGAATGTTTTCATTTCATTGTTCACTGCACCTCATTAATCTTGTTCTTTAAGGTCAAAGCACAAGTGACTCTCTCTCTCTCTCTCTCTCTTTATACATTTTGCTTTTCCTTTTCTAAATCAACTAAAATATCCAAACCCTAAGGATAGCTATTAAACCTTCAGAAAGAAAAATGCATTGCTTGCAAAACAACTGTGATTCTTGTTTCCATGGGATGTTTTTAGTCACATTTAACATTAATGCCAAATCATGTAATGCTGACCTATATGGTACTCAGTTGATTTTACTAGGTCATTAAAAAGAAATTTTAGACAAAACCATTTTAGTATGCAGCCTTTTCAGATCATGATGTTCTGTCTTATTCTGGACAACAATAACATTTTATACAAAAATAAATCAACAGTTATGATGGCAGAATAGCATAAACCCCTGCACTCCACATTGTTCAACTCTTAAGATGACATGTCAGTGACAAGACATGTCAGTGTCAGAACAATTTTTAAAGTGAGGTTAGGTCTGCTGTGTCACTACTTGAATCAGACACACAGTAAAATACATATGAGACTGCTCCACATCTTTCTCAGAAAGTTATGAATCCTGAGAAAGCTTTGTATCCCTGAGTCATCTAGCACCTGGATGATTTCAGATTGCTTAGGGTGCTAGGCTATCCAGAGACAATGGCTCTCAAGAGACACCATGGCCTCATATGAATTTATTAAAACACTCCAGTTTTAACCCTGAAAGCTATTTAGGTACTGTTTTGTTTCCCCATCATGCTTAAGTGAAATTTACCACTTCAAAATATTAATGCTGTGAGCATTGAAGCTGATGATCTCATAATGTAAATTCTCGTTAAGCACGAGGGATCTTCATCTGTACAGTAAAGACTGGTCTAGATTCCTAAATGCTGAACCAAAGGCAAGGTCTTGCTTCAGGGTTGTGATAATTTGTGCCATTTGCTCAGCCACTGCTCTAATGGGGTCTCATTCAAATGATAAAATAGAAAAAAAAAAAGGATATTTTACAAATCTCAGCTTTTTGTAATCCGTGCCTTTCAGTTGAAGGATTTTTCAGATGGACAATTACCTTGAATTCTCACCTTGAACACTGTGTGCAGTTTTGATCACTGCCATATAAGAAAGATATTAAGTTACTGGAGAATGTCCAAAGGAGGGCAACTAAGACTGAAGGACCTTGAGGGGAAGCCATATGAGGAGTGGCTGATGTCACTTGGTCTGTTCAGCCTGAAGAGGAGAATGAGAGGAGATGTCATTGTGATCTTGAACATCCTCAGGAGGGTAAGAGAAGGTACAAACACTGATCCCTAAACTGTTGGGACCAGTGACAGGACCTGAAGGAATGGCATAAAGCTGAGTCACGAGAAGTTTAGGTTGGGTATGAGGAAAGGGTTTTTTTCCCTTTGGTGGCTAGGCACTGGAACAGGCTTCCCCAGCCAGACATCACAGCACCAAGCCTGACAGAGCTCGAGAGTATTTGGACAATGCTCTTGGGCACATGGTGTGACTTTTGGGATGTCTGCGCAGGGATAAGGGTTGGACTGAATGATCCTTGGGGGTTCCTTCCAACTTGGTATATTCTATGATTCTGTGATTAGTGCTGAGGTTCTCTCTCCCTTACTTTTCTCTTTTTCCTGCTCCAACCACAAATAAGTAAAGCACACTGGTACCTTCAGATGCAGGCCTCTGTTGGCCCAAGACAGGGTGTTGGTGAAAGAAGATACTGATTGGCAGGGTACCAATCCTTTTCAGCAACTTTGGGGATCATTTTCTAGGCTTCTGGTGTTGCTTTCTTTACTTCCAGAAGACTGCTTTAATTTCAGCATTGATTTGGGCACCGGCAGCTCATGTTATTTTACATTAATATGGTAACATGAGGTCCAAGCAACAAAGTCATACACTGAAAAGAAACTGTGATGAATAACTGCATATACATATTAGGCAACATTTAGTAAACATGGTTTTGTCACATTAAGGAAACTGGTGACATTTTCTCTTTATTGTCTTGCAGCTGGGCTGCAGCAACCACTCCTTCTTCAAGCAGATTCTAGTAGTTCTTCAATAATTTCCATATCGTAGCTGTAGTATTTTTCTGTGTTAAAGCACTAAGTATTGATCCTGATGCTGACTTATCAAAACATTATTGTTTTTGTTATTTGCAGGGAGTTTATGAATCTACAAATGATTCCATTTTTTTCCCATCAGGATTTTGTATGGCTCAATAATATCCTTTTGAAGGAATGCGTTGTTATTTTAAATTGTATTGCACACAATTCATTCCCATAGCTTTGTTTATTTAAATAAAATATGATCTCTTCCTAAATTGTCTCTCTTTAGTGCTAGAGCTGCAGAAAAAAGTTTACCTGTATGATCCCTGATTTTTTTTTTTTTTTTCTCAAAAGAAGCTTGGACCATATATTTTGCAGAATGTGAAATATTCTTTTTGCATATTTTCTCCTTAGGTATTTTCCCCTCAACCTTCTTTTCCTTGTTTTAGTTGAGACTGGCAGTAGAAGCCTCATAAAGTCAAAAGCCTCCCTTATAAGATTCCTAGTCCATTCTCCATTTTGAAGCAAAAAGAGTAAATCTTAAATCTGATCTTAAGAGTAAATCTTAAATCTGTCGAAACCAAACCCCAAGTCTTGTAAGTTTTCCACATCAGGCTGCTGTAATACATTCTACATTTGGGTAGGAAATTTTAAGCATGGAGCACCTTCAAGTAGGAAGTAGAAATAGTTTTCATGTCTGTATCTGACCTTTCTGTTTCCTGCCTCTAAAAGTCTGTCTTTTGTTATTTTTTTTTTTTTTTTTAGTGTGGCTTCTTCCTATGCTGGATTATTTCAGAACTGTGTATTGTGCAAAATACTAGATATGAGTTCTGAGAATACATTAAATTTCTTCCCGCTGCCTCCCATTTTGTCACGCTAGCAGTGAGCTGAGCAGTCCAGACAAAGGCTGCACGTGGAGCAACTGCTTGTGTGCAGTTTGGGTCTGGGCAATGCAGCAAAGTATCCAAACATCATCCTAGTATTGGATGTTTGTATATAGCCTGATCCAAAGACCATGGGGAGGTAGGTACTTAAACTCTAGCAGAGTCTGAGTACAAGGAAAATATTTTTTTCCTTTTCTCATGAGTAGAGACATGTCATATCTTATTTTTTAGTTTTCAAAACAAGGAAACAAACAAACAAAGGCCCTTTTGTTTCACCAATGTTGATCAACTTTCATACAAGAGCATTTACTTTGTGTTGTTTCTAATGTATTCTATTATAGTAGCTACCATCATAAATTGATTTCCAGGGAAGGGTAGCTTACTAGATAGGTGCTACAGTATTCCAATTAAATAAAGCTGGTGGAATTAATTCTTTAATACTTTGTAGGGAGGAAAAAAATGCTAAATTTTGAGGCTACACTTAATATACTCCACTTTCACAGAAAATGGCAAGTCTCCCTTTCCTTGCCAGACATTAAATTTTCTCATTTATCTCATTTATCCAACAGAAGTCTACAAGAATTTAGTTATTCCTTGTTGTTTCTGAGACAGGAGTTTCAAAGAAAATATAATTACTGAATTCTAATATGACTTGTATCATTCCTGCCAAATGCTGTTAGGACCCCCCCAACATTAATGTATAGGATGTGATGATGCATAATTATCTAATCCCTGTATTGTAAATATGAAGCCTCAGCTTCTTTAATTCTTTTTCTTAAATTATTAAAAATATATAAGTGGCAGGAAAAAAAAATTTTCTTGTTGCTTGAAGTTTTAGAATCACCATTCTGAGCCACACAGAGCTCCCCTTAATGAGTCTTTTGAAAAATATATCAGGAAATAAACTTGTCCCTTGAAAGAGATAAAAATACTAGAAACTGTAAACTGCATTTTATAGAACAAATATCTTTCTAGAGAATCCACTCTATACAATAATAAGATGTGATACGGAAATCCCTAAAAAACAAAATTCCACTATGTTTTCATCAAGGTCAAATCTGTCTGACTTTCTCCTAGTATTTTAAAAAAGTTCTTGTGGGAGGAATTGGTAATGATTTTGAAAATGCTTCAGGAAGTGAATGTCACATCTGAGAATATCTAGTCTAAAGGTAAATGTGTTATACATTGACATTTGTATGCAGTTCAATGGGTAAACTATTATTGTAACAGGTCAAAGGTGTTCAGATTGAATTGGTCTTTTCCAAAAATCCAGTAACAACCCTTCATAACCACAATCTCTGGCCTTTTCTCTGTTGAAAAGGATGATGTTTTGGAAATCTCCATCTAAGTAAATCTCTTCCTCTTTTTAGTGGTAACTAAGAATGTATTTGTACAATTGCCTTTAAGAGTCTCAGGCATGGATCGGTTACACTGGAGTTGGTGAACTCTCTTAATTGTGATGTCTCAATGCAAAGAGGGAAAAAGGGATTCAAGTAACCTCTGTATCTAACTGTGTAACCAAAACACTAAAAACAGTTAAGATGGTGGTTAACCAGGAGCCCAAATGTACTTGGTTATGGCAATCTAAATGAGAAGTTATGTGTTAAATAGTAATGCATTGTGACTCAGAGGGTTATCAGAGAGGATGAGAAATGCTGGGCAAAAGTATTCCTGGAAAATGAATGACAGTGGCATTTGAGTGCAGTGCTGAAGTAGTCCTCTCAGAATAATGAAAAGGAGTAGTGCCATGTGAGAACTCAGTTAATCAAACTGTCCATCACTAAATATAAGGCTTACCTGCCTTTGATCTTTGCAATGTCTCCTCTGGGAATCTGGGAATTTTCACTAAAGCTTTGGTTCAATAACTGTTGTAGTGGTTATATATATATATATATATATATATATC